>NC_135333.1:161209382-161810720 GCF_023851605.1 Tamandua tetradactyla | reverse complement strand
CAGTATGATACTGGCACAAGGGCAGATATATAGAGCAATAGAATTGAATTGAGAGCTCAGAAAAAAACTCTCACCTTTATGGCCAATTGATTTTTGAGAAGGATGTTAAAATAGTCTCTTCAACAAATGGTGCTTGGAAAATTGATGTCCATATGCAAAAGAAGGAGGTGAACCCCTACCTCATACCATATACAAAGATGAACTCAAAGTATATCAAAGACCTACATCTAAGGACCAAAACTATAAAATTCCTAGCAGAATATATAAGGAAGCATCTTCCAGACCATGTGTTATGCAGTGGTTTCTTAGACTTTATACCAAAAGCATTAGCATCAAACGAAAAAATAGATAAATGGAACTTCATCAAAATTAAAAACTTTTCCTTATCAAAAGATTTTATTATAAAAGTAAAAAGATAGTCTACAGAATGGGAGAAAATATTTGGAAACCACAAATCCTGTAAGTGCTTAATACCCACAGTGTATAATGAAATCCCACAAGTCCACAGAAAAAAGACAAATGACCCAATTAAAAAATGGGCAAAAGATTTGAATGGACATTTCTCCAAAGATGATATATAAATGGCCAATAAGCACATGAAAAGATGCTTAATATCATTAGCCATTAGGGAAGTACAAATCAATACCACAATGAGATGCCACATTGTACCCATTAGAGTGGCTGCTATTAAAAAGTGGAACAAAAGGAAGACAGAGAGGACTCAAAATAAGATATTTGCACACTGATGTTCATAGTGGTATCATTCACAATTGATAAAATATGGAAGCAACCTAAGTGTCTATCAACAGTTGAGTAGAGAAACAAGATGTAGTATATACACAAAATGGAAGGTTATTTAGCCATTAAAAGGAATGAAGTACTAACATGGATGAGCCTTGATGACAGCGTGCTGCTGAAATAAACCAGACACAAAGAGCAAATATAGTATGATCTCACTGATACGAAATAATTAGAATAGGCAAATTCTTAAAGTCCCAAACTAGAATGAAGTTTGCCAGGGGCCAGTGTGGGGTTAGGGAATGGGGAATTAATGTTCAATTGATACAGAGTTTGGGGTGAGGGAAAAGTTTTGCTAGTGGAGGATGGTAATGGTAGCACGACATTGTGATGTAATTAACACCACTGAATTACATCATTGAAAGTAATTAAAAGGGTACTTTTAGGTTCTCTCTATTTTACTAGAATAAAATATTTTTTAAAAACCGGCATAGAACTATACAACAAATATAGTGAACTCTAGTGGAAACTATGGACTATTGTTAATAGTACAATTATAATAATGCTTTAATTCTAACAGAGATACCACACTAATGCAAAGTGTTCATAATAGGGGAAAGTGTATGTGTGAGGAGGGGTATATGGGAACTCGATTTTCTGCAAACTTACAATTTCTCTAATTAAAAAGAAAGGGCATATTTAGAGTGTGGCCATAATCTCATCTGGAAGCCTAGAAATTGATGGTGAGTGCTGTATCACAGCATGTTTGAAGGAGGCACCCTGGGGTAATTACTGTAAGTCTGGAATAATAACTATCATGTAGGCTGCTTCAGGAATTAACTTAATGTGAAAACAGAGGTCATATGACTTACTTAAGTGTAAAGACAGGTACCACATGGGTCCAAATTTAGCCACAATTTCCCTTTGAAGTTATTGGGTGTTGTAGGTACTTATCTAATCGTGGCATTTGGACAGTGTGTGTTTTGCACATTTAGGGCCCTGTAATGAGAGGCAATGTTTATTCATGCTCTGGACTCCTCCCCATAGACTGAAAAAATACCCTTTGCTCAACCCTGTGTAATCATTGCAAATATTAACAGCCAAATCTGATGACAGAAGGTAGGTTTGTGGGGCAGTCACCCTGCCCAGTTGGCATAAAAGATCTATTCCCGGAAGGAAAGTTTAAGCAATGGTGTGAACTTCAGTCTGACTGAGGAAGCCTCAGTGACTTGGTGATTCCAAAATAGTGATTTTTTTTTTTGGTGAGGTTGGTCTTCAGGATATTAGTGTGTGGTAAGTGAGGGAAGGTTGTTGTTGAGGAATATTTAGATTACAAAATGTGAGTCCTAACCTTGTCTCCTTCAAGGTCAAACCTCAACCCTACACCCTCCTGTGTGTATCTCTGTCCATCACAGCTGTCACTGGTCACTCCCTAAATTAAAATCTACTTATTGACATTAATCTACTAAACTCCAGGTGCTAGGTTGAGCCTTGGAAAGTCAAAATTAAGGAGATAGAGGCCCTGGCTTTAGGAGTTCCAAGCCTTGGAGAGTCAAAATTAAGGCGATAGAGGCTCTGACTTTAGGAATTCCCTATCTAATTCTGAATTCCTACATCACAGTTAGTCTAGTGCATGGTTCCTTAACCTGGTTACTCAGTGGAGGTAGCTTTAAAAAAAAATACAGTTGTGTGGGCCTCTCTCTCTAGATAAATCAAATGAGAATCCTGGGGATGGGACCCTCAAATCCATATATTTAGCAAGTTCTCCATATGAATCTTATGCAGCCATAAGGTTTCCAATCTGCAGATTTGAGTTTGGGATTACTCATACTGCTTATTGTTTATTTGATGCATAGCAATGTTATCATACATACACACACACATATCCACATATATGTGTAGGTATGTATATGTATATCTATGTGTATGTATGTGTGTATTTATTAATTTTTTATTATTATTTTTTTTTATTTTTACATGGGCAGGCACTGGGAATCGAACCCAGGTCCTCTGGCATCGCAGGCAAGCATTCCTGCCTGCTGAGCCACCGTGGCCCACCCTTATTAATTTTTTATGTGTCCAGCTTATAAAACTTGATTTAAACTTACTTGAAAACCTATGATTTATGTCAGATTATATTAAAGTCGGTGCACAGTCCCTTGATACATCAGTATTTCTGAGTGTGTGTTAGAATTCTTTGGAAAGTTTTTTAAATACACTGATACCAGGCCCTTGCCCCATACCAATTAAATCAGAAGCTCTAAATATGGGATCATGGCTACTGATATTTTGAAAAATATTCTCCTGGTGAAAATATGAATGAAAAGTTCAGAACCATTGGGATAAATGTTCGCTATTGATGAGAATAATTATATGGAGCTACTATCTCTCTGGAACCAGCATGTACCTTTTGATAAGTCCTAACATTCTTTTGGTTATTTTCAGTTTTCAAAATGCTTCCATATGTCTACACATGATCTTGCAAGCCCCTGAAAGAAACCTAAGAGGCTGTCTTTATCAGGATTCAACAAACTTTTTCTGTAGAATATTTTAGGCCCTGTGAGCTGTATATTGCAGCTACTCGGTGGTGTAGCACGAAAGCAGCTATAGACAATGAGTAAATGAATGGGCATGGGTCTGCACCAACAAAACTTTATTTACAAAACAGCCATCCAGCTAGTTTGGTCCTTGGGCTGTAGTTTGTTCTACACCAACACTTTAACTACAGATGAGGAAACTGAGGCCTAATTGGTAACGCCATTTGACTCAGATCTCCTGGCTGGGAAAAGGCAAAAATGAAACTGAAGTTCTAGTATCTTGACTTAAAAAAAAAAAAAAGTGAGCAGTTTTCTTAAAAATAAAAACATGGGAAAAAAAGGAGATTGTCCTCCTTGCCCTCTGGGTTTTGCCTGGCTGCTGTGTTTCGGCATGCTGTGCACATCTGTACTGTCCTACCGGTCTTTAAGCCCCTAGAGAGTACAGTCTGGGCTTGCTTTAGTACCGTGTCCCCACAGGCCTGGGGCAAAGTCAGTTCCCAGCACATGTAGTGGATTAAGCAAAAAAATCTACCTTCGTGTTTTGTGGAAAAGCTGTACGAAATAAAGTTTGAGCACTACTCTCTTCAATGTTATCTTCTCTGCTCTTTTTCCTCTGCCGGGCATGCAAGACATATAAGCAACTGATTTTTCTCATTACAGTCAGAATACCCTCTACCCACCACCAGCCTCTCCCACCCTTCACCTCCCACAGCCCTGCAGTTTCTTCTTGGGAGGTACTGTTTACAGTTGGGCGAAGCTGGGGCTCTCCCTTCTTATTACAAGCTGAGCAAATGGACAAGAAAAACTTGCAGAACCTGCTCAGCAAATTCAGACTATAAACAAGCAATCTAAAGGAATAGGGGGGTAAATATTACCTTATGACCACAATTAAGGTTTTCTCTCCCCGGGCTGTCAACACACCAGGCTGAGCAGTGGCCTGAGAAAGTTGCTCACTTCACAGGCAGGTTTACTGCTTAGCATTCAAGCAAGGGCATTTCTGGCACTTTGCTTAATGCGAGGTGCAATGGGCTATTACCCCTTGGAGCTTGCTTTGTCAGGACCCACCTTTGTCACACACATACAGACGCACATGAGCGCACCCAAACACACACTCGTTAAAGTCACAGTATAGAACAAGTGTAAGGCAGATACTGTGGTCGTAAGAGGAAAAAGAGACTTTCAATGGAGACAATTCAATGTGAGAATGAGCAGATCAAACACTTTTGAAATAAATGCAGAGAAAAATTTAGCCAACAAATACAGGCTATCTAGCCACATGATAATTTTCATATTCACATTATAGAACCTCTTTATTTCATTCATAAGTTTTGTGCCATGATAAAAATTTGAGAGAAACAGAAGAAATAGACATGCTTCCTGTTCTCCAGTAGTGGAGGAGAAAGGACCACTATTTAGTTGAGAAGAAAGGACAGTACAGTGTATGTAATTGAATGAATGAATGAATGCCATATGCATTTTTAAAAATGATAAAAATTTTTTTTAAAAAGACCCCAGAGGAATGGAGTAGATAACACTTTTAAAAATGAATCCAGAAGAAAGGAGTCTCTTTGTGGGATGGCATGGCCAGGAGAAGGTGGCACTTGAGTTTGGTCTTGAAGGATGCATTTGGATGGCAGAATGGAAGATGTAGACCAAGCCAAGCAAAAGGCTGAAACAAAAGAGGCAGGAGTGCACGTGACATTCTGAAGGCATGTAGAATGCCATCTGGCTGGGGAGTGTATTTTCTTGGGCCATGGTGGTGCCTTGATTGCAGAATAAAATGGCTGTGGCTTGTGGGAAACGGAAGAATGTCCTAATGAGTTCTTTGGACTGTGGCATCAGAATGCTTGGTTTAAATCCCAACTCTCTGTTTGACTTGGGAAATGCAGCTTAATCTCCCTGAGCTGATTTCCTCTTCTGTAAAATGGGGCAATAAAAGTGGCCATCTCATAGGATTGTTAGGAGGAGGATTAAATGGGATAATCCATGCTAAGCTGTCTGTGTAATGCTTGGCCCACCAGTAAGCACCTAATAAATAATAGCCTATGAATTGCAACAGATCCTGAATACCAGAGGGGATTTTCTACCTATGTTAGAACTCATCTTTTCTAGGCATTTGCTTATGGCTCAAAAAATCTCTTCTCTGATTATACTTCTTTCCACTCCTGTCCCTGACCCAAGCGGGACTCTATGTCAGATGGAGCTGAGGCCTTGTCCACCAGACTAAACCTCATGAGTCTGGACTTTGGAGTTCTAATCAGACTGAGTCTATGGCCAAGTTCTCTTTGCCTTTGATTATCTTGTTTTTTCATCTGTAAAATGACCTTTGATGTTGGTAGAACAAGGAAATCAACATTCACCCACCCCTGTCTTCCACTCCCTGAGAGGTAAAAAGTTCTAAGCCAGAATAAAGCATCACTTTGTGCACTTTACTGCATGTACGATATGCCTCGATTAAAAGTTGTTTAAAGAAAACAATACACGAAGAAGGAGACGTTCAAAGGCGTTCCCAAGATGTCCCCTTAAGGAAGGGTCTATAGATGAGGAAACTAATTCCAGAGAGTGAAGGGACAAGGTCAGGACCACACAGAGGAGGAGGCATCTTGACGTAAATTGGAGGCCTCCTTTAACCTCATACTGATCCTACCTGATTTATGGAAGCACATGCTGCTTTATTTTCCTAATAATTAGAACTTTCAGTTAGGACAGAGAGCAAGCCTCATTACTAGAGGTGGGATGAATTATACCAAGTAAAGATTATGCATAGGACTTTTGTTATGCTTCAGAAATGGAAAGACCCTGCAAACAGTCTTTCCTTTCCCAGGACTACCAACATGTCTAAATTGCTGAGAGTGCTCCCCAATAGTATACGGCTACCCCTTGAGGGGACTGTCATGGCCACTTGACGTTTAGGAGAGGAGTTCATGTCTTTTTGTTGTTGGTCCTTAACCTTCATGGATCCTGCAGCCTCTAAGAGGCTTCCGTGAACATGGAATGACTACCAAAACCAACATGCACTGACTACTGCCGTGTTCCCAGTGTTGCCAGCAGGACTGTATGTCCTCTTCATTTGTGTACTTCTGAATCATTTCTTCCGGGGCAGCTTTCTTTGTGCCCCTCTGCTGGGCTGAATGGCGAGTTTCTCAGGAATGTATGCATTGCACTCTTTGTGTCTCGGCCATTCAAATCTGACTTACAGGGCATTTGCAGTTGAGAGAGTGGTATCCTCCCGAAAATGTTCTCCAGTCCTTTGCATTGGAGAGGCCTAGAAAAGTCCCTTGGGAAGTTTATCAGATGGCCAGAAGCCGATGCGAAGAGCAGGAGCCTGTTTCACATAGTTTTCATCATCATCTTTGCTGTCCGGATTCTCTTTTAAGAAAAGCTGTAGGATATTCTCCTTTTCAATGAGGTCTGAACTGTTGCCATGATGGTTTGCAGGCTCCTCGCTGTGTAAGCACCCTCCATGGAGAAGGTGCTTTGTTTGCTCTGAACCTGGGTGTACCCAAGTGTTTTCCAACCTCCCTCGTGTCTCGCTCATCCCTACCTTTTTTCCCTCTAGTCCCCCTGACTTTTCTGATTCTCAGACGGTGAACAAACAGTGCTCTGCATAATGGGTCAGGCCTGGTGAGATTCTGGAGGTGTCTGGTACCTCTAGGCCCTAAGCAGTTAAAAATGCCTATTGTGGAATAAATAGTGTCCCAGAGAGAATGACCAGGCCTGAGGTCTGGGAATAACCATTGGTAGGTATGGAGTACTAGGTGCTATGGCCCCGAGGGCAAAACTCTACATGCGTTGTATTGTTTCATTTTCACAGGAATCCCAGAAGTAGGTTTATCTTCAGTTCCCTTTATACCGATAGGAATGATGAGGCTCTGAGAGCTTCAGCAATCTGCCTGAAGCCTCATGGCTGGTGGTAGAGCCTGAATTCAATCTCTGGGGCTGTGGGTCCCTGGATCCCATTCCCTTAACCACTATTTGTTACACTGATTTCATTCTGGTGTGTGCAGAGTATTGCCAGTTTTGAGAGTAAACTGTTCCTGGATAAAAATAAAGCACAGATATGGATGTGTTTTGTTCATGCACACATTCTTTTCAAGCGCCAGAGGACAAGGGGTTATCCTCATGACTTTGCTAGGAAACAGAAGACAGGTTGTGGAGTTTCTTGGATAATTCTAGATATCTGAACACCTGTTCAGCTATTCTGGGATCCTGTGGTGGGGGCCAGGGGGGAACATGGGGAGAGTGAGGTCATTATTGCAAAAACCATTTCCTGAAAGCTTGACTTCAGGAAATGCTGGAGCATTAAAAATATCAGTTGTGTGGGAGCGATAGCAGAAGCATGACTCGCGTTCAGCAATTGTGTCCATGGGTCACAAAGGATTTGGGGAACATAGGGGTATTCATGCAAGATTGTGCTTGTGGGTGGTTCATTATGAAATTTTTAGTAGGTTGAGCAGCATGGTCGAATTTCTAGAGGAGTGACATTTCAGATTCCCCATGGCAATTGTGAGACCTGACTCATCTATTCATACATTGATTAATAACCATGATTTGTCTACCTACTATGTGCAATGCTCTTTTTTTATAATACAAGAGGAATATAGCATGCCCCTTGCCATTTTGAGCTGTGCTTATGAATTGGCTGAGGCAGAATGAGCTGTTGCTTTGCTCCTGAAGTTTGGCAGAAGAATTAGCCCTTAAAAAAAGACACCGTGTCTCATATTTTTAGCACAAATAATTTCTGACACCTGGTTTGGTAACTCCCAGGTTTTCTGACCAGGGGGATATGATTATCAGGAGCAAAGAATCAGTGACTTGGTCTGGTTTAGACATCTTTTTGGTCACTCAGATATCTTGTAGAATGAGACAAGGCAGAGGGACCAGGAATTAATGGCCTACTCATATTCTGTACCTTTGAAATGTGCCCAAAGGAGTTTTTCTTTTTTGCTTTGACATTTTATCTGAAATTTGATACATGCTTTAGAAGATAGGTAACATTCATATACATTATAAAGTATACTAACATAATGACCATCGCCCAACCTAAGTACCAAATAGTATCAATAACTTACAACTCTCTGTGTGTTCCTCCTCTATCCTAAATTCCCTCTCCTTTGCCTCCCCAGCCAGAGGAAGCCACTCTCTTGAGATCTGCATTTACCAGGAGAGTATAAAGATTTCAAATCTCTTGAAATGAGTGTGATGCTGTGCATGAGGGAAAGCTGGGATATTCACAGAGAGGAGATTAGTACCCAGGACTTATCTGGCACTGGGTGCTGATGCACCCATTTATTTGTGACTATGCCAGTTGTGGGATATAGGAGCACGCCCTAATCACAAATGCAATTCCTCCCGGAGAGGCTGCAGAGTGAAGGCTATGGGTATGCATCTGAAGTCAGGGAGACCAATTTTCAAGTTCACCCTCCCTTGGAACAAATGGTATGACTTCAGGCTAGAAACTTATCCTCTTTGAACCTGAGTTTCCTCATCTTTCAGGAGGGGAGGAAGCTCTAGTACCTGCATCCCATAGTGGTGATAAGAATGAAAGGAATAAATGCCTGTAAACTTCTTGGCACATGCTAGTGCTCATTTAAAGGTAGGCAAAACTGCATTTCAGCTCAAAGGAAAAAAACTATTGAAGTGCCCTTGTTTATCACTAGGAAATATGCAGATTCTGAATTTGGAGTTTTATTATTTCTCTTTTTTCATTTTACTTTCCCTTTTAGGGTCTTTTCTCTCACTCTTCACCACTAGGTTTTAATATTTGCCAATATTATATGTAGACCATCAGGAGAAAAGTGACTTAAACTGTCGATATATGTAGGCAAAACGACTAATCATTTTCTGTTGTTTGCAACTGATTAATGAAATGTTGGTGGTTTAATTCATTATTTCTTTTTCTTTTTTTAAAAAAGCTTTTTATTGTGTTAACACATACAACTCAGAATTTCCCATTTAGCTATTTTCAAGTACAATTCAATTCAGTGGTATTAATTTAATCTTTAAAATCAGTAGCTACCAGTGCATAAAAGTAAAACACATTTTTTTGGGGGGGGGGTAAAGTCTCCTTATTTTCTCCCCTAGTAAAAAAGGTTTTCTTCCTTTCAGATAAATTTTGTCTCTGAACATAATATGTATGTTTGGTTTTATGTGTGTGTGTGTGTGAGAGAGAGAGAGAGAGAGAGAGGGTGTGTATTTTCAAGGTCTCTCCTTTTGCTGGGTTTGACAAAAAAAGGAGTATTCACCTATGAACTGCTACATACAGAATTACCTGGAAAACATATTTCAGGGATTTTTCTGAACTAATTGAGCTCATTAATTCAATAAAATATTCAGCAAAAATTTATTGCAAATGTACTATGAAGCAAGTGCATTTTTAGGGGCTGTGAATAAATTATAAATGTCAGGAGACATGAAATTAAAGATGCCTTTTTTCTGTGAGAAAGTTTCCAAGCTGGATTTTAATCACAGTTAATAAATTTAAGAATGATCCATTTGAATACTCATTAATAATAGAAATATTGGAAATTTAGAGCTAGAATGATAGATTTCCTTAACATATAAAGAATATACTAGGTGAAAGTAAACTGTATTAAGTATTTACACATAATGTGCACCTCAGAGAGAGAGGTGTTCAAATCCTTGCTTTGCTAGTGAAGAAAAGGGAGTCAGCGCAGTAATGGAATTTTTTTCAGGATGTAAAGATAGTAAGAGACAGCATTAGCATTAAGCAACTTTCGAGTCTTATTCCAAAGTTTCTCCTTTTCCTCTTATTACAAACTTTCCCTTTCAAATCAGTAAGAAAACAAACACCACCCTTCTTATAGATGTCCAATATTGCTTTGGAAGTTTTGCTCAATGCAAAAAGACAAGAAACTTTATTAGAATAATTAATACTTTCAAACACACACAAAAATGTGTAAAGTATTATGATTGTATACTTTTAAAAACTAAAAGTAATCTAGAAAAACAAAAACAAAAACTATATGCATCAATAAAGAAGTCAGGTGAGCACAAAGTATATATATACTAGGCAACCTCTTTCCAGTGTCAGAATAATGAGATAACATTTAACTTATTTAAGAATAAGTATTCCCTTGTTACATATTTTATTTAATAGAAACAAAACTATAAAAGTTTACCAAATAAGATCAAAGAAGACAATTGGACAGGCTTATCATGTCTTTGAAAGTAAAGATACATCACCATGTCTCAATCAATTTATTGATTTGATATAATCCAACTTGAAAATTTCAATGGGATTTTTTCTTTTTTTAAATATTTTTACTGAGAAATCTTCACATACATACAGTCACGACGTGATGTACAATCAATGGCTCACACAGTGTGTTCATCATTCATCATCACATAGTGTGTTCATCACCATGATCATTTTTAGAACATTTGCATCACTCTGGAAAAAGAAATAAAAACAAAACTCATACATTGCATATCCCTTGCCCACCCCTTCATTGACCACTAGTATTTCATCAATGGGATTTTTGAACTTAAAAATGATTAAAATGGGGCAGGCCATGGTGGCTCCGCGGCAGAGCTCTCGCCTGCCATGCCGGAGACCCAGGTTCTAGTCCTGGTGTCTGCCCATGCAAAAAAAAAAAAAAGATTAAAATGTCCATCTGCAAAAAAGAGCTATTGTTTGTTGAGCACTTACTACATGCTAGGAGCTATTACAGATGCTTTAAACACAGTACATCATTTAAACTTCACCAAAAAACCCTTCATTTTACAAATAAGGAAACTGAGGCTAAGGGAGCTTAAGTAACTTGCCCAAATTCACAGAGTGATTTGTAAATGAGGGGCTCTCTTCCAGGCGGCCTGGCTGGCTCCACTGCCTGTGAGCCTAAACACTGCCGTGCTCAACTGAGAATATTTAACTAGGGTTTTGCAAAGTGGAACATGAAAGTAGAGCTACATCTTCTCCAAATAAGCATGTAGATAAATGGAAAAATTTAGTCAGAAATAAGTACACTCATATAAGGATATAATGTATATAAGAGGCATCCAAAAATAACTGTGGAGGAAACAATTATTTAATGAACATTGTTTAGGATTCCCTGGTGCAAAATGTTGTGGAAAAAAAATCGATCTAATACCTCATCTCATCTCATAAAACAAATTTTGGATGGCTAATGTGTTAGATAACAGAAAACACAGCAAAAAATATAAGTTTTTGCCTGTCAGATATCTGGAGCATCCATCAGTTTTTTGCTTTGAAGTGACAGAGACAAAAGAAAAGGTTGACAGATTCGACTACATAAAGAATCGTAAACACATGTACAAAAGCAAGAATAAAAAGTCCGCTGATGGGCGAGAACGGCATCAAACATAACAGAGGCTCTCACGTGTGGGTGAAGTCCTCAGAGGAAACCTGAGAGCAATGGACCCCTTCTTTCAATGTGCTGGACAGAGGGAGGCAGCCGTGCACAGAGAGAAGGGGGCTGACATAGTGCCTGCGTGTGGCAGGTCCTGGGGACTGGAGAAGCAGAATGGCTCTTACAGGTGACAGGAGATGCTCACCCAGGGATGTGTCTCCCACGAGGCACCTCTACTCTAGCAGGCAGGCAGGTAGGAAGAACTGAGAGATGATTCAGCCCTGGCTATGGAGGAATTGGGAGAGCTGCTAATTCGTGAGAAACGGCTTCCCCAGGCAAAGATGATGGAGGCAGCATCTAAGCAGCCTGTTGGCAGCTGGAAGTTACGGACGCAGGGGAAGCAGGAGCCAAGGCGTGGAGATTCGTCTCAGCTGTGAGTCGTTTCTCTGTTGGTAAAAGGGAAGTGGGGCTATGGACCATCATCCCAGCAGCCCTTAACTCAGGGGTCACATGGGAACCTGGAGGGAAATAGAAGTTGTGGGGAACCTCACGGGCCTTCACATTAAGAATTCATTTAATAAATGCAAAAAAGGTGAGAATAAGCAATTCACGTAACATGGAATGTGAAACATGAAATGATCATCACCTTAGAAATAACCCCAAAAATGAAGTAGAAGTAAAATTTAGAGAACATGATGTTATGCCTGGTGAGCTGGCCTCTTCCCACTCGGTGTTAATTTTGTCCGTTTTAATCATGACTCACCTGTACCCAAAAGCCTGGCTGGCCATAGCAGACACTCAATAAATATTTGTTAAATGTGGAAGATAGCAGCCAGTTGTCTCATTTATGGCAAAAACTTGATAACTCGAACACTGCTGATGGCATGCTAATTTGGGTCAAGGCTGGGAAAACAACAGGGAAGTGACTCACTGTTCAGTTACCATACAATTACAGATACTCAAATCCTTTCAACCTGTCTGTACACTCCTGGGAAGTGATTCTAAGAAAATAATTGAACACCAAAACAAACCTATCTGCATGAAATTCTGTAATAGAAAAAGTCAAAATGGAAAGGGGCTAATAAATTCTATCATGTCCATAAAATATTATTTAGCATTGAGAATGAAGATTAAGGAGACTGTAGAAATATGGGAAAAGATTTTCTATAATGTTTAGTGAATAAAGCAGTACGTAGAGGAACCTCCCTGCTGCCTCCAGGCCCATCAGTGTGGCACCTGCTCCTGCCACTTGGCACCTGGCTGCGGTAGGTTCTAAGATCGCATAGTGGCAGGGAAGTTTTTTTGATGGTGAGATTGGAAATGTGCTTTTCATAAAACAGTTTATATTTTAAGCTGATACTTTAATGTAAAACGTAGGAAAATGAAAAACTCAATCATCATCGATATCTGTTACTTTCTTGACAATTCTTGAGTTAACATTTTGTGCCTTATTTTTTATTAAATTTTATTTTTGTGGGGGTGCATGATCCAGGAATCAAACCACTTGTGCAGTCATTTTTAATTTAAGTTTAAAAATTACAAATATAAACGTGCTTTGAAACCATCCCAAGTTTTATTTTTTAATTTTATTACAGCATAATATTCTGTGGTACAAATATCTCATAATTTTTCAGCTGTTTCGTATTTTTGGACATTCAAACTATTTTTGCCATTAAAATATTACAATAAAAATAATTACATTTATATACCCATATTATACACACTTACACCATATACACTCACTCATAAACTTTTGGTGCTTTTGTTTCTCCCAAATATGATACTGATACTGCTTCATCATGTATGTTTTGGATTTTGGTAGATATTGGCATTAATTTCCCAAAAGGGGATGGCAAGTCACACCCCCATCAACTATGTCCTGAGTGGGTCCATTGTTTCCTCGCCTCCTCACTGCCATGGAATGCATCTTTTAATTTTTGTCAATTTGATAGATGAAAAACGGAATCTCATCATTATTTTAATTGGCATTTTCCCCAACTTTTGTTAGGTTGTACATCTTTTCATAAGTTTATTGTCTTTTGGATTTCTCTTTCTGGTAACTAATTATATTTATATTTTTATATTTCTCATTGGAGTCCTTTGCCTGTCAATTTTTAGGAGCCTTCTGTCATATGCATTATAGTCTATGGTTTATCTTTTAACTTTGTTTTATGGTATCATTTGTCATAAAAAGTTTAAAAACTGTATGTGGTTAAATATATTTATCTTTTTCTTTATGATTTCTGGATGTCCTGATTTGCTTAGGAAAACCTTCTTTCCCCAGCTTGGAGAAACTATTTCTTAGATTTTCCAATATTTTATTGTCTATTAATAAGTCTTTGAATATCTGAATTTAAATATGTATGTATATTGTATGACATCAGGGTGCAGGTTTCTTCTCTTCCAGATGAAGAACCATTCGGAATGAACCATGACTTAAAACTTTGAACTTTCCTACATGCTTAACTCCCTTGCTCCAGGGACCACCCATCACCTATGTGGCGAAACCATTGCCTTGATCAATCCAGTGAGACACCTCCTGCTTTTCTGTTCCTGGGCTGCTGGGAATTGCTGGGAAAACAAGAACAGCAGAAGAGTACTAATTGCTGCCACTGAAAATTCCTGGTCTTCAGCTTTAGCTGTGCTCATGACACTTCCTGAAAATAATGCGTTTTTGTTCCAGTCAGGACCTTTTAAAACCTCCTCACTTTCACAAGGACCCTTGCCCTTCCACCTTCGTCCTCACACTCATGTGCTTGTCTCCTGTGTGGTAGACAATCCTGAGCTCTTCCCCACACTTCCGCCTTTGCCACTCCAGAGCTTGTCCCTGAGGAACACCCTTCCTCTGGGGAATCCCAGTCCCTCTTGCCTCCCTGGGGGCCTTGCTCCATCCGTTAGTTCCTCTCAAATGTAAGTTCTTTATTGACTTGCCCCCATCTTTGTTTAAACATGTTCAAACCTCTTTCATCTTACAAGCAAACCAGAGCCCTCCTTTAATCATAGGTTTCTTCTCGTTGCTGACTGTCCCTCTGTTTTCCCAGCTAAGCTGCTGCCTTCACTTTCTTACCACCTGGTCACTCATAACCCTTCACAATCTAGATTTATTCCTAATATTTACACTGAAATTGCTCTGGACGGGTTGTTCTTAACTGGGTGTAATTTTGTCCCCCAGGAGACATTTGGCTGGAAACAAATGTCTGGAAGCATTTTAGTTTGTCACAGCTGTGGGGAAGGAAGGATTTGGTTCTGACTCTAGTGGGTGGAGGCTACGGATTTCACTTAATATCCTCTAATGCATAGGGCAGTCCCCTTCAGCAAAATATTATTCAGCCTAAAATGTCATTATTGCCAAGATTAAGAAATCTTGCTGTAGACAAAAGTCACCATTGACTTCTTAGTTGCTAATTCCACAGGAAATTTACAGTTCTTGACTTCTCTGAGGTGTCCAATACCATTGCAACTTCTGCCTTCTTAAAATGATATCTTTTGGCTCCTCTGACAGTCCTTTGTTTGGCTACCCTCTTATTTCTTGAATTCTCCTATTCATGGTTTTTGTTTGTCCATTTTTAAATATAAATGTTTTTTAGCAATCCAGTCTCAACTTCCTTCTTACAATCCCTACTGTTCTTAGATGTTCTTGTTTACTCCTGTGGCATTAACCACTGACGTTTTCTAAATTTCTAAATATATGTTTTTTGTAATTCCATAGCTTTACCAGTATTTCCAGGGGTCGTGACTCACTTTTCACAGCCTACTGAACATCTCATGTGCTCCAGACTGAACTCGTCATTGTACTAACTGTCCTTGCCAGATGTTGTGTTCCTGGAGCCATCAACATAAAGCAAACGTCTAATAAATTGTCGTCTCCTACTAGAGCTTCTCTGCTCATTCTTCTTAAATCTACCCACTTCTCTCTGTTCCAAATCCAACTACCTAAATGATTGCAACATCTCCCAGCTATTTTCCTTATCCAGCATTTCCCACATCCAATATCTATTTCAGATTATTTTTGGCATTATTTTTCTAAAATACAAATCACATTAGCGTTTTATCTAAAATCCTTCACTTCCTTTCCCCTTCTAAGAAAAGTCTAAATTCCCAGGCATGGCCTAAAAAGCCACTCATGATACCCAACTGCTTGAGACAAGTTCACATCTTACTTATTTTGGCATAGCAAGGTGCTCAATACATGTTGGTGAGATTAATGAATATATGAGAGAACAAAATTCGGGGAAGAAAGCTATTACAAACATGTATTCCATTAGTGTCAAAAGTAGAATTAATTTTATGTTTCTTTCTAATTATTTGAGTGGTTTTCTGTTGAATCATGAATAAGAATTAATTTTATACTAGACGCCATAAAAATAGTCTTAAAATTGAGAAATGAAAATAAAATATCTTTGAATAAATGATTAGAAGTGAAATTATTATGCCAAGTTTACATCTTGCAGGCTTTGATGCATATATCTAAATTGCTTTAGAAACATATTTTTAATAATATTTAAAATACCTATAGATGCAGGCTAAATTCTTTAAGAATGAAGTATCATGTTGTTTGCATGGTTCAGTCAAAAAGTACATATATATATGATATATCATATATATATGTATACATAAACACATAGATATACACAGGTACGTATGGAGAGAGAGAAAAGAGAAAGCAAGTGTGGCAAATGCTAACAATTAATGAATATAGATGAGTGTTATATGGGGTATTCATTGTACAATGCTTTCAAATTATCTGAAGTTTGAAAATTATCAAAAGAAAATCTTAGGAAATACAACACCAACAGCAAAGTTTGAAGGTAGGCATTTTTAAACAACCTCAAAAAACCTAACATTATAATTGTCAGAATTCTCTGCTGAGTTAAGAGAAAAAAGTAATACATAATTTTATTTTTTACGTTTTTAGTTATTAAGTTGAATGCTTTTCATATATTTGTATGGAATTTTATTTTTCCTTTTGTGAGTTGTGTTTGCCTATGTTGGAGCATTTGTTTTTTAAGTCTCTAAATATAATATCAAGCATATTGACACTTCATAATATATAAATAGAAAACTATGAAGCATCTCTATATAAGAATTTCCTGTATGATAAAGTATTGCAAACTAACGGTAAAAGGGATGAATTGAAAAAGCTGGCAAATTCTATCACACGTACACAAATGTGGATTTACTATCTCTCACACTAGAATACCAGTACCAACACTATGTGATTCAAATGTTGTTTACAAAAAAATGCTCAATCCTAAAAATTTAAACAAATGTAGATAATTTTTGGTTGACTGGGGGATTGAAAAGAACTTTCCATAAAAACAATAGAACAAAAAACAGAACAAGAAACCCAACCCTGACAATTTATTTGATTACGTACAAACTTAACATCAACAGACAAATATCAGAGCTGAAATCCTTATGAGAACATGATAATGTCACTATAGAGAAATCTTTTTTCTAAATAAAAGGAGGGAGAAAATTCAAGTCATGAAAGAAGCAATCCAAATTCCTTAAAAGCATATGCACAGATATTTTAAACTAGAGAATGTAGGAGTATTGGTCAGTCAGCTCTTGGCAGTTTGTGTGAGTGAGATTCAACCACAGCTGATGACAGTTGAGAAAACTGGTAATCATGCTTTTGGAAATGTTCATGTAAGATTCAACTCTGTGTTAACAAGTTGAACATTAAGCAGGCAAGAGCTGTACAACCTCCAGCCGTACTTGACATCAGAGAGGGCCTTAGTGATCAATCTGAGGTTCCACATTTTAAAATGCATGTGAAGAAATTGGAGAGGGTCTCCCAAGCAGCATTACCAAAATGATTACAAAGAAAGTAAAACCAATGGGGGAAGATTAAGGGGATTTATTTATTAAGTCTGGAAAAGAAAAAGCTAAAGGGTGAATAGCTATCTTCAGTTGTACAGTCTATGTAGGAATGATTCTCCTGGGGAAAGCTAGACTATTCTCTCTTTATGGTATACAAATGGAGGGGAATATGGCAAAATCGCACCAAGAAACTCTAACACGGACCCCTGAAAAACTTCGAGGCAGACTAACAAGGAAACAAAGGAACGCCTGTCTTTGCATGTCTTTGAGAGCCAGTTAGACAACTTCCTATCTTGTGGCTTGGTGATTGAATAGCAGGTGGCTGGGTCCTTGATTAGAATGATAGGTTTACAGAATCTTAGAACTGAAAAACAGCCTCAGTGGATGAAAGTTACTCATTCATATGTTTTGCAGATTTCTGTCACCATGCACCTACCAATGACTTACATAAAGGAAGATAAAGGCTATGAAGGCTTGAAGGTAGTGTGCCATCAGGATCAAGTGAATGCAGCTTCCTAAAGCATCTGATCACTCGTCTGATATGGAAAACCAAACTGTAAGTTAGGGCACTTCAGTGTAGTGCTGTGATTCTTAAGCTTTTGCAGGTTATAGATGAAAACTAACCTAAGGAAACTGCATATAGGTAACGTACCTACCTAGGGTGCCCAGGTCCCCAAATGTAGATGGCCAAGATGGCTGAGACACAGAAGTTGGACTTACATTTATATCTACATGGAAATCCTCCCTCTCCCACTTAGAGCCCTACAATCTTGCAAATGTTAATTAATTTCTCCAAGTCTTAGTTTTCTCATTTTTAGAACAGTGATATCTTTGCAGAGAATTTTTTGATGAAAATAAAATGACAAAAGTAAACAAAAAAAAAATTTGAAAAAGTAAATCACCTAGCACATAGAAGATGCTATAGGGAAGTGATTTTCTAATTGCAAGTTATGATCCACTGAAGGAGTTTCCAAGTAAAATCTATTCAAGAGGTCATAATTGACATTAAAACATGAAATAGAATAGAAAATGTTCATTGCACTTAATTGTTTTGAGTAATTATTGTTTTGAATATTTTTCCTGCTATATATATGTGTGTGTTTGTGTGTATTTGAAGGTGTGAGTGTGAGTGGTGCAGCTATGTACTAGTGATATAAAATTTCCTATTGTAGATAATGATTAAAAAAACATAATAATTAGGGTTTTTTTGTGGTGGTTGTCGTTCTTGCCTTTAACCTCCTTGTTTCATTTTTCTAGTGGTTTCTTAGGATCACAGCATGCAATCTGACCCACCATTGTCTACTCTGAAATGACATGATACCACCTCACAATAATGCAACAACCCTACAACAATTTTTCACTATCCACACACTCCATCTTTGAGTGCCATGATCTTCATACATCTTAATTCTATACATATTGCAAATCTAACAAGATATTACCATCATTTTTGCTTTAAAGTGTTGACTCACCACTAAATAAATTGAGAAAAAATAAAACTTCCACATTTACCATCTCTGGTCCTCTTCAATGCTTTCTGTAGATATGAGCTTCTATCCTCCACCATCCTCCCTCAAACTAAAGAACCTCCTTTAGCATCCCCTATAGTGTGGATCTGCTAAAGTAAACTCTTTCGGCCTTGACAATCTGAAAATGTCTCCATCACAGCCCCACAGCTAAAGGACATCTTTGCTGGTTCTAGAACTCCAGGCTGACAGTTGTCTTTTGTTGCTACCAGAAAGATGTTGTTCCATTGTCCTCTGGCTTCCCTTACATCTGATGAAGTCAGCCAATATCCCCAACATTGTTCTTCTGTATATAATAGCTCCTCTTCACTTACTGCATATAAAGTTTTATCCTTGGTTTTCAGCAATTTGGCCATGATGAGCCTTGGTGTTGTTTTGCTTGTGTTCATTCTGTTTGAATTTCGTTGAGTTTCTTGGATCTAGGAGTGGATGTTTCAAATTAAATTTGAAAAATTACTCAGCCATTAGGCTCCTCAGATATTTTCTGTCTCTCTTCCTCTGAGACTCCCATTACAAGTCTTTTTTTTTTTTTTTTTTTTTACAATTTTATTTGATTCCTTAGGCGTTCTCTGTTCTCTTTTCTTTTCAATCTATTTCCTCTCTTATGAGTGGACCTAAACTCTTGTGTGGTACACACTCTGTGGTGGTTGGTTGTTCATTTGGGCTGCTTGGAGCATAGTTCCTGGGCACTGCTCTGTGTCTAGTATGGACAATGGAGCTCATGGTAATTCTGTGCAGAATAAATGAAGGAAAAGGGGGAAGGAAGAAAATATCAAATGACTGTAGAAATGTAGAGATAGAGAGAAGTGAGACGATGACTGCAGTTATTAGATAAATCATTTCATCAGCTATAACAGAAAACCCCACAATTCTCAGTGTCTTACACAACAAAGATTTCTTTCTTTCTCTTATCATAGGTCAATGTGGAATGCCAGGGTTGGGGTAGAGCAGACTCTGTTCCAAGATTAGTTAAGGACTCTTTATATAGTGGCTCCACCATCTACTCAAGGTTATCAGAATCCTCTCCATTTAACTAGGAAGAGAGAGCAAGGATCACATGTGGGTAGTTCTTCTGGCCCAAGCCTGGAAAATGTACCCATCACTTCTGTCCCCTCCTTATTGGCAAGATTTCAATCAGAAGCACCACCCAAGCACAAATGAGACTAGAAAATCTATCTCAGCTCTGTGTCTGGGAAGAAGTGGGGATATGGTTATTGGGAAGCCCTAGCAGTCTAGTTTGGGTGGTGTTGAAGGAAAGCCACAAAGGGGTAAAGCAGATTAGGTGAGAAAGCAGTTAAGAAGACACTTTCCAGGGGAGGATGCAACATTTTCAACCGTAGTATACAAGTTAGTTTTCTCAACAAAGGTTGCAGAACTTGTTAAGTGCTGTCATTTGCAAGGCCGCAACCTGACTTAGATAATTACAAATGTGTGCCAATGCGGGAAAAACACTATAATTGGCCATATTCCAAAAACCACTAAAAACACTGAGTATGGGAATGCACTCACCCTTGGTCTGGGTGAGGTTACAGGCATCTGTCTGGTTACTTTAAAGCCCAGGGTACAATTATCAACCTCCTAAAAACAATTTTATCCTAATTTCGTCTTAATTATATTGAAACTGTTTTCAGTAACTACAATTATGTCCTTCAAAATAATCCCACTGGACATTTCTCAGAGCTATTGAGAGCAACTTCTTATCAAAGGTGGAAAGGAGCAGTAGGCGTAGAAAGGCAGAGATCTTCAATTAAGAAAGTACTTTATAAAGTGTTGCATGAAATAGAGATATTGATAATATAAGAATGTGTGACTATTGTGATATTTATTATTATTATTACTTTAGTTTATTTATTGCAGTTGAATTGCTTGTGAAGTTGAAATACCAGTACTGGTACCCATCTAAGAGTGATTAAACCATGAGATCTTTTCTTTTTAAGGTGATGCAAGAAGTTGTTTTCCTGGTGATGCAAGAAGGGACTGTGTGTCCTTCCAAAATCCTACCTCCGATCTGGTTACAAAGTGGGCTTTCCAGTAGGGTGGATGCTTTTGAGATGCTGCAATTTACCATTGGTCCCTGTACCTGGATTCCAGTTGTGCCTGCAGTGGTTTGTGGCTGGGTGGTTTTCATGTTAATAAATGAAAAATATCTAGAATTAGGTTAAGGCTTCTGAACTGAGAGACTCAGAGAAAACCACCAAGGGATTGAAAGGAAATAGTTGCCCTTTCATTTATACAAGGATGAAGCATCTCAACCAAGCCACAGTCCCTTAAATAGGCCTCCACTTTGTCCAATACAGCTCCAGAAGTGTCTAGCATGGGTCACACTCAGGGTGTCCAACAAGGCCGCTAGCAGTTCAGTTGCTGTCATGGCATCTTACTGCCAGAGAGCATGGAAATATGTAGCTCTGGAACTAAGCTTAGACGTTGGGCAGCGTGGCTTATCATGACTTCTAGTTTCTGATTTGTCTTTTCTCATTGATGTGTTACCTTTGCTGCCACTAAAACATGAATAGAATGAGCAGAGTATAGACAAGTGAAGACTATAAACTTGTTTTCATGATTTAAAGTTTCATTTTATATATTCAGAGAATTTGTATGTGTATCCAAGAATGCAAAATTAACCATTAGAGAGAATTAAAATGAGAATATATATGTATTTTTGTGTACAATCAACACATGACTGAACCAACCAAAGAAAGATAATACCACCATTAAATTGCCAGCTGAGATTTTATTTTACTTTTAAAAACAGAAGGGATTCTAAGAGAATTCTAGGGAAAGTGTAACTGGCACTCATGAATGCAGTTAGCTCTGTCTGAATAAATGATAATCAGTGAAAATTTTAGTTAAAATATTGATTGAAGCAATGGGGTTAGATAAAGGCTTGCAAGACATTACATTTTATAGTAATTTTAAATATTAAGGAAAATATATTGAGTGGTCACCATGTGCCAAGAACAGTTCTAACAGCCCTATGACATAATATTCCATAATGGAGACACCATGATCCCCATTTTAAAGCTGAGGAAATTGAGTCACAGAGAATTTATCCAGATTCACAAAGTAGGCTCAGCCAGCCTGGCTCTAGCAGTACCTATGATAACCTCTCCTATACTCTATTGCCTGCCATCTTAGCCTATGGGTCCACTTTGCTGTGCCCCTATTTTCTTCCTAGTTTTTCAGGGTGTAGTTCTAAGAGAAAATGGGACCCAGCCTTTTTTATGTGATGCCTATCGCTTTTCCTTTCCTGTTGGGACAGTGGCCCAAGCTGCTGTTGGAAAGAGGGATGAATAGGAATCTTTCTACTCGCTGAGGAAGTTCTAATGTCTGCAGACCATGTTGAGTCAATATATTTAGAAAAAGTTAAGAAGGCTGTATGTAACCCAGAAGAGAAAAGAGAAATGAAAGGCCTTCAGTCCTCTCCAAATGTCCTGAAGGACTCCTAGGTAGGTTACATGGGATGTTTTTCTAGAGGCAGGATGAAGAAACTTTTTTCCTGGAAATGAATAAACTGCTGAACCCCTGATACACACCCGCAGAGTACACTTTTGAATTTTTGTATTTCAGACATAATAAATTGAGATTTGCTGGCATTGTGGTTGCACTGAGTAGATGAAAATCATTACTGTTTCAAGTTCCGGTCGTTTTTATAACCTTTGTTGTTAAGGAGCAAGAGAAGCAACAGTCTAGGAAATATAATAAGACTTCTTTCAGCTTTGGCTTCAAACCACCTTATAGTAAATTTTCAGAGATATGCCTGTGGAAGCATAAGCTATATGATTTTGGTTATTCGCATAAAAATGCCCAACGTTTAACAAGAATGGCAGAACGTGTTCATACTAATAAAAGGAATCTTTCCCTGTAATAGAGTGGAAGGTCATGCACCTATTCCAGTCCTTTCTATGGCTAATCAAATCCTCTTTGAAATTTTTTAAAGAGCCTGATTAATATTCTTTCCAACTGATCTTCAGTGATAACAGATCTTTGCTCCTTGAAGTTGAATTTTCATATATGTATGTGTGTGTGTGTGTGTGTGTGTGTGTGTGTGTGTGTGTATATGCTAAAGTAATCAGGAGCTGAGTCTGAAGAAATATGCAAGTGATAAAAATAAAGGTGATAAGACTTTTAGTGAAACACAGAGTGTGGTTATAACAACAAAATTAAATTTATTTGTATAAACTTAATTGCTCTGAAGACAATTTCCAAAGCACACTGCAACAGCAAAGACTACAGGTAAGTACGGCAGCAATGAATTAGTAGACTCCTGAGGTGGCCACTTGACCTAAGAACATTTATTGTTTTTTGTATCTATGAATTATCTTAAGGCTGTTTACAAGACTCAGTTTCGTATTTTATAGTTACATGATATATATATTTAAGCAATAGTTCTGATATAATAAAATTTAATAATAGGAAAATTAATGTGCTAACACTGTCAAATAACAAACAAAAGTCAAATTAGACTAGCATCTATGCTTTGAGGTAACTTTGCTATAAACCCATGTCTTTCCACTCTGTACTGCAGGTATGATCTTTCACCTTTAAAGAGTATTCAGAATGGATGAGAGAAATGTAAAGTTATTCTGAGGAGAAAGTCATTTATGGAGTTCTTTTGGTAGCTTGAAATATGAGTGGCAAGCCTTTTGTCCACTATTACTGTGAGAAAAAAAATCCACATTTAAGTCTCATTTTTATTATTGTTCTTAGAATTAAAATTTCAAAAGGGTATTCTATAATTTTTGAATCCTAATTAAAAGATTAATATTTCACAGTCATTACTTCTTGGATCAGTTTTGGTAAATGGTGGTTTGGTAATGGTGGGTCCCAAAGGACATGGCGGAAGGGAGAGCCCTAGACAAAGAGTTGATAGATCAGGGCAAAAGCCTTCCTATATGTCTGTTATTGCTGGATTTGTAACCTTAAGCAAGTTACTCTGTCTTGGTATTCACATCTTTAAAACAAATGGACTATAAGATCTCTACAAGTTCCATTTAGTTTTAACCTTCACATAACTAACTGGTATTCTCTAAAGTTATAACTTGGATATTTGTGGGATTTTGTAGAACATCTTTTAAGGCACTGATTTACTTGGCATCTGGCTCTTAAGCCAGCTCAGTAGATTCTGTCATCCCTCACAGTTTGAACTGGGAGAGGGAATGACCTACCAAGCACTCACATAAGCATTATTTCTTATGGAGAGGCAACTAAACTACTAGCTTGCCTTTTTCTTGGTTGACATACCCAGGAATTATGATTATTATATGTTTCATATATTGCTTCATTGATAGACTGCAGTATTTTTGGAGTGATGCAGTTTGCAATCTTCCCCTTTCTTTTGATGGTTTAAACCATAGAGCCATTATGGAGAACTACATTAACTCTCTACTTTTTTTTTTTTTTTTTTTAACATGGGCAGGCACCGGGAATCGAACCTGGGTCCTCTGGCATGGCAGGCAAGCATTCTTGCCTGCTGAGCCACCGTGACCCACCCTTAACTCTCTTCTGTATGTATATTAAGTGGCTTTGAATTCTTATGCAGATCAATCTGATTTTACCATTCTACATTGGACTAAAGTAATCCAGAAGAGAGTAGTTCATCACACTCATGGTGATGAAATGTAAACCATTTATGTTTTTTGTTAGGTTACAAAAACATTGTTTCTAAAACCCTTTTAGGGATCCCTAGTTCCTACCTCATCACCCATGGCTCTTTTCACAATATCACAAAGTTACCAAACTAAAGTGAAATATTTCCTTGGAGTAACTCAATATAACTCCTCAGATTACCAGAAGATTTTTGCAAATTCAGACACCATGACACATAAATCTAACTGCTCCTACTCCTGATTTAAATGTTTCAGGGACAGAACATTAGAAGTGTCTGCATTGTGTATTAATACTCAACTTTGAGAAAGTGACTTGAATGATTAAGTTGCAAACATAGCTTTGCATATACATCTTTTACTTAGCTTAAAAAAACAAAAAAACAAAAAACTTAGCACATTTAGCAAGAGGGCAATATTGCCTGGCAATAAAGAGTAATAATTAGGAATGTGAGCTACACTTTTAATTCGGGAATATTAGGGGGAAGGGATTAGCTGGAATTGACCTTGTAATAGAAAGTTCATGACAAAAAGGCTCTTCACTGAGATAATCCATATATTTAAACTGCAATTTCTATACTTGGATGGAATTTATAGTCCCAGCAGGCACTCAAGGAAAGCTTATGGAGTGGAATTGAAGTTGTTCATGGCCAATTAGTCCAGAGGGAATGGGAATATACTTTGGTATACTTAGAAAGTATCAAAAAACTTCCAATTTCAAGTGGTCTCTAGAGGATTTTTCATACTTTAGAGGCTCAGGGTTAAACAAGTTCTTTTAATATTATAGACTTATAGACTGAACTCCTAAAAATAAGTGCATATTTAATTTACCTTTTGATTTCATTAAGGATCTATCTATCTATCTAATATATGTGTATCTAGCTCTACTTATCAATGTATTTACCTCTATAATCTTTGCATCTCTCAAAGATGGACATGAGCAGATTTTGGGCAAGGACAAGGAAGAGGAATAAAGAAGGGAAATGAGAAGAAGAGGAGTGAGGAAGTAAGAATTTAGCCAGTTTGTATAAATTATTTTTTCATTGAATAAGTTTTCTTTATCTATGAGACATTATTATTTAAAATGATATTATGACAGGGTCTGGCTATTTTTGATTCAGCATCAATCAGCAGATAAGCTCTCTCTCTCTTTCTTTTTTATTTTTTCATTAATTTTCCTACTCAGAAGAGGAAATCCTGTCTAGTTATCAGGAATTTATTTTCAATTTTCCTCTGAATCTAAAATGGAATTCTTTTGACATATCCAGAAGAGAGCTTCAAAGGCAAGTCAGCTTCAGCAACTTTCATGTCAATGAATGCAGAAGTTAGTCCATAGGCTTTGATGGTTGAGAATTCCACTTTCTCCCTCATGACTGCATTTGTGCCTAGCTGAAGCTATGTGCTTGAATAAAAATGATGACCCATCCAAATGGGAATGAGTAGTCTTTCATTAGGTGTATAGTTCAAAATCTGAGATGAATTACATACAATTTTCAGGAGGGAAAGGGGATTAGTCAGCTTTTGTTGGGTTATGCTGCAATAACAAATGATCTCAAATCTCAAGATTTACAAGAGTAACAGTTTGTATGTTGCTCATAATGCATATACACAGACTGAAGTCAGTTTGTGGCTCTCTTCCTTTGAATCCAGGTCAATAGAAGAGTCCCATCTGGAGATGACTGGTGTGTGCCAGAGGAAAAAATAAAAGAGATGGTAGACCTCATAATGGCTCACAAAACTTCTACTCAAAGCTCTGTACATGTCATTTCCACTCACATGTTATTTGCCAGAGCAAATCATGTGGCCAAGTCTGACAAAGATAGAAAAGTCTCTCACAGAGACAGTGGATATTTTGAACAATAATACAGATCACCGGAGAGAGTGTAAGACAACTGTTTAATGTCTTGTTCTCTGCTAGAAGACTAAAGTGCCAGTCTGATCCACCTTGCTATCCTTTCACATAAATTATAGCTTTATCTTTGTGATGACAAAATAGAAAAGCTGAAATGACCAAGATTTGTGAGCGAAATCTTGTGTTGACACTTAGAGTCTCATATTTCAACAAAGGAGTGTTATAAAGAGGCTTTCAAAGTATAACCTAAGGACAGGCTCCCCAGGAAGCTTTCTTGGCTTAGGCCAATAGTCTCTTACTTACCTTTTTTTTTTTTTAAAGTCACCTTCCACAGCCTTTTCTCCCTCAGTGGGACCTTCTCCTAGTAATATAAAATAATGATAAGCATGTTTTACTACTTGCTCCTCCTATAAAATTATAGGTTATCTAAGAGCAGTAGTTGTTATATGGTACAATAAAAGTTATTGCCTAACTGAGAAGTTGCTTAAAATCAGACCAAACCCAAACTTCAGATGAGCATGTAAATTTAGTTTCAAGACCATTATCGCTTAACTTTTTTTTCAAGATATAGACTAAAGCATAGGCAATGTCCATTCATTCATTCATTCATTCAACAAATATTGAGTGCACACTCTATTCCATACACTAAGCCAGGTGCTGTTGTGGCACCCAGTGTTCATGGCTCCTGTCTTCATGGATCTTCTCTAAAGATAATCTCACAAACATACTGTTACACTACAAAAGAAATACAAAGGGTGCCCTAAGAACATATGGAAAACCTGATTTACTTCGTGTCTCTATGGAGACTTCCCTGGCAAAAGGTCAGTTGAGCTGTCTGAAAGAAGAGTGACAAACTATGTAAAGAACAAAAGAAAGAGACTTCTAAGAGGAAGCAAAAGCACGCACAAAGGCCCTGAGATGGGAGGAAGTGAAAGAAAGCCAGTGGATAAGGAGCACAGAGAGCAAAGATGTGCACTTGAAAGTAGCAGGCAGTCAGATTAACCCAGCGCCTTGATGGGATCTTAAGAGTTTGGGTCTTTATCCACCGAAAGATCTTTCAGATGGAGACGACTGGATTTAAGTTTTTGGATGTCACTGTAGTTGGCATGTGAAATGGTTTAGAGAGGGGCAAAATTAATGGCAGGGTACCAACATAAAGTCTTTTACAATAGTAGAGATAAGAAGCTCTGTTCTGCACAAAACTCACATCTGAAAGTTAGACTGCATGCTACTGATATTCTGGATCTCTTAGTTCTAGCAATTAAGTCTTAAAAATTGGACCACCATCTGGCAGATTTAAAAAAAAAATCTAATCTAAGTTAGCCCATGATTCATGATTTACAGTACTGTGTAAAATGTACCTCTAAGCTAAATGATCCCAACCACACCAAGGGTATATAGATCTGTGACCTGCTAATGATTTCAATGAATGAGTTTAAGAAACCCATGAAGCTGAAATCCCATTGTTTGTATTTACACTCATGTGTTTTTCTAGGGAGACAGACCATTAATTTTATCATATTCATGATCCTCAAAAGGTTACAGAGCACTGATTTACACTATGACTTGACCGATGCATAGTTAGTACATCACCAGAATGCAGTCCAGGGTAATATGTCTTTAATTGATGGAAGGCATCAGCTGTCAATATTCTCTAGTGTTAAGCAGTTGTGGGGAAGCGCCTGCCCAGCCAGAGACTGTATTTCCTAGTTTCCTTGCATCCGTGGCAGGGCCATGTGACTGCCTCTGACCAATAGAACATGAAGAGGTGTTTTGTTTGACATGTGTGTGAAGTTAAGTATCTGATATGCTTTTTCCAGAACTGTCCTACCTTCTCTGGTGACCTTTGAGGGCACATTTGGGAAAATGGCAGCATCATGAGGTGGAAGAATCCTTGATTCCTGAGTCATGGAGGCAGCCAGGATAGCTGCCCAGCTCCAAACACCTGCACTGGATTTTGGTAAGTAAGAAACATTATGATTATCTTACACAACTGAGATCTAAGGGTTGTTTGTTAAAGCACTTAATCTACCCTGACATAGACAAATAGCATCTCACGTGGAAAGATGCAGCAAAGTAGGTTGTGTTGGCTGGGAAAAAGTCCTCTTTGGAATTCTGCCTGAAACTGAGAAACAATACTGCCTTACAGGCTGTCACTGCCTGGTATCATTTTGCAAATGTAGGCCCCTCTAAGTTAACTCACATAGCTCACAGTCCAATTCTTGGTTGCATGAGAGTATGATTACCATAGATTACAAATGTAAGTGGCCTTTAACTTACATTTAACAGAACAGTTTTAATAAGGTAAAAGAGAAACATATCTTTTAGGTGGGTTGACAAATTCATTCATTTAATAAATATTTATATTTATTGAGTTTCTTTAGTATCCAAGCATATTTAAAAAAAAATAAGATACTAGGGTCTATATAAATCAAATTAACTTGATTAATTACTAAGACGGATTTACTTAACATTCAGTAGACATAGTTTAGTATCCATTACCCCACACCATGGAAGTAATTTTGACCACTACACATTTCTACTAAATGTACTCACCTACTTTTATATGTCAAGCTATTGTAAAATAAAATCATGGATATTTCGAATTACTAAAATGAGCTTCCTGAAGTGCTTCAGGGTTTAAATTAAAGTTTGTATTGAACCTATATTGAAACATGAATGTGAAATGTGTGCAAAGTCCACTCTGGTTCTGAAAGATAAATGCAATCCCCTTAACACGTACCTCCAGTTTCACCTAAACCCCCTGTCTAGAGGAAAAGCATCTCTGAGTCCCGAAAATATGTCCGTGATTCAGCTGTTGTTCTTGAGTGCCCACCATGTTCGTAGCATATAATAGTAACCTAATGAATCTTGCACAGGGCCTTGTGTGTATTAGGTTCTCAATAAATACTGAATGAATGACTGAGTGAATGATTCATGTGTCATTTTGTACAAGCCCAATGAACTTGTAGAGTTGAAGTCTAAACCTTAGTAGCATTTACCTCAACTTCTGTACTTCGTTCACATCAGCACTTTATAAACGTCAGCACCTATGTGGTGTCTGCACAGCTCAAGGAATTGTTCTAGTGGCTGCTTGTAAAAAAATTACACTCATTTGGTAAATTTCAGTCTTGTTCATCACAGAGTGGGTACAGACCAATAGTAATTACCCCATACTCTACCATTACAGAGTAATAGGTCTAAGAGGCAGTCAGGTGACCCAAGCAGAAATATGAAGAATCTTCCCTGGGATTTTTTAAAGCTTAAACTCTAAAAGAGAAATTGCTTTCCCTGCTGGTTACACCTCTTTTTGGATGTTACTGGGTGGATGCCAACTAGGCAAGTAGATATGTGAGTCTAGAGTTGAGAGGAGAGAGCGAGGTTGGAGCAATGGATAAAGAGGTAAAACTTTATGAATTGCTGTTACTGATGTGTCCCCAAAGCTATTTGCTTTTTCACTTGGGTTTACAGCTAGACTAACATTTCCAGCCACTCTTGTCATTTAATCTGATCATATGACTGAGTGGAATGGGAATGAGCCAATGGAATATTAGTGAATTGATGGGTACGGTTTCAGGCCTGGCCCATAAAAATTTCTTATGCCTGGTCCTTCATGCTCTTTCACCTTTTTCTTGTTTGTTGCAAACAAAAGTTACAACTTTGAAAGCTATTAATAGAATGTAGCAGAGTCAGAAAGTGGAAGGATCTTGGATCCTTGAATTTCTACTTGGAGGATAATTGTCAACTTCTCAAGAACACTGATTTTGAACTCTAGGTCAACTTGAAATAAACATCTAACATGCTTAATCGTTATGTACTTTTGGATTTGCTTATAGCATCCAGGATTATTTTAACTCATAAAAGATTTATTTAGTGTATAAATGCCATTTTAAATAGTTAAATGACATTTCCTAAGGAGTGAGTGTAATAGAGAATGGAAATGATTTGAAGACTGAGTCCTGAAGCACTCCAACATTTAAAGACTAGGAAAAAGAGAGAAAATTAGGAAAGGGGTCTGAGGAACAAGGAGCATCCAAGAATCTGACAATAAAATTCAAGGGAGTGATGATTTTCTGAAGTAATGTGAAGAAAAATTATTAAAGAAGGAATGACTTACACTGTAGAAAATCCAGTCACTGAGGTCCTTTATTTCTATATCAGTTTTGCTTTCAATTTGATGAGATTCCAATAAATTTCCTCTTTTCTTTAAGTGATTTGAGTTGGATTTCTCTCACCTAAGGTTTTTTTGACTGAGCCTCCAAGATGGTTCCTGTAAATCTTGTTGCTTCTTGTTCATGCCTTTGCATTGTCCCCTTGGGTATGGCCTAGACTTCTGATTCACTTCTAGTGAGTAGAAAGTGGCAGAAATGATACGATGTTACTTCTGAAATTGGGTTGTAAAAAGATGATGACTTCCATCTGTAATGTACTCTCTCATCTCTCTTCTGGACTATACACCCTAAAGAAAGCTGGTTGCTCTTTCCTGAGCCATCCCTATGAAGAAGCCCATGAGGTGAGGAACCAAGATCTGCCAGCATCACATGAATGAGGTTAAAGGTGGATCTTCTACCCCCAGTCAATGGGATGGAACCTCAGCTTTAGCCAACAACTGGACTGAAGTGTCATAAAGAGCCACAAGCAACACTAAGCTAAGCCATGCCCAAGTTCTTAACCTATAGAAACTGAGATAATATGCATCTATTATTTCAGCCACTAGATTAATTTATTATGTCATACTAAATAAACACATTGGCCAGTAGACTTGCTAGGTACAAAGGCAAACATTCTCACTAAAAGTGCCTGAGTAGTAAACCACCCAGGAATATTTATTCATGTGTTCTATACATTCAACAAATATTTTTAGGTATTTCCTCTGACCCAGTGTTGTTCTAGGCATTGGAGATGAATTATGAATATCAGGTTGTGAATAAGAAGATAATTTCAGATAAAGAAAAACCTTATTAAGGAAATAAGAAAAAGATGGTGTGATAGAGAAATTGGCTCTTCTTTTGGAAGGTCAGGGAAAGGAAACCTCACTGAGAAAAGGCATTTTGCTGATATATGAATGGAGGAAGGACAGCAATAGGAAGATCTGAGGGCAAAGGGTTCCAGAAGAAGATATTGCAAGTGTGAAGACTCTAGGATGAGACTGAAGTTAGCATGTTTAAGAACTGGAAAAAAGCCAGTTTCTAATGTATAGGAGTCAAGAAGTGCTGGAGATGTGGTGGGGGAGGTTAGACCCTGTAGGACAAGGTAAAACGTTTGTATTTATTTAAGGAACTTCCATTTAAATGGTGAGCACCAACAGGAATAAGATAATTTTGAATTGAGATGGATGTTTGGTAAGAAAGAATCTTTAGAGTAATTAGGATGCTAGGCTAGATATTCTGGTTGGTCAGACTCAGAGGCCTATATGAGAAGCTGACCCTGGTGGATGACAAGTCAAATATGTGAAGAGCTAGCTAGAAAGGTATTGCAGGAGAGAAAATGGAAAGGCCTGAAACAGACATGAGCTTAAATTACCTAAAAACTGAAAGGAGACCAATATGTATGAAGTGTAGTGAGCAGAGCAGATGTAGTCGATGAAGTTAGAGAGGAATTCTTGGCCATATTCCGTAAATCTGTGTATACCATTGCCAGGAGCATGGATTTTATTTGAAGAACAACTGGAATCTGTTGAAAATTTTGAAGTTAATTTTAAAATTACACATATGTTTGAATCTAGGAGAGCAATAGATTTGTTTATCCCATAGGAATAATATAAGGCCTCACAGAAGAGAAGACATTGCAGCTTGGTCTTGAAGGTTAAGTAGGAACTCTCTAGGTCAGCAAGGAAGGAAGACTATATAGGGTAGTAGGTAAGGGCATGGAAATTTGGCTGGGTTTGACTGTCCAGGAAGGGGGAGCAAATCTATGTTACAGGAGCACTGAGTGCATGGTGGGGAGAAGATGAGAGGAAAGTACTAAAGATTCAGAGGTAGGACTATCTGAAACTACCTAGCCTAGCTTTGAGAGAGTCCTTTAAGACTTAATGACAAGAACTGCCACTCATCATTCAGCAATAAATGATTATTGAACGCCTACCAAGCACTATACACTCTTTTCCAGCATAATCTTATTTACTTTATACCTAGAAGCCATTTTATAGATACAGAAGATGAGGCTTCTTAAAGCAAGGAAATATGCCTAAAGATTCACAGCTACTAAGCATCAACGTGTGGAATGAAAGTTATGTGGTCTATCCCTAAGTAAAGTGTGTGCTTGGAGAATGAGTTGAAGTCCACAGTTGGTGAAAAGTTTCTATATAAAAATTGTGGGAGGGATAGCTGAAAAGGTAGGTTGGAGTAAGTATGAAGAAGGCTGCTTTGAACATGAGGCTAAGGAATGTGTACTAAATCCAAAATTTCGAGGAAAATTTGACATGACTGAAATGTTTTGGGAGGATTTATTTGGTATCTGTTTATAACATGGATTAGAAGTGGGAAAGACTGAAGGAAGATAGAGAGACCCGTCAGATAGCTGGTTTCGGCTTATGCTGATAGTGGACTAAACGGAATGATGGCAGCAAAAATGGAAGGAAAGTCAGCAACGAGAGCTCTCACTCCTGGGAGGAATCAGTAGGACTTGGTGACTGATTTAACATAGAGGTTCTGAAAAGGGAGCCTGAACAGTAAGGAGGATGCTGTTCCCGTAAGCATGACAGCAAGGTCAAGAGAAGGAGCAAGATCGAAGGAAGTGGGTGGGAAGAAAGAGAAGACGAATTTCAGCTACTTAAGTTGCATCTGATGTAACAATGTTGAAGGTGATTGTGTGGCTAGAGATCAGGCGTGGTCTTGGCTAAAGATAAAGAGTTGGGATTCATCTGAAGAAAAAAGCGCTTAAAATTGTGAGAGTTGGTGAATTTCTAAGGAAAGATGAAGATCAGTGTAAGAGACACTGCTGGTTTCCAGCATTCATTACCCACCTTGACCTTTCTGACCGAATTTCTCTTTTTGTTTACCTGTCACCCACCTCCCCTCAGCTATGTGCTTTGCTCAAAGTTATTTACAGACCCGGAAGATGATGAGTCTAAGCCGGTAATGGTCATTCTGAGCTCTTTGTAAGGAAGGGTATATCTTGATGTGAAACCAGGAATTGCTCCACCATCTTGGGCCTCTGGAGAGACAACTCCATTGCCCAAAAGCACCCTGATGTGATATAACCAGACACCAACCCTTAGGATATTCAGGTTCAGAAGCCTGGAAGTGGAAAGGAACAGGACCAATGAAACACAGAAAAGATGGGTCAAAAGCAAGGAAGACAAAGAAACTCAAGTTAGGCTTGGAAAACAAGGTATCAAGGAATTGAAAAGAACCAGGGGATTTTGACAGGTCTTATTAGGCTGAGTGGGGGTGAAATATCCCAGTAGAAGCAGAGTGAGCTAAACGGAAGAGGGAACATTTGAAGACAATAATTCTTTCGGACCAGCATATTCAAAAAGCTGCTTTTGACAGGATTTCTGAGGTGACACTAGGGTCAGTTAAAGGTTGTTTCTGAGCTATTAAACACATTTTCTCTTTATAAAGTAACATTCATACTAGCCAGGCATGCCATTCAAAAGCCAGCCTCAATGCAGCTATTATTCAGATTCACCCTGTCAGTGTGAAAATATGGGTTGAAATGGACTTTGCTACTTGAAATTAAGTGTGATCACACTCGGCCGCCCAGGGAAGCACTCCAATTCAAACCTCAATTATGAGAGCCTCTGAGCCACAGGGAGATGGGGGTAGCATTCAGAGAAAGAAAAATGCTTCTTTCTCTGGGATTTTCCCCATTTGCAGCCTGAATCCCACTTGAATGTTCTTTCTCTTCTGTGATTATTTTTCCTGCTCTCAGCATCCTCTTCTCACTTCTCCCTCACAGTTCTCTCTCCCTAGAACTCATAGTGAACCCTTGAGTGAGAGTCACATGTGACTTCACCACCTTTTGGAATTAACTAAAATTTACTCTTTCCTAGTAAATTCCCCCAAGACGCCACACAGCAGCTTTCAGTTCCCAGTGTGGGACTCCAGCCGTACTGAGCAAAGCTGGCTCTGTTCCTGAACCTTGTTTATCACTGTCCCCTGAGAATCCGCGGATACTGACACCAAAATATTCAAAGAAAACCCTACTGCTCTTCTCAGCCCAGCTCTTTACTTAACGTGCTTGGAAGATTTGGCACTTAGATTTCTCTGAAGTTTGGCCTGGGTTTGCTCTGAAATGAGGCAAAGCAGAAAAGACAAGAGTTCAGAAAAGGGTGATTAAATACAAACATTACAGCTACGAGGTAAGATTCAAGACTTCACAAAAACCCACTAAAATTCCCCGGACTTGTTTAGGCAGTGGCTAATCTGCAGGAGAGGTGATATTTGGTTGTAAAGTAGGAGCAGGGGCCATTCTTTTATGATTTAATGCATTTGTGGAGGTTGGTATTTTTCCCCTAGCTTTCACTAGTGGTGGGAGAGAGGCGTGGGGAGGGCAAGAGGGAGTTGGCAGCCAGTGCATAAAGCATCTACTGGCTAAAGATTTCTACACTTCTGCCAAAATGCTGTTTATTTGTTAAAAATAGACTTCTGTTATGAAATTCAAAGCCTTCCCCAGGGCCACCACCCCCTGCCCCCACCCTATGGAGACAGGGTGATGGGGCGTCAGGGTGAGCTACCAGCTAATGCTTTTGGGGCATTAATGTGCCAGCTGCTTTTCCAGCATTCATTGTAGCCCCAGTCACCAGGCTGGTTTTACACTTTGTTTTTGTGTAAAGAGATTGGGATTAGAGGGCTTTTTATTAGGGAGGGAGTGGAGAGTGAGAGAAAGAGAGAGGGAAGCGTCTTTGAGTTCCATATGGATGGGCTGCTTGACAGGCAAAGCTCAGGGCTTTGATTTACTTCTCACTTGCTGACTTATTTCAAAAAGAAAGACTCCACTGCATCAGGCAGCTCTGCTGGAAGCTTGTAGGGCCATGGATTTGGTGACTAGGGTTTCCAGTATGCAAAATGCTGCCAACAAGCCAGGGCTAAGCTTAAGCTCCATGGAGATAAAACTTTCCCAAGCTTGTAGGAAGCGATGCTTCAGTCACCTCAGGGTGAAAGGAGTTTGGAATGGTCCCTGTCTGAGGGCTGAACAGAGGGTGGATGTCTACTTGATTCTTTGAGCGTTAATGGGACTTTTGCCGGCCTGGAAATGCTGAACTGCTACAAGTGTCCTACGTGTCCCTTCCTCTCATGGCCAGCTTGTCCGAGTAGGTGACCCGTGGGAACGGTGCCAGTGAGCTTCTCTTCTGCTTAGCATATTGCCCAGGCGTTGAAAGAAAGAGCGGCCTCTTTTATTGAGCAACTCCTCTTGAAGCGGAATTGCTACACACACACATACACACACACACATCACACAATGTATTTTTGTGTGTGTCCATTTCAAGACTTGAACAAAATTACTAGACAAAGGTCCCCAGTGAACACTTCCCTCTTTTGTTTTTAAGGACAGAGAAAGACAAAGTGAAAAAGGAGCCTCCCTTATCCTCCCCCCTCCCCACTCACAGCCCAGAATGAAAACATGCATTCCAGGGCTGGTGCAGGGGTGGAAAAGTTCAGGAAAATTAGGCCTTGTCTATTTGCTGGCTCCTTAAGGAACTGTTGTTGCCCAGCGGCAGCTCCCCTTGCTTTATGGAAGCCCTGCTCACAGGTCGCCAGGGGACTGGAGTGTGCAGGGCAGGCAGGGGAAGAGGGGAGCGACAGCTCAGGGCTGGAAAGATGGGCTTCGCTTCTCCAAAAGAGCAGAGAGCCTGATGCTGCCCAGCTGTACTCAGAAACGGTTTATAACACACAGTTGGATGATAAAGTGAGGCTGTGTGTGTGTGTGTGTGTGCGTGTGTGTGTGTGTGTGTGTGAGAGAGAGAGACAGAGAGAGAAACAGTGACTCACTGGTGGAGGGGATAATAGAAGAGAGAGGGTAAAGTCAAACACTACTCAACCCTACTCAGTCTTTAACTTTAAAAAAAATGTAGAAAAGGCTGAAGATTTTCAGCCAAATGAAAAGCAGTAAAGCAATTGAGAAACACACCTTATGACTAAGAGAGCATTGCAATGGAAAATATGTAAAAAAAGAGAAGTTAAACCAGCTGGCTTATTTAATTTTGGCTTTTGCCCCCCTTTGCATTTTTTTTCTTCAGCCTTAACTAGGGAAATATGTACTGTCTAAATATCCAGTGTTTTTCTTAGTATTTAGCCCTAACAAAATTGTTCATAGGATTTCATAAGTAGAATTTGGGGGGTTGGGTGTGAACGTGACATTTCACCTCTGGTTTTTGGTCTGTAGTATAAGGAAAACCTCCTTCTATTCCATGGCCTGGTGCCCAGGAGTGAGGGATAGAGGGTGAGGGATAGAGGTGGAGATGAGGGGTGGGGAAAAAGCTCAGTAACTATTCATTCCTTATGTTATTTTATTGCAGAACATTTCTTCTTCCATTCATTCTTCTTTCATATCCAGGAACTAAATTTCAAAGCTCTATTCCAAAGTATATAAGGAGATTGATACAGTTCCAGTTTCTGAATGCATTCTTGCTTTCAATGAGCATCATTTAAGCATTGTCTCTCTACCAGGCATGGCGTTAAGTGCTTGAGAAACAAAGATAACTAAAACATATTTCCTGCTTTGTATGTCCTCTAACAAAGGGGAGAAACAGCTATCCAGTCCAACATTTATAGCAGTGTTGTAAGTACTGTGTGACAGTGGAACAGAAAAACATCACTCTGCCTCAGAAGAGTGGGGAAGGCTTCTAGAAGGTGGTGAGATTGGAATTGAGTCTTGAAGGGTAAGTAGGAGCTCACTAGAAGGTCAGAGCAAGGAAAGGTATTTCAGGCAGAGGGAACAGCAGAGGAAAGGCTTGTTTTCTCCTTGGGTAAATGGGGGAGACTACAATGCTGTCAGGGTTCTGGGAAGCTAGGCTGAAAAATTTAATGGAATGGGATCAGATTGACCCATGGGGTCCAGAGTTCGAAACCAAGGAACCCCATAAGGCAGCATCCAGAGGTGAAATTAGAATTTGACTTAGTGGAAAAACAGCATCCATACATCATCCTAAGTGGGACCTGAAAAGACAAAACCCAGCAGAGGCAGAAGTTGGAGGTAGCACAGGTTTTGGGCTGTGGGTAGCAGAGAGAACCTGGAGAGAAGCCCTTTGCACAGAGTGGTGAGAGCTCTTCCAAGGCAGCCTATGGGGCCTGTCTGGGCTGAGGAAGGGCAGAAGTGAAGGCTCAGAACCCATTCAGGCAAGCACAGAAGTAAGACAAAGCACACCATTGTCAGGGAATTCAGGTCAATCATCATGACTGATGCCTGGGCAATTCAGGAGGATGGCAGAGAAGTGGGAGTCAGGGACTAGATCATAAGGAGCCTTGTACAAAGTGCTCAGTGGCTCACACTCTGTAGTTCTGGGCTGCAGTTTCCCAAAGGAGAGCATGAATCCCAGCGATCAAGATGTTGTTATATGGTATGTGAATGGGGTCTTCACATTTAATAGTTATATATTTATTTTTATATGAATCAAGAAGAAATATAACTAGCCCATTGTATCCAACATTTCACAGTAACAAAAATTACTGAAGATGACACTAATGTAGGTAGCGCTATAGTGAGCTAACATGTAGAAAGAAATAAAGCACTACATGTATAGAGATATAGCAAAACTTTATTCTATAAGTGACTGACATTCCCAAACTTTGGACATAGGCAATGAGGAGTCCCTGAACAGTTGTAAGCATTGGGCTACGTGATTCAGTTTAAAACTTGAGGGACTTCTGCTGGTGATTCTTAGATGCCTCTGTTGGGAAGATAGCAAACCTAAGATTTCCATCAGTGCAGGAATTAAAATGAAATCCTGAAGGGTTTCCTGGATTCTTTTTCTAAGAAAAGAGCTTGGGATAACATGATTTCAAGCAAATTTCCCTCCCAAAAGGGTGATGAACAAGTTTCACTTATTTATAATTATTTGAAAGAGAATTCCCTGTATCTCAACCTGGTCAGCTCCGCAAGGCAGGTGAGCTGGGAGGGGCTGGTTGAAGTTCTCCATCTAGAGTTGTTTATAAACTCACCTTCTCCCTAAAACCATTCCAGTTGCAGGTATTGAGCTGATTAAGATTCAGCTCACATTCTCCTTTCCAGTAATACCTTAAGGAAGAAGTTCTCAAAGTGAGGTTCCCCAGAGCATTAGCATTAGCATCTCCTGTGAACTTGCTAGAAATACATATGCTTGGGCCCCATTCCAGATGTGCCAAATCAGAAACCCTGGGCCTGTGCTTTAACAAGCCTTCTAGGTGACTGAGAACTGCTGATTTTAGGTGTTCTGCTCCATAGAAGTCATTTTCTGATAATGACTAAAACGGAAGCTTGACCTTTTCTTGGCTCTACATTTCTGATGATATTTTCTCCTAGAGCTAGGGTGGTGCTAGCCCATTCCATGTCCTACTTTGGCTAATGACTCTCTTCCTTTATGAGGGATGAAGAAAAATTCTGAACAGGAGTTTGGTTTACATTTTTGCCTTGCTTATACATTCTGATAAGAATATAGGTGTGGTCTTCAAATAAACCTATTCCAGTCCCAGTTGTTTTGAGTGGGAGATAAATAGGAAGGCATAGCCCCCCACTCCCTCCCTAACATACACATCTTTGGCCCAGGACACAGATACCCAAGTTACTTGATATCCTTTGAAAAGCAGAAGATGCTACCAGACTGAAATGTGGAATTTGACTATAGCAGATGCTACAGTTGCTCTTTTGGCAAATTGATTTTAAATATCAGTATTTTTGTGGGGGTAGAGAGTAGGAAGTTAAGACATAAAATGTTCAATGTTTCTGTTTGAGACTTGGGAAAGTTTTGGTAATGGATGATGGTGATGGTAGCACAACATTGTTGTGACAATTTGAACATGTGGTGGACCCAAGAAAAGCCATGTCCTTTAATCTTCATTCAATTTTGCTGGGTGGGAGCATTTTGATTGTTGCCGTGGAGATGTGACTCATCCAATTGTGGGTGGTAACTTTTGATTAGATGATTTCCATGAAGGTGTGTCTCCACCCATTGATGGTGGAGTTGCTTACTGGAGTCCTTTAAAAGAGGAAACATTTTGGAGGGAGTCCCTTTTGTAGAGCCACAAGAAAGCCAGCAGATGCCGCCATGTTCGCCATGTGCTCTTCTAGCTGAGAGAGAACCATTGAACTTCATGGTCCTTCTTGACCCAAGGTATCTTTCTCTGAGTGCCTTGAATTGGACATTTCTACAGACTTGTTTTAATTGGGACATTTTCTCAGCCTTAGAACTGTAAATTAGAAACTTATTAAATTCCCCTTTTTAAAAGCCATTCTGTTTCTGGCATATTGCATTCCAGCAGCTAGCAAACTAGAACAATTGTGAACATAATAAACCACCCTGAATTATATATTTGGATGTTTAAAAGGAGAAACTTTAGATTGTATCTACGCTCCTAGAATAAAAAAAATCCATGGAACACACAACACAAACAGAAAACCCTAAGTTAAACCATGGACTCTAGTTAATAGTAATATCATAAAAATGTGTTTTCAGTTGTTGAAACAAATGTGCCACACCAATACAAGGTTTAATAATAGGGTGGTATAGGGGAAGCTGGTATTTTATGCAGGACTTTTCTGTAAACTTCTCTAATTAAAAACAAAACAACAACAACAAAAAAAGCGCTATGCCTCCAAATCAAGGAGATGAAACTTTTATAAACATCACATCAAGTGATGACTTAAATTTTCAAAATTGCTTTTGACTGTGCAAAGATGATCATATGGGAAGAGGGAAAAACAAAAATAAGAAAAGGTTATTATCTTAGATAAAGGAAGGTGCTGAAAGAATGGAAGAGGATGAGAGTGGCATAACTCCCTTGACGGTCTAGAACTGATCAAAAATCTGTATGAAGAGCTAGTCATTCCCTGTCATTTCCATGCCTCTCTGTGTCCACAAAGCCATGTCATTGCCAGCAGAGCTCCTAAGTGATTGGACTCCAGCACTAGTTCTATATATGGCTATTTTATAAAGAAGAATAGAAAGCTGGTGTGTTCCGGTGGACATGCAGACTTCAAAGTAGGAACCAAGAATAAGTAGCTCCTTATGGATTTCAGATTGTTTTATCAAATTTATCAGATAGGGTTTAGCACATACACCTGAAGTATTTAACTTAAATACCATAGCTCAAAGACAGAATTGAAGGGAATCATTAAGATCAAGTCCAATCTTCTCATTATGGGAAACTGAACTAAGAATTTATGTAACTTTCACAGTCACTCAGAGGATTCCCCAATTTCACACCTATTACACTTTTTAAATGGAATGCCAATATCTTGACATTTTTTGTCTAAAAAAAAGAAATGTTGCTGCCAATGATTCCTTTTTAAATCTCAGTTCATTTTTAAAAAAACTTTTCATTTCCTTTTCTGAGGTAGTGAAAATGTTCCAAGATTGATCATGGTGATGAGTGCACAACCATGTGTTGTACTGTGAACCACTGATTGTATACTTTGGAAAAATTGTATGGTGTATAAAACCTCAGTTCATTTTAATGTGTTATTGGTGTGATAATTCATTTCATGTGTCAAGTTGTCTAGGTTATGGGGTCCATTTGTTTGGTCAAGCACTGGCCTGATGGTTCCTGTGAGGATATTTTGATTTTAAACTATAATTAGTTGATTGCATCTATGATCAATGAAAGAGGCTGCCTTCAGCAATGTGGAGAGTCTTCTCATGCAATCAGTTGCAGGTCTTGAAGGCCAGAACTGAGCATTTCACAGGTCAGAAGAAGAACTCTGGACTTCATCATTGGTTCTTGCTGGAATATTCAACCATCCAGCTTTCTATGAGGAATTTAGATTAAGGGCTTCAACACTGTCTTTATTAGAGCTTCCAGCTTGCAGCCTTAGGGAGTTCAGACTTTCAACCCTCACAGTCATGTAAGCAAATTACTTATAATAAAATTATATATATATATATATCCTGTTGGTTCAGTTTCTCTGGAGTACTCTGACCAATAAATTGTGTCCTTTTCCCAAACACTTATTCTCTACCAGATTGCAGTAACTGAGAAACATTTCTCAAACAGAAAACTACATAACATGGTTAAAATAAATTAAAGAAGATTTAAATAGGTGGAAAGACATTCCCTGCTCATGGATAGGAAGTTTAAATGTAGTTAAGATGCCAATTCTACCCAAATTAATAGGCAGATTCAATGTAACAACAATCAAAATTCCAACAACCTACTTTGAAGACTTGGAAAAGCTACTTAGCAAATTCATTTGGAAGGGAACAGCTAAAAATATCCTAAAAAAAGAGCAAAGTGGGAGGATTAACATGTCTTGATTTCAAAGCTTATTATAAAGCCACAGTGGAAAAGCTATGCCTACCTATAGTCATGCCTAAGAGTTACTTCCAAAAAAACCTCTTTTGTTGCTCAGATGTAGTCTCTCTCTCTCTCTCTCTCTCTCTCTCTCTCTCTCTCTCTCTCTCTCTCTCTCTCTCTCTCTCTCTCTCTCTCTCTCTCTCTCTCTCTCTCTCTCTCTCTCTCTCTCCCTCTCTCTCTCTCTCTCCCCAACTCTGCAAGTAAAAACCTTACCCTCCCTCCTACTTGAGACATGACATCCATGTGTGAAAGTCTCCCTGGCAATGTGGGACATGAATCTCAAAGATGAACCTGACCTGGCCCTGGCACTATGTGATTGATAATGCCTTTCTAACCAAAAAGGAGAAAAGAAATGTGGCAAAATAAGGTATCAGTGGCTGAGAGAGTTCAAATAGAGTCAAGAAGGCATTCTGGAGGCTACTCTTATGAAAGCTTCATATAGATATTGCTGTGTACCATGGTTTACTAAATCCCTACCAAAACCATTTCTGTCAACCCTGAAGAATACCTAGGGCTCTATCTGAGATTCTACAAAATTTTCACACACTAAGATTCCTTTCCAGAAACCTTGAGTCAGGTTCCTAGGCCAGATAAGTCTTCAAACTTATCAGTTCCATTCCCCTATTCCATATTATCAACATCCATTTCCAATGTGAAAAAATTAGAATGGGCATTACCCAAATACCCTTAAAGACTGGGAGAAGAATCAGAGGAGAAGAAGGAGTTATAACAGAGAAGATAGGATTTTATGAATTAGTATGTTATTGAATCATTATATTGATTTTTTTTTTTAAGTCTCCGGTGTTTTGGAGCAGCTGGAAGGAAAAATTTTAAATTCTGGAACTGTAACCCATATGAAATCTGTTCTGTAACTACTTGTTACAACATACTTTGAAATTTATTGATTGTTTGTATATATGTTCTATTTCACTACAAAAAATGTTTAAAAAGAAACATTTCTCAAAAGTAGATTCTTTTTTTTTTTTTTTTTTTGCCTTTAAAGACAAAGACTTGCTGGAGCAAGTAGCTGCTATATCATAGACCTTTATGAACATAGTAACTTTGTGAGGACTCTTCACAGTTGAGTGGAGAGAATCCTGTTGTAACTATACTAAAGGATTTTGCACCTGAAATGCTAGGTGCAAACGTTTAAATTCTCCATTCAACTCATGGTTAGTAAACCAAGGAGTTTCAGTGATTGCCCTTAAAGAATCTTTGATCTCTAGCAGCCAAATATCAGTTGCAGAGTCTGATCCTGTGGATTGCTGAATTACAGTGTAGGTTGAATTCACAGTTTCATCTTTCAATATCTCAGATGAAATTTAGGGCATTAATTGAAGGGTGGTCATGGAAGGATCCCTGAGAATTGGAACTGGTGATCCTCAGATGAATTTAAACCCACTGAATTCCCATTCCTTATGGAATCTCCTTTCCTAAAAGCAGCAGGCCTCTCACCTTTATCTGATCTGTCTGCTTTTGCCTTGGAGACTCGTAATGAGCTCAGCTGAGTAGTGTCTTTCAAGAGGTATTAGTTATTTATTTTCACAATAGTGCTATATAATCAAACACCCCATATTAAAATAATATGCCTTTATATAGCTCATGAATCTGAAGGTAAGCTTGTTATTTCTTCTGATGAGTGCAGGTAATCTTGATAGTTCTTCTGATTTGTGCTGGGTTTATTCATTTGTCTCTGAGTGTGCAAGTTCCTGGTCGGTATAGGATAGTCTTAGCTGAAACTACTGGGGAGACCAGCCTCTGCTCCATATCTTTGGAGTCTGTGTTTAATTCTGGGTTATCCTACTCATAGCAATAGCAGAGGGCAAGAGTGAGCTTAGGAAAACACAGTGTCCCTTGAGACCCGGGCTCACAAGTCACGTGACCGCACTTATACCAAATACTGGTGGCCAAAAGAAAGTCACAAGGGCAGCACAAATTCAAGGGGAAATAGATTCTTCCTCTACTGAAAAAAGCTGCAAAGTCACATAGCAAAGAATGTGGACATAGGAAGAAATGAAAATTGGAGCCATGAATGCAAATGAGCTACTATATAATGATATGTGACCTTTCTGCTACTTGGCATCTCTGACGCATAATGGCAAGGTAGCTTAAATGAAGTTGACAAGAACAAGTTCCCTCTCCCCTACTCTTTCTTTCCAATTTCCCTCTTTGTCACCCATTAAAAGACTGAATAGAAAGTCACTATCAGTGGAGTCTGTAGTTTTAATAGTTCTAGACTTTACATCATGGAGTAGTGTGTAGACAATAGGTGACAGCAGCCTTTGTACACTGGGGCTGAAAGAGAAGCTGCTGTTGTATTGAGCTCCCTGATTTTAAAGAGAAAAGTGAAATCCTGATGTGACAGAAGTCAGTTAGTTAATCTTAGGTTACAGAGGCAATCTTCGGTGCTGGCTATTTGTGGAGTTCCTAGAATCAGAATAAATGGGTAACCCTTTAAAGGCTTCTTAATTTATACAAATGGAAAAAGAAAAAAAAAAAGCAATTTTTAGATTAGCTACCCAAAGACCTGACTTGATTCACCAGGACAATCTCTGTGATTTACTTAACTCCTAGGAGAATTCACAAATTCAAGAAGTAGACAGGTACACTTAAAGAAGGACTCTACAATGACATCATAATCATGTACTACAACTCTTTTTCCCATCCAAAAGGGATCTCCAGCCACTCACCAGGTTAACTGTACTTGGGTGAAGGACCAGACTTTTCAGGGATTATTGTCCATTAGTTCTGAGCGAATTCTTATATCTAGAAACCCTGAACTACATGCTGGTCCACTGGATAGAGGTGGGTTTATGGAATTCAGGTAATAAAAAGAATTTTGGCCCAATTCCATCTCATAGGGAACTTGATATATCAATATTCTCATCCTCTGGTTATTTCTGCAGTTCCTGAGTTCGAATAAAAGTCCTCAGTAATAGGCAAATTCTGATATTGCCTCTTTGATCTTTGAAATGAGAAGGTGCTTAAGGTAGGAAGACCTGGATCACAATGTGGCATTGCTGGAAATGTTTCAACTATTGGGGTCACCAACAAAGACCTGCAAAATGTAGGAGCAATTATTTCTACCACTTCATGACTGACCTTGTGTGTTTGACCAAATAAAGCAGAAATGGATCTTGAGAGTATGATAATGAACCATCATACATTTAATTGGATAGTACCTCCAAGTACTCTGCCATTCCAGAGTAAATCAACACACAGCCTGGAATCTGGCATACAGAAATGTAAATGGAAATTTCTCTTTTGGTAAATAAACAAAAACACATGCTTTATTGACAGGCGTAATGCACATTTATAATACTGCCTCAATGTTACCTCAATTCTTTGGCTCTGTGCCATGACTTAATCCACAGGGCCTCTAATTTCTCACCATCCCTAGGGCGTTCCACATGCCCACTACATTTGATTATGTTGTATCAATAGGACTTAATGAACATGGAGTAGCAAGAACCAGAGATGCCTTGGTATGATGATTTGTGTGATGGGAATGGGAATGGGGATAGGCTTTATCGTCTGAGGTAGTTTTTGAGACTTGATAGTTTGGGTCGTGTTGAAAAGATAAGTTACTGTACCATGGACACCCAACCAATAAGTTCAAGTCCTCTTCGGCGGGCCTCTTGATTTTGAGCAAAAATCTGCATAAAGGTACACTCCCTCTGAGTAACATTTAGGGCTGCTACGTTGTACAGGACTTAGGGAGAGAGGAAAATGTCGCTGGTGTTTCCAGACTGCTGCATAAAGCCACTCTGTCTCTTGGCTCCTACATCATACAGATCATAACTGTGTGAAGGGTCTAAGTCTGCGTGGAGTCTGTGGCAATTATAAATAAGAGAACTACAGTGGACACCTTCTGTGATTTTTCACAAGGCCTTGGATTTTTTGACAAGTAACTATTTTCTGTTTGAAAAATAGCTCGGAGCTCTCAGTGGGGACCTATAGAAACTGAACATCTGATCCTGGGGCAACCAAATGTGAAATCTGAGCTGCCCAACATGAATAGGTGTTTACTGATCCTCTCAGCCAGTGCTGTATTGTGTGAGGCACAAATGCAAGCCTTTTAATGTAATTTTTAACTTTCTAGTAGCCACATTAAAAAATTTAAGAGAGAAAATTATTTTATTAGTGTATTACATTTAACCTGGTATATTCAAAATGTAACTATTTCAACTTGTAGTTAACACAAAAATATTGAGATGTTTTATACTTTTTTTGTGCTGTCTTCCAACTCCAATGTGTATTTCATGTCTCCAGTACATCTCAATTCAGAGAAGCTACATTCCAGTGCTCCATAGTAGTGGCTAGTGGCTACCATATTGGACAGTTAAAGTCTCGCACGCCAATCGCACCCCATCAGCACCCCATCAGCAAGTTGACCCAGGAACTGGTTCAAGAGCTTGAGGTGTGATGTCATCAACATGGTGATGCAAACATCCCTTTAAAAAGCCTCCCCAGAGATTTAACAAATAAAAGGACAAATTCCACCTGCTTTGAACTCTAGAAGATGGTAGAAACAAGAGAACAACTCCACAAATGCTGCATAGAAGAAACAGAAAAATCTCAGGTAACAGAAGTCCATTCTGGAGTGTAGACAGTTCCCAGTTCCCCTCCCTCTCACTGGGTCCTGTGCAATGTGGAAGCTGCACAGAGGCAGCATGGCCTCAGGTCCCTTTCACCATGGACAGAGACTGTAGACCAAATCACAGCACCAAGTTAGAACACCACATATATCCAGGCACAAGGACCTAAGGCTTTAAAGACTCAGGGCGGAGCATGAGCTAATGAAGAGTGCTGCATCCAAAAGGGCCCTGGGGTTGGGAGGGAGAGACACTGATAAGAAAGGCTGGTAAGAATTTCAGCCTATTTCAGAAGGCTGGACCACCTAAAGGCAAAACAGACTTTTCTGAAGTGACTTGCCTTTATGAGTTGACTCCATCTGGCTCTGAGGGGTGGAATACCCTAACAGGGAAGAAACTGGAGCCAGAAAAGCATTACAGAAAACAAAAGAGGAGGTAAAACCTCAATTGCTATAAGACACGATGGGTCCCAGAAGTGAAAAGTAAAAAGAAAACAGGGCCTTGAATGAGGGAGAAAATTTAAACAAATTATAGGAGCTGGAGAGAAAAATCTGCACACACACACACACACAAAAAACAGAACAGATCAAGATTCATTTGAGAAGAAACAGAGAAAAGGAAGCTCTCTCCTGGAGGTGAAACAACTGCAAAAAAAGTGCAATCTTAAAAATTACACCACATATTCAGAGCAAGAATCAGATGAAGAAGAGTTTAGAAAATCTGAATATTTAAATATGAGCTCTTCTAAAGTCTAGAATAAGTTAGATCAAAGAAAGGAGAGCCTTAACACAAAGCCAATCAACAATAAAACCCTAGACAAAAGGGAGAAATGGGCTTTCAGAGTTAACCCATCAGATGCTTAGATATCAACCAAAAATCTTAAGCCATACTAAGAAACAGAAAGATATGCCTCAGTCAAGGGAACAATGAAAACTTCAGAGGAGACACAGAATTTGGAACAACTAATCAAAGAAGTTCAAACAAATCTTCCAAATCAATTCAAGGAGATGAAGGAAATTATGGCTATGGAGCTAAAGGATATTAAGAAGACAATGTGTGAGCATAAAGAAGATTTCTAAATTTAAAAAGAAACATAACAGCTCATTGCTCAGTAGTGTTAGCAGCTTCCCCTTCTGTCCTCCGACCTGACCAGCAGCCTCATGTATGCTGAACTTCTAGGAAGCACCTGTCAGTGAGTCTTGGAAGCTTGAAACCATCCTTACCTCGCTCTGACTCGGGGGGAAAAATGGTTGAAGTAGATTTTCCAGAAAAGCTCTTCATTAGTGGGCTCAATTTAGAAACAAATGAGAAAGCCCTTGAAGCAGTATTTGACAAATATGGACAAATAGTGGAAGTAGTCTTGATGAAAGACCATGAAACCAACAAATTGAGAGGTTTTGCTTGTCACGTTTGAAAGCCCAACAGATGCCAAGGATGCAGCCAGAGACATGAATGGAAAGTCTGTAGATGGAAAAGCCAGCAAAGTGGAAAGCCATTAAATCATCACTTGAAAGTGGTAGACGTGGGCCACCACCAACTCCAAGAAGCAGAGGCCCTCCCAGTGGTCTTAGTGGTGGAAGAGGAGAAAGTGGAGGAACAAGGGGTCCTCCCTCCTGTGGAAGGAACATGGATGATGGTAGCTATTCCATGAATTTTAACATGAGTTCTTCCAGGGAAACACTTCCAGTAAAAACAGTTCTTACTTCGTGGTGGTCCTCCTCCTAAAAGGACTAGTTTGCAGCAGCAGTGGGATGGGAGGAAGAGCTCCTGTATCACATGGAAGAGATAGTTATGGAGGCCCATCATGAAGGGAACTTCTGCCCTCGCATAGAGATGTTTATTTGTCCCCAAGAGATGATGAGTATTCTACTAAAGACAGCTGTTCAAGCAGGGATTACCCAAGTTCTCATGATACAAGCGATTATGCACCACTACCAAGTGATTATACATACTGTGATTATGGTCATTCCAGTTCACATGACTACCCATCAAGAGGCTATAGTGATAGAGAAGGCTATGGTCATGATCGAGCCAATTCAGATCATCTGAGTGGAGGGTCCTACAGAAATTCATATGAGAGTTATGGTAACTCTCATAGTACTCTACCTACATGAGGGCCCCTACCATCTTACGATGGAAGCAGTTGCTATGATGATCACAGCAGCACACGTGACAGATATGGTAAAAGTCAAGACAGTTACTCAAGCAGCCGAAGTGATCTCTATTCAAGTGGTCGTGATTGTGTTGGCAGACGAGAAAGAGGGCTTCCCCCTTCCATGGAAAGGGGTACCCTCTGCCCTGTGATTCCTACGGTAGTTCAAGCCATGGAGCACCAAGAGGTGGTGGCTGTGGAAGACGCTGATTTGATAGAGGGGGAGGCAGAAACAGATACTAAAAACAAATGCAAATTTGGACCAAAATCCCTGTTCAAAGAAATAAACAAAAAGTGGAAACTGTTAAAACTACTCAAGGACTACCAAGGAAAAATTGTGTTACCTTTTTAAAATTTCCTGTTATGTCCCCCTCCATAATTTTTATGTTCTTGTGAGGAAAAAGTAAAACATGTTTAATTTTACTTGATGTATGACATTGCTTTCAACAAGCAAATGTTAAATGTGTAAGACTTGACTTGTGTATTAGTGTTATAACTTTCCAAGTAAAAGCGTTCCTAAAGATCACTTTCTGATTTTTTCCCAGTAAATGCAGCAAGCACTTGTAAGAGCTTCCACAAACATCTAGCCATTGAAAATGGAGAGATGAGTCTTTGTGCTTATACAAACAAGCTTAGATACTAGAGGGTGGTCGGGTCATGCTATTCTTAGGATTTCAGTCCTAACTGAAATCTCAGCATTCTCAGTATGAAAAACCTGAGATCAGATGCTTATGTAACAGAAGTGCTATTCACCCAGTAAACCCAAAAAAGCAAATGGATAATGCTGGCCTTATTTTGCCTTTCTGACATTTTCTTAGGAATCTGCAAGAACCTCCCCTAACCTCTTTCCCAATAAAACCATTTAAGTATGTGCTAAATGACTACAGGATAATAAATTTAAAAGTTTGGCTAAAACCAAAATAAAAAAGGAACATAGAAATTATGGCAATGAAAGGTACAACAATGGACATTTAAAATAAATTAGAGGCATATAACAGCAAATTTGAACAGGCGGAATAAAGTACCGGTGAACTAGAAGAACAAGACAAGCAAAATAATACAGTCAGAAGAACAGAGAGAGAAAATAATAGGAAAAGTTCAGCATTGTCTCATGGATTTGAGTGACAGCACAAAGCATACAAACATGTACATCATAGGTGTCCCAGAAGAAAAAGAGAAGGGAAAAGGTGCAGAAAGAATAGTTGAGGAAATAATGGTCAAAAATTTTCCAACTCTTATAAATGACATAAAAAAGATGATATACAAATGGTTGAAAAGCACAAGGAAAAGCTTGACATCACTAGCTATTAGGAAAATGCAAATTAAACACGATGAATTATCATTTCACACCCATTAAAATGGCTATGATTATAAAACAAAAAGTTACAAGTATCAGAGAGGATAGGGAGAAATAAGAACACTCATTCATTGCTGGTGTGAATGTAAAATGGTGCAGCTGCTGTGGAAGACAATTTGGCAGTTCCTCCGAAAGCTAAATATAGAATTACCACATGACCCAGCAATCCCACTATTAAGTATATACTCAGAAGAACTGAAAGTAGGGACTCGAACAGATATTTGCATACCGGCATTCATAGCAACATTATTCACAATTGCCCCTAAAAGACAGAAGCAATCCAAGTGTCCATCAACAGTTAAGTGGATAAATAAAATGAGACACACACATATTACACGCTATTATTCAGCTGTAAGAAGGAATGAAGTCCTGAGATATGCAACAACATGGATGAAACTTGAGGACATTATGCTGGGTGAAATAAGCCAGGCAAAAAAAAGGACACATGTTGTGTGATCTCACTGATAGGAACTAAATATAATAAGCAAACTCACAGAGATAGAATCTAGAATATAGGTTACTAGTAGATAGACTGTGGTTGAGATTGGGGAGCTAATGCTTAATTTGAACAGAAATTTCTATTAGATTGACTATAAAGGTTTGGAAATGATGACAGGGATGGTAACACATTATTGTGAGTGTAATTAACAGTACTGAACTACGGATGTGAATGTGGTTGAAAGGGGACGTTTTGGGTTATGTATATTACTAGAATGGAAATTAGAAGATAAAACGTGGAATTGTGTAACAGTGAACCCTGTTGTGGATAATAGACTAGGTTAATAGTGCAAGTTTAAGAATATTTTTTCATGAATTACAAATGTGTGGCAAGATTACAAGGTGTTTATAATAGGGTGGTGTTTGGAAAAATATATACCTAACATATATTTTATATATTAACATAGTTAATAGTACTATTTCAATATTCTTTCATCAATGGTAATAAAAGTACTGCAAAGTGTCAGCAATAAGAACTATATGAGAACATTTTATTTTTTACATGACTTCTCTGTAAACCAACTTCTCTAATTAAAAAAAAATTAAAAAAACAGTATGTTAAATGAAATAAACCAGACATGAAGTAGTACCTATCATGTGATGCAATTATATAAAATGTAAACATAAATAAATCTATAGAGACAGAAATAGATTAGTGGTTTTGCAAGGCTGGGGAAGGATAGGGAGATTGAGAGGTGACTGCTAAGGGATATGGGGGTTTTCTTTTGGGAGTAATGAAAATGTTCTAAAATTGATTGTGTTGATGAGTGCACAACTCTGTGTTTATGCTAAAAGCCATTGATTGTACACTTTGGTTTGTATCATAGGTGAATATATGTATCAACAAAACTTCCAAAAGCTACACAGGTGTAAACACATGCATACAAATGGACAATAATCAAAAGAAAACATGGAAAAATGAACAAATGTATATATGTTCATGTGGTTTGGTAGTTTCAAACTGTATGTATCCCAGAAAAACATGTTCTTACGGTTAATCCATTCCTGTTGGGGTGGACCAGTGTTGATGAGGCTACTTTAGTTAAAGCATGATCCACTTCATTCAGTGGATCATGTATGTAATTCAGACAAATTTATGTGTATCAATTTATATGTAATTCAGACAAAAAAAAAGAGAAAATGACTGAAGCAAGAAACTGAAAAACCAACAGCCAGACTTTAGGAAGAAAGCATGACCTTGATGATGCCTTAATTTGGACATTTTCTCAGCCTCAAACCTGTAAGCTTGTAAGCTAATAAATTCCCATTATTGAAGCCAGTGCAGAAGAAGAAAGGAGGAGGAGGAGGAGGAGGAAGGAAGAGGAGGGCTGGAAAGCCTCCTTACTGAACAGAGAGGTCATACTTCTCCTTCTCCACTATACCTCAGTCTCCTCCTAAGGATTTTTGACAAGTTAACTGGAGAAAAGGAAAGTTGTGAACCTGATTTTCAGATGACTCTACACACTCTAGTCTTGCAGGAGCTGGGAGAAGACTGCTGCAGTTGTAGGAGCTGACTTGAAAGAAAATGGGAAATAGAAGCTCATGGATCCAAATGCCAGTGACACAACTGATGTCTCACTTTTCCTGAAAGGAGACATGTTACTTTAGAGAAGATGACTGGAAAAATTTCGTCTGTTTCTGTGTGTTGCTGTTCTAGTTTGCTAGCTGACAGAATGCAATATATCAGAAATAGAATGTTTTTTAAAAGGGGAATTTGATAAGTTGCTAGTTTACAGTTCTAAAGCCGAGAAAATGTCCCAGTTAAAACAAGTCTATAGAAATATCCAATCTAAGGCATCCAGGGAAAGATACCTTGGTTCAAGAAGGCTGATGAAGTTCAGGGTTTCTCTCTCAAGTAGAAGGGCACGTGGCAAACACAGAGTTTCTCTCTCATCTGGAAAGGCACATGGTGAACATGGTCAGGGTTCCTCTCTCGTCTGGAAGGGCTCATGGTGAAGATGGCATCTTCTGTTAGCTTCTTCTCCTGGCTTCCTGCTTCATGAAGTGCCCCGGGAGGCATTTTCCTTCTTCATCTCCAAAGGTCGCTGGCTGGTAGACTCTGCTTGTCGTGGCTATGTCATTCTGCTCTACTCTCTCTGAATCTCCCATTCTCCAAAATGTTTCCTCTTTTATAGGAGGAGTTCAGAAACTAAACCTTGGAAAAATTATCGTGTTTGTAATAATGGTTCACATGCTATTGAAATCATGCTTAGCACAACATGAATTCATTTTGCTTATCACTGATGTGATGGCAATGGATTGTACAAGGGAAAATGATTGGTAGTCCTAGAATGGGCTTTTTAGTTAATCAGCTATCATCAAATTGAGTGAGAAGCTCAATGAGGCTTCTAAATGTTCAGGAGCATCTGAAGCCAATTGTCACATCTGTAAATTATTTAACCCCCTTTCTGTTGACAGATATATAACACATATTCTTCAATGTGAAGAATACATCTCCCCAGGTAGAATCTGGCTGTAGACTGGGGTTTCTCCAGCCAGCCAAGGTTTCAGAATGAGTCTATATTGTACTTAGCTCTCAAATCATATTGATATATTTGGGGAACTTTGTGACCCTCTTATCCTCATAACATTCATAGAATACTAGAGTAAATCAGTAAAAAAAATCTCTTCTTTGTCTCTATTTAAATTAATCTAAAAAATAAAGAGGCATAGCAAATCATCTTAAAGATGGCTCTCTCTCTTTATTGTAAGAATTCACTAATAATCTCAGTTAAATAGGCTCTAAACTGGCATGTAAAACATCCACATCATCTGCTTTGAGTTTTACCTAATTTTAAACATTAAATTTGAAACATAGTGAATGAAAAGCCCATTTCACCATAATAGGAGAATTTCTCTTTTGTTTTTTGCACAGCCTCCGATTTAAGAAGGATACTTTCGCTGTGCTGAGTGAAAGGCTCGATCTCATACACACCCTTTCCCACATATGATCCTGAATAGGCTGCTGAAGGATAAGACAAACAAAAGCAACACCAGCAAGTTTCTATTTTTTTCTTTTTTAAAGGAACAATAGGTTTATTGTGCAGGCCTCCAAATGACAAAATAGCTTACTAAAAATGTATGTTCAAAGCTAGTTGATGTTTCACTGAAGTTTAAAAGCCCTTTTGCAAGTTTAGATTAACACATTGATAATTGAAAACTATCTGGACATGTTATATGTTCTAGATTTTAATCTGAGGCTTTCATGAGTTCCTATACCTTGAAACCTTCATGTTAACTAAGCTGCCTTAAATCTTTTCTGGAAGAGAATAAATAAATCCATTGGTTAAATTAAATTAAAAAGAAATTCAGTTCCACATTTGTAAAGGCAGCTTTCATTCCAGAAAGAATCTGTTCTTATCTAATCAGCCTCATTAAGGATGCAACTGCCCCAAAACAGCTCTATCCGAGCAGCACACACAGAAATAATCCAAATTAAATGAGTCTTGGGGCAGCGTTAAAGAGTTTGCAGATAATTTTGCAGCATACTGAGCCAAAGGCATTACCTTTATTTTGCTGCTGCCTTTTTCTTCTTGAAAATATGGAATTTGCCTTCTCTGGAAAGATGTTTATCATAAGAAGTCTTGCTTACAATTTTTTCATGCAAACAAAAACATCTCCCAACTGCAGGATTTCACACAGATACCATACAAAGGAAGGTTCTGGTCTTAAAGCAAATGTGTGTCATTACAGAAGCTCCCAGAGTCATTGCCAGTGACTGGTCAGTGTCAATGGCCATGGGTTTTTCTATCTCTTGTACCATTTGGTAGCAATGAAGAGTAGAGATTGGGTATTTCTAGTACATGGATGAAGTGGGAATTTACGATTGTCCTGAATACTTATGGAGCATGGTGAGCTTCCAGGTAGGTTATTTCAAATGCATCTCCAAGACTCAAAACCACTGGGCCCAGATCTGATAAACCCATGCTTCTAGGGAGGGTGTGTTTTATAAGATGTAACCAAGCTCTGGCTGTCTTTTTTCCCACTCCACTTCTTTATTTCAACTTTTCTCGTGCTGCTTCTTTCCCTTTACTTTAAGAGTCATGTAGCTCCTTGTCTTAGAATATAATTTTAACTTTCAAAGAAGGAATTGGATTTAAAAGTGGTTTTGTGATTTCTCCCACATTTTGGCCTGGGTGGTGATTGTATTAAGCCAAGCTTTTATAGAAACACTATCATTAAAAGTTCTCATGGCCTCCAGGGACAGGATTTGAAATATGACACAGGCCTTTCTGATTAGGGGGATGAGAACTCCCACTCATTTGCCATGGTTTTGTTTTTGATTTATAATAACTCCCAACTAATGAGCCTGTTTTAGAGCTATTTAAAGATATTCTAAACTAAAACTGTAAAGGAACTAGATGAATCTCAAAAAAACCTTAACACAACAAACATTGTCCCCACCCCTAGCCAGTACACAAGCTTTCAAACTTTTCTCCTTGTTTTTCTGTCCTTTTGTTTGATTTGACTTGCTGCCTCCCTTTTTCCTCCCTTCATGCCCTTAGGGGCTGGCCATTTATCTGGACTCTAGAACTTTGCGTTTTCTTCCTTTCATTCTTTCTCCCATGATTCTCTAGATGCTAACACTGCTGACTTTGAAAATGGAGGAGGGTCCAAAAGCCAAAGAATACAAGCAGCTTCTAGGAGCTGGAAAAGGTGATTCTCTCCTGGAGTTTCCAGAAGCAACAGAACAGGAAGACCCATTTTTAATTTCTGGCCTCCAGAACTATAAGATAATAAATTTGTGTTGTTTTAAGCCTCTGAGTTTGTGGTAATTTGTTAAAGCAGCAGTGGGAAACTAATATAGTGCTGATCATTCATTATTTGTGATTGCAATTGAAGTAACCCATTCAGCAGCCTATAATATTAAAAAAAGCTAACATACTTCTTTTTAAATATTTAAACTGATCATGAAAACCTTCACTTTTCTTTCTCTCTCTTTGTTTTGGTTCACAATTCCAGTAATCAATCTGCATCAAAAGGACAGACCAATCCTATTTAGAAAGTCTCTTGTCACCTGGGGAGTCTGATCCATCAGTGTTGGACTCTGGTTTTCACAATGTCTCAGTGGATTACCTTATGTGAAGTTGGTGCACGGGTACCTACTGCTCTTGTGGTGGCCTCGCCGGACCAGGGCCTGGGACTTATTCCTGTGAGAATGAATCTGGTCTTTCACAAGCTCTGCCATTTGCCTACTGCTGTCAGATTTACATCAGGAGGCACTTTCAGTCTTAGACACTCTGTTCCAGAATCTCCCAGCCCTGATGTTGAGGCTTCATCACCAGCCTGGACACCCTTTTCCTAATAAGGGCCCTTTCTTTTGGTTTCTTTTATTGCCAAAAGACCTTAATTGGGAATACCCTATCAGTAAAGAGGCTAAAGTATACTTAATTTTAAAGGAAAGTGGATGAGATCACAATCTTTTTTTCCTCAAAGGAGGCAATTTGGTCCAATGCAAAATTTCTCATCCCCTTTCTGATGACCAGCTCTGCACACTGGGGATTTTGGAAAGGGACAAAATGATATAGTTCCACTTTGCCCAGAGAAATAGGTGTCCATTCCCCTCATCTTACATAATTGCCTAGAGGTGGAGAAAACAAACTACTGCTGAGTCAGTTTTCAGTATTACCAGAAGAAACAACTTGACTGCTGCAAGTTGTCACTGAAAGAATAAAATCTTATGAGAAAGTTGAGCAGTGTGTTCAGGAGAGGGAGAGATACAGGCTACATAAGATCCCTTATGGGAGATTGAATCATGACTGCTGCAATGATATGCCCCATTCTTAACCCTGGTCCTGTGGGTGTGGACCCATTTGTAAATGAAATCTTTGAAGAGCCTATTGAGATGAAGCCAAACTGGAGCAAAGTGGGCATAAACCCAATAAGCAAAGGAAATCTGGTCATGGCGGTAGTGGTGAGAAGACAGAAGGAGACAGATCACCCTCTGAAGGAGGCAGATATTGAGCCACCACCACAGCGCTTCCAGACTTTGGAAAAAGCCTGCTGATACCTTGATTTTGGACTTCTAGCCTCCGAAACTCTGAGACCATAAATTCTAATGTTTAAGCCAGCCAGTTTGTGGTATTTTGTCACTGATGTAATTTCAAATCAATGTTTGCTACAGGATCTAACTCTGCTACGGCTGTGCTCATCTCCTCTTGGTTCCTCTACTGTTAGAAATAGTGAAGTGGTGAATCACCATTGAATTAGTCTCTGATTCTGTGATGAGAACATGACTGCCAAAAGCTGTTTGAATGATCTTTTGGCAATATGAAAACACACTAAAAGTGTTAGTTCATTTGCTGTTACATTCTGCTTTTTAGAGGCATATCAGCTATCTGTGGAGCCTTGATTCCATCATATATTCCCAGTTTTTCGGTTTATTTTTATAATACAGATATTTTAACTTTAGTCTCCCAAGAAAAGAAAGAACAAATGTTTATTTATATTACCAAAAACCTCTACCCTTGTCCTAAATTTCTATTGCAAGTTTTCTTCTACACAAAAATAAACAGATGAATGAACAAAAAGCCTTAAAAATATTAAGGAAATTTATTGTGCACACTGTTTTCCAAGCACTAATTGTACCACGTGCCCAAAATAGAAAGATCCTCTAGAGAAGCTCTTGACTTAGTGGTGGAGACGGACCTGTGATGCGTGTAACCAGTCCATAAATATTTAAGTTCCTACTTTGTGCAGGTTCCTATAATTTCAAAAATGATGACAGATGTGGTACCTGCCCACATGTCCCTTAGAGTCTGGCAAGGAGAGCAGTTGTTAAACTAATTATTTCAGGTATAATTGGTATAAATAATGGAAAATGTAGCATTTTATGGAAATGTTTAACAAGGGAATTGCTTCAAATTTGAAGGTCAGAGCAAATATTAGTTCAGAAATAGTGGTGGCAATTGCAGGTGGTGTTCTAGTTTGCTAGCTGCTGGAATGCAATATACCAGAAATGGAATGGCTTTTAAAAAGGGGAATTTAATAAGTTGCTAGTTTACAGTTCTAAGCTGAGAAAATGTCCCAGTGAAAACAAGTCTATAGAAATGTCCAATCTAAGGCATCCATCCAGGGAAAGATACCTTGGTTCAAGAAGGCTGATGAAGTTCAGGGTTTCTCTCTCAAGTGAGAAGGCACATGGTGAACACAGTCAGGGCTTCTCTTTTGGCTGTAAGGGCACATGGTGAACACGGCGTCATCTGCTAGCTTTCTCTCCTGGCTTCCGGTTTCATGAAGCTCCCTGGGAGGCATTTTCCTTCTTCATCTCCAAAGGTCACTGGCTGGTGGACTGTGCTTCATGGTGCTGCAGCATTCTCTGCTCTCTCTGAATCTTGTTTTATTCTCCAAAATGTTTCCTCTTTTATAGGACTCCAGTGAACCAATCAAGACCCACCCAAATGGGTGGAGACATGTCATCACCTAATCCAGTTTCACAACCGCTCTTGACTAAATCACATCATCCAGGGAGACGGTCCAATCACAGTTTCAAACATACAGTATTGAACAGGGATTATTCTACTTTTATGAAATGGGATTTTGATTAAAACATGGCTTTTACAGGGGCATACATCATTTCAAACCAGCACAGGTGGGTTGGGGGAAGAGAGAAGAGTTTGAAAATAGCATATACAAAAAGCCTTATGTGCCAGCTTGAAAGGATGTATGTACCTTAGAAAAGCCATGTTTTAATCCTAATTCCATTTTGTAAAGGCAGCCGTTTCTTCTAATCTCTCTTCAGTACTGTATGTTTCAAAATTTAATTTAGATTATCTCCCTGGAGATGTGACTTAATCACGAGTGGTTGTTAAACTGGATTAGGTGGAGATGTGTCTCCACCCATTCCAGGAGGATCTTGATTAGTTAATTGGAATCCTATAAAAGAGGGAACATTTGGAGAAAGAGGGAGATTCTGAGCGAGCAGACCGATGTAGCCATGAGAAACAGAGAGTCCACCAACCAATGACCTTTGACGATGAAGAAGAAAAATGCCTCCCAGGGAGCTTCATGAAACAGGAAGCCAAGAGAGAAAGCTAGCAGATGATGCCATGTTCGCCATGTGCCTTTCCAGCTGAGAGAGAAACCCTGACTGTGTTCACCATGTACCTTTCCATTTGAGAGAGAAACTCTGAACTTCATCGGCCTTTATTTTTTATTTTTTATTTTTGGCATGGACAGGCACCGGGACTTGAACCTGGGTCTCTGGCATGGCAGGAAAGAATTCTGCCTCTTGAGCCACTGTGGCCTGCTCTCATCGGCCTTCTTTAATCAAGGTATCTTTCTCTGGATGCCTTACATTGGCCATTTCTATTGTCTTGCTTTAATTGGGACATTTCCATGGCCTGAAACTGTTAACTTGCAATTTAATAGACTTACCTTTTTAAAAGCTGTTCTGTTTCTGGTATATTGCATTCTAGCAGCTAGCAAACTAGAACACCTTGAGACTGGAAAGAATATCTTGTTTATTGAAAACTAAAGGCAGGCCATTTGGGCTGGAACAAAATATTGGGAGGGGTTTGCACAGGTTATGCTTTTAATAAGAGCAGATGGACTCGCTCAGGGATAAAAATATGTCTGCATCAAGACCTTTTTTTTAAAGCAATAAAACAATTGTATGTGTACTGCTTCTGGTACTTATTCATTTAATAAATCTGTGTTGAGTACTTAATATGTGCCAGCTCTGTGGTAGGCATGAGAATAAAAAAATGAATTTCAGGTTCTCTTTATGTACATCAAATAGTTGTGTAACTATGGAGGAAGATATCTGGTGTGATAAAAACAGAAATGAGGAAACAATCCTGCTCAATACCATTTAAAGAAGTGATACAATTCCTTTGCAGCTATTCTGGGATTTCTGGCTTAAATCAAGCCTAAAAAGAACAGTGGAGTGTAAAGTGGCTGTGCAACTCCAATCTATTTATCTGCAGGATCTTTGGGACAGGTTTTAAAACTACAGATGCCTGAGTTCTTCCCTAGATGTAGTGGATTTGGACATTTGGGCAAGAGACCTAAGAATCTAGAATTCTGAAAAGCATCTCAGAAATTCTATATATATATTCTACAAATAGCATTTGGGAATCTCTGAGGCAGATTATGGAACCTAGGAGGTGATGATACCATTTCTCAAAATGTGTGCTGAAGGTTCTTGGTGGATTTGAAAAACAATTTATGTACTGGTTACATAAATTAGGAAAGTTCTGAGTTGGAGTTAAAACAATTTCTTAGCTGTGGGGGCCCCCAGAAGAGTGAATATGCTAACGTGTCCCTATGGCCCTCTGAGAGGGGATAGTGTGTACATTGCATCCCAAATCTGATGGCTGGGTTCTTTACATTTATTGCAGAGCGTTTCATGAGACTGGTGCTCTGTGGTTCTGATTTGGACAAACATTGGGCTCACTTCTCTTAAAGAAGTAGCCATGCTTTCGATGTCACTGTTGCAGATAGGTCAGCCCATGGAGCTTGGCTACTTGTAATAAATAAGGACATAGGTAAACATTTTTTAAATATACTAGTTCAAGTCTATCACTCCTCCTAAAAAAGGGAATAGCCCACTGGAAGTTATCAGAAAGCATCTTTCTGGATACATGAGTCCTATGATCCCTGTTATTTTACATCACTGACTTTGAAGCAGCCATTTGAAGGACCAAAACAAGTTATAAGTACTATGTTCTCTCCCTCAGTGAGAGGAGTTCAGAAAACGTAGGAGCAAAATACGCAAGGGTGGTTCTATGGAATGAAACACACTGCTACACATTTGTCTTCCAAACACTCTATTTATTCCCATTGTTATTCGCTCATACCTTGCCAAAACAGTGATCCATCTTTCTTGAAATGGAACATTGGGAGAGAAATGGGCCATAGTTATTGTCAGTGGTAAAAAAAAAAAAGTAGGACTGCAAAAAACTTAGCCTGTATATCTGTCATTAAACAAACACATATCCGGAGTGATGGAAATGTGAACTACATGAATCCAGGATTCTTAAATGTTTGCAAAATTGCAGTACTTCAACTTCTCATTTTTCTGATATTTTTAGATTATTTAAGGCAAGGCTTATATAGATAAAAGTTTTAGACTTGATATTTGATCTGTAATAGTGACAAATGCTTGAGACTATACCTTGTGGAAATTTGGGATCATGCAGACAAAACAATCATCAATCTTTGTTTCACAGTTTCACACCATTTCCTATAAACTATACCCATCCTTTACAAGCTATTTCAGTTCCCACCTCTTTCATGGGGCTCTTCTAGTCACTCCCTGCACACATTTGGTCCTTCACCTGCAATATTTGTTTCCAACCTCAATGATTCCTCCGAACTAGTGCTCATTTCATGAGCCATTAAAAAAATTTTTTGGGGGGGGGTAGCTTGAGCAATCCATATTTTTAACAAGCATCCCAGGTGTCTGATGATCAGCTTAATTTAATTTGAGAATTGAAACTACTCATTTGGTAATTTCCATGCACTGCCTCCTATTGTTAGAGAGCCTTTCTCATCAGGGACTATCTTTTCCTTAATTTGGTTGCATTTTTTTTTTTTAATTTAAAACTATGTTTTTGAGTTGTGGAAAGTCATTCTAGTGCTATGTTTGAATTTCTGTAAGTGCTTTTTTATTGTTTGTTAAAGTTATTATCTTGTCTCCTTTGACAGTTCTGCTTTACTAGAATATTCTTCTTGATAGGTGAATTGTTAGTCCTCGCTCTGCTGATGGGCCCCGTGCCAATTTGAAAGGATCATGTGCCCTAGAAAAGCCATGTTTTAATCCTGATCCACTTGTGGAGGCAGCCATTTCTTTTAATCCCATATAGCACTGCAGGTTGGAACCTTGATTAGATTATCTCCACAGAGACGTGACACGCCCAATAGATTAGAAGGAGATGTGACTCTACCCATTCAAGGTGGGTCCGTTTACTGGAATCCTTTAAATGAGGAAACATTTTGGAGAAAGCTTCAGAGCCATGAGAGCCACAAGAGCCCATGCAGCCAGACACCTTTGAAGATGAAGGAAAATGCCCCAGGGGGAGCTTCAGGAGAGAAAGCTAGCAGACATTGCCATGCTCACCATGTGCCTTTCCAGTTGAGAGAGAAACCCTGAACATCATTAGCCTTCTTGAACCAAGGTGTCTTTCCCTGGATGCCTTAGATTGGACATTTCTATAGCCTTGCTTTAATTTGGACATTTTCACAGCTTTAGGACTGTAAACGTGCAACTTAATAAATTCCCCCTTTTAAAAACTGTCCCATTTCTGGTATATTGCATTCTTGCAAACTAGAACAAGCCCTGTTGGGCTATTTTCTATTTTACTGCCTATTCCAGATTTTAATAGTCTGGAATAGCTGTTGGGGAACCTCACGCTGCAGGAGTGGAGGGGGATACAGCTGTCTCAGTCCTTGTTAGCAAATTAGCTGTCCCCTGCTCAGGTATTCAGGGGAAGTCACTTCCTCACATAGCTTCCTAGTGCATGACCAGCCTCAAGGGCAGAGAGGAACTGTGTATATCTGTTTAGCTCCCTCCAAACTCCTCCAGAGCTAAGCAGACCTGCAGGTGTCCCCAAGATCAGCCCCCCGCAAGCTGGCACACTGCCCTTTAAGGATCTGCTGATTTTGTAAGGCCTCTCTCTCCAGGAAGAATGACCTCTTAAAGGCTCTCTCCAGCTGGATCCAACAAATGGAAGACCTTGCCTGCACCCTCCATGCCTCAACTGACAGCCTGGCCCAGAAAATGTCCTGTAAGACAGGTACCTGGAAGTTGATTTGAATTAGCATGGGAGGCAGAAGAAGGTGGAGGGAACGCAAGATGGATGCCAAGGCTACCATGTACCCCAATTCTCTGTTATTTAACTTTCCATATGTGTATGTCTGATTTCTCCAACTAAGGGGCTTTAGACATATACCTCAATCTAACTTGACTCACTTCCCTTAATTTGAAAGTGGAGACAATAACTCGTATATAACATTGATATCTCAATCACAGCTACAACTTATAGCACAACTCTTTCTATACCAGGCACCTGGCTAAGTGCTTTGCATGCATTTTTAATGCCAAATGATGCAATGTAGCTATGCCAATTTGAAAGGATTTACGTACCCTAGAAAAGTCATGTTTTAATCCTAATCAGTCTGTGGGAATAACCATTTCTTCTAATCCCTATTCAGTAGTATAAATTGAAAACTTAATTAGGGCATTTCTCCATGGAGATGTGATTCAATCAATTATGGGTATTAAGCTTGATTAGATGGAGGTGGGTCTCCACTCATTCTACGTAGGTCTTGATTAGTTTACTGGAATCCTATAAAAGAAGTATTTCAGGGAAAGCTTCAGAATGCCACAGCAGAGTCAAGCAGAGCCACAAGGCTGAGAGAACCACTGAGTCCACCAGCCTGCAACTTTTGGAGATGAAAAAGGAAAATGCCTCCTGGGGAGCTTCATGAAACAAGAAGCCAGAAGAGAAAGCTAGCAGATATCACCATGTACCCTTCCAGCAGAAGAGAAAAATGCTGAACATTATTGGCCTTCTTGAACCAAGGTATCTTTCCCTGGATGTCTTAGATTGGACATTTCTATAGACTTGTTTTAATTGGGACTTTTTCTTGGCTTAGAACTGTAAACTAGCAACTTATTAAATTTCCCTTTTTAAAAGCCATTCCGTTTCTGGTATATTCAATTCCAGCAGCTAGCAAGCTAGAACAGTGACTAATGCATGTAGCACATCACCAGGTACAGGTGGGTGCTCTATGCATGACAGTTGTTCTCTTGGTTGTTGTGTTTAGCAACAGACCTCCATGAGGGTAGTTGCTGTCTTAAGCATTTTTAGCATCCCTTTTCCCCACGCCCATACTTTATACCCTATCTTGCACAGAGGAGGGTTGACCAGTTAGCATGAACAAATTATATGCTTCCTAATTACAATTCCCTTTTCTCTTCACTTAATAAACTCAATTGATTTAACACATTTCTAAAAGTCTACTTCTTTTGCAAAACTGCATGTAATCTCTCTCCACTGATAGAATCTCATCTACACATTTCATACGTTATTCACCTCAATTCTACTTCATATTCAAATAATTCATGCACATGAACAAGATGCCTTCCTAGAACTTATTCCTTCTTTGCTCTGAGTCAAGGACTAATCTATATCTAAAACTCTCTCTTTTGAAGCATTATCCCTAAAACTTAGGAGAGCTGTTATAGGAGACAAGAATTAGATGAACACTTCTTTCTTTAAAAGCAAAAGCCATCAAACTGGGAATGGGTCATATAACATAAGGCAGCTTTGTATGTTAGAGGGTGGACACGCAGAGGGAATATGACCGAATATCCTGGTCAAAGTGTAGTGTGGACATCTTTCTCCCTTTTTTAAGTGAGTATTTGTTTAAGTAACATTCTTCTTGAACTAATGCTCAGATGCTCATCTGCTCAAATAAATTAGAAATTCCATCTCAATTGATTTGGCTTTTATATTTAAAGAATTCATCAATATTTTTGTACTTCTGTCTCATTTTACAAAAAGTTTCTTTTATAGGTAATTGTATTTTGGAGATCTGCTCTTATGAATGGAACTGGGCCCTAATTTATGACCAATCAGTAGTAGGTGCTGGGCTTTGTTTTATAGTATTCATTAATTGTCTGTTGTGGGCACTGTCCCATAATAGGAACCTCTAGGAGAATCAAACCTCTGGTCCTGCCTCAGTGAGTAGCAGACCTTAGTGATTTGAAGATTGCAGGAGTCAGGAGGTAAGAGTGTGGATTTGGATATCCCAAGACTTGAGTCTTGAAAATGCCTCCTAGAAGCCCTCAGGACACATAATGAGCCTAACATAAAATTAACTTTTAATATATTAACTGTTATTATTGGTGAGAAGGTAAGGTACTTGCAAAATTTTGCTAAAATACATTCTTCTGAGTCACAAAACCTGTTTGATTCTATTTTTTGAAAACTCCACAATGCCCAGCACATTGCCTTATTACAAATGCTGAGGCTGTCCCCTTCCAGAGTGCAATGCTGACAGAGGAGAGTGACTGCGCCATCAGGAAATGCACTTCTCAGCCACCATGCCTTTAGGTATTGTTATATAATTTGTTCATTCCAGAAGCATGTGAACAGAAGGTGGTTAAAAAACATGTGAGCAGAAACTGTTAAAAAGAAGTAAGCCTACCTCAAAAATTTTCCCTTATCTTGGCTAAATGCAGAAGACCCCAAGGCACTGGAAGATGATAGAGGCACGAGATGGAAGGATTCTGGCTCTCCACATCCTGCCAGTCTTTTGTATTACAGTTTCCATGAAGGAAAACTAAACCTTTACAGTATTAGGCCACTGAAATTTGGGGGCTTATTTATACCAGTTACTAGCATTACCTTAACTCATTCTGCTGTTCAATAAATTTGTTGAAAGAATAAACAGACTGTATATCCAAATCACCCTAATATAATGCCATTTAGTTCCCAACTATGGATAAGATAATGAATATCTTATTAATAAATATTTTATCAATCTGCCTGAGGCATCACATTGAAACAGGGGCAATCAGAATTGAAAGTGGGTCAATGGGATGGGGTGGCTCTGAGCCATTATAGCATTTTCCAAATTTTATTTTAATACATTAGATCCTTGTTGGAATAAAAGAAGCAAGCAAAAAACCCACAGAGTATATTGAGGGTGGGGAGACTCTTTCCCATCAATGGGGTGTGTCATCTTGATAGTCAACTATCAAACTAAATAGAAAGCATTTATCTGCCTGCTTCATGGTTAATCCAAGCAGAACTCTATGTATTTTTAAAAATAATATATACGTTTGCAAAATACGGCCAATAATTCCCTGACTAAACCAAAAGAGAATTATAAAAGGCTGTTAGTAGCTTTTGTGTTTAGAAATGTAATGTCTTCCAGTGAGTTATTTTAGAAATGAAGTGTCTGGAATTACTTATGAATACTGGGTTATACATTTTTTACCTTCTTTTTTTTTTGAACTAAGAGAACTTAAACATGGTATAAAAAAAAAAAAAACACATCTGATCTTAGACTTCCCCTAAAAGGAATGACTTTTACACACAATAGCCTTGCTTTTATAAGTGGTTGGTAATATCTGCAAATGTGTAAGGCATTCATTTTCCAGGAGCTCTTTTCTCCCTGGTAACACACCAGGAAATACCCGAGTGTTGTTATTTGAATTCTTTCTTATGCTCTGACTCCCTGATGAATTGAAATTCAACTTCACAGTCAATTGAGTAGCCATTGAAAGCTCAGGTGTGTTTCTGAAGACCCTCTCAAAGGCTATATAATGGCTTATATCTTCCTAAAGACAGCAAACTGAATTTTAATTGGATCGTGCCTCTGCCAAGAGATCATTATACCTCTACTTCAGGGCCATATATTTTAAAGCTTCAATATAATTTGGGACATGGAACTCATGTTTAGAATTAATATTTAAAGTTGAAGCTGTAGCAGCTGACACCCCAGTCATGTCAGCAGCTCCCCAATTAAAATTCTATTTAAGTTGAGTACCTCAAAAAATGAATACATACTTACTTATATATAACGTGCATATCAAAATTCCACAGATTTCAGATAATGAAAAGCAGTTTGTTTTCTCAGGAAACAAGTCTCAAATGGGACTAGTTCAAAATTGTTCTTATCTCCACCCCACCTTGACCTTGTCAGATGGATTTAAAAAAAAAAAATGAAGCAGTGGAAAAGTTTACTTAAAAACTAAAGATCTGCTGACTTGGAACCAGACCTGAGCAGGCCTCCTGAGTGATCAGGGTGGCATGGAGCACCGGTGACTTGTGCTTCAACATTCTCCAAGCTGGTTTCCCTCTGATCGTAGAAACCAGCAAGACAACATCCGAAAGGAAGCCAGAAGACCTGCGGGCCATAATTCACAAACACAAAACAACATGGTGGCTGTGTTCTTGTTTGTTCTTTATAGTTTTAAGAATCCATGTAAATTTCCTGAGGTTAAGAAGACTGCGAGGATTAAGGTTGAAAAATACTGTGAAAACATCTCAGAGCATGCTGAAGAGTAAAATTCATACCTTACAAACTCTTGAGCGGCAGTGTTATGTTATGTTCTTGCTTTACACCATAGCAAAGTGGACCTTTGTGCATTATATGTTGTTAGGCCTAGTGATTGATTTTTTTCTGTAAAATTTAGATGGTATCTTTATTCCAGATTTGAATGTTTTCGAAATTTTGATTTCCTTTTTTCATAAATTTGTAGACAATGCTCTGGATTCACAGAGTACCTGGTTCGGCTGCTTGGTAGATTACATCCCTTAGTTTGTCTAAGGTGTGGTTTTTTCAATTATAAAATTAAGGGATTGGACTGTCATCTCTAGACCAAGTACAGTTTTGAGATTCTATGATTTTAAATTTCAAGTGGTTTTTCCTCTTTCATACAGACTCAAAGTCCCTGGTCAGCATAAATCTCTAGATTTCAGTATTTTTCTGCCATGATGTAATTAAAAGAATATTTGGATCATATGCTCAATGCTTATTGGAATCATATACTGGCTTTAGCTTGTTTATTGATTTCTTTCTTTGCCCAAATTTGTCTTCACCAAATTTTCTTCCATGGTATCACCAGTTTACCAGCTACTGGGCTCAAAACTTGAATTTTTCTTTGATGGTTCATATTCCCATGTCCCCAACACTAAATCACTTACACAGTTCTGTCAGGTGCACCTCTGAGAAGGGTAAGTTTAGGTTTACAGAATGGAATTGCAGAATTGGCTCATACACTTTACAGAATTTCTTTGAGGATCTGATGAGATATATCCACCATCTCCCCAGGGGGTGAAAATATACAATTTGAATATAATTTTAGATGATTCAAAGACTTCTTAAAGTGCATCCATGGATCTCACATTAAGAATCCCTCAACTAGGCCAAGTGTCTCCAAAGGCAGAATTTCACTCAGTACCCAACTGGACGACTCTTAGTATCTGCTTGAGTACTTCTAGTGACTGAAGTATTCAGTTCTTTTCAGAACTTTCCTATTCCTTCTTTATAAAGAAGTTTTCATAAGTTGGAAAGTTTCTTTGGGGTTAAAATCCGTTTGTCTGTAACTTTCAGTTGGCTTTAGGTCCTCAGTATTTGAAGATGTCTCTCAATCTCCCACCCATTTTCTAATTTTCAGTTAAACATTCATCATCTTCTCAACTGTGCCTTTTCCATGGCTTCCAGACTTTTTACTATCCTGGTCATCTTTCTCTAGATACTTTCTCTAGAAACTCCTCGGTGTCTTGACTTAACTTTGGTTCCATGAAATGAATGATATTCTCCATATATGACATGAATGACCAAAACAAAGATCTCTGGAAAATTTCTTTCATTAATGACACAAAAGAAAGAACTGTGGAGCCACCCAATCTTGGTTGATGGCTTGGTTTGGCTATTTGCTAGCTGTTTTGACCTGGTGCTAGTTACTTAACATCTTTGATTCTCAGTTGTCTCAGCTGTAAAATGAGAATAACTACACCTTCATTTTAAGTTATCTTAGCATATGCTTAGCATTCAGCTATTATTTTTATTATTAATTCAGATTAAGATTACTCAAGATATTTTGGAAATTTATTGAGGATGGACAAATAAAATCTCCAAATTATTTTTCTTTAATGTCAAACTTGGCCTCTCCTACCCTGAATTTATATTAGTTTTTTTAACTTCAATGTGGAATTTAGTAATTACTTAGTATGCCTGAATTTTACCTTACTGGTTATGACCCATATGCCAAGCCACTAAGATGTTACTGAATGCCGATTCTGTCATTTACTGCATAACCTGCCCTTTTCAGTTTTGTGATCTCCAAACAGGTGTAGGGACAAGGACCAAACTTGGTAGCACACAATAATTACTTCTCCCCGAGTTGAACTCAATTCATTAAACAGCTCTCCATCATGACCAGAGTTTGTCCTATGACTTGCTGATGACATGTTATGCTATGCATTTGGGATTCCCCTGATATAACTATAAAAACACTAAAAGAAAGAGAGAGGGAGGGAGGAGCAGAGGGAGGAAAGAAGGGGGAAGGGAGAGAGAGAGAATAATAATGATATTTAATGGGTTGTTCTGTGTGAACTTATATGCTGATAGTTGTTTAACTGAATCTTTTCCAAATCCTCTAAATCATAACAAAACAATATGAAGACAGCAGAGTTTGAAATTCTTCCCTAAACAGATAATACATCACATCCTTGACTCAGAGGCCAGAATGAAGAAGTCACCAAAAGCTTCAAGGTTCAAATAAGGGAGGAAGCCTGGGTCCTCAAAGCATGGTCTAACTTGTTCACAGATATGCCAGTTCTGTGTTCTTCCAGTGTACTTCCACAGAGCTTGGCAGTGGAGCTTATGAGACTCTCTGGGGACAAGAGCTGGACTAGCTAGATGTCAGGTCTTTATTCTTGCTCAGACCCTCTAATCTTCCCCCAAGCTCAGGGGCAGGGAGAAGGAGAAATAACAAACTGGACATTCCTTCCTTCCGAAAGACCTACTAAACTGAAACTCTTTGAGAAATCCTTCAGCAATCTTTATGAATGAAGCTTTTTAAAAAGAGGTTTCTTTTTTTTTAAGATGAATTTTGAAGGGATCTTTTTGGCAGGCAAAAAAAAAGACAATGCTAATACTCTTCAAATGAGCTCAGTCTGTTTTGCTTTTGCTTTCGGCTGCTGAATGGGTTAGGGTCCCATTTGGAAGGACAACACCTTCTGCTTGGAAGATCATGTAAAGGAGGTGGAGGAGGGGTGTGGAAATACTGGAGCGGCAGGCGGGCCAGCAGACACAGGAGGACAGGACTGCAGCCAGCTCCTCTTAGTCCTGAAATTGTTGTTGCCTGAAGTGGAATCCAAGGATCTGGCACCAGGACTGCAGAAGGACCCTGAACTGGCTCTGACCCTATCAGGAAACACTACTAGAAAGCTCTCTTGCTCACTGTCCTGTTTCTCAGAAGTGCCTTCTCTTTGATTTTGGATTAATTGAGCCCTGTTAATATGGTTTAGTGTACCTCCTCACCCCTGCTGGTACAAATAAAAGAGCTATAGAAAGTTTTTTTCTTTTTATTAGAGTTTGTCATAAAGTTTTAAGGTGTGATGGGATATACAACATGCAAGGTTTCACTTTTTGCAGAGGAAAATGTGATAGACAATCTATTTCTTTTGTCTTAATCTACTGTTTTATTTAAAGCAAATGGCAGATGTCTAAAATCATCAGGATCTTGTTTCCTGGATAAAAGGTGGGAATAAGGTAAATTTCCCCAATACATAAATTTCTATCTACAAATAAGTACATGGAATAAGACAATTGTACTTTCAGATCAGCATCTAGTACATAAAACCAAGCTGACCCTCATAAGAACGTTTATAACTATTATCCTAGGAAATAAAAAGGAACTAATTCAGCTCTCCAAACCTTCACTATCCTGGAATGCATAAAAATATGGGAGAATCTATCTCTGTGTCCATATGATTCCTTTGGAAAGGGGATCCACTTACATCATCTATCCTACTTAAAAAAATAAAAAAAAGGATACCTATCACTTGTGTGGCGTAAAACAAGCCACCTTCCATGCTTACCTCTCAGGTTCCTACCTTGAAAAAAAAGTTCTCATTCCCACCTTGCACAGCGGTTAAGGATTAAAGATTCCATATAAAAGCAGAGCTCTTAGACACACAGATTCAGTATGCCCTCAGCTAATGGCAGAATTAATACCTAGGGCACTGGCTCTGTAGATACCTTTTGTCTCGGTGCAGCTGTCCTGCAGAAGACCCTCCCTCAGGAGCCTCCCTTAGGTAAAATATTGGAACAGGAGCCTTTTGGTCCTTCAGTTATAAATCCCCCTTGAGTTGAGCCCAGGCTGAGCCTGTTACATGCTGACTACCATAATCTTAAGGAATACTGTTGGTTGCATTTCAGAGGTCATGGAAATCATCAATTCAAAGCAGTTTTCCTCCCATTACTGCTAGGATTTATAAGGATTTCAGGCATTCTTAGGTGTCCCAAACTAAGATCTGGCCAGGGCTGGCTTAGGAAGGAAGCCCACCAGAGTCTGGAAAGATGGGCTCGCTGAGGCTTCGGGGTCTGTGTCCTATTGAGGGGATGGTTCCTGCTGATAACATTTCCAAGGAGCAGGGAGTCATCAGCAGCCAAACCCACTTCCCTCCAGAGCTAGGAACTGAATTTAAAACCCAGAGATATTTGTGGAAGAACATCTCATGTTCCTTCAAAGCACCTAGAACAACAGGCAGCACAAAAGGTGATGTTAATGTAGGGGGTGGAGAAGGGAATCCAGCAATTAAGATTCTTTACTTTTATAGAAATGAGAAAAAAATTGAAGGAGACATTTCAAATTTTAACTTCCTTTCCCCCATCACAACTCCCATATCTGCCTCATTAAGGCTTTAAAAATCAGGGGATTCCACTGAGAGGATAAATGTTTTGAAGAAGTAATCCACTGATCACTTCCTCTCACTTGGTATGTTTTAACTAACCTAATCAGTGTTTTTCAGAGTAGCAATGGATTTGTAAAATAGTGTAACACAACTGGATATCGTGAGGAACCACAGGATAAAAGTATCCTGTAGACAATTTCCTTCTTTATGTCTAACCCCATTAGTGAGCATCTTTGATTAAAAATCAAATGTGTATAGATAAACTCATTCATTGAATGCAAGGTGGTGGGGACACAAAAGATGTTTTTCTTCAATTTTTTAGTGTATTTACCTGACAACGAAGATGCTCTGGATGACATGCATGAAAACAAAAAAATCTTAGTTTTAAACTGAGCAGAAGAGATTGATTAAAAGTGCCAATAGTCCCATTCATTTTTTTTTTAAGGGCTGCTTAGTTCAAGCATATTTGATATATAGTGCCCCATCCCATCAGCATGGTACTTTATTTCTTGCAGGTCAATGAGTGTTGTATTTCGACTGGAGAACTCGAAATGAAACACAAACAAGGTTTTTTTTAAGTCCCTCGGAGAGAACATTAAAGGACAACCACGTCTTCATTTTGATTGTCACCTGGATTCACAATTGTGCAACCAAAGAGGGCTCTAGATGGTCAGATGACTGGTTAAGAGGACTGGGGGTGAGAAAAGGAATAAATAAATACTCCCGGTTTTTGGTTTTTTTTTTTGTATAAGCAAATAAGAGTGCAGAGCAAACAAAAGGAATGAGTCAGTCCTGCTGGATCAGAGAGTACCTCTGAACACACCTTGTGCTTTCTCCTGTGAGGAATTTCGCCATTACCAGTTTAGCACAGACACTTCTGCTGCGGAACCTAAGAATGCTTGCCTCTCACATAAACACTGCGTTTTTGCCTGGTGCATACAGAGGTTGCTGAAACCTGAGAATGCTGTGTGTGATAACCAGTAATGGAATGCTGAAAGAATCAGGGGGCTTGAGTCCCGCGCATTTCATTTGGGTTGAATTGCACATGTACAGCAGTGTCTGGTCAAGTAAGCAGGGCATGCGGAGAACTTGCTTGCCCTCCGCGTTGTGAGAAGTGGAGCCTCAGATGCTGGGATGCCATCTCAGTTGGGGGGGAAAATCCATCCGAATGCTTGCCGCTGAATGGTGCAGGCATTTGTCAGCTCTTGTTTATTTCGTTTTACATGCGAAGATCGCAGCTGTTTCTTTCAGTAAAAAGAAGCAGGAGACTGTAACAACTTACCTCACATTTTCCCTCCTTCAATTGCGTATGGAGCCCAGCAGCTGTCTTTGCAGATCCTGTCACTCAGGATTGGAACGGTTTTTATATAACCGAGAATGGAGTGAGGAAGCTGAGCTTGTTGGCTGGCTAGAGGTGGCAGGTGGGAATGAACAGTTCTCTTAATGGACTCACGTGGTCTGCTCCTGCTGGGATTGACTCAAAAAAGAGAAAAAAAAAAAGCATTCAAATGCGGCGATGAAGGAAGGTTGGACATGCACATCTTGTATAACAGACTTAGAGATCGAAAAGACTGTGTAACATGAATTCACTGGTTGTTAGAGCTGGAAGGGATTTAAAGGAAAGGTCCTCTTGTCCAGGCATTTCAAATTTATTTTTAGAGCAGAACTTTTTTTGGCCCCAAACAGCATCTTAGACAGGTGTAGCATGTCATGAATCAAAATACCTATGGAGAGGGGGTGCGAGGGTAGTTCAGTGGTAGAATTCTCACCTGCCATGTAGGAGACCCAGGTTCTATTCCTGGCCCATGCACTTCCCCAAAAATCAAACAAGCAAGCAAATAAACAAAAAACCAAGCAAGCAACAATTCAACAAATGGTGAATAAAGGGATACTCATGGAAAAAAGGATGAAATGTGACTCCATCATACAGTATACAAAAAAAATAAGCACCGATGGAGAACAAGCAGGAACATAAATGGGAAAAGTTGGCTGGGTCCAAGAAAAGCAACTTCAGTAACAAATGAACTCAGTGTTAGGAACACAACAGGAGTGGCAGGGACTGTGGCAAACTGCTAGTGTGTTTCTGCCTGTTTTGGTTTCCTAGGCTGCTCCAAGCAAATGCATGGGACAGGCTCAATGATGGGAATTTATTCGCTCAGTTTTGAGGTGAGGAAAATATCCAAATCAAAGCATCCTTAAGGCGCTGCTTTCTTCCTAAAGACTGGTGCCAGAGATCCTTGGCTCCTCTATCACATGGCAAGGCACACGGTGGAGCTTGCTGGTCTCTCCCTCCTCTTCTGGGTTCTGGCTATGTCCAGCTTCTTGCTTCTGTGGCTTTCCCTCTCTGTGTGCTTGAATTTCATTCTCTTACAAAGATCCCAGTAGTAGGATTAAGACCTATCCTGACTGAGGGGGCACATCTTAACTGGAGTCACCTCATCAAAAGATCCTGCTTACAGTAGGCTCACCTCACAGGAATGGATTAGATTTAAGGACGCCTTTTTTCTGGGGTACATGCAGCTTCAAACCGCCACACTGCCTTTGACAGGTGGGGGTTCATTCATCCATTCACTCATTTAATAAATATTTATTAAGTGTGTACCATATGCCAGTGCTTCCCCTATCTTGTTTTTAAGCACATGTAAAATAGATCGGATCCCTTCTGTCATAGTACTTATATTCCAGGGAAGGAGACAGCTAATCAAAATGGGAACCAATTTTTTAAAAAGTTTATCTGTGTGAGTAAGGATATATACCAAGAAGTAAAGCAAGACAGGGTAAGGGGATAGGGAGTAACTGGGAAAGAATTGTTCATGGTGAACTTTTTAAGGGCTACGTGATAGCAGATAATTGACTGATAGGAAGAAGTAAGCCAGGTACAGATCTGGGGATGGGAGTGAGGGATTAGTGAGCCAGCCAGGGGAGAAGTGAGCGTGAACACTCTGAACACACTGTGTGTCTTCAAAGGACAAGTGCTGTCAGATTATCTCAGTTTTCAAGAGAAGTTGTAAGGCTTTATTTTCTAAAGTGAAATCTTATTTTCAATTGTTGGCAACTAATCTTAAAATGCAGGCCTTTCACATCACCTACCCCCAAAGTCCCTGGTTTATGAACTCTCTGATACAGACCTCCCAAGAAATCAAACAGAGATCAGTGAAGCTAAGAGTGGAAGACAGAACCCTGCTTGGCTTGGCTTCCTTCTTCCCCAGCCCCCCACTAAGTGAGTGTACTTTGAAATTCCATTCTAGTTCAACCTCTCTGTGGAATGAATTGTTATGTGGGGCATCTTGGAAACACCAGCTCAGGCACAACAGAAACCTACAGCAAATGAGCGCTTTATTACTCGCAGAGCACAAAGGATCCAAAAGAGCAGGGAGGCGGGTGAGAGCCCATTGTGACCAGTCTCCCAGGGAAGCCAACTGCTCGGGTCAGGGGCTGTGGATGGCCACTCGGCCCACCCGCTTATAGTGGAGAGGAGAGACCCTGTGCTGTTGGAGTGTTGAGTATTTCTTACAAGCCCACGGGTAGGGGCCCTGCCACCGAGAGTTCCCGCCCTGAGAAGAGTCTAGAGTTGCCTGTTCTTGGTTTCTGACTTCTGACTGATTGGGCCTTTTCATTAGAACTAATGTCTTTCCCTGGGCAGTGGGATGGAATCAGATGGACACATCAGCACACAATAGAAAAGGAGGCAGGAGGAGGGGTATGGGGGTGCTGGGTGTGACTCCCCAGCATTCTGTTTACCAAGGCAGAGGTTCTTGTCCAAGGCCACACAGTGCAGTGGGGCTGGAACCCAGGGTCTCCTCACCCCACCCTTTCTCCAAAAAAACATATATACGAAGCATTTTCCTCCATGCCTCAAGTGTGGGGCAGTCTTAACGGAATCTACAAGACCAGGGACTAATGAACAGTAATATGAATAGTTGTAATTTCCAATAGGGAATTCAAGGAAAACTTTCAATTTTCAGACTTCTGTTCCCATTCGTCTAGCCAGTTCCTACCCAAGGGTAGAATTCTATTTCATTTACAGCTTTAACATCTTCCCTGTACTTTTCACAGTTTGTGGTTAGTTTTACTCATTTACTGCTATCCTACAGCTTAAATCCCATGACATCAGAGGAGTCTCAAATAACAAAAAATCATCCAAGTTGCTAACAAAGGGAAGAAAAATATCAGCTAAGTCTGAAATGTTTCAAGAGGCATGTTGATTTGTTTTTAATACGCACACATGATGCAGATAGCTCACGTTCGCCATTGCCACTCAAAAGTTAGGTCAGCCAGGATCAGAAAAACAGCCCATCGTCACTAGGCTCAAAGAACAGAAACACAACACATTGCTTCTGCTCAGTCAGCCAAGTTCTTGTTTTCCAATCACCCTGACATCAACTTCCGGTGGAGGAAGTATGTCAGAGGGGATCAAGTGTGATGCTGGTGGTAGGTCCTTCTGCCTCACACTTTCTTGCCACACGCAGGCTGCAGCCAGAGCCATGCTGGCCTCTGCTTTGTTTTGAAGGAACCTGATTTATGGATGGGCTCCAAAACAGAATGCACGCTCATCTCCTAGAACAGGTGCAAAGTGTCCTCGATGTTACCAGCCTACAACTACTCTCTTCCTCTCATTTCTCATGGACAAATGGAATATGCCTTTTACTCATATCATAGTTTTGTTTTGTTTTTAATGAAGCACGTAAGGGTTAAAGAATGAGCGAATTTGACTCAAAAGGATTTTTGGCATTTTGTTCTTTCTATTCAGCGGAGAATGAAACTCATTTACGTCTTTGGAAATGCTCTTAGAATTTCCCAAATCTAGATTGTGATAAAGGAAATCAATTGAGAACTTTCATAGTGAAAAGAGTTTAATTGGCATTATTCCCTTTGTCTAACGAATTAGAAAACAGGCAGTTGTTAAATATGTGCTGTAATCCACTCGAGGTTGTTCATATATATTTTAGCGCGGTTTTGTTTACTAAATATCAGTAACACAGCAATGCCCAGAGAAGAAAAACAAAAGCAAACTATGCAAGTGTAATTTGCTGCCTCTCTTGTTAAAAGTATATTGGAAAATTATCTGGAAATAAGCAGGGACCATCACGGGTTATGCATGTCTCAGAAATATGTGTTTTTTGTATCTGTGCTTTGCGATGATTTCAACTGAGTTGAATCCATGATTTATTTTATTAAGTAATTACTCTAATTTAGTAGGTGTCTACAGTGAGTGGGTAGGGAAAAATGGGTACAATTTAAGTGTATTACTTGATTGCCTACAGTCTGCTAGAGATTGAACAAATATATGAACTAATACAAGTGTCATCAAGTACAAAATGTGAGCTATGAAAACTCTAAAGGCTAACATTATGACAAGAACATGGAAAACATGGCTTGGATTGGGTCTGAACTCATGGGTAGGGTTTGGATCTGCGGAGAGAAATGCAGTCTGGCAGGAAGACAGGCAGTGACAAAGACACAAAGCAGCAGTGAGCACGCCCTGCCTCTGGGGTCTGCAGAGGGTGGCTTGACCCTGGCAGAGAGAGTACATAATAGGCATTAATGAGGCAGGCCTGGATTATGGAGAAACCCGAATCATAGGAAGACAAATTTGGCCTGGAGGACACTTGCTGGATGCTTTGAGAGGATTACAGTAATGATAATATGCAGAAGAAATTTGAAGGAGGCAGGATCAAAATTTTGAAAATTACTTTGGCACTTACTACAATATTCCTTTCATAAGTGGCTCCCAAATAGCAGTAACAAAAGGAAAAAAGAGTGCTGTTAAATCTACTTGGATCTAAAGATAAAGAAGATAAGAGCACAGAGTAATCCTTGACTCAACCGTACATTTATTTATAGATATTAAATCTTCATGTGCTGAGATTCAAATACCCAATACAGTCACTGCTAATGGGACATAGACTTTTGGAGATCATAACCAGGCTTGAGTTCAAAACGTATATGTAGATTTCTTGGCAAAGTGTTATATAAAATGACTCTTGTGGGAAGTAGGGCAGAATCCAGAGCAATGAATTAAGATATTTGCCCTTTTCTCATTAGAGCACCTGGTCAGCATGGAGGAGATATAATATGTTTGGTGAGCCTGAGTCTCCATCTGCTTTCCTTAGCAGCAACAGTGCTCCCTAAACCCCACCCACTCAAGCAGCACCCCAAGATCACAGCTATCGTTTGATATCAAAACTGATAAGAAAAAAGCTCTGGACCAGTAATCAGGAGTCTCCTGATTAGTGCTGGCCCTGCCTTGCTTGCTGATGATCTTGGGAAATCACTAAACTCTCCATTCAGTTTTTTCATTATAAAATGAAACTACTAGCTGCCTGAAAAACTCAAGAAATCTATCATGCAGCTCGAATGAGAAATTACATACTAAAGCCAGTAGGGCTAATGGTGATGGTGGGAGTAGAAAAGAATGATCAACTCTACATGGGTAACTATCTTGTCCTATTTATCAGAATGTGATTCTCTAAAAGATGCATCAGAATCATTCTTCTGCTTGGAATTTCAAACCTTGAGCTCTAAAAGGCCTGATCTAAAACAGAAGCTCTAGTAGAGTAAAGTATTAGTTAAATGTTTTTGCTGGGGAATGTCTTTTTTAACTCCAAATGAAAACTTACATGAACCCTCAATATATAAACTGGATAAAAAGGTGAGTAGTTTTTAGTATAAAGTTATTTTCAAACTTATTTAAAGTTGATCAATGGGAATAATGAAGTTTTTCTGATCAGGGGAGTCTTCAGATTTTAATTTTAGATTACAGAAAAATTGTTCAGTGTCAAGACGATCCTGCTTCATACAGATAATTAGCTGAAAGTGATAGTAGTTACTTTTATCAGTGTGCCTTAAATTCTCTGCAAAAATATTTAAATAAACAGAAAGAACAGGAAAAACATTACTTCAATGCCTGCACACGTTAAAAAAAAGTTAACTGTCAGCACAAATTAACATGCAGAGGGAGAAAATGTGTTAAATTTGGCATACTTGCATATGAATATATATTTCTTTTTATTAAAGTGTTTTAAATAGTGAAAAATATTTTAACAACATTGTGTGAATCAAAATTTGTGGAATCTTAGAAAATTCCATGGAATATTGAGTTTCTGAAGAGTCATGCTCATGAAGAATTGTGCCTCTCTGAGGCACAGGGAAATTAAGTTATTTGCCATTAAGCACACAGTTGGTAAATCACTGAGACAAGATTCAAATCCAGGTTGCTTGACTCCATGGCATGTGCTTCAGTACTGAACTGGAGTTGGAAAATGGACCTGAGGAGGAAAATGGGTTCAAGGACTGCCAGCACAACTTAGCAGCTACACAATTTCAGTTTTTGAACCTACAAAATTTGGAAGCTTAACCACAGCATTGCATCTAAGAAGCTTGGCATTTAATAAGGGTTTAATAAATGTTTCCTGACTCTAACTCTCCCCTATGACCAATTCATTCCCAGAAAGCTATGTGTGTAGTGATCATCTAATATAGGGTGTCTTAGTTTACCATGCTGCTATGACAAATACCATACAGTGAATTGGCTCAGACAACGGGAGTGCATTGTCTTGTGGTTTTGGAGACTAGAAGGCTTGCTTTCTCCCAGATCTGGTAGCATTCTGGCACTGGCTCACCACAATCCTTGGGGTACTTTAGCTTGCATTTCTGTCTTATGCCTCATGGCAATGCCATCTCCTTTCTCTTCCTGGTTCTCACTAACTTCCTGCTTCTGGCTTCTTCCTGTGGCTTTCTCTTTATGAAGCCGCCAGTAAACTGGATGAAGGCCACCCTGTCTTGTTGGCCATACTGTAACAAAAAATAACATTTTCCGGGCAGGCCATGGTGGCTCAGCAGGCAAGAATGGTTGCCTGCCATGCCAGAGGACCCGGGTTTGATTCCCGGTGCCTGCCCATGTAAAAAAAAAAAAATTCAACAAATGGTGCTACAATAGCAGGATACTCACATAGAAAATAATGAAATGTGACCCTGCCATACAGCATACAAAAAATAATAATAATAATAAAATAACATTTTCCAAAGGTCCTATTTATAGTGGAATGTAGATTAAGATTAAGAGCATGTCTAAATTGGAGTATATGATTCAATCTACTGCACAGGGGCTGGCAAACCACCTCGTATGAGCCAAATTCAGCCCACAACCTGGCTTTGTAAATAACATTTTAGTGGAACACATCCTTACCCATTAATTTACATATTGTCTATGGTTGCCTTCCTGTGAAAATGGCAGAGCTGGTAGTTAGGACAGATACCATATTACCTGCAAAGCCTAAAATATCCAGTCTGTGGTCCTAGACAGGATAAGTTTGCCAATCCTTGATCTAAAATCACAACTGTGTTTTCTGCCTGCTAACATCCCAAAACAGAATGACCCAAGATAGCCGTCCAGCTATTGTGCAGCTGAAGGACAAGGCATAATGAACCCTCGCTAATGATCTTATAAGTAATCAAAACAACTGGTTGTTTTGGACACAAGTCAGTGGTCTCCCTGCTGCCATGCTGACCCTGCCATATAGTGACACATTTTGGTTTACATTAAAATTTTCTTAGCATGCCTTATTGTCTTATACATTGTAAAATGTGGCAATGATTATTAGGAAAGTTAAAAAAAAAAGTTAAGATTAAGAAATTCAAGCTATCAGTGACTCAGAAATGATTTACTACTTTATTAATGGTTTCTAAAATTAAGAATGGATTTTTTTTTTAAGAAAAAGTTTGGCTGATCTCCATTATCAAGGAAACCTAAACAAAAAGAAATAGTCAAATTTAAGATCACTTAACTTAGATAAAGTAATTATTTCCTTTGAATTAAAATTGCAGTTTGTGGAATTTCTTGTCTGTAACTTAAAGAATAAATAATTTGGAGGAGGTAAAGATGTGGTGCAGATACCACATTTCATTCTTCCAAGAGTACAGGCCCTTCTATCCCACAAGTTCCATAATGACATTTGTTAACTTATAACACATTGACAGTTTCAGGCTTCATCCTCCATTTTTATAACATATTTGAAATTTATTGACAGCCAATTATTTCCTTCCTAAAGATATGAGGACATATATTACATTCAGGATCTCACTGGAAAGAATGGATCCTAATTTCAAGAAGTTCAGTCATGTTTTTCCTCCTTACCTTCGTAGTGAGCTGTTTCTGTGTGTGAAGTTTACCCCTACTTATAGAAACATTTTTGACTTTGGAAAATAAGGTTGTAGGATTAATGTAAGTGTATAAGGCAGCATACTGAAAATTTGAATGGAAATTCCAGTCATTCATTCATTCACCAAATATATATTGAGGACCCAGGATATACCAGGCATGCAACTAGCCATTGGATATATGTGATATATCAAATATATCCAGTGTCATATATATCCATATAGCAGGTCTGATGGAGCTGAGGAAGAGATAAGAAGTAACAAATTGTAATAAGCTCTACAGAGGGTAAAGTAATAGAGAAAGAGATGAGAGGGGCAACTCATGGGCTGTGCTGGTAATGGGCAGGAGAAAGTATATGGATGTGCAAAGGCAGGGACAAACTTGGAGTTTTCAGTGAACTCAAAAGAGGACAGTGTGACTGTGACTGGAGCAAGGGAAGAAGGTAAGGAGAGTGTGACTATGCAGAGCTTTCTAGGCCCTGGCAAGAGAAAAGGACAAGTTAAAGTTTTATATATATTTTTTTAAATGAGAACATATAGCTTCATTTATAAGAAGGGAGACAAAAACAAAGACCTTTGTCTGGGTGAACGTTTGAGGAACATTTCTCATCTATTTATCTTTGAAATCTCCAGCTAAGTGGAAAGGAGTGACTAGGGGCCATGGCACACCCTTCTGTGGATAATTACAGAACAATCTCACCAGAGTAAATGCCTTTAGAGAGAGGAAGTCATTTTCCTCTTTCAAATCTGGAATTTTTAGTAGATAAAACATTTCAAGCTGCCCCCAAATACATTGCTATCTCTACAGGGGTTCACATTACCCTTTTTTTTTTCTTTTAGAAAAGATTCATGTCTTAATTCATCATACTAAAGGAAAATATTTATGTAAACCCTGCAGTCCTGAGTAACCACAAGAACCAAAGAGAAAGCAATTAATGCAGGATATATGTTATATATATGGATAACATATATTTCTTATATATTTAACTCTCTAAAAAGCCACACAGCAGGCAATTTATGGTACCACAATAGTAAACTTGACAGAGAATTACAGCTTCTGAAATATAAGTGTTTTGCAGATGGTAGTTATAACACTTATCACTTGGTGCATGTAAACTGATGATCTCAGCAGGCTTTCCAGACCAGATTGAAATATAGGGAGTTTTTAATAGAACTGGTAGATAATGATGATATTATTATCATGAAAGCCAGTTAGTCCTAAGCAGTTGGATAGAGAGAGGTTACAATTTAAAGACCCTTCAGTACTAAGTAGGTAATGGCACTTTTCATGTCATGAGTCATTCTACTTTGAAGGGCTTGGCTTTGAAACACTAGATGATCAGTATGTATCCTCTTAATATCATTAATCATCAAATAGGATCAATACAGAAATGTGAAAACTAGAGTTTCGAGTCCTGTTGTTTCCACATGCAATTTCACTGGTAAGTGGACAAGCCTGGGTTGATTACTTAGAAGAATAAATTGCTATACCTGTAAAACTCTTATAGGCACATATTATGTGCCCTTCAAAGTGTGCTCTTCTAGGGAATCTGTTGTGATACTTTGAAAAGAGCAGGATGAAGAGTCAGAAGACATAGTCCTATTATTCACCACAGTCTCAGTAGGACCTTGGACAAATCATTTCACCTCTTGAAATCAGCTTTCTTATCAGTAAAATAAGAACCACAATTGTTGTTTCTTCTGCCCACCTCATTAGATTCTGGAGACCAGAAGAAAATACTTGATTATCTGTGGAGTATTATACTTTTTATTAACCACTATATTTTGTTTCACACTTGGACCAGGAGATTTCTGTGTGGTCACTGTAATGTGGTCCATGTTTGTGCCAGGCCACACTGAGCTTCCTTCCTACAGGGGACATCTGCACCTGAAGAGGTGGTGTATCTGGGGAGAAAGGGAATTGCATCTTTTCAGATATGCCTGGTCTCATATAAAAGGCAACTCTAGCATTCTTCACTGTGCTTAGGATTATAAGGTGTGATTAGGAAAAAAACTAGAACTCTTAGGAGAACAAGGCAATTAGGTAGATTTCAATCAACTGAGACTTTTCTTGACCCCAGTTATATGCTCTACTTGGTGGTTGCATAAATTATAAATACAATTACCTACTGGACATCTCTTTTGAATGTCCCTCTGGCAAGCGTGTCTACATGTGAATTTGTTTCTCCTCTTCTTGTAATGAATAGAAAAGCCATCTCTTTCATTGCCAAACCCAGAAACCTTGGAATTATTTTAGATTTTTCTTCATACGTAACTCCCATACCACAAGCAAACACCAATTCTGTGGATTGATTTCCTAAACATATCATATAGACATGCATTCCATTCTATTTGTATTGCCTCTGCCTTGATTCTGGTCCTGATTTATTCACAAAAGAATTATTGCAGTAACTTCCTAATGGACATCCTTTGCCCAGAACTGGCTCTTATAAATCATCCTCCTCAATGATGTTACACTAAACTTCCTAAATTAAAGATCTGACTAAATTATTCCCTAGTTAAGAATATTTTAATGCTGTTCATAGCTTTTAAGATAAAGTATCATAGCCCATGTGATTTTTCTCCTCTAGCCCAGTAGCAATCAAACATTATCCCACAATTTTCAGGGCATCCTTTGTTCTATCCATCTCATTCAGTTTCATGCTGCCATACATTCACACACGATGCTCATTCAGCTTAGGAAAGCCTGACCCCACTATATATGCCTGGATGACTCCTGTTCATTCCTCAAACCTCAGTCCTATTGTTATCTCTTCCCAGAAGATTCTCAGAAATATTTTTTAATAATTTAAATATCCTCTTATTATCCTATAATAATTTAAATATCCTTGCTCCAGGCTTTTACTGTACTGCTACTGTACTCATTAATGCATACCTTCCTGGGTATACTTAGATTCTAGCAGTGACTGACACACAACCTGGCTTTCAATACATTTCTTTTTGAATGATGAATCAGCACATTCCAATATGGTGCCCAGGCCAGAAGTGAAGATAAAAGTCACGAAAAGCACTGAATGAAAGAAGAGAAACCAAACTGTAAAGGTGTTATCTCCTAGAGTAAAACTTAAGGAGGCAAAAAAGAACAAATTGAAGCAATGAGCCCAAAAGAAGTTTGGGATAAATCACACAAGTATAACATTCTGACCAAGGCTTGACATCTCCTTTTGGCTGTGGGAGTGTCCATAAATCTACAAGATTGCAGCAGACATTTTTATATGGCTAAGTGTTCCAGGGAGAAGGAGTGGCCAGTTTAAATGCCTTAAGGCAAGAGTGTGTTTGAAGGACACGCAGAAAGCCTGTGTGCCTGGAGTAGAGTAAGCGAGGAGGAGAGAAGCAGAAATGTCCAATTTTGGGTGGAGGGGAAGGGGGAGAATTGCATTGCAGGATTTTACAGATCATTGTAAGGACTTGTGCTTTTACTCTAGTGAAATGAGAAACCATTTCAAGATTTGGAAAAAGTGAATAATATGATCTTTTATCTTCAGGGAGAGTGGCTATTGCAGGAGCCATCCTGATAAGGCTGGCAAAAGTGTCAACACTGTAGGAGACAATAGGTAGAAAGCGATAAACAGGGAGAAGACATTAGAAATGCTTCCTCCCTTCCATTTTGCAGTTGAGGAAACTGAGGCTCCAAAAATTAAGTGATTTGCCAAAGATGACTCGATAATATCATAGCAGTTCCCAGTACCAGGACTAGGAATCATACATCCAGTTCTCTTCATTATATGTATTTGGAGAAAGATGCATTTGCCTTCTCATGTAAAGAGCATAAGTGTGATTGCCTACTGTTTGCGGGAGGCTGGTTTTATCCCTGTTGGCAGATAGTAACACTTGAGTGAGTTTTGGAATATAAGGAATATACTGGGACACACTCAGCTGCTCACCCATGTCTCCTTGGCTCAAGGACTCCAGATTGAAAGACTGGCAGGAACAAGTGGAAATTATTCATGGGCTCTAGTCACAGCCCATGTTTCCACAGATGTCCTTCATGGTAGATCATTTTATTGATAGAGAAATTTTCAGAAATGATGATAAGGAAGGCCATTCTCTAAACTGTTCTCCATATGCTTAGAGAATGGCACCTCTGGTCTGGATTAATAAAGAATTACTATGTGTTTGTGCATGTGTATGTATATACATGCCTATATCCATATATATTTATAAAAAATAGAGAAATAGCAAATTTGAAATAATCAATAATAAAATATGCTTAACAGCATAACTATGTCAACAGCATCTATGTTGACATTACTAATGCATAGAGATCTGAATTCAAATAACAATTCTGACTCTTACTAATTACACAAACTTGGGGAAATTACTGAATCACAAGATTCAATTCACTCACCTGAAAAATGGTGAGTGAATTGAATAGTAATTCATACTTTTTGGCCAGATTAGAAAAGATGCTGGATATGAAGTACTTAATACAATGCCTGGGTCATAGTAAATATTCAATAAAAGTAGCTTTTATTTTTATTTTCTTCCCTTTGCTTACTTTGGATTTAATTTCCTTTTCTTTTTCTAGTTTCCTAAACTGGAAGCTGAGATCATTAATTTAAGATCTTCTTTTCTAATATAAGCATTCAATGCTAAAAATTCTGTTCCAGCACTGCTTTAGCTCCCTGTCACAGATTTTGATATATATTGTGTTTTCCTTTTCATTCAGGTAAAAAGCATTTTATGTCCTTTGTGATTTCCTCTTTGACCTATGGATTATGTTATATAGTGTAGTTTAATTTCCAAATATTCTAAAATTTTTTGCAGAAATCTTTCTGTTATTGAGTTTTACTTTAACTGTCTTATAGATACTTTGGATGATTTTAATCCTCTTAAATTTGTTGAGAGTTGTTTTATATGCCAGAATATTATCTACCTTAGTGAGTGTTGCATGTGCTCTTGAAAAGAATGTATATCCTGCTGTCATTTGGTAGAATGTTCTATAAATGTCAGGTTGGTCTATAGTGCTGTTCCAGTTTTCTGTATCCTCATTGATCTTTTGTCTAATTTTACTATTAATTACTCAGAGTGAAATATAGAAATAACCAACTATAATAATAGGGTTGTCTTTTTCTCTATTTAATTCTTGTTTTAGTTTGTTGATACTGCCAGAAGTGCAATACACCAGAAGTGGGTTGTCTTTGATAAAGGGAATTTATTAAGTTACAAATTTAAATTTCTAAGCCCATAAAAATGTCCAAATTAAGGCATCCAGAGACAGATGCCTTGACTCAAGAAAAGGCTGATGATGTTTGGGGTTTCTGTGTCAGCTGGGAAGGCTTATGGCAGTGTCTGCTAGCTTTCTCTCCAGGCTTCTCTTTGCAAATGGCTTCCCTGGGGGTGTTTTCTTTCCACATCTCCAAACATCTCTGTCTGTGTCAGCTCTGAAGCTTTTTACAAAATTGTTCCCTCTTAAGGGAATCTGGTAAGTGACCCACATCGAATAGAAGGGCCACATCTCCATGGAAACAGTAAAAAAGATTCCACCCAACAATATTGAATCAGGATTAAAGAACATGGCTTTTCTGGGGTATACAGTAGTTTCAAACTGGCACAGTCCTGTTTTGTTTCATGTTGCTTGAAACTTTGTCATTTAATATTATACCCTCTTGACGACTGAAACTTTTACCTCTAACATTATGAAAATTTCCTCTTTATCCCTGAAGATATTTCTTCCTTGGAATTTCGTGAGATAAAATGTCTGATAATTAATAGTTACTAGATTTCTTTCGCTAGTGTTTGCATTGTATATATCTTTTGCCATCCTTTATTTTTAATCTATTTCTTAAGTGGTATCTTTCAGGCAGTATATAGTTGGTATTGCATTTTTATCTACTCTGTTATTTAATTTACATTTCTAGACCTTTTATACTTAATATAACTATTGATATTGGTTGATTTTAAATCTACTATATTGCTATTTGTTTTCTCTTTGTCCCATCTTCTCTTTGTTTCTTTATTCCTCTTTCCTTTTTTTTTAATTAGGTATTTTTATTATTCCATTTTATACTTGTAAGTATAACTTTATTTTTTTAGTTATTGCTCAAGGGTTTATGATATATACTTTTGCTTTTGTTTCTTGACTGCTAAAACTAATATCATACAATGGGTCAGCTCAATAACAGGAATTTATTAGCTGATAGTTTCTGAGGCTAAAAGTCTTGCTTTCTTTCAGGCTCAATATCTTCTGGCCAGTCAACAATTGTAGGGGTTCTTTGGCTTTTCCATCACGTGACAATGCACATGCCTGTGTCATCCCCTTTCTCTTTGGGGTTTTATTGAGTTCTAGCTTCTGGCTGATCCCTGTGGCTTCTTGTCTCATTTCATTTGCTTGTAAGGACTTCAGCTGTATTGGGTTACAGTCAACCTCATGCAGTTTGGGATCACCTTAACTAACATCTTTAAAGGTCCTATAGGTTGGAACATGAACATGGCTTTTGTGGGTGACATATATAAATATCCAAAAAACTTTTTTGGGGGGTATAAGCAGGCTCAAGGAATCAAACCTGGGTCTCTGGCATGGCAGGCAAGAATTCTGCCACTGAGCCACTATTGCACCAATATCCAACAATTTTTAATTAATCATAGTTCATTTTCAAGTAATATTATACTACTTTACATATGATTTAAAAACTTTACAATTTATACATCTGTTTTTGCTTTCTGTCCTTTGTGCTATGTTGCCATAACTTTTACTTCTCTATATACTATAAAACCCAGAAACCATTGCTTTTTTTTTCTTTAAGAATCACCTATCTTTTAAAGAGATGTAACAATGAAGAGGAAAATGTGTCCTATATTTACCTGCATATTATCTGTTTCTGCTACTCTTCATTCCTTTGTGTAGGTATAAATTTCTACTTGGTGTCATTTTTCATCTGCCTGGATAATTTCTTTTAAAATTTATTAAAGTGTACATCTGATGTGAATTCTGTAGTGAATTCTCTCTGCTTTCATTTGTCTGAGAAAGTCTTTGTCTTAATTTTTATAAGATACTTTCACTGAATCAGGAAAGCAGTTTGTCTTTCAGTACTTTAAATATGTCTTCCTTCGGTCTTTTGGCTTGACTAGCTTCTGATGAGAAGTATGATTTGGTGTTTATTGGCCTTTTTATTTTAAGTTTCTTCTTCTTGAGATTCACTGAAATATTTGGACCTCTGGGTTTATAGTTTTCATCATTATTTTTTTTATTTTTAGCCGTTGTTATTTCAAATTTTCTGATCCCCCCTTCTCCTTCTGGAATTCCAATTACATGTATGTTATATCAGTGATATTCCCATTTCTAACTGATGCTTTATTTTGTCTCTCTATGTGCTGATTTTTTGGATCATTTTTGTGCTCTACCCTCAAGTTCACTGATTTTTTTTCTATAGTGTCTAAACTGCTTAAAACTCTCTAGTGCGTTTTTTATTTCAGATATATTTTTCATCTCTAGATGTTCCATTTGGATATGATTTTATGTCTCTCAATTTTCTCCTCATCATACTTATGTTTTCTTCATTATTGAATTTATGGATGACATTTGTGCTGGCTTGAATGTGTTTCATACCCCAGGAAAGCCATATCCTTTAACCCTGATTCAATATTGTAGGATGGAAACCTTTGATTAGATGTTTCCATGGAGATGTGACTCTGCCTATTCAAGGTGGTTCTTGGTTTACTGGAGTTCTTTAAAAGGGGGGACAATTTGGAGAAAACACAGTTGCTTCAGGACCACTAGAGATGCAGACACTTGAAGATGCTTGTAGTGCTGCCCGAGAGAGCAGATGCCTAGCAGTGTCACCATGTGCCATCTCGGGAAATTCTAAGCAATCCAGAATCCAGACTCGTGTCCCAGGAGAGCTAAGTGAAGGCCACAGAGGCTTAGAGAGGGAACCACTGGCACCAGAAGCTGAAAGCAAAGCAACTGGAAACAAGGACTGGCAGATGCCAGTCACATGCCTTCCCATGTGACAGACATTGGTCTTCCTTGAATCAAGGCATCTTTCTTTGGATGCCTAAGTTTGGACATTTTTATGGCCTTAAAACTGTAAACTTGTAACTTAGTAAATTCCCTTTTTAAAAGTCATTCCATTTGTGGTATATAGCCTTCTGGCAACATTTAACAAACCAAAACAGATTTATAATAGTTTTGTTTTTTTTATTCCTTGCCTGCTGGCCCCATAATCTCTGTAAATTCTGGGCCTTTTTCTACTGACTGATTTATTGCTAGATTTGTTGGCTTTGTTTATTTCTTTAATTGATGTTAGTTTAGGTAGTCTAGTTAGTTGTTTAGTTTGTTTTCTGGCACAGATGAAGTTACTTGAAATCAGTGTGTCCTATCCTATAAGCTTGGTTAGGACGGATTCAGTGCAGTTTTTGGTCTAGGGCTAATTTACCCCAACTACTAACCAAGTTCCCTTCTGAGAATTGTACCCAATATCCACTGTGTTGTGCAGTATTTTCAGTTTTGCTTATGAGATCACAAACCAATACCAGCCCTATGTGAGCTCCAAGAATTAGTCCACCTACTCCTTTTTGGTGTTTCTTTCCCCAGCCTCAGGGATTGCCTCTCATGAATGTGCAGATCAGAACCTAGCCAATGACTTGAGGGGAATATTCTCTATATTTCCAGAGTGCTGTTTCTCTGTCTTTATGTGCAGCTTTCTTCTCTTTGCTGCTTATCCCTTCTGTCTCTCTCTATCTCCCTCTATCTCCTAAGACATCAAGGTGGCAGGCTTTGTTTGTATCCCCTCTAACTGTGTTGCAGCCTAGGAACTTCTTTAGCATTCAGTTGGTGAAATCACAGGGTTTGTGGGTGAAAAATGTTTCCTTGTTTCCTCAGGACTTTGTAAGTTTTAGCACTAAAACTAAATGTCCTGGTTATGCTACCTGAGTCCCAGGCAAACTGGGATGATTGGTCACCCTATGTCACACTGTTGGTTTCCCTCATTATTTATATATATATAAATATATATTTTAGCCCTCTAATGGTTTCACGCTGGTTTCTGATACTCCATTTTGATCAGAAGTGGGAACTTTTATTTAATTTTAACATTTAATGTATTTTAATGTCCATGTGGACAATCAGTTGGAGAAAACAAAAGTGAAAATGGGAAGACCAGTTGAGACCCAGCTTTGCGGACTTAGATGATGGTGGCCTACACACAAATGTTGATACATGAGGGAAAAAGAAGGAGTTGAAGCATATCAAAGAAATATTCTAAATAGGGTGGGATCCTAAAACCACACATAGACTTTTTCAGACTGATATCAATAACCCAAACCGTTATGAATCCAACTCTTGTACCAAAATCCAAACTATGTATTTTTTATCTGCCCACAGGATTTATGGATGAGATTTCCAGACCCAGGGTCCATACCCATTGGATAGGCAATCTGGTAGTTAGTAAGAAGCTAGGAAGAATGGAGTAAACAATTCATGGCCATCTCCTTTGACACATATGTTCCCAGCAACTCAAGCACTGTCAATGCCACTTTTAATCCACATTATGCAGAAAGCTAGGCATCATTAAGCTTTAACCATTATAGAACATGATTTCTCATCTGCCTCGTGAATGTTTTTCTTCCTATAATTCATCAAGATTAAGATGTCATGGTTAGTTTGACTGGACCTATTTATTGGAAATAAAGGAGAGCCATGGCATATTACACTCCAAGATGAGAATATCCTCTGGGCTGAGGTAGAGAAATCACCTCTCACTTAACACAGACCTCTAATTTCACCTGCAACAAGGAGCGGGATCTCTCGCTTGGTTGGTTTTGAAGGAGTGTGTGTGTGCATTTGTATATGTGTGTGCATGTGTGTGACCTGTATGTGTGTTGGGCTGATGCAGAAGAAAATTCAGTGTCAGAAACCATTCAACAGAATGTATGTGTGTGAAGATTTATCAGTAAAAATATTTGTTAAAAAACCATCCAGCAGTAAGCAACAACATATAACAAAAAGCCATGTGAAAATGCCTTTAAAGGAAGTCCAACAATTTCAAATGGTTGATATCAGATCTTTTTCTGAGTCAGCAGAGGGAGAAAAATGTGGGGATTTGATGTCAGATAGAGAGGAAGGAGTCAGACCCAAGGAAGAAAAATGAAAAGAGGTAAATGTCTTGGCCACTCTATCAAGGTTTTTCCATACTCTGCTAAAAGTAATCATGGATAGAGAGAAAATGTGACCAAAACATTTTTGTCATGCTTGGTTGTGAATGCATCTTTTTATTACATTTAAAAACAACACCTCTCTTATAAAGCAATGTCTTTCTTCGATGAGTTGTATATTTGTGTTAACAAATAGCTTTTCAGTGGCAGAAATCTAAAAAATGGCCAAGATCAAATTTCTCCAAAGAGAATTCCTGAGAGGATAGGACTGAGATAAGCGCTCCATTAGACTATAAAATCCCTCAGGGAAGAGCTGTGTCTGAGGCGTTCAGTTAATCTCCAGCACTTATTCCTGCCCATGTTCAGCAAATATTTTTTGAGTGAAAGCCTGGAGTTTGGAGAATCAGACACTTTTCATGGATGAATAAGTTTGGAAAATGCTACATTCAATCTCCTTCTCTTATATATTCACAACACACAATCAATATATTTAAGGCTCTGAGAAGACCTACAGTAAGAAAAAGATATTCATTTTTGCATAAGTAAGCATTCACCAATATCTTTGACCACATAACTCTCTTTTCAGGGAATACTATAAACTTTGTCTTTAGAAATGCTGCCACAACCCTACATATCTTTGCGGTAGCAAAGCTGTTCCTAAAGACAAGAATTTGAAAAGACTGCTGGACATCATATTTTATTCTTGTTAAATTGAATCTACATACCACAAAACATTTTACATCTTCGAGTTAAACTGGTTTCTTGTATGAGCTGGAATTGGTAGGTTGCAAGTAGAAAGTAATTTTTATTTTGCCTCTGCTCTTTCAACACTGATATTTTGACTATATACCCACCTCAGTCTCCAAGAACCAGTGAAATTTCAGTAGTTCTTAATTGGCTTTTCTGATCACCAAGAGGTAATAAAGTGTTTTAAAACATCTTTTTTTTTTTCAAGGTAGTAAAAAGTCTAGTATTAATCCCTGTAATATTGAAATGTCTCTTCTTACAGCTCTGGTATGACTTAGGTTGGAAATCGGGGAATAAAAGGAAAGTCCAGGTTGTTTGCTCACTTTTTCCTCTCTCTGTCTCTTTTATCTTCCTAACTGTGATTTCTGGCTTCTCCAAAGAAGGGGAAAGGAGAGGTAAAGAGGTGGAATAATAAGCTCTTCTTTGGCTGGTTCTCTTCCAATCTGGCATTATGAGCCTCTGAGTGTAGTGGCCATCCCAACTGACTTTACTCTAATGGAGCATTTTGGTGAGTTTTTGGAAGATACCTTCCCTTCCATACATTATAGGGCATCTCTCAGTAATTATACCCCTGATTCCAGTTATACCTTCTCAGGCCAGCCATTTATGGCTTCTTCATTCTCTTGGATTCTAGTGATATATTCCCCTTATGGGGCCATCTCATTCTTCCAGGCAATTCCTGCCAAGATGACCCAATCTGTCTTTCTTGAACAGGGTCCTTCTTTGTCCCAGTGCACTCTGGAGGTGTTGCATATTCCCAAAGGAGTTCTGCCCACACACCCCAAAAGGGCAGCTTTAGCCACAGTACCCTGTGTTTTCAGGCATGAATGAGACCCTACATCTCTTAAAGTTCAGAAGGTGCATATCAAGCACTCTAAGTGGTTTGATTAAAGTGCTTCTCATTTAGCCTGTGTTAAAGGAGCAACACACCTACCTGAGGTGGGTAGTGAAAAATGGGGACCCTCATTAAACTGATAATACCCTCCAAAGAAATCTTCACGTTGGAGGTAAGCCAATGTGCTAACATGTGCAGAGCCTCTTTGATAATCTTGAGCTGGTTGTATACAGGCAGGCTAACAGAAGATAGGGCTACTTGGCATTACTGTATCTGGCCTCTTCAGAAACTGCTAGACAAGAGGAAATGCCCCCCTTTAACATCCCACTGCACATGATTTAATGTACTAAATCTGTACACACTTTTTGGGAGAAATATAGCAAATAGCAAGAGGAACCAAAGCTAAAATTATAAGAACTAGCCATGGATATAACCACTGAGAGGTAAGCATATTATTTTTAATACACAAGGCACAGAAATTAAGGAAGAACACATTTTGAAAAGTGTTCATTTCATGCACCATTTATTAGCTTCCTATGACAAGTTTCAGAGCCATTAGAATGTGGACGGAGATTGGATATCATTTGTTAAAGACTCAGTTTTTGCTCTTCTGCCCAGTTCATGACCATCAGGCAACAAATTAATTTTCCCTATAAACGCTTATCTGTGCTTTGGCTCGCACTTGTCCCTTGGCTTTTGTTGTGTTTGACCTTTACAACAATACCCTGTTTGCCTACAATCTCCTGCTCTCAGCATTTGTTACTAATGAGTCAAAATACATTAAAGCCATTAGAAATAGCTAGAGAGTTAAGAGTCCCAATTAAAATAAGAAAAAACAGGTCATGTTGAGTGCCAATTCTCTGATCCATGATCAGCCATTGCCTATGTGTTTTATCAAAGTAGAACTCACAACTTTCTGAAATTCTTAAACCTTTCCACAATACACTAACTCAGTGGCTCTCGTTGTGGCTGCATGTTAGGATCACCTGGAGAGCATTTAAAATTCCAATGCCTAGGCCGCAGCCCAGGTAATTAAGTCAATCTTTGTGTTTGGGCCCAGGTACCTGTATTTTTTTTTAATTCCCAGGTATCCCAATCTGTAGCCAAGGCTGAGTGTCACTGCTAACATCTTTGGCCCAGGAAGTAGCTTCTATCTATTTATAGCAGGGTACATAATTAAATCCTTATGAGAGTCCATCCCATAAGAGATAGAGAAAGGGCATTGCTTTAAAAGATATATTATGTCCCATCACTTAAAAATTGGAAGTTCTATGACAAAAACCTAAATTTCCAATTTCTTTTGAAAATTCAGCAGATCTGGCCACAGTGGTCTACTTCTCCCCATGACAAACAGCTGATGGTGGACAGCAGCAAACTGCCTCATGGGGCCATATGCTTTCCAGTTCACCCACAGGCCTCAACCAGCTGAGTTACTTGATTGACCCTTACTCTGGATATCTGCTATGTTCAAGTTCAGAGAAATCTCTCAACTCTTAGCCCCTTGTCCTTTCCTTTCTCAAACTCAGAAGACCCCAGCTTGCTCCACAGAGCCTACTGTGACCTAAATGGCTCAAACAATCCCCTTAACCACTGGATTGATTTAAAGGTTATTGGGGTCTCTCTTCTGTTCTCAGCCAACCCATCCACCCACTTAGAATGTTTGCTCTGTTCTTTTGCTTTAAAAAGGAAAACAAGGTGTGAGTACACATCTATTCTCCAAAGACACATCTCTTCAGCTCCTCAAGGTTGGAAGCCAGATTCCTGATTTGTTTCCATTTAGAGATGTACGTACAGAGGAGGCATTTGTGGACACAAGGCTATTCTGCTTTTGATTTTCCTAGGGCTGAATGCACAGCTAGTCCTCAGTGGAGCTGAAAATAGAACCCAGGACTTTCAAATCATTGTTCTGCTCATGGGGCCGTGCTTCCTCCCATAAGGACTTGGTTAAACAATGTCCTGTTTTGCAAAACAGAAATCATAATATACGTATGAGAAACTGGATGCAAAAGAAACACAGGCCCTCCACCCTCAAGACAGATGGCATAAAAGGAGTGGAAATTCATCTCTGGCACTGCAGCTTGCTAAAGGGTGCGCTCAAAAAATGTGTGTTGAATCATCGACTTTGTGATGTGCAGCACTTTGAACAAGGAGTTCTTGTTGAATGCCAAGAATGTATTTACTCAACAACCCACAGAAAAGAAATTTAGAACATTAGAAAGGTTATCATGAAAGTGATGGGACCTGTATATAATGATGGCCAGAGACTTGGAATCTGGGTGCTGGTTTTCAGCATAAGATAGCAGGAATCTCAGAGAGGAGCTGGAGGTTTGATACACGCTCCATTCTTGGGGCAGGGTATGTATGTGCCCCACGAAAGACTGCAGAAAACAGATACAAACTGTGGGGAGTAACTGACAATGAGCTCTCCTTTGCCACCATTTTACAGACGGTTCACTTCTCTTTCAGAGCTCACGACCTTGCACTGTTTCTCAGTGAGGTCCTTGAGGGCAGGAACCATTGCATCCCATCGCTCTGGCCCAGACGTTTCACGGTCCATCCCAGCAGACAACAGAGCACAGCCTAGAGCTAGGCTCTAGCTTTGTGAGCTTGAGTCCCAGTTCTACAACCTCCCAGCTGCAAGACTTCCAACAGTGACTCTACCTCTCTGTGTCTCAATGTCCTCATTTGTAAAGCAGAGGTGATATTAAGAGTATTTACCTCAAAGAGTAGTTATAAATATCAAATGACTTGTGGCAAAGGTGGAATGGTAGGTAGTACATAATAGGCATTCATTAAATGTTAGTACCTATGGGCAGTCAATATACAATTTATGAATATAGATAGTCTAGCTATCGATAGAGAAGACTGTTAGGATATGTTAGGAGATATGCTAAGCACTCTAGACAGTGTTTACTCCATTCTATTCTCAAACTAGGCCCACAAGATAGCTAATTTTACCACTCCATATCACAGATAAGATATCTGATGAATAGAAGTCTCAACTTACTCCAGGTCACACGACTGGCAAGTGACAGAGGAAGGGTTACAAACTATACAATCTGAAGCCATGCCTTTGACCACTAGCCTACCAGTTAAGTATATATTCACTAAAAAGAATAATAAGGTAAAATCTGCTTTTTGATGTTCTTATGAGATTCATCTTTTATTGAAGCTTTGAAAACAGTAAATATATATATGTGTGTGTATGTGTGAGATAATGGTGATGACTAATAAACACCATGAGAAACCCCCATTAGCCTCATTTGGCATATCAAAAGGTGTTAAAAATAATAATTAACCTTCAAAACCAAAGAACAAGTAAAACCAGTCATTTCCACACACCAAAATGCAGTTTAATATGTGAGTGTCACCTACTCAAGACACCAGCCACTGAATAAATTAACAGAAGAGTGTTTTGCCACTGGAGAGGCAAGATCTTTGGCCTATTTCTTTCTAAAAAATATTTAGCTCTGAGGACTTCCAGGAAAATGGTGGAATAGGATGGCCCAAGATTACCTGTGCTCCAAGGAGCAGATACAGAAGTGACAGAAAACTGATGGGGACAGCAGTTCCAGGGTGCAAATGACCTGAGAGGGTCTTCTACACCACATAGGGAGGCGTTGGCTGAAAAAAGCTGAGGAATTGAGACACAGAGAACCAGAGACCATCCAGCTAGCACAGATACCTAACATGCCCCTTTCCAGATGGAGGTGCAGAGCCCTCAGGAATGCACTGAGGAGAGAGTGGGACTAGGAAACAGGCAAAGCCACGCTCCTTAAACGTGCCATAATTATGCATGCCGCCTGCCCCATGACCTGTAGCTTCCCCCATGCCCCACACACCCAAGCCCTGCAACCCTGGAATCAAAGCATCCCCGCACTCTGGGACCCATGCATCCTCACCCAATCCACTTGCCCAGTACACACCCTTGCCCCGCACCCACCAGGTTCCCGTGGCCAACCCTTGCCTGCTTCTCCACCCTCCAGGCACTCTACTGCACATCTGTACCACAACCTCACCCCACTGCAACATGTATGCTTGCACACCCACCCAGCTCCTCTGCTCCCAGTTCTACACATGCGCACCCCAGGCCCAGCTCCTCCGTGCCCTGCAGACATGCACACTGGCCCCCCCTGCCCCATGGCCCACACTTGCACGTCCTGCCCTCCCAGGACCTGTACCACACCTGCATGCTGGGACCCCCTCTCCACAAGTGCTCACATGCACTCACACACATCACTGCATGTGCCCTGCATCTCCTGTGCATGCATTTAAGCCCACCCTGGCTGCCTTCATGACTTGGGACCCACCTGTACCCCATCCCATCACACCCATGCACACTCCAGATCCTGGCACCTGCACACCCATGCTACAAGCCGTGCATGCACACCCTGCCCCACTACCCCTGCCCCACTTCAACACCTGTGACCAGCATACTTGCACCTTGCCTCTGAAGATGCTCAAATCGACGTCCCAGCCCACTCAATTCCCTGCCTCCCACACCAACAAAAGTGTGCACCTGTACCCTGCCCTCACAACCCCTGTGTCCCACCCACCCCACTCCATCATCCCTGCCCCTTCCCCCTGTGCATGCATTCACCTGCACCCAGCCTCCCCTGTGCCCTGACCTCCATGTCCCAATACCCATGAGTCCTTGCTCCACATATGCACCGGCACCCTGCCTGCACACCTGCCCTCGTGCACCTGCACAGCACCCTCAGTTCACCTCCTGCCACATCTGCCTCCATGTTCCCCATGCCCTGCCCCACCCAGTGTTCAGATGCCTGCCCAAGCTGCATCTCACCACCAAGGCCCTGTACCATCCTCCACGACCCTGTACCACACACTTCATGCTCCTGGGCACCAGCAGAGCACACTCACCTCACACCTAGCCTTGGACCACAACCCACCATCATGCTGCCACATGCCTATCACCCAAATACAAAACTTAAGACTGCTGAAGGAAATCAACTTCCAAAGTAACCTTATCAAAATAATTACACGCTGTAAAGGCAACAGAAAATCACAAAGCATATGAAGGTGCAGACAGATGTAACCTGGCTTAATGACCAAATAAAAACAACACAGGAGACACAGAATTTGGAACAACAAATTAAAGATGTTCAGACAAATCTACTAAATAAATCCAACAGGTTGGCTAATGACATAAAAGAGATCAAGAAGACACTAGAAGAGCATAAAGAAGAATTTTAAACAATAAAAAAGAAAAACAGCATATTTCTCAGAGATTAAATTTGCTGCACACCAAATAAAATATATATTAAAAACATACAACAGCAAATTTGAAGAGGCATAAGGAAAAATAAGTGAACTAAAGGACAGGACAATTGATTTTGAATACACGAAAGAAGAAATGGCAAAAAAGATGAAAAATCCTAATTGGATCTCAGGTAAATGATGGCAATTAAGGGAAAAATTCCATTCAAAATAGCAACTAAAAGAATCAAATATCTAATATATATTTAACTAGGAATGTAAAGTACCTGTACATAAAAAACTACATAACAGCATTAAAGAAATCAAGGAAGATCTAAATAGGTGGAAAGACACTACCTGCTCATGGATAGGAAGGTTAAATGTAGTTGAGATGTCAGTTCTAACCAAATGGATCTACAAATTCAATGCAATGCCAATCAAAATTTCAACAACCTACTTTGAAGACTTGGAAAAAGTGGTTACCAAATACATTTGGAAGGGAAAGAGACTTTAAGGAGCTAAAAATATCCTTAAAAAGAAGAACAAAGTGGGAGGACTAGTACTTCCTGATTTTAAAGCTTATTACAAAGCCACAGTGGTCAAAACTGCAAGTTATAGGCACAAAGATAGAAGTACTGACCAATGAAATCTAATTGTGAGCATGGAAACAGACCACCAAATCCAAGGTCACCTGATCTACAACAAGACCCCCAAATGCACTGAACTAGGACGGAATAGTCTTTTCAATAAATTGCCATGAGATAAATGAATAGCAATAGCTAAAAGAATGAAAAATTCTATTCAAAATTAACTATACAAAAATTAACTCACAGTGTATCAAAGACCTAAATATAGGAGCTATTACCATAAAAGCCCTTGAAGAAAATATATGGAAACATCTTTGATAGTAAAGGAGGTAGCTTCCTAAACTTTACACCCAAAACACAAGCAATGAAAGAAAAATTAAATAAATGGAGCCTTCTCAAAATAAAATACTTTTGTGCCTCAAAAGATTTTGTCAAAAAGGTGAAGAGGCAGCCAATTTAATGGGAGAAAATATTTGGAAATCATATAACAGGCAAAGGTTTGACATCCTGTATACATAAAGAAATCATACAACTGAATAACAAAAGAACAAACAACCCAATTATAAAATAGGCTAAAGATATGAATAGGCATTTTTCCAAAGATCAAATACAGATGACTAAAAAGCACATGAAGAAATTCAGATCAAAATTATAACAAGATACCACCTCACACCTATAGGCATTGCTGATATTAAACAAAAAGGAAACTACAAATGTTGGAGAGGATGTAGAGAAACTGGGACACTTATACACTGCTGTTGGGAATATATGATATACAGCCACTATAGAAGACAGTTTGGGGTTCCCTAGAAAGCTAAATATCAAGTTGCACTACGACCTGGCAGTACCACTATTCAGTATATACCCAGAGGAGCTGAAGGAAGACATAAACAGATATTTGCACACTGATACTCATAGAAGCATTATTCACAATCACCAAAAGTTGGCAAAAGTCCAAATGTTTATTAACAGACAAGTGGGTAAATAAAATGTAGTATATACATATGATGGAATATTATGCAGCCGTAAGACAAAATGACATCCTGAAGCACATGACAAGACGGATGAAACTTGACAACATAATGCTGAGTGAAATCAGCCAGACACAAAAGAACAGATACGGTATGATTCTGCTTTTTTGACCATGGTACAGGTAAACTCAGAGGCTTATAATACAGAACATAGGGGACTAGAGATACACAAAAAATAAAGATGAGTGAACTGTTAGCTAATGAGGTTGAATTTAAATATAAGGGAATGGATAGAAGTGAAGGCAGTCCATTAGTGGGTCTATAAGTAATATCGCCATATTGAAGGTGAACATGAGTGAAAAGAATTATATAGAGCCATATATTCCACTAATTAACACTACAAATATAAATTCTTGCATGAATTACTTCAAATGTATGAATCTTGTTCCAAGAGTTTATAGTATCAGGATACAGGGGGAAAGTGACTATGCATGCTATGGGTTATATTTAGCAGGAAGACATCAACAGTACACAGCACTAGCAGGGGTAAATAATGGAGGGGAGGGGGGATGAGAATTAAGGGGAGGTTTGGATTTTATATTTGGGAGGGTGTGTTTTTTATTTTACTCTTGGGTGCAATGCAGCCATCTAAAATTGAAAGTATTGATGGACTGTTGACTTTGTACATTATATATGATGTCCAATGGATGGAAGGGGCTGAAGGATGTACTAACTGGGAAGTAGAATGGCAAACTGTGGTGTATACATATGATCAAATATATGGTGCTGCTTTGAGAAAGGAATAAAGTCAGAAAGCATGCAACATTGTGAATGAACCTGTAGGGCACTATGTGATGCAAAACAAGCCAGAAACAAAACAGAAAATATTGTATGGTCTCACTTAGCAAATACTTATAAGAAAATTGAGGCCTAGGTTGTAAGCTCTTATAGCAGTCACGTTTAGTCCCAAGTGGTAATTGTTATTTCTAGATTATGAGATGCTGTGCTCTATATGTATAACCTGGTATTTCCCTGAAATTAGGGTACCTGTGTGATACCTAAAACTCAGAGTAGGAGTTCTGCAGCTCTGAAGGTCAGCATGCCACACACAACTGTTAAAGAAATTGAAAAAGAGATCAGGCTTCAATTAGTGATAAGAACAAAACCAATTAGGTTGGAACTAAGGCAAATCAGAATAAGGGGTAAGGACGACAGAGTCTGTGTTTTAGAAATTCCCCTATTCTATGAGACCAAAAGAAGAGAAGCTTAATTTGTCCAGAACGTAAATTTTCTGTAGCACATTATCTAATTCAACCTGTCTAGATAGTTTATTTAAACTATCCACAAACTGGGAGCCCAGAATGGGAACGAGGGCTTGTAATTCTGTATGGCTTAATGTTATGTTCAGATATATCCCAGAGTAGGTTGGACAAATAATTTAAAAAGTACTGGCAACGTCCCTTGAGGGATGGAAGAAAAAAATATGGAACTATTAAACTTTACCACTGGAGAAACCCCTATTATTTTCTCAAACATTAGGGACTCCCAAATCAATAGGCCAAGCTCTTGTGAAGCTTATTTATATAGTGGAGATGCTAAGCCCACTGATAGTTAGGCCTAAGAGTTACATGCAGAGGACCTCTTTTGGCATTCAGATGTGGCCTCTCTCTCTCTTTAAAGCCAAATCTGCAAGTACCCTCTCCCCTACACGGGGAACATCCATGGGTGAAAGCCCCCCAGGCAACATGGGATATGACTCCCAGGGATGAGTCTAGCCCTGGTACCATGGGATTGGCAATACTTTCTTAACCAAAAGGGGCAAGAAAATTGTAACAAATAAGGTATCAGTGGCTGAGAGAATTCAAAAAGAGTCAAAAGGCTACTCTGGAGGCTATTCTTACCTATGCTTTCAGCTAGACATTGCTGCTTATCATGGTTTGCCAAATCCCAACCAAAGCCATTCCTACCAACCCTAAAAAACACCTAGGGCTCTATCTGAGATTTTACAAAGGTTTCATATACTATAATTACTTTCCAGAAACCTACTGCCTCCAGATAGGTTTCTAGGCCAGATAATCCTGAAACCCAGAGGGGCTAGCCTCTCCAGAACATCAACGAGTTCCCCTATTCCATATTATCAACAGCCCTTTCCAACATGAAAAAGTTATAATGACCCAAATACTCCTAAAGATTGGGAGAAAGATCATTGGAAAAGTCTGAGTTATAACAAAGAAGATAAGATTTAACAAGTGAGTATGATTGCTGAATCATTATATTCCTATTTCTTTTTGTCTCCAGTGTCTTGGATCAGCTAGAAGGGAAAATCTAAAATTGTGGAATTGTAACCCATACCAAACTGAAATCTGTTCTGTTCTACAACTAATTGTTGTGATGTCCTTTGAAATCTATTGCTTTTTTCATATATATTTTATTTTTCACAATAAAAAAAATATATTTAGCGCTGATATTTTCCATTGATTCACATATTTACCTCTTTGGATAGCTTCCTCTGCAACAAATACAAAGAGAAATAAGTGGATGGTGTTTTCTTCTTAGATACTATTTGGAGTATTATGTGTCCTGGAAAGCAAACCAAACTTGAGGCTAGGACAAGAGATTTCTGGCTCTGGCTCCACCATCAAGTCATTCCCTCTAAGACCTGAAGCCAGTCTCCCAACTTAACTGTATCTCAAATTTTTTCATCAGAAAGATATTGGGAGTGCAAGGTAGTTCAGTGGTAGAATTCTCACCTGTCATATGAGAAAACTGGGTTCAATTCCTGGTCTATGCACTTCCAAAAGAGAAAAACAAGCAAAACAAACAAAAGTTAAACAAATGGTACTGCAATTATGGTATACTCACATAGAAAAAAATGAAATGTGACCCTGCCATACAGCATACCAAAAAAATTAAAAAAAAAATTTGCTTTGGATGTCATTGATGATAATAGTCTCAGTACCTCTAAAAATCTTCAAATTATTCTAGAATGCACCTTTTCCCCCACCCCCTGCTCCTGCCACTGTATTTCACCATTTTTGAAATCAGATTATTTTACAATTAAAATTAGTAACTTTTTTTTCTTTTTCTGGCTCTAAAAAGTTGTCATTAAATTGAGAATGTGTCTTAGAATTCAGGCAGAAAAACAAAACCCAAACATAAAGCTGTTGCAAAGGTTTGGTTGATGTGCGAATGGCTTTGCCTACTGAAAATTCAAGGAAGAGTGGTTAAGCATCATTACTGTTTATTTTCTTTAACTAAAAGATTCAAGACCCCTTCCAGGGAATAAATTATATTTTTATCTCTAGCAGCTACAAGCCCTGGTTTACCTGCCAGTGGTGGCAGCCCTGCATCCAAGACAAAATACTTTTTTAAAACTGTAAAATATCTCAATGTATTTCACTGCTTAATCCTCTTCCTGCATCTACAACTCGTCTGTGTGAAGCAAAGTGATTTCTCTGCAGTCGGCTGAGACTCAGGGACCTCCTATGTATATCCAAATAGGAGAACATCTGTCCATTGTTTCAGGAAAGGACAGGGTGAAGGTTAGCTCAGGGGTGGGGTTTCCTGTCTGTGCTGTTTGAAACCAAGGGAGGTGCCAATGGTTTTGAAGGTTTTATTAAAGGGGAGATGATTCTCTCTGGAGTAAAGTTGGTAGTAAAGTAAAATTCCCTCCCTAGTTTTAGCTTGGAAATACAGATGTCCATAAGACTGTTGATGATATTTTCCTGCTTACAATCCTCACAATCCACTTTGCCCTTGCAGATAAGGTCGACAGGCTTTAGCAACTCTCTACACTTGACCCCAAACCACCAACAGGTCTATAAACTCACCTCTCCCATTTGTGCTTGGAATAGCTTCTCCACATCTCTACCTGACCAACTCATTTGTCATGATTCAGCTCAGATGTCGTCTTGCTTTGGTAGCCTTTTGCATCTTCTCAGTGAGGATAGAGGCCTCTTCTTTGTGGTCCCAAAGCACACTGTGCTTCCCTCTATCCCCAAAATTCTCAAACCTGGCTCCACCATGAAATCATTTGGGAAGTTATCAAAAAACACCAATGCCCAGGCCCCACTTGCAGAAATTTTTATTCAATTGGCCTGGGTGGGGCCAGTCTTGTGTAGTTTCTTTAATGCCCCCAGGTGATTCTAATGTGCAGCCAAGGTTAAGAACCCCTGCTTTATCCTAAACCTTAAAACATCATATTGTATTAAAACCTTTCGTGTTTATCTTCCCCCAGATTCAGTTTCTCAGGACTGGGATGAGTTTTTATTGATATGTATATCCCCAGAGATTAACAAAGTGCCAAGTGCTAGAAAGTGCTCAGTAAATAGTTTATGAATAGCAAATAAATGAATGAATGAATAGCAAATACAGACCCCAACTTCACACCCATCCATATACAGAAGCTCACTTACTTTCATGCATTTAGGGGAAGGAATTGTTGAAAAATAGAAGAAACTATATGGATCCCAGGTGTTGGGGACAAAGGACATCACCTAAGAGAAGTGTCTGAGAAAATAAATAAAATAAAACCTGAAAGAACCTGGGAAAAATTGAATAATTAAGAGCAGGAGCTGAAAAACACAGAAACAAGAAATCGAACCTAAGCAGAAACTTTGGGTGGGAGATGAATGCAAGCAATTCTGGGAGAAGCTGTAGATCAGTACAGGGAGCAGCCAGCTCCAAATGTAGGAGATTAGAGAAAGAGTTGCTTCTACTTACAAAGGATAGAAATGCAGGTTGAAGGCCAGAAGATGCTTAGCTTTCTCTTAACATTCAGGGTCCCAGGCATGAATATCAAAGTGTCCAAGAAGTTTGGGGGAGATTCCACAGAAAAAGAGTCAAGCTTAAGCCTCACTGGACACTGCTGCACTCGAACTGCTCTGTGAATCTGTGTTTAGTGGATCTAAATATACGCCAAGTGCTTTATATGCGCCGTCCCATTTTACATGCACAATTGGGCTTATGAAAGAAGTTTTATTATTTCCAGTTTCCAGATGAGGACACTGAAGTGCAGGGTAGAGTCCCAACTCACCTACATTGCAAATGGTTAAGGTCACCTTCAAAAAGACCAGTGAGTATCTTTGACCTGATGGAAAAGAGGTGTTAGAGAAGATGGAGGGGTGGGAGAGGATTCCAGGGTCTCTGAACAAGAAGGGGACTAGGAGGTAGCAGGTAACAATATTTATGCTGATAGTTTGCTCAAATGTTTTAATTTTTAAAAGCTCTTACTTGTCTGGACCTGGCTTCATGAATTGACCTTGAACAGTGTAGGCCCAATGTGCTCCACTTTGAGAGACTCCTAATAAATGCATTTTGTGGAGTCTGTGCCCTGTCTTAGAGGAGGGAAAATGGATAAGAACACTTAGAAGTCAATGATTTTATAAGATGAAAGGATGGTTATATATAAAGCTGGGCCTGCTATATACATATTTTTTAAATAAGCTATTATTTTCGTAACGTGAGAATAGGTTATATTCCACACAATGCATCATCAAAATTTTAGTTATGATATATCTGGTTTGCCATGTTAAGGGGAATTCCTTCTCCTTGAACCTTCCTCTTGATTGTACACATTTTGAGTTCAGGTAAGCATCTCTTCTCACTTATTATTTTTTTGGGGGGGTGCATTGTCCAGGAATCAAACCTGGGTCTCCCTCATGGAAGGTGAGCATTCTACCACTGAAGCACTTGTGCACCCCATCTTCTCACCTATTTTAAATAAATATTTGGGTTCCAAAACAAAACCTGATCTTAACTATTAGTCACACAACATTATGGTGTGATGAAGATGCCTGTAGATTTTGGTCTTCTAAAAGATAGGTCCCCTTATCAATCAACCATGATTAGTAGTTTGAGCAGAAGGTGTCTGGAATACTTCGTCCAGACAAAGCCTTAGAGCCAGGACATCAGAGCTACTGCCCACCTCCCTGTACACAATTCTTGTCTGTGGAAACTATGTCTGCACTTGCTGTAAGAGATGCTTGTTTGTCGACATGTCAGGAGTAGGTTGGACTTGGGAAATTCATTTGGTTTATTAAGAAATAACCTGGCTATGAACTCAGTTGCATCTGGGTTTAAATCTTGACTTTGCTCTGAACAGGGCCAGGGCAAGGGAAGTTCAACAAATGTTGGTTTCCTCCCTTTCCTCTCTTTGTTGAGAAACATTCCACCCTTTACAGTGGATCATTTCTGTAATCCAATTATATGGACCTTCAATCCAACACACACATGAGGAGCTCATAGTTAGGGATTTTACTCTTCACTGCCTTTGGTGCTTTGACAAAAAACTGGGATTTCAAAAACAGCTCATGAGCAGTCTGTCTTTCGTGGCAATTTATTATCTGACCTTTCTTTAGAATGTGGATGCTATATTACTCCTGAATTTCTCACATGTGAAAAAAGTATATTCCTTCTCTCTATGCCTATGTCTTGTGCTAACAAGTTCAGACTAGCATTTTCTAAATAATAAAAGAGAAGGTAGCTGCCACAGGCATTTATGGCTCACTTTATCTCAGAATTTGTTTGGTCAGCACTTACATCACTTTCAAGAAATAGGCAGTGTGTATCATGAGATGATGTCTATAGAGGGAGTCAAAACAATTGGCAGGGTCCAACCTTGGGCAAGTTCACATACCCCCCTCATCCTGGGTTTGCCCCTGTTTGTGAGAGGGATATTGTCTGCATCCTGCTGATTTGTAAGATAAGACATTGCCCTGCCTGAAAATAAAAAAACTATGAAATGAGAAATATTTAACTAGAGAACTGGTTTTTCTCCTCTCTCTCTCTCTCTCTCTCTCTTTTATGTCTCAATTTTAAAAGTATTATAATGATTAGTTTCTCATTGCCACCTAATCTCATAAAGGACATCTCACTGTATAAATGCACATGGTCTGATTTCCTTTAACCATGGGAATTGGGTCTTTGCCAAAGTTCAGTAAGAGAAGGGGTCAGCTTTGGGATAGCAGGCTTTATTTTCTACCTGGGCAAAAGGCTTCTTTTGACTGAGACCAACTCAGGACCAGTCAATTATCATCTTCTAAGGGGGAATTATCAACTGATGCTTTGGGTGTCCCAATATTGGTGATGTGCCATGAGGATGGAGGAGAAGGGAAGGAACATTGATTAGTAGGAATAAATGAGACATAATAGATTGTCCTTACTGAGCTTCTCCAGAGGCTAAACTAAAGCATTTTACATATTTATCTCATTTCTTTTCTTTTATGCTTGTAATTACCTTTCACTGTAAGTCTTAAACTTCTTTTATAACTGAGAATTGTAGGCTCAGAGACATTAAGTAAATTATCCCAGGCCCCTAGGTTTTTGGCCACAAAGCCTGTGCTCATATCATTGGCAGGACCTCTGTAAGGAACTCTTGAATATGTCTATAGTGGGGAAAGAAAAAAATTTTCTGGAATGTCAAGAAATCCTGAAATGAACTGCTCTGCATAAGCAAGCTTGCCTAAATGGTTTATTCCAAGCTTCAAGGAAGGACTCCTATGCACTTGAAAATAAACATTGAACTATTTGGCATCCCTTTGCCAAGACGGTTCTGAATCATTTTCCCTAGCAGAATCACTGACGTCAGACATGATTAGAGATATAATAATCATGGATGCCATTGATTGAACTCATTATGCTCCTGGCTCTGTGCTAAATACTTCATAAACAGTATCTCATTTACCCAGGCAATGCCCCATGAGACAGTCTTATATAAACATGGACATTGAGGTTTATAAAGATGTGTAGCTTAAGCCAGGTCACATGATTTAGGAGGATGGGAACCCAGGTTTATCAGTCAGGGTTCTCCAAAGAAAAAGAACCAACAAAATATATGTGTGTGTGTATGTGTATGTATTTGTGCATATATGTATGTATGTATATCTATATATGTACTTACATGTGTGTGTGTGTGTGTGTGTGTGTGTGTGTGTGTATGATTTATTTTAAGGAATTGCCCACACATTGTCAGGGTTGGCAAGTCCAAAATCTATAGGACAGGCTGGGAGGTTGGAAGCTCAGCCATAATGCTTTTTAAAGGCTTCAACTGGATGAGGCCCACCCACATTGTTGAGGATGATCTTTTTACTTAAAGCCAGCTGATTGTAGATGTAAATGGTATCTGTAAAATACCTTCACAACAACATCTAGACTATTGTTTGATCAAACATCTGAACACTACATCCTAGCCAAGTTGATGCATAAAATTAACCATCTCATCAGGTATATCTGCATCTAAAGCAAATTGCCCTTACTGATCATCTATTACTCTTCCCCTTGTAAGGTAGAATAAGATTCAGTGAGCCCTGTTTTATCTCTTCTTTCAATCTGCACCAAATATGTGGTGACTTTAAGAAATGTTGTAGCACAGAATGTCCACAACTGGCAATAACAGTCAAAGGGATGTCAGCACTGTAAGTTCTTGCTGTGCTTATCTTCATTCAAAGATTTTCATAAAGGAAACTATAAGGAAAACCTTTGTCTCAAATGAGGTCATTTGAACAATAGAACACTCTCAGAAATTATTTACTAGGAACAGACTGATTAGATATCAGAAATAGAACTAATAAGAGACCCTCTCCAAAAACCGCCTCCCTTACCACATTTCCCTGAAAGATTACTTATTGTTCAGATTAATGGTTTCTAGAATAATAAGGAATAAAAGATCTTCCCAGCTAGATTGACTGAAAGATAAAAGATTGCCAACAATGGAATGTTTTCAGTCGATTACAGCATAAGGAAGTAAAATCTGGCATGTCATCATTAAGGAAAAGTATGCAAATATTGCCCTTGGATTTCACAGTGACAATATTGAAGCAATCCTGGCCTAATCTAACCTTGTTTGAGATGGGATGCTAAACTTTCATATCATGACATTCACTCCTCAACTCAGAGCTGATTTTGACAACAGTTCTTTCCTGGAAAATGAGTGAGTTTAAAATATAACATGGCCTGATATCAGTGGGTAAGAGAGACAGGGTCAGAAACGGGAAATGAATCAGAGTTGGCAAATGACCCAGCCACTCATGCTGCAGCTGCTTAGGATGAAGTGCAGCCAACACCCTCCCTGGAGTCCTGTAGAATGGACTGGCCTTAATGTGTCTGCCAGCCCATTCCTGTCTGATTGCCAAAACTCATATGACTGCCTCAAAATGGCAGAAACAAGAGCTTCTGTGTGTGCACCCGACTTCTCCAGGCTCCAACTCATGGGGGTGGGTATCTTGGGGAGGGATGGGAAAACACATTCATTCATTTATCAAGTATTTATTGTGCACCTACAAATGAGCCAGGCATTGTGGGACATGTGGTATAACTGGAGGATCAGGATAGAATCACTGACAAAGAAACAGCAATGTGAAGGAGTTCACACTAAGAGGCAGAGACCGAAAGCATAAACATGTGAAGCAATCACAGAAGGCAGAAGGTTTGACAACAAATGGACAGCACTGACTAGGTGCCATGAACTGAGCTAGATAGTGGCTTCGCAGCCCACGTCGGGAAAAGTGATGCGACACTCCACTCTGCTAAGGACTGTGAGAGAGTTGTGGGCATAGAAGGAAGCTTTTGTAGAGCAGGTGACATAAGAACTGGACTCAACTGAAAAGTAGCAAAGATTGGAAAGGTCTTGGATGCAGAAGGAATGGCATGGGCAAGCACAGAGAGATGGAAACAGTTGTTTGGGTAGCAATGAAAGGTCTGGTTTGGTTTGTGGATTGGGAACAGCATCTTAGCACAACTGAGCATTTCCCAAATAAGTGGGTCTACCCAGGGGGAGCTGTGCTGAGTTTTTCATTTTGTGTTTTTTTCCTTTAAGAGTGATAATACAGCAAAGAGACTCTAATCCTGTGACTCCAATCCCACCCTTCTCTCGTAGATCATTCTATAACCTCAGGGCAGACCATTACTGGAAATGTTATCAGGATCCACAGGGTGAACTTTGGGCCATATGTTTCAGGCTGATACTGATTCCACACATTTTATCCCATTATACCCATTACCTCCATAAATATGTATGTTACTGCATATTAGATTTGGAATTGTAGAATTTGGCTGAGAGGCACTTAGAAACTTCCCTGTAGTAAAACATCTTCACCACTTGTCTTTCTGAGGGCTGTGAGTTAAGGACAGGAGTGGATAAATGCAAATCCATTTTCATGTTATTAGAGAAAAGATAAGTGCTCTAGAGGAATGGAACATTTCGGTAGAAATGTTTTGATTGGTATAAAAATGTGAAAACATCAGCCAGATCTCTGTTAAAGGACTTGCAGCCCAGCAGCAGATTGTGCAGCCAGCAAACCAGCTCCAGGTGTCACTTCTTGGGAGTCCTCCTCGGCTAAGGACAGCCACCTCGCCAAGTCACACCCTTACCAGGGCAGCTCACCTTCAGTGACTTCCCAGGGTTTGAAAGACCCAGCAATTTGGATCTGATCCAGGCCAATTAATGGGCAGCACTCACTTCTAAGCTCCCTGCTGAGTCCACTGAGGCTCTATCAGTCTCTGTAACAGTTTCACTTTTTTCTTCATCCTTCCTCTCTCTTCCTTTCACAAAAGAGCAATTCCTAGTAAACATCTCATGCCTCAAATGCTGTCTCTGCATTTGCTTTAGGAAATCTGAGCCTGGAACATCTGGGAATAGGGTTGAGTCAGGAAAAGTCTCAAACAAGGGCTGTGGGAGCTTGGACCAGGGAAACAAGGAAGATTGCCACACACCTAAAAAGACACTTGGATGACTGAAGATGGAGAAGGGTATCAGTAGGGAAGGGGAAACCCAAGAGGAGTCAGATATATTTAAGATAAGGATGAATTAATTCATATCTTCATTTATTTAGCACTTGCAAAGCAGACACTAAGTGCTAGGCACTGAGGAAGGCTATTCCTTCCTGCCCTCTTCAGAGTTGCAAACCAGGTATCCACATTCAGAGAAATGAAAACTTCTTTGGAGTGGTATGTGTCAGGAAGCATTATTTTCCTGAGATCAATCTAGATCAGATGACTATTTGGACATTTATAAAGTCAAGAGAGAGAGAAAGACAAACAAAGAGGAAGGGTGGGAGGGAGGGGAGAGTGAGAGAGAAAGGAAGAAAGAGAGAGGAAGGAAGGAAGGAGAGAGAAATTCACCCACCTAATCCCACGTTGGTAACACTGTGAGAAGACCTGGAAGGTGACAGTGGTTCAAAGATAAGCTCTCTTTTCTATTCACTTTTTAATCCAAGACCTCTACAGCATTCTTTACAGGGGGGAATTTCTAATAGAAGTCAACATCCACCCCACCAGCTGAAACAGGCAAGAAGCAGACAAGGCCCAGGGTCTCCAGTTAAGGTGGCCTAGGAATGCAGTAGCAAAATTCAGGGGATTTGATTCTGAACTTGATTCTATATTGTCTCCCTAATCTTTATCATGAATCTGAACTTGGACTCTATTGTACCAAAGATAAAGAATTCTCAGGAAAAAAAATCAATCAATAAATGTAAAACTATAATCATACCTGAATCCCTGACTGACTGCTATCTATGGCAGAAATCAAGAGAACATTAAGAAAGACACCTTGTCACTCACTGAAAGGAAACAAGAATTTTGCACTTGCAGGACAGAGCGTGAAGATATTGATTGCTGTGCAGTGGGGAATTTCCTGCCTGCATCTAACAGAGAACATTTCCCAAGCCTGATATTCTTAGAACATAGGGTTATACCTTAGGGGATTTCCCAAACTGAACAGAGAGTATCACTTTCTACCTTCCCTTTCTAAAAAACTTTGTAACTTCCTAAAAAGTTGAGTCTTTGCATGCATTCAGAAGTTGATATCTTCAGTTCCTCCAGATGTCCTCCAATTTTCTCTTTCAATCCACATCTGTAAGTAGCTGACTTTCATAAGAAAAAGAGTTGACATCTCTTCCATCTAACACATGGAATGTTTCTAATATCATTGACAGAAACCAGATCCATCATTAGAAGTTTGGATTGTAGTTTTTAAAAGAATTAACAGTCCCCCAGGCATTTCTGAGTTCTGCACAGCCTTTGACCAGTCCTCCCATCAGGACTGGAGAAGTCCTTGTCCCATCCCTTAAGCCTGGTGAGTATTTGTGATTACCTTGGTAAATAGAATGCATCCAAACGGATGATGTGTGACTTCCAATGCTAGATTAGAAAATCCCATGCATCTTCTGCCAGTCTCTCTTGGGATATTCATCTAAGAAGTCTATCTACCTTGTGTCCACATGTGGAAAGATCACGTGGAGACAACAGATAGAGAGAGCAGTGCCTGAGGAGCCCCAGCCCAGCCAGTCCCAGTCTTTGGGTCTTCTGCATCTAGATGTGAGTGAAGAAACCTTTGTTATCAACCAGTCCCAGCAACCATCTGACTACATCTTCATGAAAGACTCAGAGTAAAAAGTACTCAACCAAGCCCAGTCATCCTCCAAATCTGTGAGCAAAGTAAATTTTGTCATTGGTTTAAGCAACTGTTCTGGAATGTTTTATATCCAGAAATAGATAACTGGAACAGAGTCTGATAACTGGAAGTTAGCTGTGCTGTAACAAAATTTAAAACATGCAGCACTGGGTGGGCCACAGTGGCTCTGCAGGCTGAGTTCTCGCCTGCCATGCCAGAGACCCGGGTTTGATTCCCGGTGCCTGCCCCCACCCCCCCACCCCCACCCCCACACAAAACATGCAGTGCTGACTCTGGGACAGGGTGATGGGTTGTGATTAGAAGGGCCTTAAAGAGATGGACAGAAGACACCTGATGGCCTTGAGAAAGATATCAGTAAGGACTTAATAGAAAAATGAGGAAAATGCTATTGAAAAATGGAGGAAAGAGGATCCTTGCTAGGTAGTTGCAGAAAGTTTAGCAAAACTGCCACCTGCAGCGAAATTGAAAGTACAAAATATACCTAATGAACTGATAGATTTGGCTAAGAAGATTTCAGTCAAGATGTTGAAAGTCAAAGTTGTTTTGTTCAGCCACATGTAAGTATGTAGAGAGAGGAGGTTTTTTAATGGAAAAAAAAATAAGACAAAAAAATAAAAAAGAACTGTTTCAATTTTAAGAAAATTTAAAGGAAATATTGAAGGTCCAGGACTTGCTACTTTAAAAAATGACACTATTTCTTTTTCTCATACTATCCACATAGCAAAACGTTCTCAAATTAAGAAAGGACATTAAGCCAAAGATTAAATCCAAAGATCAAAAATCCTTTGTTAGTACCTTAGAAAAATTTTAGGTGCTGTCTTACAAACCCTTTCAAACAAACTTTCTCTAAGTATCTTCAGAGTACACAGCAGATTTTCTCAAATAACAGATTAATGGTCTTACGGTTGTGGTCCCATAGCAATGTTATAGGAATCCCAAGAAAGAGTAGGGCTTATATCAAGATTTATAGGTGGGAGTTTTGCCTAATGGAATATACTCCAAAGAATCATAGGAATCCTGCAGAGTTTTTAAGAGAATTGTACTGAAATTTTGCCTGCTTGGACTAAAAAGAACAGAGATAATATGATAGAAAAAGAGGTCTTTGCACCCTTAATTTCCATGGGCATAAAGCAGGCTTATAAAACCATTCAGCTTCAAATGCAGGATATGTTCTAGATAAAATGAAAGATAATTTAAAGGGAGGAACAAAGAACTCAGAGGGAAAACTCAAGAGCAGTGGGAATCCTTCATAGGCAGTAGGATGGAGACCTAAAAAAATAACTAGCAACTTTTATCTTCCAGTATTTCAGAATTACTATGAAAAAGTGACTATGGTGTGATCTCATTTTCCTCTATTTTGAACTAGAGGACCCACCATTGTATTTTTGGTATATTGGTAGCAAATAACTTGTCCTTAGTTCGCAAGTCTTCAAATCATGTACCTAAGGAGCAGTACGCAAGAGGGCTTTTCCTGTACCTGAATCTGATTTTTTCATTTACTTGGGCAGGCACCAGGAAACGAACCGGGGTCTCCAGCATGGCAGGCAAGAACTCTGCCACCGAGCCACCATTGCCTGCCCTACCTGAATCTGTTTTTGATGCTAAACTTCTGAACCTTGAATTTAAGCCTGATGAAACAGTTGGGGGGTTCTTAGGAGGGGTGAGGATATGGGTGTATTTTGCATGTAGGAGACATGTACATAATGTATAACTAGTCAACAGACTGTGGAACTTTAACACATGTTCACAATTTAGGAGGACTCTTCCCATCAGGAGATGGAGTCTAATTCCTGCCCCCTTGAATATGGGCTGGCCTTCATAACACTTCTTAAAAACAGAATGGGGTTGAAGAGATGCTACAAAAATTACAAGGCTGGATCTTAAAAGGCAATACTAATTCATCCTTGCTCTTTCTTGGAATGCTCATCCTCTCAACCCAGCCATCTTGGTGTGATGAATCCCAGGTCATATAGAGAGTACAGGGGAAATGAACCAATGCCCCAGCCCTTAGGCCCAACAGAGCTCCCAGCCAATAGTCAGCACTCACCTGTCAGCCAGGTGAGTGAGCCAACGTGGAAGTGAATCCTCTCGCCCTCTATCAGGCCTCCTCAGCTGACACCGCATAGAGCAGAAACAAGTCTTCCCAGATATTAGACACATTTCCCAAATTCTAGATTTTTCTGCAGAGTTAATGATTGTTGTTATTCTAGCCATTAAATCTGAGGTAGCTTGATACATACCAACAGTAACAGGAATAATTTCCCTTGTCAGGTAGAAATATCAACATTCATTTCTGCTAACTCCTTTCCTTGAGTTTATAAGTACCAGGCTGTATAAACTCCATCCTTACAGAGCTAATCCTTAGATAAACATTTACTGACCATGAGTGAAAATACATAGCTAACATATATATAGCTGGCATTTATTGGGATGGGTCAATATATGCTAGGCCCTATTATATATGCTTTACATGTATTAACTCTTATCATTTCCCCAAGAAATCTAAGAGGAAAATACTTTTATTGTCCACATTTACTAGATGAGGAAACAGAGGCAGGGAGAAATTAAGTAACTTGACAAAAGCCAAGCAGCTAGACTGCCCAAACCAAGAACCCACACAGCCCAGCTCCAAAGTTCATGGTCATCACCATTAGCTTCTCTGCTTTTTATAACTGGCATCAGCTACTTTAACTTTTCCACTTACCGTTGGCACCAGGCAAACTTTTTACCTCTGTAATTCTAAACTTTACCTGCTGTTGTAGATGCTGCTTGCTCTTAAGACAGTCCAAGGTCTAGACATTGTCCCTAAAGAGCCAGATTGACTTAAAACATGGTTCTGCAAACAATGGTGTGGTCCAAATCCAGCAGCCACCTTTTTTGTATAAAGGCGTTTGAGAACACAGCCATGCTCACTCATTTATGCTAAGTCTTTGTGCCATGACAGCAGAGTTGAGTAGTTGCAACAGAGACCATATGGCCCACAAAGCCTAAAACATTTATGATCTGGTCCTTTACAGAAAAAGTTTGCTGACCTGACTTAGCTCCCTAAAGATTCCTTTATTGGCAAATTCATGGCATGTCTGAAGAGAGGACACAGGTATTCTAGGCAGTCAGACTTGGATGAAAACCCACTTCTGAAGCCATTGGGATCACAAGAAGATTCCTGAACTTTTCTGAATATGTTTTCAATTATAAAAATTTAAGAGTAAGACCTCCATGAAAATAGTTGATAAATTCTAAGATACTGATCCATAAATAAAATGCTTATTAATATTAATATAGTAAGGGTTTTACTAATCTTCTATGATTAGAGGAGAAATTAGGAGATCATATATTTAGAGGCCAAGAAAATAAATGATGTTCAATATTTTATCTTAATAAATGTTCATAACTGTTAAGCCGCATTAAAAGAAAATAGCAGCAATAGCTCCTGCTTGATGTAAGACACAAGTGTTAACTGATGGTTAGAGAAAGTCCAGTTGCGAATTACCTTCTGTAGTCCAGGTTTTAAAAGAAAAAATCCTACAGTGATGGCTTCACAGAAAACAGTTTTCTAGAATCAATTTCTGATTGATTAGATGTCACGATTTGAAAAAAGAATGCCTGGTTGCTTATCGAGCTACAGGAATAATTGTATTTTGCCCACTATAACTGAATATATTGTTTAATTTGAGAATATAAATCAATTTAAGAATTAGAAAAGGTAGACTCTAAAGTATTTTTTCCAGGTCTGCAGATATTCCAAGCAACTGCCAGTAAGCCAGTTATTTCATAGCTGAAGGCAAAATGATACTTGGGGTATTATGATTTTTTTTTTTTTAACACAGTCAGGCACCGGGAATCGAACCCAGGTCCTTTGGCATGGCAGGTAAGCATTCTTGCCTGCTGAGCCACTGTGGCCCGCCCTGTTATAATTTTTTAAACTGATGTAAATAGCTTAACTGACTATTTTCAGTTGCTTGGAAAGGTGAGCAGTCACGTTCTAGTCTCCCATTACGTGAACCCCATTCCAGGACAATATCTTCAGGAGGCATCTGCCTCTTTTATGGCACCATTGCTGGCAGACCCCTGTCCTTAGGGGGAGAGATGTGGAAACAGAGCCCGTCTTACTCCCAGGTGAAGCAGGTCAGCTTTGCAGGTATTGATTGCATATCTGTCTTAATGGGCTAAGTGGAGGGTGACAGCTGATAGTGAAAGGAGTAAGGTGAGGAAAGAGCAAGCCCTGGAGCCTTGGCGAGTCAGGTGGGTGGAGACCTGCTGAACAACCTCAAATGGCCATTCCGATTCTGGTTGTCTTTACTGGAGCGTCTTCTCTTTCCCTGTTTTCACTTGTCACACACCTAAAGGGCAGCGAAATGGCAAACTGACCCACCTGAACGGTCTGGAGATATGAAAGTATAAAAGATGATGATTAGACACAGTGGAGAGGAACAGATGCCTTTGGTCAAGTCTTGTTTCCTGTTTAACTCTCCAACTAGCAGGAGGTACTCCCCAAATTCTTTCTGGTCTGTGGAAGGAAAGAAAGAAAGAAATATGGGCATAATGTTGCCTCAAATCAGATAGGCACCTTTTTAGGGTTATACCATTCTAATTCATCAGTTCACTAAAGAAATGACAGAAACTTTAGGTGTAATGTTCCTTTAGAGATCACTTTGTCCAACTTTGCACTCAGGCAGGACTCTTCTCTGTAACTGTCAGGATAAGTTCATTTAGTTGTTCAACAATTATTTATTGAGCACGTTCTATACTTGGTATTGATCTAAACACAGGACTGAACAAACGAAACAAACATCCTTGGTTTCACAGAGGTGTGCCTACATCAGGGGCATATGATGGAACATTTCCAGTGACTGACAGCTGTCAGCTCAGGTGGGTGGTGGTGGTGAATTGGTTCTTCAGATCTGTATCTATTAAACTCTTAAGGAGAATTGTTTTAAGCACTTTACAAAAACTAACTCATTTAATGCTCTTAATAAATCTATAAGGTAGATATTGTCATTCCTCTTCTAAAAACTGGCAAATTAAGACACAAAAAGATTAAGGAGTCCCATCAAAGTTGCGCAGCAGATAAGCAACAGGGCCAGGATTTGAACTCACCAGTCCTAGTATTAAGGTCTGGTTTCTTAACCACTAGACCACACTGTCAGTGTTTGGCTAGTACATGTTTAACTTGTTTCTATTTTTCCTACTGTTGGCATCCCTTACCCTAAAGTGTTCAGCACCTTTTTAACTATCCCTTGGGATCTTTCACTGTATATACCAATATACTAGATAAACAAAATGAAGATAACTCCTGATTCTCCTGATTATGTGGGTACAAAGGAGGAGACAACACTTAAAACGTATGGTGCCTACCACTCTCCCTGCCCAAATAAAAGAACAGTACCTATATTATATTAGATGCTCAATAAGTTATAGCTGATGCTATTAATTCATTAGTTCCTGGCTCTCTGATGCCTGAAATGCCCGTGTTTAGTTTCCTTCCTCTAGTTCAAACTTGTTCTCTAGGTGTGCTAGTTTGAGACTATCTTGTACTCCAGAAAAGCCATATGCTTTCAGTCCTGATCCAATCTTGTAGGGCTAGATCTATTGTTTAGGTTGTTTCCATGGAGATGTGACATACCCAATTGTGAGTGTGACCTTTTGATTAGATAGAGATGTGATTCTGTCCATTTAAGGTGGGTCCTGATTAGTTTACTGGAATCCTTTAAAAGGGGAGATATTTTGGAGGAAGTTCAGTTGCAGACATTTGGAGATGCTTGGATTGCTAATAGAAAAAACTTAGGTACTGGGACACAGATGCTTGGAAATGCAGAAGCCCCAGGAGACATGGAGCTGAGAGACTCAACAGAAGCTAGAAAGGAACCAGAGCCCAGCAGATGTTACCATGTTCTTTCCATGAAATGATAAGCAAGCCTGGACCTGGAGAGAAGGAAGAAACACTAAGAGATGAAATCCAGAGTTCATCCTGGAGCAGCTAAGGTAGGACCACAGACACTTAGAGAGGAAGCCACTGGAATCAGAACCTGGAATCAATGGAGCTGGGAACAAGGACTAATATTTGTTGCCACATGCCTTCCCAGCTGACAGAGGTGCTCCAGACATCATCGGTCTTTCTTGAGTCAAGGTATCTTTATCTGGATGCCTTAGTTTGGACATTTTTATGGCCTTAGAACTGGGAGGCCTGTCATTCTTCCTGTCATTAATGGAATGAATTGATAGCTGACTTTCTTTAAACTTAGTTTCAGAGTTCTCTACCACAGTGCCTCAGTACCACAAGGCTATTTCCTTTCTCTTAGCCAATTCTCCTACCTGCAATTTTGTTGTAAGGTGCAGCATTGCTGAGTGCCTCTAGATCAGGGTTTCTCACAAGACAGCAATCAAGGGTGTGCCAGGGTTGCAGTCATCTCATGAAATGCAATGGAGGAGGGTCCGCTACCAGCCTCAGCCTCAGAAAGCAGCAGGTCCTTGCCATACGAATCCATCTACAAGCAACTCATGATACAGTGGCTTCTTCTTCCTGAGTTAGTGTTCAGAGAGAAAGAGAAAGTGAGATGGGCAGGAAAGACAGAAGACCAAGGCATTTTATAATCTGATCTTAGAACTGCCATATCACTTTTGCCATATTCTATTTGTTAGAAATTAGTCACTAGGCCTAACCCATACTCAAGGGGAGAAGATGACCCAAGGGCATGACACCAGGAGGCAGGATTCATCAGGACCACTTTAAAGGCTACCTTCCACAGTAGTTCAAGCAGTTATCCAGTCCCTTGCTGTATCATGTAGGATAAAATAGCTCTGTCTAGCCGGGTTTCTTGTCTTGGGTCTGAAAAAAAAAATCATCTATGCCATTCCATCATGGAATAAGAAGTGAGAAGGAGTTAGATAAAAGTTTGAAGAGGGCAACGGGACTTTTCTTTCTTTCTTTCTTTTTCTTTTTTTTTGGGGGGGGGGGTCAATTCATAGATTGGTTTGCTCCTTTATTAGAAGGGAATTTAAAGAATATCAAGGTGCCTTCTCATTTGAAAAGGAATGGTCCCCAAATACCTTTTAATGTCAAACCCCACCGATTTTTGGATTATTGCTTATGCCTTCTCTTTTTGTCATTAATAGAATGAATTCACAGCTAACTTTCTTTAAACCTAGTTTCAGAGTTTTCTACCACAGTGCCTCAGCCAAGGCTACTTCCTTTCTCTTAGCCAATTCTCCTACCTGCAAATTTGTTGTAAGAAAAGTATAATGTCTCTCACATCCACTCTTTTGTTTTCCCCATTTCAAAGAAGAGGCTCTGCACTAGAGAGAATTACTCACTCTTCTGTTCATGCAAAGCCTACCTTAAAGTTTGTCTTCTTCTGCATGACAGTCCCTGAGTGTGTATTTGCACACAACTTGCAGTTGCTCTCCAATCCACTGCTACTCCCCACTTCAGTCCCAACCAAAAAGCCGTTACCTAAACTCAAAACACAATTGACCCAGTGCAAAGTGGTGATAATAGATGATCCATGCAAAGTGATGGTAATAGCAATCTCAAAGCCAGTCTTATAATAGCCATATAGAAGGCATGAACAATAAATACTCAACTTGAGCATTCTTAAGACTTCTGTGTGAGTTCGTTTCCTAGGGCTACCATTAAAAAGTGCCAAACTTGGTGAATTAAAACAACATAAATTTCTTCTCACATTTCTAAAGAGTAGAAAGTTCAAAATCAAGGTGTTACCAAGGCCATGCTCCTTCTGAAAGTTCTAAGGGAGCAGTCTTGTCTTTTCCTAACTTCTAATGGTTTCTGGCAATCCTTGTGTTTCCTTGGCTTGTAGATGCAATACTCCAATCTCTGTCTGTCATTTCATGGCATCCTCCCTATGTGTCTCTGTATTTCCATTTTCTTTTCCAATAAAGACACCAATCATTGGATTAAAGTCCCTCCATGCCAACCCCCCAATCCAGGATGATCTCATCTTAACTAACCAATTGCTTTAGCTAATTACTTCTGAAAGGATGTTATTTCCAAATAAGATCACATTCTGAGATTCTGGGTGGACATGAATTTTAAGTAGACGCTATTCAACCCAGTGCCTCTGTCCTTTTAAAATTTTTCACTCTGCACGGTATTTAATTGTCTTCAACAAAACCTTTAGAGTGCCATACACATCTGCAAGGTTTTTGAAATTGATTAATTTTGCATTTCTTGACCTCCTTCCATAAAAAATTATTTTTTCCAAGATAGAGAAGAGTTGGCAAAAATAACTTGAGACATTTGCCATGATCTCTCAAGAGTCTGGCTCAGAATCTGAGTCCCTGGAGCCAAACCCAACTACTGACAGCTCAGGTTACTTCCTATTTCATCCAAACAAGTTTGTTCATTTCTTTTTGCCATTTGGATATTTTCAAGTGCTTGCTGGTTGTTAGTCAGGGAAGAAATGTATCACAAGCCATTAACTTAAATTAAAAAAAAAAAAAGACATTTATCCTCTTGAATTTTTCCCGAATGCTTTGCGTGGATTTCTACTGTGTTATTGGTTGAGTATTTTCTTACCATAATGATTTACTTCTAGTAGCTTCATTTACATTAGCTATCACTCTGGAGAGCCATCGTACCAGGCCAGTGAATTACCCAAGAGAAATTACTCCTGAAAGTAATCATTGTGAATGAATTTTCATCCCTTGATCTAATCATTTCATGCTGTTTTGACTCTTTCTCCTTTGCCCTTGATAAACGTTAAACATAGAGAAGCTTTTTGTTATTATCTAATTTTCTTTAGAAAACTTAGTCTTAATAATCATAGCAACCAGTTTACAGGGCAAACTGAAGGGTATCATATAACACTGTTTTTTAAATGCATTTCATCGTCTTGTGGTGAACATTGGTTTATTTTACTTTAGTCTACAACGTCATAAATTTGGTTTTCATGTAACATAATTAATGCAGAGTATATGTTTAAGTGCAGGGGTTTGGGGATTTTAAATAGGAAAAATGTGTTGCATTTGTTTCAAGTTACCAAAAATAAATAAATAAAGTTGAAATATTAAACTCTTGGACAAAACAACCGAAAATAAATGAAGAAGTAGTATTAATAGCAAACATTTAGCAAGTACGTACTTTATGCTAGGTCCTATTTTAAAAGGTTCATCAGTGGTTTTTATGCTTATTTGTTCATTAGTTTTGCATTATTGCATTTGATCCTATGAGGTTGGTGCTGATTTTTGTTATTTTTCCCCATTATTCAGATGAAGAAACAGGATTGCAGAGAAGAAGTAACTTGCTCAAACTCACACAGCTAGCAAATAGTGTACCCAGGATCCTAACCCAAAATGTCAGATTTCTTAACTTTTCCACCACTACATTGCATTTGGTTATATGGTAATTTCTAAAATATACTGAAGTGAATTAAAAATAAGGATTTACAGTATCTATTTAGTCACTACTTTATATAAGATTACAAAGCAATAGATAATGACCTAGTTGTTAAACTGCTGAAAAGGTTTCTTCCAAAATCTGATTTGCCATCTATTCAAAATAAGAAATTGGGTTTCACATGGTGCCTGGAAGTTGGAAGGTTTGGATTTTGTTTGGTTTTTATTCTTCTTCTGAAATAACTAGAAAATGGTCCAACAATGAGATAATCATTGAGGAAAATAGACACCAGCAGCTGTTTTCTACACCGAAACACACTTGTGTTGAGTCACATTTAACAACATGTAGTCAAAGCTCCATAGATTGAAAACTTGGTAGAAGTTTCCACCAGACTCCACATTTTATATTTAACCTTAAAGTAATAAAATGTGATTGCAAATGTTATCTTTTTTTAATTTTTAAATTGGCTATCAACACTTTCCAGATGTCCATCCTACAAATAATTCTTTCAACAAACGGCTGTAGACAACTGTTCCATGCCAAGTAAGGCTGTGGGCCTAAGAATAAAGTGGTGAAAAGAACAGACAACAACCTTTGAAGCTTATGTGTTCCACTGGGGAGAAACAGACAAATGAACAAATTAAAAAAAATAGATCTGTTTTAAAAACCATCCAGGGAACAAATATACACATGGATATATACATTGTACATACACAACATAATATCAGGAAGTTGTTGTTTCATTGAAAAAAAATAAAGGTGTTTAAAGGGATAAAGACTGAGTAACCAACAAAGAACTCTCAGAAGTAGTGACATTATGACTCTTTGACCATTTTTATAAATGACTAGTTCATAAATTAGATGAACTAAGGAAGTCACAAGTCAAATTTAAAAGGTGGTGGGGTACTCCACAATCTGAGGAGCAGGAGAGGCATCTGTGAATCTTCAAGGTATGGGCATCTTGCCCACCTCTACCATTACCTCCCCCCAGAACTTGTTTCTTTTGAAAATCTATTCAGAGTGTAATTAGCAAAGGATTGGCAATTATATTTTTAAGTGAGTGTTTTATTTTCACTTCTGGAATAAGAGACATACTTTAACCAAATATTTGTGAATTATTTTTCCTTTTACACATACTGTTAAAATTCCAGTGTGTTCTGAGACAGTGTTTGTCTGTTTTACTATCCCAAACATTTGCTAATAATACATTTTATGAGAGGACAAAGGATTTTTCCTTCATGGATTTTGGTAATAGGATGATGTCTTAGTTTTGTTAGACTGCTATGGCAAAGAAGACCTCATGGATTGGCTTAAATAAACAGGAATTTATTGGGTCAAGTGTTTCAGAGACTAGAAAACTTGCTTTCTCCCAGGGCAGTAGCATTCTGGCTGGCTGCCTGGTACTCCTTGGGTTTATTGGCTTTCCCACTGCATGGCAATGTCCTCTCCTTTTTCTTCTGGCTTCCTGCTAACTTCTGACTTCCAGTTCTTCCTTTTCTGTTTATAAGCCTTCCAGTAATGGGATTAAGACCCATCCTGACTCAGTTGGCCACACCTTAACTAAAATAACATCTTCAAGAAATCCTAATTAAAATGATATCACATCCACAGGAATGTGGATCGACATTAAGAATGTGTTTTCTCTTGGCACATAACTCATTCTACTATAGATGCTTTGACAAATGTCTTGCTGTTCAATATAAGTAAATTTGGTTTGGACCGCAGAATCAACAATACAAATATTCTCTGACTTATATTTACAAGCATCTAATTTATGGACTAGTCATTTATAAAAATGGTCAAAGGGCCCCAAACTTTATCTCCCACCCGCAACCTTTTCTTTAGCCTTCACTGAATCAGTGGTTCTTCTTTTCTCAGGATTCTTATGTCTGAATTCAGTACTCTTTCCAATACCCATGTTGAGAGAACTTAAAAAGCAGCAATGTAGTGTTTCATAGACTCCACAGAGCTGCTTTAGGCTTCTTTTTCAAATAAAATGATTGGATAAAGAAGCTGAAAAAAAAGATCAGACTTCAATTAGAAATAAGAATGAAGCTGATCTGATTGGAACTAAGGTAAATCAGAATACAGGGTAAAGGATGATATTGCCTGTATTTTAGAATTTCATCTATGAATAAGACCAAACGATGTTTATTTTGTCCAAAACTTAAATGTTCTGTAGCACGTAATCTAAATTAACCCATTTAGCCAGTTCATTGACACAACCTAAACACCTAGAGCCTAGAATTGGAAATTACAATTTGTAATTCTGAATAGCTTAATGTAATACCGTGATATATTCCAGAGTATGCTGGGCAGATAATTAAAAAGTATTGGAAAAGTCCCTTGAGGGAGGGACTAGAGAAAAAAATATGGAACCATTAAACTTCCTCACCTGGGAAATTCCTGATACTCTCTCTCTAACATTAGGGATTTCCAAGTTAATAGGCCACGCCCTTGATCTTGAGGCTTGCTCTTATGAAATTTATTTCTGCAATGTGGAAGCTAAGCCTAACTATAATTATGTCTAAGAGTCACTTCCAGAGAACTTCTTTTTGGTTCAGATGTGGTCTCTCTCTCTAAGCCCAACTCTGCAAGTAAACTCATTACCCTGCCACCCAGTGGGACATGATATTCAAGAGTAAGTCTCCCTGGCAATGTGTGGGACATGATTCCCAGGGATGAGCCTGGCCCTGGCTTTGTGGGATCAGCAATGCCTACTAACCAAAATAGGGATAAGAAATGTAACAAAATAAAGTATTAATGGCTAAGAGATTTCAAATAGAGTAGAGAGGCTATTTCAGAGATTACTGCTATGCAAGCTTCAGCTAGATATTACTAATTGCCATGGTATGTCAAAACCCAACCAACAATATTCCTGAAAACCCTAAAGAATACTCAGGGCTCTGTCTGAGGCTCTATAAAAGTTTATTTTTCAGAAACTGAAAACTTCTAGATTTTTCCTATGCTGGATAAGCCCTGCCACCCAGAAGCAACAGTTTCTCCAAGAACATCAACTAGCTGCATCCCCCTACCTCGTAATGTTGACACCTATTTTCAACATGAAAAGGTTAGAATGGTCATTGCCCAAATATCCCTGAAGACTGGGAGAAGGATCAAATGAGAGGGAGGAGTTATAACGGAGAAGATAGGTTTTAATGGATGAATGTTACTACTGGATTATTATACTGACATTTCTTGTTAGTCTCTAGTGTATTAGAACAATGAGAAGGAAATACCTGAAATGGTGGAAATTGTAACCCATACCATACTTTTAAATTTGCTCTTTAACCACTTGTTAAACTCTACTTTGAAATTTATCACTTTCTACGTATATTTCACAATAAAAAATGTTAAACACACACACATACACAATTAACAATACAAAGAGAAACAGAGCAGACTTTCCAATGAAGGGTAAATTATATGGCTAAAAATATTTGAAGGTTGCTCAACATTACTATTATCAGGGAATTGAAAATGAATATGATAGTAAAGTTCCAATTTTTACCTTTTTTTATTGGCAAGAGATAAGAATATTGACAATATTAAAAGTGTTTGTATTAGTAAGACCCATTACACATTGCTGTTATTAGTATAAAGTGATACTGCCATTTTAGTAATAAATTGTATTATCTTGTTAATAAAAAAAGAGGATGGAGATGTCAAGAGAGATAATGGATATTGGAGAAAAGTTTGCTTTGGAATGAGTGTCCATGTGTCCATGTGAGTCCCCTACATCCATCATTTTGGGAAAGGTAGGTGGGAACTTTTATCTCAAGTCAGATGAGAGGCCTGGGACCACTCAGAGGTGGTGTTTGGTGAACACAGTAAGCTGATGGGTGATGAACCTGAATGATTTAAGGTAAGTAGGACATGGCTGGGTCTCAGTGTAATGAGCTTCCAGAGAGGAGTGGTGCTGTGCTGGGAACAGCCTGGAACACCAGGGTCAATTTCCCATGGACAAGATGGGCCATGAAAGAGTCTACCATTTATTCATTCATTCAATGAATACTCATGAGTTACCTATTATGGACCAAGCATTGTGTTAAGTGTTTCAGTCTTTGAACAAACAGACAATGAGTCTTGTCCTCATGGAGCTCTCATTCCAGCTGGGAGAGACAGACAATAAATAATACATGTAATATATAATTGAAAAAATATAAAATGGTTAGAGAAGCTCGGAGGTCCCATCTAGATCTACTTCTCAAGGATTCCCCTAGGAGTCACACTGAGGTAGCTGGTCACAGTGGGTAAGTGCAGGATTGCCATCAAGGGATCCAGAAGTTTAAGGGTAAGCTTGAGGGTTAAGGCATTTCAGCCCTGCAGTCCAGAAGTTTGGAGTCAAGACAGAAATCAGGAACACCGCATACCTGTGTAAAGAATCCTGCTACTTTTGTCTGTCTTGCATCTGTTCCCTTTCTGTTGATTTTCCTTTGGAGAACCATCCCTCCTCTCTACATTCTCCTAGACTGAATATGACTGAGATTCTTCCCTGCCCCTCCAGTGGTGGCCAAATAACCAGAGCTGGTCGTTTCAGAGCATTTTATTCCCCAGGCTTCAGAGTGGGCACCTGACCACATCAGTCTGGTGAAGCATAATTCCAAGACTTCGGCTTGAAAAGTTCTCCTTGCCAAGAATTCCAGGACAGCAGTGCACAGGAAGAGGACCATCAGCAGCTGTTTTGTCACCTAATGGGGAGATCTGTCTGCAAAGCACTGACTAGACCAGAAAACCTGTTAAAAAGATGGAGGAGAGACCAAGTTCTGGGACATTGCCTGTTCCTTGGATCCAGCTAGATCTAAAGCCACTTTTTACTTGTGGATTTCTCAGTTCTGTGAGCTGGTAATTCTTTGCACTTTGAGCTAGGTTTATATCACTTACAGCAGAGAGAGTTCTGATGAAGACATAAGGGAAAACCAAAGACCTGGTATCCAGGAAGTGGTCAAGACAGAATGGAGCAAAAAGACCTCGGATCAAGGCAAAACAGGGCTTGGAAACCACACAGCTGCCTATTTTGAGACGATGGTACCAGGAAGCAGGGCACTAATCTGAGCCTGATCCTAAGGTGAAATGGAGGAAAATTGTACTACATGAGCCTCACAGAAGTTCTATGAAGTAGTTATTAATAGCAATAGTTAATAGTAGTATTAGATTTGAACAATATCCAGGCCTGGTGGAGATCATGTAGCAGCTGGTCAGTATAGTTGGTGACATTTTTTTTTGCATGGGCAGGCACTGGGAATCGAATGAGAACTCTGCCTGCTGAGCCACCGTGGCCCTCCCTGTTGGTAACATTTTAAAAAGAGCTTATTGTCCATATGTCTGCCTTGTAAACCTGGCCCTGTGGAGGAGACACGTCACTCACCCATCAACCCAAGATAAGATAAAGAATTATAAAAGAATATCTTAAGAGGAAATTGGCTAAATTATATTCTGCTGTCATGAGAAAAATTAAGTTTATTTCTGAGCCTTGTCTCTAGATATACTCAATTACATATATTTCTAAGTTTAGAAAATAAAAATAGCACAAAGACTGGAAACAGAATGCTCTGAGGCAGGTCTATAGATAAAGGAACGAGGAACTTTCTTGAACATCCCCCAAACAAACCTGTGAAATAAGTATTATAATCCCCATTTTACGGAGGAGAATGTTGAGGCTCGTGAATGCGAATTCCCTTGCTCAAGGTCATGTAGTTAAGGAGAAGTGTAGCAAGAGGGACATACAAGTCTGCTGAAAGCCAAGACTTGGGTTTCCTCCTTAGGGAAATTTCAACAAGCAAGGTTGTGGGAAGTAGTCATGCTAGAACAGCATGTCTCAGACTCTAACACGCATACAAATTACCTGTGGATCTTGTCAAATGCAGATTCTGATTCAGTAGGTCTGGGACCTGAGAATCTGCATTTCTAATAAGCCCCCAAGTTCAGGGACCACACCTTGAGTATAGAGGTGCTAAGGTTACCTTTAATTATGCTTTAAACAGAAATCCTTACCATCCCACCCCAATTCTGCTTTTCTGATAGTTTCTGTTTTCTTCTCCTCCCCTCTCCTTCCCTACCTTTTCTTTTTCTCTTTTCCTGAGGAAGTTATAGCATCTTCTAGCTGCCCTTAATGAAACCTTAGGCAAAGAATTACTCTTCATTAGTTGGTTAAAAAAAAAAGAGAGAAAAATGTGATTTTTAGAATATGTGGCATACAGGGGTGCAAGTGTAGTTCAGTGGTAGAATTCTCGCTTGTCATGCGGGAGACCTGGGTTTGATTCCTAGCCCATGCACTTCCCAAAAAACAAACAATTCAACAAATGGTGCGGCAACAATGGGATACTCATATGGAAAAACAGTGAAATGTGCCATAGAGCATTCAAAAAAAAAAAAAAAAAAAGAATACGTGGAGTATAAATGCTGAAAGAAAATGAAGTTTTCTTCTTCCTTCACTCCCTTCCTCTAATACCTATGTTTCTTGGCCTTCCCTCTCTCTTTTTGCTACACGAGCATTGCTTAACCTCTGACTTATTTACAATGGTATTTTAGACTCTGCATTATCTCCTTCCCGCCGTATTCTCTCACCTTTTAAGAAACTGAGCCTTGTGGCTCATTTTAATACTTTGGCTTAAAAAAAATTATTATGGTAAAACATACGTAAGAAAAATTATTTTAACCATTTTTAAGTGTACAATTCTGTAGCACCAAGTACACTGACAATGTTGGGTAACTTTCCCTTGCCTTTTTAAGTAGATAGCAGGTCTCGGTAATTCAGGCATACTCCAAGCTGCACTATAATTAATGCTATTATACCCAAGTTAGACGGCCTGAGTGCAAAAACAGGGTTGACTTGAAATTTTAACTGGGGGTGTATACTTAAACTTAATGAGCTTCAATTTCCCCTTGCAAAGTGGAGCAACAGTAATATTTACTTCTTAGGTTACTTGCGAGAATTGGAAAAAATATATATGTATATGTATTTATATAACCCAAGGCAATTCTGCTTGAGCTGAGTGTCATCAATATCATGACTAAAAAGTACGGGTTCTCCAGTACTCAGCATTGTGAAGCCATATGGTAATTTGGGGCGATGGGGTGTAACCATGTCGTTTCCTAATGCACTGTGACTCAGTTTCCCTTCCCTCTGTGGCTTGGCCATCCCTCTGCATGGCTGGAACCGATGCCACAGCGCTGCATGTCTGATAGCCAGCCATCAGGTGAGACCCGGCTCTCTTGGTACCAAGGTTCATAATGATTCCCCTTGACTGGAAATGCTCATTTGACTCCTGCCTCCCCTGAGGCACCTGCTGGGTTCATTAGCCAACCTGGAACTCATCTGAGAGGAATGGGTGAGCATCCATAATTGCAGTGGGATCCCAGTGTCGACTGAAACTGTTTCAGGCAGTAGGGACCTACGGCCTCCCCCCTGTCCTGAGTCAGCCCTCCTGGCTCTTTGTGGCCTGGCTCCTTCACACCTACCTTCTGCCTTCAATCATCTTTGGAAAAAGAGGGTTTTCTAGCAGCTTCTTTTTTTCTCTCCAGGCATATAGCTGGCTACCTCACAACTGCTACCAGGAGCCAGGCATTAGCCAGGCATTGCTCATTTTGTATTTCTTTAGGTTATTAAAGAAGTTGTAGGTTTACAGAAAAATCATTCAGAAAATAAACGTTCCCATATACCACCCTATTATTAATACTCTGCTTTATTGTGGGATGTGCTACAATTCGTGAAAGAACATCTTTTAAGTTGTACTATTAACTACAGTCCATTGTTTACAATCATGTTCACTGTTTGTGTTGTACAGTTCTGTGTTGTTGTTGCTTTTAATTTTTATTCTGGCAGCATGTATACAGCTGCAGCTCCCCCTTTCCATCAGTGAGGTTGCCACTGGATCCCATAATTGGAAGCCAGAGCCTTGTTTCTCTCCATGCACTGCTGCTGCTTTGTTTTCCCTGCATCTAGGTGGGGACGGCCAGCCTCATTTCCCTCAGCATATCGTTTAAAGTCTGGGAGCTTATAGCTTTCAAAGATAGAGATAATAATCTTTAAAAATCAGAAACCTACCCCAAAATCTTTCCACGGTGGCTTCTGAAGGCTGTGCTGATAAAGACTGAAGGAAGTTCCTTTGTAAATGTCAGTGGAGCCTCACTCTCTCTGCTCAAACTGGAGACCCTCTCCCAAAACTCCCGTGGCCCCAGCTCTGCCACCCGTCACAGAGCCTTCTAGAAGAGGGAAAATGAAAGGCAGCCCCCAGCATGCTAAACTGGCTCTATCTTAAGCATTCCCTGCAAGCCATGGCCTCCTGGCATATTTGACTCTCACACTGGATCTTTTTTAAATGCCCTCCTCTTCTGTTCACCAAATTCATTTTCAGTAAATTGAAAAGTTACTGACCTATAATGATCAGTAACAATTATCCTCTTCTTGATTCATTCTTTAGTTTTAAAACAAACACCCATTTTTTAAAAAAAGAAGAAAAATGTCATTTTAATGACATGAAAAATTTGTGCTTAAAATATAAAAATATTGTACCTCACAGTTGGCACTGTTTTCTGAAATTTTAAACATAAATATAAACTCCAAATGGTCCCATAGAATGACAGAATTGAAGCAACTCAAGTTTGGTTTCTTTGACTTTATAATCATTGTATTAGCATCACTAGTTTTGAACCTGTTACTTAAAAGCTGGACTGTATGGTATCACAGAAACCAGAGTTTTGAACTGCCCCAATATTTACCTGAATCTGTGAGAGTTGGCACATGCTAGTTTGAAACTGTTGTATTTATTAAAGAGATAAATAATAAATAATATTAAAGGATGGGTAAAAAATAAAAATGTGCTAATTTGAAACCCACTTATATATTATTAAAACTTAATGGTCACTGCAACAATTATTTATAATTTTCACCAAAAAAATTTTTTTTTCTCCAAGGAGTATTTTATCACTAATATTGTTGAGAATTTGTTGACATAGGCTACCTGATCAGGGATCCTTTAATTCTTCATGTTATTGACAGTGAAGACTTATAGATGGTCTGTCTGTTTGGTTTCATAACCACTCAAAGGTTTTTGAACAGCACTCAGAAGCTCAGTTTGGATACCCTACCTCAGCCAGAACTTAATCTTTAGCTAGAAGTGTTGAGGCAGTAAGTTATTTGGTGTCTTGTTTCTTGAAACTAGGAAATGTAAGGGATAGTGACTTTGTTTACTGTGTGTGGGGGAGATTCTCTTCCCAATGGACTTACTAAAAACTGGGTCCTTGGCATCCCAAACTATGAGGTTCCAGAGGTAAAATGAAGATATTTAGGAGAAGAAAGAGAAGAAGACATCTTCAGGCAATGTGTACAGGATGATGAAAGTACAAGAGAAAAATGTCAGGAATGTGCAGATGAGTGAGGGCAGGAGAAAGATGGGAAATATGAGAACGCAAGGAATAATAATCATAAAAACAACAATAATGATAATTTGGAAAATAGAACCAGTGTATAAAGTATACCAGTAAAGCCAATGAAGTGCCAAGAATGAAACCTTAATTTCCTAGGGCAGCTGTTAAAAAGTGTCTTAAAATTACAGAAATTTATTCTCTTGTATTTCTGGAGGTTAGGTGTCTGAAATCAAAGTGTTGGCAGGGCCATGCTCCATCTGAAACCCTAGGGAAAATCCCTCCTTTCCTCTTCTATACTGCTGCTGTTTGCTGGTAATCCTTGCCATCCCTTGACTTGTAGATGTACCTGCCTCCATCTTCACATATTCTTCTCCTAATACTATGCCCAGTTCTCTCTTTATAAAGGACAAGAATCATATTGGCCTCATCTTAACTATCTCTTAACAAAGAACCTATTTCCATATAGACGCACAGCCATAGGACCAGGGGTTAAGACTTGAACTTATCTTTTTGGGAGACACAATTCAATCCATAAAACCACACCATCAGGAGAAAGTGAAGTCACACCAGATGTTTCAGGTGACAACACAGAACGTCATGACAGACAACAGAACAAGTGAGAGGTAGAGAGACCCAGACTGGCCCTTTTCAGCTCCAAAATTGAGTATACATCCTATGGCAGAAGAATCAGTGCCAAAGATACTTATCATTGCCTGGTTTCAATATGGACATAGAAATATAAATCATTTGTAAGTAGCTGTATGTGTTTAAGATCTTAATAATATTCCTAGAATCAAAATCATAATAATGAGTTATAATAATTTGAAATCACCATTCTGAAAATCATTTTTTTCTTTTAAAACTGCCATTCCATGAGGTTCAAATTAATAGAAATGAAGATACCCTCAAGGAGACATTTCTGCCTCAAAGTCCATGTTGAAGATGCAAAGAGAACACTGGCCTTTTTTTCTAAGATTCCAACATTCTGGAGTTTGTGCTTTGTGAATTTGGTAATATTAAAGAAACTTGCCCTGTCCTTGCCTCAGATATGTGAAGAAGGAGAGGAGAAAGACAAGTTCCCAAATTATACAGACTAAAGGAGGTGATGTTGGTGGTTTCTGAACATATTTATTTCTTTTTATTGGTTTGCTTTTGATTTCAAACTCAGTTGACTTCTGTGTTCCAGATTTGTTTTTCTCTTTGTAAACTAGATTTCAAAATTATTATCAAGTCCATCTGTTTGCTTTTCTTAAATGAAGTATAAATTAGTTTTGTTTTACATCTCAGGTGTTTTTAGAGTTGACTCTACTACTCATCTCCTAAGGCAGTTTGGCTATGACACTGCGTACTTTGCTGCCAAGAACAGAGAAGCTTTGCTGTTTAGAATTTTTTTTAGAAGAATGTGCATTTTAGTGCAAAAAAAAAATCCCAAGTTTCTAATAGTTTAAATTTGTCTGCCTCCAATTTTATGTTTTCTTCCTTTTCTCCTTTACCTCATTCTTTTCTGTGCTGTGGTCCCACATTCATACTTATATATTCATACCCTCCCACACACAAGGAACTCAAGCCAACTCACTACCCGTTTCTTTATCAAAGAAAAATTTTAAAGGTGCCTTATGGGATCATACTGATTCCTGTGGGTGCCTAGCGTAAACTATCATGATACATTAGATAATGACCCTTCATCTGCCAATCAATAGTTATTGAGTGCCTCGTTTACACAGACTATGTTTTGATACCACAGGTAATGATGGGAGTACATTTCATGAAAGACAATGAAATATTAATGGACCTAGACTTTCTTGACAGTTACACTCTCTAGATCCCTTTAGAGCAGATGCTTATCTCGGAAGGGAAGAAGGCTGAAGTCCCTCACTAAAGTGTTTGATCCAATGCATATGTTATGAATCTAATCATCGCAAAGCTTGGCATTAATCTGCATACATATCCATCTACTTTGTACCACTGGCAGGGTCAGCCCCTGCAAGGTATTCAGGGAATATACAATTTTTATGGGATGGCGAAGATCCTGTCTCACCAAATACTGTTTTCATCCTTTGTTCTACCTCCCACCCTGCTTCACCTCTGTAAAGCTACAGAAATACATTCTTCTCTGGAATTACCTACAGGAGACCTTTATTACTTAGGAGGAGGTGTGTCTCATCTCACCCCACACCAAAAAAAACAGTTCATCCTATCTTTATCTGGCATGAAACAAGACAATGAGGGATTGTGACATAGGACAGCTCTACTTTGACATATTGGAAATGGCTTGGGAACAACTTAAAAGAAATGTTACCTTGAACAATTCCAAGGTTGGAAGAGAACAGGGGATACTGCAAAGGGGGAGCAGAAATTAAAGAGGGAAACTAAAAAGTATCAACATGAATTCACCTTCATTGCACTTTGGCCTTTGCCCAGTCTGAGTAACAAAGCTCTATCGAATGATGGAACAACTTGCCGGAGAGCATGGGAAAGGTTTTTCAGGTGGGGAGACACATATAGGGTGATCGATTCATCCCCATTTGCCTGGAACTGTCCTGTTTATAGCACTAACCATTCTACACCCAGGAACTCAGACCTGGACAAATCGGGATTATTGTGTACCCTAAGTCATACCTAAATATTGAAACCATCACCCCTTATTCTCAAATAGTTTTGCGAGGTAATCCTTATGAAAGTTGTAATTATATAAGCTACATCAAATAGTGTGATTCAAACTCAGATCTTTTATTTCTTACCACCTTTCCATGAATTTCTGGACCATCCTTAGTGTTTGATTATTTTTTATTTTTTAAACATTAGCCTTTCCTCCCTGGAAAATACTACCTCTCCCTCCCTACTGCCCATGGTTGTTTTCATTTTTAATTTTAGAAGCAGGTTCATTCTAGGAACATTTCACATCTTCAAGTTATTGTTTGGGGCTCTGTGAGATGATTCTCTGGGGGCACTAAGGGGAGATGCAAAGCTGAGAAATTTCAGAGGTGTCATTCTCACTAGAATGCAACAGTGGCCACCAATTTTCACTTAGAAATAAGTGTAAAGTGTCGTGGTGACTTCAGAACATTTAAGTTGTTGATTCTAAGAAATAAACAGTTACTGATTTTCTCATAGGTGGCCTGGTTTATTGCAATGTGCACATTGTTTCTAAAACATGTGTTCTCCCTTGGCCTGACTGGCTTTTGTTTGAGCCATAGTTTACAGAAAACATTAACCATAGTTAAACATCCTGTAATCTGGAAGAATATGTGAAAATGTCATAAAACCATTGATAAAGTCATTGGTAACTGGAGAATGTTTTCCCAAAAAATTAAAACCGAATTAAATAATTCACTAAAAAAAGTCATCTTTGTTGACTAACACATTCTATTTATTACCTGAAGATATTTGTAATAAAGTTTCTTCCCATGTTAATACCTTGCTATGAGATAGTCAATTCCTAATGTCCTCAGCAAGGAGAGCGATAAGAACATCACAAATTAGGATTTTGTTTATAAAATCAACTTTCCCTTTCTTTGATTCACAGTGGGCAAAAAGATGCATTCTTTTGTTTTGGTTAAAGCTAAATCACTATTAAAACAAAACTTATCAAGACAGTACAAAATTCATTCAGTTAAAAATGCATCTAATGTTAAGGGACACATTTATTGTTGAATAGAGGCCATCATCAAGGGGAAAGTTAGTAATAAGGACATTAATTTAGGAACATTAAACATCATAGAAACTGGGGGAAAAAACCTCAGAAGGTTTTGATCTGTCAAAATGGTCTGCTTTGGTGTCTCTTGGCTAAGCACTTTTATTCAAACATTTGAAGAGTTAAGAATATTAATAACTAAGGCTATATACTTTCTGTGTCAAGTTCTTCGTGTGCATTATCTCATTTAAATCCCAGCCAGCAATTGTATGAAAAAGGTACTGCTAGGACTGCTCTTGCTTCACATGTCCATCTTGAAGTCAATGCAGAAGATATAAAGATACACTGCATAGCTGGCATGAAATGCACATGGAATAATTGGTTATTATTTTATTGTCAGTGGTGTTATTATTATTCTCTTAATGGCTTCCCAGAATTAGACAGTATCCTGCTCTCATTTTTAGCCAGAGCAGACACACTGATTTTTTTTTTTTTAAGTAGCCTGTGTTGTATAAGCATCTCAGAACACTGGAGGACATTCATTTTACAGACCTCATAAAAAAATTCGGATGTGTCTGGGACAAAGGTTAATCCTTCAGGTATCTTGAAATTTTTAGTGACCTTGAAGGAAACAAAGTATTTTGTCTGTGGTTTTCACAAACTTCCTATAGTTAGATTATCCACAACTATGACCTAGTGGGAGCTGAGCCAGAAAAGAGTCCATTTTGATTCACAATCTCCTCCAAAGATGCCATTCCTGGCAAATGCTGTGAAGATGTAGATATTGAATTGCATGCATGTCTTTGTGAGAATATTGCTCAGGTTTATTTAAAGACACCCATTGTGCTAAAGAGAGCTTAAGAATAGATGGAGTGGAGAAACTAGTTAACAGTCTTGTCAGAGACTTTTAATAGAGAAAAATGTTCCTTCATGTGGTTTGGAGAAGTAGAGCAAGAATTTTGAAACCAAGTTTTGACAAATAGCTCATAGTGTGGAACATATTTCCCTTCCAAAAAAAAAAAAATTGTGAAAGGTTTGCTGGCTACTTTTTTTCCAAACACATGTTGACTGTCATGTAGATCTGAACTTCCAAACTTGAATTTCTGGACCTACTGGTGTGGGCAAATATGCTCCTGGTTCATTATAACCTGTTAGGGATTGACACTTCCTCTTATATTGCCTTCCCTAGAGCAAAATCCACTGCCTGCCTGCCTGTTTCCTCCCTCATCTCTCCTGGCAATCTGTTTTCCCTCCTTCCTTCCTTCCTTTCTTCCTTCTTTCTTTCTTTCTTCCCTCTCTTTTCTTTCATGTCCATCACTCTGAATCCCTCTCTTTCTCAAGCCATATCTCCATTGCCCCATCTCATGTTCCCTATCCACTCTGGCCCTTTTCCTTTTCCTGACTTCTCATATTACTGAATAACATTTTAGCTCATGGATATTTTAGGTCATAGAATATCTCATTTTATTTTGTATACAAATCTGTTCCCCTCAACCAGATCTTGAGTGTTTGAGACCTAGAAAAGGAAGATATATTTCTTTTGTAATTTCTAACAGATTACATAGTGTTCAATAAATACGTTATTTTGAATTATATTGAAAGCCCCCCCTCCCAGTTAAGTGAATTCCCTTCACTGTTTTTGATCAGCCAGGCTAATTTTCATCTATGACTCCTTGGATAGGCTAAGGGAGAAAATAGCAGTAGCAACCACAGTCAGGTTGTTCTTTTGTGGAAGGAAAGGCATTAAAGAATATTACTAAATCTGCTAAAGAAGAAAAAATGCTAAGAAACCAAATTTAGTCTCAAAGTTTATTCTCAATTCATACCAGAAAAGTGAAGACAGTTACACTACAACTGATATGACATAGTTGAGTGGTAAAAAATATCGGTCAGCAAGCCCCAAACACCAACTAAGGAAGCTAGTCGATAGTCAATATAAATTTCAACTCTAAGAAGCATCCACTTGAAATGTGGTTATGTAGAAATAACTTCAATTTATAAAAGTGACTTTCCTAACTAATTTGATCACTGCTTATGTTTGAAATTAAGACTTTTTTGCATAATTGTTGTACAATGTATGGTGACATTAGCCATGTTATTGGACATGATCTACAGGATTTTTCATTTATAAGAAAATAACTCTCTCTAATAACAATAAAACTTTGCCAAAGGGGAGTATATACCCACACAGTAATAAAGACCAGAGGACATGGAGTCAGCCAGGTTTTGATCTGAGTGATTTTACTGAGTGCAAGATCTTAATAGAATACAGGGATGCAATAAACATTCAAAACAGATGAAAGTACATTGGTTCATGCTTTCAATTCCCAGTGTAATGAAAACAGCACAAGCTGTGGAGTCAGAGGTCTTTCATTCCAATCCCATGTCCCTACTTTCTGGCTGTGAGACGTTGGACAAGATGCCTAATGCATTTGAATATTAATTTCCTTATCTGAAAAATAGATACAGCAATATCTCACTGCTTTTTTTGAGAATAACAAGAGAAAAATCTGCAAGTGTTTAGCAAAAATTAAAATGCAGATGCTTTTCCAATGATGCATTCATACCTGTTTCCCCACATTACACAGACTAGGACTGACATGAACCCTATATAACAAAGACAACTGAAGTTGACAATGTGAAACTCAGAGATCAAGAGTTGTGTCTTAAGGTTTAAGAATCAATGGAGGAAACAATCCTGAAAACAATATACTTGCTCTCTCTGTGTGTCTGTCATCAACACAACATGCCTAGCACTTTCCTCTATGAAAAAGAGCAACAATAGAAACATATTTATTATAACACAGCACCCCCTCAACCGCCCCCTCCCCCGCCGTAATGCAGGCTGAGGGCCACTCACAGTCCTGGTGTGCTCATGTGTGGGAGTGCTTGGTGAAAAGCATTGTATCCAATTTGGGCAGCGGCAGTACAGAATCATTCCCAAATGGAACTCTCAGATACAGGGTGACACACACAATTCTGAAATCAGTACTTGTCCTAGAGTGGCCAGAGAAGAGGCTGAAATTCCTAATAGGTGTTACTAACCTCATGTTTTCCATAGTACATCCTACGTGCAGGCACTGTGCTTTGCATGCACTAGCTCATGTCATCCTCCCATGAACTCTATGAGGTAGGTATTGCTAGTGTCTACAGTTTACAGGTGAGTAAACTGAGGCCCAGAGAGGTTATAAAATTGATCCCAAGACACACAACCATAACTGCCTAATAAGAGCCAAGCCCAGTTCATCTGTAGCCAAAGCCTGTTTTCTTAATCCTTCTGAAAGCAAAACCCGTTACATCCACTCACACAGGCACCTGCCTCATAGATCTGGACCAGGAGGTCTGTGTGTTAAGGGAAGGGCAGTTTGGTCGGATAGCCCTGTGTGATTTCATCAGTCTGGTATGCTGCCTTAGTGGTATGGAATCTGCTTCCAGACCGACTCTGGGTGAGAACATCTAGAGATAAGGAAGGCTGGACATGCTATGTGCCCCAGCAGTGGGGTGGGTTGTTTATTTCTAAGGCAGGACTTGCTTTCACTGACTTGACCTATATAAGTGCCAGAGACACAGGAGCACAGGTATAAGATCAACGGGTGTGCTGCTTGGGTGGAATTTTCCTGCTTGAGGGGGGAAAAAAAAGGATGCAGGAAAACAACAGTTCCCTATGACCTCATTCTACTTAAAATTCCTGGATATGTTTCTTATTTCCCTTCTGGGTCCAGACTTTTTCTTACTTATGCTTAGACTAAATTCAGCTTCTTTAAAAGGAAACAGGGATCAATGCTGTAAAGAAGTGCTGTTGACATTTTTAGCTAAAAATGCCAGAACATTTTGAACTACAGTGTCAAGCATCTTATTTAATTGACTGAACTGCCTGGTTCCATTTTTCTCCCCCCGGATGTTCAACCTTTCTGCAGAAGGTAGCACATGGACTTTCTGCATTAGATTCACCTGACATTCTCATTGAATTCTGTCATTCATACATCAAAACTAATTACTGAGCACCTACCATCTGTCAGGCACTATACAGATGTTGACTTGTTGACCTCATTCCAGATCTCCTGAATTAGAATTTCTGGAGATGGGGCCAAGAATTTTCACTTTTAACAAGCTTCCTAGATAATTTTTATGCCCTCAAAAGCTTGAAGACCACTGGCCTATATCATGAATTCTTCAAATGCAGAGTATGGGGTCTTACGTAACTATATTTCTAGAGCCTAACATAATACCTAGAATGATGGTGTTGATATGTGGTTGGTTAAGTGCTTCAAAAAGAAATGAATTTCCCAATTCACTGCTTAGAATGACTTAGGACGATCAGACCTACCACTTATTCCCATACACATTTTCACACTTACTAACTTGCTGATTTTGAGCCTAGCTGCTCAAAGTCAAGAATCTGTTTATTTCAGACATTATCTCTGGAAACTTGCTCCAACCTGAAAGCACAGAGTTTAAAGACAGAACTTTTGCTTTCACCTTCCCATCACCTCTTTCACTCTTCTTTTGGTTATGACACCTTGATTTCCCTCGGAGAACTTCCATCACTCATGAAAGGCCAGACTGGTAGGACTGTCAATCAAAGGATGAGGGAGTAGGCACAAGGGCTTCCCCAAAAATGTCAGTGCCCTAATCCCTGGGACCTGTGGATATATTACATCACATTGCAAAAAGAACTTTGCAGATGTAATTAAAGTTACAGACCTTAAGACAGAGTCATTTTCTTGGATTTTCTGGTGGACCCAGTATAATCATATGAACCATTAAGTGCAGAGAATGTTCTCCAGCTAGAGTCAGAGAAATGCAGCAGAAGAGAAGGTCAGAGGGATTCAAAGTATGAACAGGACTCAGCTCACCATTGCTGGTGGCACCACAATGGAAAGCATGAGGAGGGATGTGGTGAATTCCTAGGAGCAATGACCAGCCCTTGGCTCACAGGCAGAAAGGTCTTGGGAAACTTAGTGGTACAGCTTCAAGCAATTGAATCTGACCAATATCCTGAATGAGCTCGGAAATGGATTCTGCACTGGAGTCTCCAGTAAGAACACAGTCCTACCAGCGTCTTGATTTCAGCCTTCTGAGTCCCTAAGCAGAGGACCCAACTGAGCCTACCCAGCTTTCTGATGTAAACAAATGGTGAGGTAATGACTTTTCATGGTTATTATGGCAGTGATAGAAAATGAATAGAGTCAACATTTAACAGGAAGGGCCAGTCAGATCCTCTCTTCTAGGAACTGGAATATTGAGCCAAGTGATACAAGGACTAAGAAATCTTGAAGCTGGTCCCTTCTATCGGCAGCATCTTGAGGAGCTTAGTACCCTAATGCCTTGGTCCCTATCCTTTCTCAGGCCTGGTCACTCAACTTTCCCTGGCCTAACTCTTAGCTTTTGTTGCTGTTGATTTAGCTCACTAAAGTTGTATTCTGAGCCCTGTAAAGAACTCTGCTGGTAAAACAGTCAATGGGTAGTAGAACTCAAAGCTACAGTAAAGCTCAAGGAAATGTGGTGCATTTATACCTTCTGTATTCAAATATTCTTCCCAGCAGCTAAGCAAAGCTGTCACCTACCAGCCCAGCTGTAACTTCCCTGGGCTAGTGCCTTTGGCTAAAGATTTGGGCCAGGCTCAGTTTTGGCCTTGCACAAGTACCTCCTAATTTAACTATAACTGGGTGGCCTGATTAACTAGAGGAGAACTTCTCAAAGTGTAGTCTTTGAGGAGCAAGAGAAACTGTTCCTTTACCATATAGATTTTTGCAGTGGACCTTTCTTTTTTGACCTGGGCACATCTTAATCATTGGATTATGGATTCCTTTACTGCAATAATCTCAAAAACTACTTGGCCTCTTTATTAAAAGATCAAAGAATGTCAAGATTGAACATGCCTTAAAAGAACTATTTCTAAGTGCTCATCAAATGCTTAACTTCTCTCCACAATATACTTAATGGATTAGTTGGCTTTAATGAACAACCTCAAAATTTTGGTTGCTTCAATACAATGAAGTTTATTTCTCTCTCATATCTTACTCCAGTGCAGATCTGTGAGAGGATGCTGTGTCCTTCAGAGACCCAGACTCCTTCCATCTTGTGGCTCTGCTCTCCTTTAGACAAAGTCCTCCCTCACCCAGCAGATGGAGCAAGAGGGTGAGGAGAACACATGGGGGGATTTAAAGGGCAGACTTGGATGTGATATGTATCACTTTCATTTGCATTTTGTAAGCCAAAAATCATCTACCCAGCCACAGCTAATTGCAAAAGACACTGGCAAATGCAGTGGAAGTGTATTACCAGGAAAGAGAGGAGAACATGGATAATGGAGAAGACAAGTCACTCTGCATCACCCTCCAAGTTGTTATACAGCCTCTGCTAAAATGGTTCCAGTGATAGGAAACTCACTTTTTGAGTATGAATGCATATTTATCTTTACACATCCTAAGCAGCTAGAGAGTTCTTCTTTCATTGAGTTGAAATATATTTTTCTGTGTGGGTACTATAGAACTGTACTTAAAAATGTGGGTTCTGGAGTCATTCTGTTTGAGTTTGTATCCCAACTCCATCAAATTTGAGCAGTTATTAATTTTTCAGAGCCTCTTTCTCCATTAGTTAATCTATGTGGTGTTTAGCTTGTGCCTGACATGTAATAAATTCTCAATAAATATTGGTTTGTGATCCTTATTCTACCCCTTGTGTTCACAGAGATATATCCTTAACCTTGGATATTTGAAGGTATCTGTGCTTCTTTTCTGAGTATCTACTGGAATCTTCAGTTGTTCCTCACATGACCTCTGTGATGATTAAGTTCATGTGTCAATGTGGCTAGGCTATGGTGTCTAGTTGTTTGGCCAAGCACTGGCCTGATTGTTACTGTGAGGGTATTTTGTAAATGGGCTTGCATCTTTAATCAGTTGAGTACATCTACCCCTGATTGCATCTATAATTAACAAAGGAACTTTGACCTCAGCAGTGTGGGGAGTCTCCTCATCCCACCAGTTGGAGGTCTTAAAGGCTAGAACTGAGGATTTTCAAAAGTCAGAAGGAAGAATTTCTCAAGAAATTCTTGAAGCTGGATACTTGTGCTATCCAGCGTCTCCTGGGTAATACAACTTAACCTTCCTTGGAGTTTCCAGCTTTCAATCTGTCTTATGGAATTTGGACATACCAGATTTCAGAATCACCTTTATCAGAGTTTCCAGCTGCAGTCAACCCTGTGAAATTTGGCCTTGCCAGTCTTCATGGTTGTGTAGCTATTTCCTATAAAAATTCCTTAATATTTACATATATATTTATTTAAATATAAATATAAATAGTTCTGTCCCTCTAGAGAACCTAATGCAGATTTATTTAGCACCCCTTCCCATTTTGGCCACTCGTCTAGGATTGTAGTCCAGTGTGGTGTGCTCTTAACAAAATAAGATCCTGGTATGCTCTGACCAGGAAGACAGCAGCAGTATTATAATTCCTTATTTTTAGCACTGAACATCTAGTTGTGTAGCCTAACATCATATTAGCTTTTACAGTCCCCACTTTATTCTGTAGATTCATATTGATCTTACTATCTACAAAAATTTCTTAAAATTTATATGAATGCAATTGCTGAGCCAAGCCTCTCTCACTGCTGTAGGATATTTTGTTTCAAGAGAAGGGCCTTTCATTTACATTTACAAATTTTTAGTATATTCTCTTTGGTCTTATATGTTCAATCTAAAAGGAAATCTCACTGCACCCTTGGGACTTTCTTGCTACCCAACAGTTACTAAAATAGTTTACTTGACACACAATAAGAGCGACAAAGTCTCATCTGTTAGTATGACTTTCTTTTGCTCCAGAGTCCAAGCCAAAAGCTACTAACATCAAATATACTTCCAAGGTGGTATTTAGGTTTGTTGTTGTTGCTGTTTTTTCTATTTTGAAAGTTAAAAAAAAAAGGAAGAAAGAAGGAAGAAAGACCAAATATCAGCAAACACTTTCATGGCATGAAGACTCATCATTTTCTCAACCCCTGCATTTCTTCTGCATTTTCTTCCTTGGGACAGGAAGTTGCTATGTGTGTGCTGTCACATCATGTGGGTTTGCAAAGGACAAGAGAGGAAGACAAAAGATGTAGCAGAACAAACAGGCAGCTACTGGTGATACCACTTCAGGCAGGGGTTGGAGCTAGTAGTGATGGTTGGACTAGATGATGACGTTTCTTTCCAAAACATTGATTCTTGAACCTGTGCCATATATAAATGGACTCCAGCTCCAAAGCCTCAGGGTACCAACAAGAGAAATGGGAACATTCTGATTTTTAGAAATGCTTGTTCTAAGTACTCTCTCTTTGGGTCACAAATGAGACTCTTTCTTCTTAATAGTTCCCCCATGTTTACCTCCCCTCCCCCTAGTCATCCTCTTCATATCTACAGAAGCCTGACCTGGAGACCTAGACACCAAGCTCCCTGGTCTTCTTCACTGAAAAGCAATCTTTGGTAATGGTTTGATTGAGAACAATGCACTGGCCTTTTCTGTAATAATAGTAACAATAGTAATAGCAATAAATATTGATTGAGCACACACTATGTTCATGCCCATAGCCACAGCTAGGTACTATATTATTAACCCATGTTACAAAAGAGAAAACTGAGGCACAAGGAATATAAGTGATTTGCCTAAAATTACACAGTGGCAGAACCAGTTAAATTTGTCCTCCTAACTGTAGAAAACAAACTACCATTCAAACATAAGCAAAGATCCCAGCTTTCACCACCCCACAGGGACTACAGGCTTAGCTGCCAATCCATCACAATAAAATCTCAAGCCATGTGTACCCCATACACTTCTGTGGACACTTTCTGCTAACTCCCCTCACTTTGACATATCATGCCTCAGTAAGCACCTATTAGCTCAGTGGTTGGTAAGAAGCTAAAACTGACATTTTTGGTGTAACTGCAAATGAGCAGCTGGCCATTGCAAAACAAAGTGCTGGGCAACACTTGGCTTGGTGAAACTCTAAATAACATGAGTAGAAATCATGTAGCATTTTAACATCTTGACCTTGTTTTTAAATGTTTACAGCACCAACATCCCTTTAGACCTTCTGGGGTGGGGGTGGGGAAAACCCAAAGAAACAAAACAACCCAATCACTTTGCACATAGCCCACACGCATGGTTGGCTTCTGAGAAACTGACTTAACTTTTCGAGGTTTGATGATCAGCTGTTGGGTGACATTCGCCACCAACCTAACCGCTAATCTCAGTTCTCATAGCAACACAGATCGCCTGAAACCCAAAAATAGGCCTGCCTAGAGCTCTTTTCACTTCTTATCACTTGAGCAAGAGTATGTGCAGGGAAGGTGTCTGCCAGCCAACAGCTGGTAATTCTCAGAAAAATGAATGAACATGTGACTGCTTCCATTTTACCAGCCACCTTTATCTGTGCATGTCTCCTCTTAGCCAAGTCACTGACTGTTCGTCAAATTCATTTGCACATGGTACATTTTCCTAGGGCTCAACTTTGAGTGAAATCCCTTTAAGCCCTAACCCTCTCCCAAATCTCCTCAAATGTATTATTTTATTTCTTAATATTTTCCTTTTGTGAAAGTACATTGGAAGCTAGTCCCAAGACTTGAGAGCGAGGCACTCAAGAAAGGCTTTTTAATTTTGCTGGATGATCTTGAACCTGCCTCATTCCTTGCATATCATCTAATTGCTGCTCCACAGTTCTTCATCCTTTGGCTTACTGCTATAGAGTAGAATACTCCTAAACAATGTTCAGGTATCCACTGTGGTTACATTGCTTCCATCCATGGCATCTGTGGCACCTGTGGCCTGAGAATGCTTTGCTTTATGGTAGGTATGATGCAACTATGAGTACAATTCTTATCTAAAGGAAACTTTTTGGGTTTGCTCAAGAATAACTTACATCAGCAGAAGAAACCAACAAAGAAATACTAATGGAGTATATTGTTTGAACTTATTACAGTAAGGGTGTATTGTTTTGCAATGAATAAAGATTCTGTTAATTGCATAGTTCTAGATCATCTGGGTAGTTTATTAATGCCCTAAATTTAATGTAAGGAAGCAACAAGAAAAATTCTTACCTTCCTCTACTTCTGCTAAGCCTCTCTTGAGTAGTTACATGCCATCTTCATTTGCCCTGTCACTGAAAGGAGTTGTGTAGCCATATTTATTCTCTAAAATTTCCATATGTTTTTGTCTCAATGTACAAACAACTAAAGAGTCATCTTTCTCTGTTTAAAGTTTCAGGGTTCATGAATTCTTGAACCAAAAGAGATCTTCAGACTCTGAAAAATCCTACCACATGAGAGGTTGTTCATGAAGACCAAGTGTAACCAGAGGAAACAAGGACTTGATAAAACTCAATGCAATTTGCAAGTGTACATTAATTATTTACTATGGATAAGCCTTTTGTCTCAGCTAAGAGGGTTCTCTCCTGCTTTTAAATTGAATATGATGATGATGATGATGGTGGAGGAGGAGAAGAAGATAGTGATGATGATACCTGTTAAGGAATCCCAAAAATGGATCCATTAACTCCTCCCAACCCACCAATTGCAGGTGTTGTCCTGCGTTGATATTCACCAAGCCAGAGGCATGTAGAACCTCAAAGACTCTCTTAACTGCTTCCCCAGTCCCATCTTCCATAGAGTATTAGAAGGAAACTGACATTTCTTGAGCTCCTATTACTTATCATTTAGTATCTTTGGTATTTTACATGCATGATTTCACTTAATTCTCAAACTTATGAAGTAGGCAATGTTATTTGCATTTTTATAAATGAGGCTTAAGAGACGGAAGAAATTGCCCAAGTTCACATAACTAACGAGAGAGGAACTGACATTCAAATCTGCATATCTGGGATTGTCAAGTCTATGCTTGCCCTATTATATATGCATGTTGCTTTCTCATCTGGGCCAGAAGATCAACCTGGCATGTTTCCTCCAGAAGTGAGAATAGGGGGGACTATGAAATGGATCCTTTGGAAGATACTTTAGATCCTTGATTCCCAAAGTGTTGTCTAAATGCCAGTGCAATCACCATCATCTGCAGAATCTTCTAAATCAGAATCTATGTTTTAACATTTTCCAGGTGATTCCAAGGTACATTAGGGAAGTAGGTCCTCTCATTTCCTTTTCCTTCTTTTGGATCCCATGATAAAGCTAAAGAGGACTAAAAATGATCTCCGCCTTGTGTCTCCCTTCTCCCATCTCTCCTTGCCCTTTGTGTAGAGGCATAGGCAGCTGTTGGCAAACTTGGGAGCTTGAATGATGCCCTCTTTCTATTTCTTTGCCTAAAACTCAATACCCTCTCTTCCTGTAACTTCTGTGTGTCACCCTCTTCTTTACACTGGCATTCACTGATATTTAAATGTCACACTCAAGAATGTGGAGCAAATGCATCTCATACACAAATGTCTACAAAGCAGAACAATTCATATGCTTTCCCAGGAGGTCACCCTCAACAACTGGTCTATATGTAAAAAAGTGGCTGACTTGTGCTTAAAAGAATATTCTGTGCTAGCATCACCCACTTTAAGCAGGGGGCACTTTGAAAAGGCAGCGTTGCCCTTAGTGGGACTGTTTGTAAACAAATCACTTGACGAGAGAACAAGGCAGTTCTGAAGTCTGGGCCCTGCCCTATGATTCATTCATTTCTGTTGGATCCAAGTTACTTTTTCCCATTGATTTTATTGGTCCATGAACTTGGGGCCTTATTACCATTTGGGAAGAGTCCAGGTTTAAGGGGAGCCACTAAAAAAAAAAAAAACAACACAAAAAAGGACCTTGTGTACATGAACTGGGAAGAATCTGTAATAAAGGTGTTCACTTAACCAGATGTAGTCTCTGCTTACATAGCAGGATGTTCTAGGTTCTCTGCTTAGAAAAAAGCAAACAAAAGAAGGAAATAGTGATATGAGATTGGGACTTATGGGGGAGGGAAAATTCCCTTCGTACAAACTCTACCCTGTTTGAAGTTGACATTCTCATTTAGCCACAGTCACTTATTTTTTCTGTAGTTCTCACCAACCCGTGAAATATACTGCAGAAGATATTTTAGAGAGTGCAGGACCTACTGGGTTCATTTGTTGCATGCCATCAAGATTTGTGTCAATATTTCATAGTTTACTATGGTATGAGCTCAGTTCGTGAGTGCTGAATATTTGTAATGATTACTTTACCTTGACAGATCTTGCAGCCCCAGGTGTTCCTCCAGACTCTTTGCTCAGCCTGACTACCAATGTGTGAGGAAAAAAAAAAATCTCCTGAGAATTAAGGCCATCTAGCTTCTAGCCCTTATTTTGCCATATCTTTGTTATAGAATAAAAAGAAGTCACTTTTCCTTTCTGGAGCTGAGTTTTCTCATCTCTGAAAGAGGATAATAATAGCTGACATTTTAGTCTCGAAATAGGTATTGAATAAAAAGTGAGATGCCATATCAACCTACATTTATTAGGATCAGTCAGTCTGAATATGTATATAATTTGGTGGGGCTAAATCACTGAAGTTTAAACCTATTCCAAATGCAACTTAAAAGTTATTCCTCAGATGCTATGAATATTTTAGTAAAATTCATACATTTCTCTAAGATTCATCTATTTTTCTGATTTCTGCACCTTCTCTTCAGGAGAATCTCATTTCTGTCTCCTTTTGTGCCTCTCTAGAGAGCTCCACTCATTTGTGAAGGTGTTTGGGGAGAAACAAAATTTTGAAATTTGAGAATATTCTTTAGACACTCTAGTCAACTTAAAGTTGATTGAGTGTGGATTTTTCTCTAAAGGAAACCAAATAAAACATTCTTGACAGGACAAACAAACAACCATTCTGAGGGCAATATTTTTAGGCACTAAGTGTAAATGAGTCAAAAACATCCGCGGTGGTTTTTTTCCCCTCAGAACACAAAAGAAGCTGGAAAATAAGTTCTCAACCCAAATGCAATTTGGATTTTATTGCATTGAAAACAATTATGCAAAATTTTGGGACCAGTTGAGGACCACATCAGGCAGCGAGATCCCATATCTGCCTAAAAATCTTACCACTTACATATAACACACAATTACTGGTTTGCTGAGCAAGAATAAATCATTCCAGCGACCCAGGAGAGGACAAAATTGGAGAAACACAAGCATTAGTCACTTCTCCCCAGGCATGCTCATGAAGGCAGCTGTGTGAAATGGAAGACATGAGGCTTAGGAATGGTTCATGTTGACCATTTCTTAGAGGGAGGTGGGAGGGAGGAGATGGGAGATGTATCCAGGTCTGGGAGCCCCGCCTTTGGGCTGGAGCTCCGGGAAACTTGAGGCCGAGTTCCATACACAACTGATTGGCTTGCTTAAAATAAAGGAAATGGACCAACGCCAGGTCTGTTCAAAATAATGTGGGCTGAAATACAAGTTCAAACAGGGCTGAATCCTGAATTAAGTAAGCAGTTTGCCAATGGATTTGGGTCTCTACACTCACTCTCTGGGGAACAGGAGAGCATAGTGGTTACGAAACTGGGCTCTAACTCCAAATGCCACCTTAACCTTGAGTAAATTCTTCATCCTCTTTGGCTCACTGTTCTCACCTGTAAGACAGTGACAGTGTTAATGGCAGCACCAAGTCACAGGATTGTTATAAACATTAAAAGAGACAATCTGTTTGCAACAAAGAACCTGGACTTGGGTCCTGCCCAGGTAATTAATCATTGCACATTCCCCTCTCTTCCTCTCTTGAATCCCAAGGCTTCCCTGGTGCCCTTGCTCTCACTCTGGAAGCTAAGCAATTTCAGCTAAAACCCCTTCACAACTTCTCCCAAACCAACTTTATAAAGGCTTTGCTTTTCAAACTCTAATGTCCTGATAAATCACCTGGGTATCAAGGAAAAATGCGGATCCAGATGCAGTAGGTTTGAGCACACCCCTCTGAGAATCTGCCAATCTCTCTCTCTCTCCCTCTCTTTTTTAGCATATAGCAAAACTTCATATCTTTCTCTTTTATCCACCACTCCCCCTAATAGGCTCTGAGGCTGCCTATCCATGAACCATCCTTTGAGACCAAGGCACTAGGTAAATAGCTATCTAAATTGACCAGCATTTTATTTTCAGGGGCCCCTTGAATGATTGGGTTTCTTCAGTAGGACACTAATCATCTGTTACATACAAGGATGAGATCCTCATTCCAATGTGTAAACCAGTTGCCTGCTAGATTGGCTGCCTTTCTTTGTACATAAAATTTTAAATTAATTACATTAATTCAATCAAAGAAACATTTGTGAGAAACGACAGACCCCTTAATGTATGACCCAACCAGGAAGCAATTTCACAATTAAAGAAGCCTGAACCAAAGGATAAAATGTGAGCATTGGCCTATGTAGAGGGAAATGTGCTAATGGCCTTAAAATTACTGGACAGGCAGCTTACAACATCAGCCCACACAATGACTGGTAGTGCAAAGTTTTTTTTTCCCATTGATGAGGGTACGAGTCAGCCCAGTTACCAACTGAGCTTCTGGAGCCCAAATGTTTCAACGCCCTCTGCCCTTTAACTCTCTGGCCGCCAAGCTAGTGATAGAGAAGTTAGGTGCACATATGGGAATGCTGCCAGGGTAGGCACCTGGCCTTCTGTGCTCCCTGGGGTTGGGGAGGAGCTTGCAGGGGAAGGGATAACCTTTACTTCTGTGGTTCAAGAATGAACATGTTCAGAGTGAAGACAATTGAATACTCCTGAAAGAGAATGCAGCCAGCCATTCAACTTTTGTGTCTAGCCAAATCACCCCTACACAAAACCTTCAGCATGTAGGGAGGTCTATGGTGAGGCAGGTAGCAAAGGGAGATCCAGAGGTGAAGGAGGCACTGAATGGTTTGCCTCCTGCAGACTGGGCCGTGGACTTGAGCTAAGGGAGGGTGATGAGAGATGTTCTGGAGGTGAGGGAGGATGTGGTTAGAGAAAGGAATGGAACTTCTCCAGTCTGTCAGTGCTATTTTAATCTCCTCGCAGCCACATCTGTTTTGTGCTTCTTGTCTCTGACGGGCACTGAGTCTTGCCTCCTAAGCCTTCACAACCTCAGACAATTTGGAAGCTTTTGCCTTGACTATTAGGAGCCCAAAATCCACAATTATCTCAAGAAAACATACTCAGTTAAGGAAAACATACTTTCTACCCATGATTATTCTATATTCAGTAACACTGGTTAAACACAGGCCTCCTGCCAAAAAGAATCTTCAGTCTGTTTAAACAGAATGAGAAAAATGGCTAAAATTATTCTCTTCCCATTTCTAGCCTAGAGCATTTATATCTTCTTTATCCTACTGCATGGTCTAAGGCCAGTACAAGGCATTCAGAAAGCACCTTTTATTTACAGAAATGAAAATATCTTACTGAAGTACTTTAAACACAATTATAATATGGTAAAGTTACATGGAAAATTACATCACTAACTACTTGGGGGAATTGTGCACAATGAATATGGCATCTGAGAAATTTCTGGTCCTACTCTCTATGCAGAGTTGATAACAGCACCAGACTTGGGATCGAAGGAACATTTTGAGTTCAAGTTCTTCCAGTTACCAAGAACCTCGAGAAAACTGCTTACAGTCTCTGAACACCTACTCCAATGCTTGCAGAGAAGATTTGATTATAGACTGATAAATCATAGAATAGGTCAGTTTACTCACTCTTAAATTTTAGCTAACCAATGAATCATTCAGATTCGTTGTCTGAATGCATGGATGATGGAGAGAGAATTTCACATTGAGCTGCTCCATCATCTTATGAAACCATCTTCCTTTCCATATGAAGTTCTTCTTCCTCTGAAATTTTTTAAATGTCACCTGAAGTAAACTTACAATGACACTAACCCATCTCACTCTTTACCAGATATGGGTTGACAACCTGCCTTATATCTGAAACCTGGATTTGGGCTCATTACTTTAGACTTGTGTGCCTAAGCATGAACAATGAGGAAGTTGATGAATTTTAGTTCCAGGATCTTCTTCTGTTGCTGGACTTTGGAATCTAGCACCAGCTTTCCCTCATGATTTATGACTCACAGTCAGCCTATTTGAGGGTTCATTCCCAGGGTACTTCTGACTCTCCCACCTTTTACAGTCACTTCCATCACATTGATAAGGCAGATCATCACAGCGTCGCTTACCATGATGTAGAACAAGCAAAACAGCAAAATATTTTGATTGTTATATAGATGAAATAAGATAGTATATTTGGATAGCTATCTAAAAAAGTATACAATTATAGAAATATATAAAAATTACCTTCTTTCTCTTCATTTAATAAAATTTTACAAGCTAGGGAGCCTCTGATGTCATATTTTCCAACCTTTTAGGCTGGCCTCTAACACTTCAATTGTGTGGGAGACTTCCTTGGGGGCACTGAGGGTGTCTATATTTATTCATTTAATAAACATCTACTGAGTGCCTAGTATGTACCTAGTATCATTCTTAGAACTGGGTGTAGGACAGAGGTAAGCAATAAATTCAGAATGCCTTCCCTTATGGACCAATATTCTAGTAGTGGAGATGATTAATAAACAAATAAACAAACTAATATAATCATTACAAATGAAACTTATGTTATAAAGAGCTGAGGGACAAAAACAAACAAACAGAATCAACTTGAGATGGGCAGTCTGAGATGCTCTCCCAAAGGGACATTTCAGCTGAGATCAAAGGATGAGAAGGAGCCCTGGGTGAGGTAGGTCTGAGTAGGGCACATTCTAGGAAGAGATGGCCTGGATAGAAGCTGAAAGAAGAGATATGTACCCCCAGTGAGGGGAGGGGGCCAGAGGGATAAGCACATAGTGAGGTAGGAGAGAACGGTAGGGGCTAAACCATATAGGACCCTGTAAGGGCCAAGTGTCTAGATTTTATTTCAAATCAATAGCAAGCCATTGAAGGAAGTCAGGCATCAGTGTGGCAAGACTTGATTTATATATCAAGAGGATTACACAGTTTTAAGGAAAATGAGTTGAAGGGGACAAGAGTAAAACCAGGGAAACAGTTACAGAGTTCCTGCAAAGGTCCAGGCAATAGGTGATGACTTATATGCAAAGCAGCAGAAGAAATGGAGGGAAGCAGACGCAGTTTTTATACTTGGAGTTATACTGAACAGGATTCACTAAGGGATTAGATGGTGGTACAAGTGGGAATGAAAAGAGGGAAGAATTGGGACAGTTCTTCTCTTCATCCATAGCCCTTAGCACAATATATGGCACATAATACATGCTCAGTAAATTATTTAGGATCGATTGTATTTTTCCCACATAAAAGCTGGGCCCCCCAAACTGATGTTCAAGGAAGGATGTCATAGATATATGACTCTAAATGAGGAATAAAAGGCAAAAACAAAGACCAAGTTTCCTTTGAGAGAAATTGGGTAATGAATTTCCTCTCAGTGGGTCAAGGTTAAAGTCTTTCTTTGTATCTTTTCCACCAGGAGAAATCCAATAAATGTCTAAGGGCCTTACAAGCCAGCAAAGGGAGAATTAAATATTGCCTGGTGATTAACAGATGGATCTGTATATGTGAAAAAAAGAATTGTAAAGTTGTCTTTCTGATTTTGAAGAGAGAGCTTAAGAATAAAGAATAAAGAATAATAGAAACATACAGTCTGAAAATTATAGAACCAAGTGATTCTATCTTGGTGCATTGATTCAGATATAACAGAGGGCATTTTATTAGAACTCTATTTTAGCATTAATATTGCATACGCAAAGAGACATGTTCTTTTTCAACAAGACTTCTAAAAATACAGATAGATAACATAATCCTTGCAGAGATTTTAAATAAAAAACACAAATATTCCCACATTTTTTTACTGGTGAGGTTAGATAAAAATAAATGAGGGTCATGTGTACTAAATACTAATGTAAGTGATTATAGACACCCATACTTTAACTGGCACCCATGTTTTAATCTGGGACCTTTAAGAAATTCTGATATTCTTGGAAATGTGTTTCAGGCACCCATATTTGTCTTCAATCTTTTTTTTCAAGATTGAATTTATGGACCACATCTTAAATTTTGCTGGCTCCTCATGTAGCTTTGAGTAGTGCCTTTTAAATTCCCTCTAAGTGAACTTAAAAATAAAATGCACTTGCCTTTATGCTAATACCATTTGGAGTCTAAAAATGGTGTCGACAACTTTAGCATTGCTCTTTTTACTCTGTCTGCAGTACTTAGTGCCCAAAATATGACTGATGGAAGGGCTTCTCTATGGAAATGAGCCACATCATTGCACACTTCAGTTTTACTCGATTAGAATAGTGATGCTCATGGATTCTGTTTATTTTCTGTCCCTAACCACGACTCCTTTGCTGCCCTTTTAGCCAGATGTTATCTGAAATATAAATATCCTTAAAACATTTTTGTTTATTAAGGGATGCCCCCAGCTATTGGTGGCGCGAGGAGGGGTGCTGAAAAGAAATAATGATGGCTTTTAAAAGGAAATAAGAAATATTTTGAGAGCATTGCAGAGTGGTGCCAATAAATACTGTTTTTATGGGCTAATAGGTGTTTTGGAAGTTCTCTTAAATCAGGTGTCAGTCTGTCTTCCTGTTCTCTTTACGCTATTGTCAAATCTGAACCTAAACTCTTCTCCTAGAGGTGTAACCTAGATAAGCACTGTGTAGGGAAAAATTCCTCTGCGGGATATTTTAAGGTAGCCCATCTTTCCTTGTGATGGGATTCCTAAAGATATGATAGGTATTCCTCACTGGGCAACTGCCCTCCATCTCCCAACCTAAAATGAAAGGGCTAAAGCTCTTACTTAATCCATTTATTTGATGAGCAGTCCCTTGTCAGTATTTCACCTCTTTTTAAAGTCTTTGTGCCCTTGCCCCACTCCTATCGCTTCCTCATGTAGAATCTATGGCTCTTCCTTTTGGGTCACTTGGTAGTCTCTACCCTCCTACCCACAACACTTTATTTCACTTAGTCATATACTTGCATGTTTCCCCAACTACTCTCTTTGAGAGGATGGATGGTACTTCACCTGAATTTCTATCCCCAAATGCACGGGTATTATTTCAGGGTTCCACCCAAATGGAAGGATCAGGCATAGTTCCCATCCTATTAAAACCTTTCAATCCTGCTCCCCAGGGGCACTGTAAAGCAGTAACTCACAGAGAGGTAATGGACATTCAAACACATCCATTCTTCAGTGTTCCAGAGCATCAAGAGGTGTGGAGGTTTGTGGAACCATTCACAACACACAATATAGTAATCCCACTCCACCTTGTTCTAACAAGTAGAGTAAAAAGGGAGCTATGGGGCCAAAGGCCCTGATGCGCTTGGTTTCAGGCCATCTGCTTCTGACTTGGGAGAGAACCACTGTTGAAATTCTGCAAGGTCAGACACAGGGACCACCGCTTAAGGCCCTGGGCAAGTGACTGCTTGTCTATTGTTATGGAGCCGACTTAGGTCAGGTCACTCTTTATTTCTTAACGTTTTACACCTGCAGCTATAGAAAGACAGTGGCTTTCATTTCTCTATAAATAAACGTTCTTGAGGCCAACCAATACTGATCATGAATTTTAAGCGGCAAACTCAGAAACCCAGAAGTCAATTCAACATTTCAAAAAAAACAATCTCTTAGTCAGATTAATTCATTACTCTTGAATGTCCAATTCTCGATCATGCATCATACACTTCAGACTAATTTGTTGGATTACCAAAGCTACTCATGCAACTTTCTAATGTAAACTAATGGGCATTACAAAGTCTCTCACCAGGAGCCAATGGTCCTTTTAGAATAGACATTCTGATCTCACCAGAATGTTTGGTGAATAAATAAATGAACAAGTGAAGTAAGGAAAAAATGAAATCTAAGCCAGTTCCATTTCTCTCCCATCCAGGACCCTCCAAGATCTTTTGACATCATATTCTATGTACCCAGCATCACAATCTGGTTTTAGTTCTAGAAGACAAGAAATATAGAGAAGATATGTGGCTGCTGGTGTCACAAAAATGCATTGGAAAAGTTTTAGACAACTGCTTAAAGGTGATCTTTTACTGTTACTTACCAGTTTTTATACAACAGTGTCATAAATTCAAAAGAGGAAATGTTGATAAGAAAGATGGTATGCCTGTTCCACAAGAATGCCAAAGTAGATTTGAAGAAAGCCTTAACAACAAATAAATTTTTAAAATTTACCTCTCTCCACAACTTCAGAAAATGTCCTGAGGGGAAACCCTCTGAAAGATTCCTGAACAAATCATTCCAGGCCTGGCACCAGCTGCATCCCTTGTCACCGGTATAATTCGTGTCCACTAACTCTTTCCTTCCTTCCTTCCTTCCTTCCTTCCTTCCTCTCTTTCTCTCTTTCTCTCTTTTCTCTCTTTCTCTCTCTCTTTCTCTCTCTCTCTCTCTTTCTCTCCCTCCCTCCCTCCCTCCCTCCCTCCCTCCCTCCCTTCCTTCCTTCCTTCCTTCCTTCCTTCCTTCCTTCCTTCCTTCCTTCCTTTCTTCCTTTCTTCCTCTCTTTCTCTTTCTCTCTTTTCTCTCTTTCTCTCTCTCTTTCTCTCTCTCTCTCTCTCTCTCCCTCCCTCCCTCCCTCCCTCCCTCCCTCCCTTCCTTCTTCCTTTCCTTCTTTCTTTCTTCTTTCTTTTTCTTTCTCTTTTTGCTTTATTTCTCTTTCTCTCTTTCCTTCCTTCTTTCTTTCCTTCCCTTTCCTATCCATCCTTTCTTTCCCTCTTCCCTCCTTCCCTCTCTTCTTTCCTTCTTTCTTTCTAGCTCTAAGCAAAAGAAAGAGTAGAGGAAAAACAGAATTGAACAGGGATTAAATGTTAGTTTCTTCAAGACTTTTCTTGATATATTATAAAAATTGATCACATGTTCCTAAAAGTCATAATATAATTACCTGGATTTAATCAATTGACAATGAAATGAAATTCTGTGAGTGTTCTTTGATAGTCAAGGACAGAAACTATGGTCTCCAGGAACAGAGAATACCAATACGATATGGACACATGTGAAGGAGTATTTTTGTAGAAGACAAAAATATTTTACTGTGAAGAATACAAAAACATTTCTTAGCTTGACTCCATATCAGTGGTTCCTCTAAAGATAGAAAAAAATGGAATGTTTGGGTTTCTGCTTAGGAATTTCATCTTGAGTAAGTGATTGGTCAAATGATTGGATGCTCTTAGTATGGATTCCAAAATTCTTAACTAACTGGACTATGAAGCACTACAGGATCTTGTTTTCCCTCAATTTCCAACCTCGTCTCAACCACTCTCAGCTGGATTTCAATGCTCTTCAATCACTGGCCTTCATTTTTTTCCAGAGTACCATACTCTTTCTGTTTCAGGATCTTCACATTTACCAATGGCATTTCCTTTGCCCATCCACTACCCCCCATTTTCTTCCTCCCCTATTGCCTAACCTCTTTCTCCACTTTTTTATTTGTCCTTCATGTCTCAATTTACAGGTCACGTTTCTTAGAGAGGCTGCCTAGGTAGCAGAGGCTAGGTGTGTCTTCCTACCCTGGGCTGAGCACTTGCTAGTACCAGACACTGTTCTAAATGCTTCACGTGTGCTATCTCATTTAATCCCCATACAACCTTTGGAGGGAGATACTGCTATCGGTCCATGTTATTGTTTGGAAAATTAGACACATACAATTAAGCAACTGTCCCACAGTCACAGGGCTGTTAAGTGGAAGAACAAGACTTGTGCATTGGCAGGGGATTCTAGGGTCCACCATTCTCTCAACCATTCAGACAAATTGTCTTGTCTTTGGAATCCTATATCCCCACTCCTAGCCTAAACTGTACTTCTCCTTGTAGCTTTTATCATCATAATTATTTGTGAAAGTATTTTTTTATGTCCATCTTTCCATGATCAACTACTGTCATAAAAGCAAGGTCTAAATCCCAACCACAGCTCTTGCATCCAGCACAGTGCCTAGAACATAATAGGTAGCCAATAAGTATTTGAAGAGTAAATAAATAAGTGATAAATAATTGAATAGAGGGATAGATGGACAGATGGATGGACAGATGAATGGCTTTGTTGGCTTATGACTTTAAAAATGGAGCAAATGAATCTTGGATTTTAAGCTTTTATCTTCACACAAAGAAAAGCCCCGTCCCTGGGTCAGCAGCACTATCATCTTAATCAGAGAATATGGTATTTGGGGTCACTTAGTTTGAACAGATGAGGACTTAGTCTCGATTTTATTTTTTCAATGGGAAGCACTGATGTTGTAAGATTTGACCAAGCCAAAATGATAATCCAGACATGGAATGGAGGAAGAGTAGAGTAAAATGGTACAGTAGTCCTGGCTAAAAGAGACCACAAAAATCATCAAATCTAAGCTCTTTATGCTAGAGTAGTTGATGTAGTATGAACCCAAGGTACTTGTACCAGACTTTTTCAACCGTATCTTTATCTGTTTTCAGCATAGGTGAAGAAATTCAAAAGTGTCCTGCCAGGGCCTTCCTGTCTGCTCTGCTTTGTTGCTGTCAGAGAAAGATAAGACCTGGGGCATTTCAGAAAATGACTGTGATACTGACCCTTTTGTCCAGTCTGTGGAAGACATAGCTACTAATAATAACTTCAGAGACATCACCGACTTACCAAATGTCCGAAGCATAAAGCAATTATTTCATAGAAGTTTGCAGTCTGAACACAGGCTACTGAAGAAAAAGCATTTCGCCAAGGTATTCCATTTGAAAATAGCAAGGCAATTTTTGTTAAGATCAAAGGCTGATTTCAAAGAAAAGACTTCTTCACAATATTTTTTCCTCATTCTGGTTTCTGGCATGCATGAAAATATAACTCCAAGCCAAAAAGTTACATAGAAAAATACTGCATGAAATACTGGACTTAGAACTGGAAAATTCCTCTATTTTTCTAGCAGTAACTTAACTTGGGTGAGCCACTTTGCCTCTCTGAGTCTTAGAGTTCTCATCTGTGAAATGGAGCTTGTCCTTTAACAAACACCCATTTAGTGTCTTTCAAGTGCCAGGCATTATGAATGACAGTCTCATGGATCGAATCATGTCCACAAACATATGTGTGAGTCCTAACCCCAATCCTGTGGCTGTGAATTTATCTCCAAATAAGATCTTTAAAGAAGTTCTTAGTTAAGCTGAGGCCAGAAGGAATCAGAGTGGGTCTTAATCCAGTCAGATTGGAGTCCTTAAAGCTGAGAAAATGTGGACACATCAGGAGAAGACAGACAGGAGAGAGACAGTTATTTGACAGAGGCAAAGAGGCAGAGGTTGAATTATGGATTGCTGGCAAGCCACTGCCAAAATGCTACAGATTTCAGAGAAAGCATGATCTTGCTGAGATCTTGATTTTGGATTTCTAGCCTCCAAAACTGTGAGGAAGCAAATTTCTGCTGTTTAAGCCAACTAGTCTGTGGTATTTGTCACAGCTGCCTGGCAAACTAAGATTGTGACAGCCACTGTTTGTCAAGGATACACCATCTATTAGATATTTTACCTATATTACCACAGCCACTCCACACCAAAACCCTGTGAGATAAATTGGAAACTAAGACTTAGGAGGTTCAGTGGTACAGTGGGTGGAAAAGCCAGGATTCCAATCCAAGTCCATTTACCCCAAAACCTTTGCTCCTTCCACTCAGTCTCACAAGGGCTCATGTGTGGCAAAGAGCTTTGAAAGCCACAAAGGGTTAGAAACCTGCTTATTATTTTTTTTTTAACATTCTCAGAACGGGATGTGCTCTTTGGTTCTTTTTTTTTTTTTGTCTGTTAGTAGCTTAAAATGAAACCCATAAGGAAACATTCTTCACCCTCCAAAGCTTGCTTGAAAGAAAATTTAATCCAACTTGCAGCAACTTTGCCTGAGTGCCCTGTGGATCTGCCCAACCTCCCCATTTCAGAGGAAAGAAGAGTAGTTGCAACAGACTCTCCAGAGTCCCTATGGGGGGCAAGGAGCCAAGCCTTCCTTCTCGCTCTCTCTCTCTCTCTCTCTCTCTCTCTCCCCCCCCCCCCCCATCTGTCTCTCTTCCCAAGCATCAGGGGATCTTCAGAAAAGATAACTTCATCCCATACTTTTGGATGTACTTGTGCTCTTGAAGATTATCTACCTTAAAGGGGCTTGCATGTTAGAAATGCTGGTGATTCTGAGTGCTGCTGTTGTCACACACATATTCACTTCACTTGTGACTACTGGTTAATTTTAAGGCAGCGTTAGCTTTCCTGACAGCATTGTATCAATATTCAGCCACCAGCTGTTCCCCCGAGTTACTGCTTGTGTTCTGCTTTGTGGTGGACTAGAATTGGCTCCATGTCTTGAAAGGGCTGACATCAAGGCTGAGAGTCCACCTGGTCCAGAAATATTGAGGACAAAATGCAGTGATGAAAATCACAGGAGAGTGCATTATTTAGTGAATGGAAAATGAACAGAGGAACAGAAACAGATGAAGAAAAGGACTGAACAACTGAATAACTGATTTTTTTCACTTTCAGGGTGGTTTCCCTCACTAGATGGACCTGATTAACTACAGTGATGCATGGTGGTATTGTGAGGTGCCTGTAGAATTTATTGACCAAGCCAGGACACTTCTGAGAGTAACAGGAGGTGTTAATCCTATTTCCAGGAACACAGACACACATGCCCCTCCCCATTATTGCCCAATATCCCTCATTGCTCTCCAGCATCCCGTTGCCCACCGCCTCTGCTTTCTGAGACCTGCCTTATCTGAGACACAGCACATCCTGACCCTCGCACATGCCTAATGCCTAACTGCCGTTCATTAAATGACGGCTTCCATTCCACCCTTTCTCTCCTTTGCTCCAAATTAAGCTTCATTTTCTCAAATGTGGAGCTGAAGACTTGGACTATGAGATCAAAAAGACTTAGGTTTTAATTCCAGCCCTGCCAATTGCTATCTGCTGGAATTGAGCAAGTTACTTAGCGCCAATTCTCTGATTTCTCAACCGTGAGGTGGGGATAATAGTGGCACACACATCCTATGTCGTCATGAAGGTGAAACGAGATAACGCAGGTGGCATGACTGGTACAGTACCTGACAGCACATAGCTAGTGCTTAATACATGTTTTCTGTAATTATTAGCTATTATTCACTGCTGACAGAAAATCAGAGATGACCTAATTCCATATATTTAAGCCATCAAAAACTAAGAAATACCTAGAATGGCATCCCCTTGCCCTCTAGATAAAATTAATTCCTTTTCTAATTTGACTCATATCCTTAATGTAATATTTATAATCCATCATGGCCAACTAGAGTTTTATTTGTATCTATGTTTCCTATAGTTCTTTTCTTCTACATATCACAGGCACTGTCTTGATTTTCAGGGCTGCTATAACAAAATACAACAGACTAGTTGGCTTAAACAATAGGAATTTATTGTCTAACAGTTTTGAAGGCAAGAAGTCCAAAAATCAAGGTGTGGGCAGGCTGTGCCATCTCTGAAGTCTATAGCATGCTGGTAGAGGCTTGCTCAGTCTCGGCTACCATCACAGGACAATGAATGTTCTTCTGTTACCTCTTCTGATGTCTGCTTCTGTGTCCAAATATCTCTGCTTCTAAGGACTCCAGTCATATTTGGATTAAGGGCCACCCTGATTCCATTTGCCTTATAAAACAAGATCTTCAAAGATCCTATTTACAAATGAGTCCACATTCATAGGGTCAGGTGTTAGGGTGGGGGACAGGATCCAATCCCCAGTAGGTATCCAGCACTCCTAACACAGGGCACGTGATCAGTAAATGTTTGCTAAATTCAATTGAGGGGTGTACTTTGGAAAATCCTGTCCAAATTCTCTTCAACTCGGGAAATATGCCTCATTCCTCTGAAATAATTTCCATTTGCTATTTTTTATTGGGATGAACGTGATTTAAATTAAGGGCCCCAGAATAGAGATCCCAGGCTGCCGCTGAGTTGTGAGAACCAGGTCAGCAAACTCGTGGGTTCTTGCTTTGGGTCTGGGTGGGAAGCAGTGAGATAAATTCAAGTGGAACCACGGAGGAATTAGGAAACAAACCCAGACTGTATGCTGATAGCTGCCGGTAGCTTTGGGATTACGGTTAACTTATAATTCTTAAAACCTCAGCTTCCTCAGCTGAGAAGTGGGAATAATAACACCTGTGTATGTATTTAATGTCGTGCCAGAGAGAACATAAGTAGAGCATGTGGCACATAGGGGGAGCACAATAAATAGTGAATATTGGTCTCCAGAGTGTAACTCTAGTTATCCAGGTAAGACTTTTTAGCCAGCCTAAAATCAATTGAGAAGGTCAGTAGAAAGAAACCTCAGGAATCATCAACAAGCTAGAGTGGGAAAACAAGAGCGAGGAGCTGCATTCAGGGCTGGCTAGATCTGGGGCAAAAAGACAACCTTCTGGTGTAAAACAGGCCCAAATCCTAGTCAGAAGCTGCGAGCCAGGATCAATTTAAGCAAGGCATATTGTTTGTATGGCAACTCTAGGGTAAATGACACCTTATTAACTCCAGCCCTGTACTCTAGGTGTAGTCTGAAGACCAGCAGCATGAACTTCATATGGGAGATAATTAGAAATGCAGAGCCTCAGACCCCACCCCAGACTTCTAAATCAGAACCTGAATTTTAACAGGATCCATAGGTGACTCACATGGATATTACAATTTGAGAAGCACTGAACTGCCAGAAGCCAGGACACACCTAACTGACTCTTCTTCAAAATAAAATCAGTTTGACCCTGTCAGTTCACGACTCTGAATTGCATCTGGCTTGCCAGGGACTGGGGCAGGGGTTGTTCCCTGCAGGTCCCAAACACTTTAGGTCACTAACTGAGTAATGCTAGATCAGCCTTCATGGGGTATAAAGGGGTCTCTGCTGGTCCGCAGAGACCTTCTTTTTCTGCAGACTTAGAGTTCCTTAGAGCTGGGACCAGGTTTTCGTGGGAGAACTTCTAATCTGCAGCTAAATAATAACCTCCGCTTCACGCTGCCACATCCCTGTAACATTCCCCAGCCCCAGTTTGACCAGCCCCCTCACCTTCCTTGAAGAGTCCACCACTTATTTATTTTTATGCCATTGCTTTTGCTTGGATCTCTCCCCAACACTGCCCCAGTTATCTAAATTTGTTGAGAAGACCTTCAGCCAATAGTCCTTAGGCTTGGCTAGTTCCACTTTACTGATGAAGTTTAACAGAAAAACTCTATGCTCAGGGTTCACTCTTAACCAAATAAATCAGAATCTTCAGGGGGCAGGACCTAGCATCAGTACTTTTTTTTTTTTAAAGCTCCTTGAATTATTCCAATGTGTGGCTAAGGGTGCCGTTTTCTTCTCTTTTGATCTATCTCTGGCTTTTGTGATACCCAAGAGGAATGAACTGTTTGTTAACGTGTGATGTTCTCATTTTTCAACCATCTCCCCAAATTAATTGTAAATTGTTACGCAGTGGTGCTGTAGCAAGCTCAGATGGGCTTGTACAAATCGGCTAGCCTGGTAGAAATAGGGTACAGCCCTGTGCTGCCATGCATCTCTTCCCAGCTGCTCCTTCAGTGAGGTCACAGCAGTAACTTGTAGTGGACCCTGGTGGGAATTATTTACAGCACAGATAATCAGCAAATGCTACAAATCAGGGTTCCCCCATCCCCATCCCACCACAGAAGGTTGGTTGTTAGATATTTACCAGCATCCCACTGCTTGTATCTATTATTTCCCCATTCTGGAACTTAGGGTAGGTTATTATTGAGGGCAGAGGGCAGGCATGGTGGGGGAGGCAGAGCAAAACTGGGTAGAAGGAAACAACATAGGGGAGTTTTCACTGAAAAATATGTTTTCTGTGATATCAAAGGTGAGAAGCAGGTCACAAAGTTAAGTAAACCTTCTTAGGTTGGAAGTGTGGCTATACACATATAGTATCTCTGAACAGGATTATGCTTGTGTTCTAGACTTTTTAGCCATGTTTTCTTCTCATTTTTTAAAAATATATGTATTGATTTTGTAATAGGGAAAAAGTTGTTCTTGATAAAAAAAAAAAAGACCTATAGACCTGTGGCTCTAGTGAGACACGACTGGCATGTGGCTCAAGTTAGCAGCTGATACAGGTCTGCTTTGACAAGCAGTAATTGCAGGGAAGCATCTAAGTCAGAGGAGATTCTAGGTGACAACCGTGATGAGACTTGAATAGATACACTTCTCAAAAAGGCATATGAATGGCCCCGAGGCCCCTGAACACCAATAGGTGTTCAACATCATTAGTCTCTGGAAACGTAAATGAAACACACAACATAAGAGAATTCTTCACTCCCCAAATAAAAAAAAGACTGGCAATGCCAAATATTGGGAAGGATGTGAAGTGACTAGAACTTTGACACATTGCTAGGGGGGTGTAAAATGAAGCAAACTCCTTAAAGAACTCTGTTGTTTCTCATAAAATTAAATGTGCATCCAGCAAGCCTTTCCACTCTTAGATCTCTACCCACGCGAGATGAAAACACATGCCCCAAAAAAGATTTGGACAAAGACGTTTGTAGCAACCTTATTCGTAATAGTTAACAACGAGGGAAAAACCAAATTCCTATTCACAGGAGTATGGATAAGCCCATTGTGGTATATTTATAAAATGGGATACTACTCAGCAATACAAAGGAGCAAACTATTGATACATGTAACAAAACATGGGTGAATCTCATATACATTACAGAAAGCAACAAAGAGTTAGACACAAAACAGTGCATGCTGGATGATTCCATATATGTGAAATTCTAAATCTAAGCTAATCTATGGAGATAGAAACCAAAATGGTGGTTGCTTCTGGTGGGACTTGAGAGTGGGAATTAATTGGCTAGGGGCACAGAGAACTTTATGGAATGATAGAAATGTTCTGTATCTTGTTTTGAGTGGTGGTTACACACAATGTTTAAAGCTTACTGAACTAAAACTTCAGATTTTATCTTATGTGAATTATACCTCAATAAAAAAGTCATAAAATAATACACGCATATATTGTTCCAATCTGGCTCAACTCCAAGACCAAGGAACACAGCAGGCAAAAAGTTCCCCATGGGTCTAATTTGGAACTTACTAATAAAGAGACAGCTCTTCCCAGATGGCAGCCAGTCGGGAAATGGAAACCAGTGACAGTGCAATATGAGAGAAAGGGGAGTGCTGTATACTGCAAGGCCTCATGAGATTTGATTTCAAAGAAGTTTCAGCTAAATCTTCTGGAAGTCGATTACCAACGGTAATTAAGTTCAAAGACCCTCAGTGTCTGTGTTCTGGTCACACAGAGAGCTGAAGGCTCAAGGCTCCAACTTTTTCCCTAAGAGAGGGGTGGTTCTGACCCATGGGCTGCCACATGTATACATGCTGAATCATTTATCTATTCCTGTCCACCGAATTACCCCAAAACACGGCAGCTTAAACTGTCAAACATCTATTATCCGACATGGTTTCTGAGGATCAGGAAGAAGAGAACAGCTCATATTCGATGGCCAAGCTATGAATGCTGAGACTGCAAACTCTGAAGACTGGATGGTGGCTGAAGGATTTTCTTCCAAGATCATTCACATCTGGGTTTTTGGCAGGATGCTTCAGTTCCGGGTTCCATAAGGACATTGTGGGATTATTGTGAAGCGCTGGGGCAGTGCCTGGCACAGAGCAGCAGTTAAGCCAATGGTAGAGGTTATTATTTGAAATCGCAGGCATACTGGAAAATAGATCACATCTCGTGAATGAATCTTGAACATCAGGAGGTCTCAGTGGGATCTGTTTTAGCTGTGAGGTGTTGGGAAGGCAGAGAAGAACACACCCTTCAATAAACCTAAGGGGCTAAGGACTCAGTCTGTCAAGGAAAGAAGAAAGCAGTGAGAATGTTGGCCATACAGGGAAGAGGAGAAATAGGACAAATGCTTGATGTGAACTGAGTCAAGAAATGGTATTTTAGGAAGTAGGGGAGACTTGAGCACACTCACTGGCTATCATGACATGACCCTATCTTGGTTCTTCTCCTTCTCCGACTAATTTTGTGGATTCATTTGATATTCTTCCCACATCCTGGAATGGTCTTCCTCCACCATCTAAAAAGGAGTAACACTCCCTTCTCCTGGCAGTGGTTCCTTTCTCTTCTATCTTAGAACATCTTTTACCTATTTCCTAACTCTTATTTATTTTGATTGACTTGGCTTACCTCCACCTCTGACACTGTATTTTAGGTTTCTTGAGAACAAATACTGTGTTTTATCTGTTTTCTTACTTTCCAAACTGCCATGCACAGCAGATGCTTGATAAATGTTGGTTGAAATGAAATGGCATGTGATAGAGATTTGATTTCTGTATCTGCTAGCCCAAAATGTACCAAGCTTCATAGTATTTCTATTGACCATCACATAGTATTTCTATTAACCAATTTCCAACAGAAAAAAAATTGTAGACACCCTCTTCATGCATATGCACTTTTCATACCTTTTTCAGAGCCCATGACTGTGCAGGAGTAAGTCAGAGATTATTCATGACTTCAGTCATGGCTATGACAATTATAATGAAATTAAAGTGACTCTATGGGAGATACCATCTCACACCTACAAGAATGGCTATTATATATATATAAAAAAACTACAAGTACAGGAGAGGATGTGGAGAAAGAAGCACACTTATCCACCATTGGTGGGAATATAGAATGGTGGAACTGCTCTGGAAGACAGTTCAGTGGTTCCTCAGGAAGCTAAGTATAGAATTGCCATAGGATCCAGCAATCCCATTACTAGGTATATACTCTGAAGAACTGAAAGCAGGGACATGAGCAGACATTTGTACACCAATGTTTATAGTGGTATTATTCATGGGATCCCCAGGAGATGGAAACACCCCAAATATCCATCAAGAGATGAGTGGATAACCAAACTGGTAAATGCATCTGATGGAATATTATGCAGCTATAAGATGGAATAAAGTCATGAAACATGCAACAACATGTGTGCAAAATTATCCAGAAACAAAAGGACAAATACTATATGGTCTCACTAACAAGAGTCAACTATAATGAGAAAACTTTGAGAGTTAAAGGAGATAGAAAGAAGGTAGAGAGTGGACATTTGATGTTGAAAGAGTACAGATTTTTCTGCAGGGTTGATTGTAAAGCTCCAGAAATGTATAGAAAAATACTATCTGATGGTAGCACAATATTGTAAGTACAATGAACAAAGCTGTGTATGAGTTTGGCTGAAAAAGGAAGGCTATAGGCATGTATGACATCAGAAGGAAAGAGAGGATAAAAACAAGGACTCTATAACTCAGTGAGACTTAGGGTGAACAATGGTGATGATTAAATGTACAAATACAAAAAGTTCTTACATGAGGGAAAAAAAATGAATGTCACAATTTTAAGATGTTGAAAATGGGATGGTATACAGAAAAAATATAATCAGTGCAAACTAGAGTCTGTGGTTAACAGTAACTTTGTAATATTCTTCCATTAATTGTAACAAAGACAATATACCAAAGCTAAATGTCAGTAAGAGGGGGATAGAAGGGAAAGGTATAGGATTTGTGTTATTGTTATTGTTGTTCCTCCTTTTTATATATTTCTATTCCTTTTTCTTTTTTCCACTTCTTCTTTCTTTGTGATGTGATTGTGGGAGTGAATACATAACTATGTGATTATACCTGAAACAAAAGTGTTCACTTAGGGTGGATTGAATGTCATGTTAATAAAACTGCTTAAAAATAACAGAAACATACAAGTGCTAGAGAAGATGTGGAAAGAGAGAGATATATGTATTCACTGTTGGTAGGGAAGTAGAATGGTGATGCCCCTCTGGGGCAGTGTGGACATTTCATGGGAGGCTAATAGAGGGTTGTCATATGATCCTACAACCCCGTTATTTGGTATATACTTCGAAGACCCGAAAGCAGGGACATCAATAGACATTTGCACAATGGTGTTTATGGCAGCATTATTCATGATTTGCAATGGATAGAAGGGGCTTAAGGATATATCTACGATGAATGGAAGGGAGAGCTGTGGTGTGTACATACAAAGGAGTATTGAGTGGCTGCAAAAAGGAATGAAGTTGTGAGGCATGCAACAAGGTGTATCAAACTTGAAGGCATTAATTATGTTTAGTGAAATAAGCCAGAAATGAAAGGACAAATATTGTAAGACCTCACTAATATGAACTAACTTTAATGAGTAAATGCTGAGAATTGAATTCTAGATCATAGGTCCTCAGGGGATAGAACGTGGGCAAAGATTGGATGATCAACAAATGAGGAGGTCAGAATGTTCAATAAGGAACCCTATTTTAAAGATTCCTAGATTGTAAGCTCTTACAGCAGTCACACCTATTTCTGAGTTTTAACTGCTTTTCTAAATTCTGAGATGCTGAGCTCTTTGTGTATAACCTGGTAGTTCTCTGGAATTTCGGGGTATCTGTGTGACACCTGAGACTCAGAGTTGGAGTTCTGCAGCGATGAAAGTCAGTATTACTCCATACAGCAAATGTCAAAGAAGCTGAATAAGAGATCAGACTTCGATTAGAGATATGAATGAAATGGACTTGTGTTTTAGGACTAGGTTGTTTAAATCAACTGACCATACTGGTTAAAGGATGATGTTGACTGTATTCTAAAACTTCAACATCTGTGTGAAACCAAAGGAAGAGATTTGGTACAAAATTTATATTTTCTGTAGCCCACTATCTAACTTAACCTGCATGGTCAGTTTATTTAAACAACATATTTACATGGAACCTAGGATAAGGAATGATATCTTGTATTTCTCTACAGGTTAATTTAATACCCTGGTACATCCCAGAGTATCTTGGGCAGAAAATAAAAAAATATTCACAAAGTCCCCTTGACGGATTGGAGAAAAATGTGGAAAAATTAAACTTCCCTACTTCAAGAATTCCTGATATGCTTGCAAATATTAGAGACTCCCAATTTAATAAGTTAAGCCCTTGATCTTGGTACTTGCCCTTATGAAACTTATTCTGCAAAAGAGAAGCTAAGTCTACTTATAATTATGCCTAAGAGTCACTCCCAGAGGACCTCTTTTATTGCTCAGATATGATCTCTTTCTCTCAGACAATTCTACAAATAAACTGACTACCTACCTGTCCCCCCCCCCCCCGCCTCCCCAGAGGAGTAAATCTCCCTGGTGATGTGGGACACGACTCTCAGCCCAATTTGTGACTCAATCTTGACTTTCACCCAGGCTGGAAGGACAAGTCTGAACCTGTCACCACCATGACTGAGCTCCAGCATTCCTTAGTCCCAGCTGCCAGTCCTGGCCATATCCATTTGTTCTGAGTCAAGGCCTTTCCCCACCCACTTCAGGGAATTTTGCAGGCATCATTAATTGTGAGTGAAGCAGCTATGCATGAATGTGAGGCTTCTGCAGCCTTCCTGCTCTTCTTAGCTGTTTTTATTTCTTGGACAAAGTATATAACCTCTTTCCTCATTTGATAAATGGGAAAAATAACAATTGCATCACAAGGTCCTTTCAATAATTAAATGAACTGAGGTATGTGAAAGAAGGCATTACTATGTAGTAGCATGTAGTATGTAGCATGTAGTAGGAGCTCAATAATATTTGTGTTTCTTTCTCCCTTTATACTGGACTCCTATCCAGTCCTATCACCCCAAGAAACTCAAGATAGAGTGTCATTTCTGCTACAGTACTCCCACCAACATGACTCCCTGGAAGTGACACCAGCCCCAATCAAACACAAGGTCATTGTGTCCCTTTGGACTTATTAAATTGGGTTGGTCGTTACTTCCTTTCAGGAACATCTTGAAAGCTAACTCAGTTTCCCTTGTATTGGCCTTACCCAGCCCTGTGCCCAAGGCAAGCAAAGTGGGACAGTGTTGGAATATGTAGGCTCTGGAATGGGTCTGCCTGAATTTAATTCCCACTGCCATGCCTCCCCACTGTGTGATTTTGGGCAAGGAACTTAAGTCTTATAAAGCCTCAGCCCTTCCCTCCTTTAATGGGAGATTGATAGTATGATCTAGGCCCACAATGGTGGAGAGGATCACATGAGATAATATAGATAATGCTCTTAGCCAAGTCCCTGGCACTTAATGAATGCTTGATTAATATTGGCTAATAGTTTGTCCTCTGCTGCTGAGCCTGGCTATGCATTAATGATATGCGCTAATCATGAAGCAATATTTCTGTCTTGAATACTGTTCGCCTGTCAGTAGTAAGAATCAGGTGACTGCTGCCAACTTTTGCAGTTTCTGCCAAGCTGCTTCTGTCAAATTATGCAGTTCCAATTTTTGTCTGATGAGTTTTGCATGAAGGAGAATGAGTGGTTCATTAACTAAAAGACATATGAGTATGTTTTTATTTGTTTAGTTTATCTCATCTCTGTTCCTGGGTGACCTCAGTATCTGGTTTTGAAAAAACCAGAAAAAAGGAAAAAGACATAGCCCTCTACATCTGTGTGGTGAGTTCATGAACCACAAGGAGAAATTTGAGTCTGGAAGAAAGGTTACCAGTAAAGAGGCTATGGCAATGAGCCATAAGAATCTCCAAAGGCCTGAACCAAGTAGAGGCATGTGAGAATAAAAGTAATGTATGGACATATGAGTAAGAAAAAGACAAAAATAGATAAATAATAGAGGGATATGGGGTATGGATACTTTGGATGGTCTTTTTTTTTTTTTTTACTTTTATTATAATTCTTTACTTTTGGAGTAATGAAAATAAAAAAAATCAATTGTGATGATGAATGCACAACTATAGGATGTTACTGCGAATCATTGATTGCATACTTTGGATGATTATACAGTCTGTGAACATAAAATATATCTCAATAAAATTGCATTTAAAAGTAAAGCCCCCATGGATTCTGGACTTCAAGTGCCCTGCATATCATAAGCACAGAAAAATTACATTTATTTATGAATACATAAGGGCCTCTGGGACTTGGATTCCTGTGCTCAGGGACAGCGGAGCATGACAGAAATGCGAAAACATCCACTCCATTGGCTAACACCACTCAGGGTTCTGGAGGAACAGTTCTCTAACTCAAGTGATCTATGTCTTCAAAACAAAAGACAACTGCATCCTTGTGCCATGAAAGTTTGTGGGTTGGGCTGTTATTAATTTGGAAGTTGGGAGATGCTTAGGAAGGCAAGGAACATTTAAATAGCAGAAGCATTTAGATAAAGCAAAGCAAAGAATTTAACTTTTGTCAAATTCCTCCTATATGAAGCATAAGTGAAGCAAGATACTGGTCCTTTACATTGGCAACTACGTATGTGGACATTGACTTGTAGAACTGTAAATATTTCAGCTTTATAGAGGCACTCTATAATATTGAGTTAATTTTAAGGAAAATAAAGTATAAGCCTTATTAAAAATTTGTGGTTTATATTTTGATAATTACAGCTGTGTTTTCTTTTAATTTGATGAATAATTTGAATATTTGAGAAAAACAACTTTTTCAACTACACATGAAAAGTAAATAATTTCTCCATATTTCAGATGTAATTTACTTTATATTTTAATTAAATTATGCTCAAATTTTGTTTGCTTGGGATAAAATTGTTTATTTTAATTTTGAATACTTTAGATCATTATTGTCCAATAAAGCCAAGTATAAAAATCTTGATAAGAACAATGTCATTAGTGATTTTACTGAAATGAAAGAAAGAGAAAGGAACTTTTGGAATAACTAACAATTGTTGAATTACGTATGTCTTTAATTACTCGCCCAAACTTTGCCAGTCCATCATTACTCAGATGTGTACAATATGAATTAAATTCAGCCATCTTTGATATTTTATAGATATTCAACTGCATCAAAACAATAGCTTTGCACATATTTTACCACTACAAAGATATATTTGATTTGATCATGTTCAATCCATTAGGCCCCTGCTCAAATTGAAATGGAATTCAGTTGTGACATAGCATAATTTAGAAAGTCAATATCTAGTATTTTGACATTTTTAGAATCTAAGGACCTAGTCCACAGGTGATAATTACAGGTGACCTGGGACAGACAGCTCCAACTGAGAGAGATAGGCCAGAAACTCAAAAGGAAAGGGTTTCATTTGGGTCCTCCCTGACACACTGAGAATGTCGACCCAGATGCTGTCATGGGATGCCAAATAACATTGCCTTCGTCGCCACAAAGGACAGCACTTGCTTTCCAGCATAATCAGGTGGTCACTGCAGTAGATGGCTACTAAAGTGTGTAACAAGCAAGACATAAATACACACATACACGCACTCACATGTGTGCATGCATACACAGAAACTACCACATCACTGTCTTGGGGTTCTGAGTTAAGAAAGGGTTATGCTAACACACTCTGTGTTTTCTATGTCCTACAAATCCATGAATAGGGAGAACTTATTCTTCCTAGAGGGTAGCTGTTTTAAAAATTACTAAGGACAAGGAAACTCTCTTTTAAACATTTCTTTGAATGAACTTCGTAATAGTGTGTTTAATAATGAAATCATTGTTCTGTACTGGTAGGCTAATCTCCTTGGAAACGATGTGTTTCTACCTGGTTCCATTGCTTCGTAGTTGCGTGTGTACTCAGAGAGCTATGTAGCTACGGGACAAATGAATTCCTCTCATAAGACCTCCCTGCCACAGTCTATATTTGTAATCAGACCATCAAAATCATTAATATGTGCCAACTTCACTAGAGGAGGGTGAGGGAACCTATTTGAAACCCATGATACTGAAAAATAATATGAAGAAATTCTGAATGGGGCTCTTTGTTTGCCTTTATTTTAAATGTTCTCATTTTTTGAAACACTTTATGGAGAGCACTTAAAAGGTCTTTATTGATAGAGATACTCATTAGATGTCAGTTTTAAAAGAGGTGTTATTGATGTAATGTAATGTGATCTGCTTTTGCATAAGGCCTTTTTATTCCAGTGTTTTGAGGAGTTCTTTGCCAACCCAGTGCAATCACCAAGATCCAAGATGTAATTCATAGAGCCTAAACTCCCTTTCTATATTTAAATTCAGAAGTATGCAATATTTATTAGACCGACATGATTTTTGGCTCATGACTTTCTTTCTCTGTGATAACTGGACACTGGCATACTTACTTATACAGTTGCCAATTAATGAGCATCTACTCTGTGCCATGTGCAGTGCTGAGAAGTGTGATTAAAAAGAGAATATCCTTACCTTCTAGTGATGGAAATAGATGTGAATAAATTGATAACAATGCAGTGTGATAGTGCGAGTTGGAGAACATGAATAGAGTACTGATTCTTAAAACATGGCCCAGAGGGTGCATGAGTGGTTCAGTGGTAGAATGCTCTCCTTTCATATGGGAGATCGGGGTTCGATTCCCAGACCATGCACCAAAACAACCAACAAACAAAAAACCATGGTCCAGGATCAGCAGAATCTTATCTAAGAATGTATTAGTGATGCAAATTCTCAGGCTCCAACCAAAACTACTGTATTCTAAAGTCCCAGGGTGGGTCCTGCAATCCTTGTTTTAACAAGCCCTCTAGTTGATTTTGATGACTACTCAAGTTGGAAAGCCACTGGCCTAGAGGTGTGATTCTCAAACTCTGGTGCATATTTGAATCACCTGGGGAACTTTTAAAACTTCCACTGTCAGGCTACACCCCATACTGATTAAATCAGAATCTCTCAAGGCAGGTGAAGCAATGTGAGTCAGGTTTTAAAAATCGAATAAGATTTTTCAAGGAGGACATAGTGAGAAGATATCTTGTAGACCTAAGAGTCTGCAAAGACAGGGAAGCATGAAATAGCTTAGTATATTGGAAGTAAAATCAATACTTGCTGAAACATAAAGTTTGACGAGGATAGAGCAAAGGAAGAATGGACTGGACCAATGAGCAGGAATCATTTCACAACAGGCCTGGTAGCTCTTACACCTTAGAGGATAAAATGTGACTTGAGAATTTTTGTTTTCTTTCTGTTCTTTATTGGGGAATTGGTTTGAGTTCCATTTTTTAGTATTTACCCATCTTGCTTTCTGGCCTTGGCTTTCCCATCAAAACCATTCGTCTTAGCCATGATTGTTGATAATTAGGGCAAGTGATCATTTAGCACTCAACAAAATGCAGGCACAGACTATTTTGAACAGAGACACAGAATTGGTAGCAAATAGCTCAGAGAAGAGGTCCTGAGACAAAGACGAAGGAGCTACTGAAAAGAAATGGATTGCTTTAGACTTTTGTGTTTTCCCCAGCAGAAGGAGGGAGGGACTCTGGAATAAGTGCATCTGCCCCCTAAGAAATCAAAGCCAGACACAGGAAGCTGGTGGGAAGAGGCTTCCAGGGAGCCTCAGCTGCCGCTGCCGCTGCCTTCTGTCTCCTGTGAGCCACAGCAGCTGCACAGACCCCTCTTGTTGGGAGACAAGACAGGATCCTTTCAGCCCCATGAACTTAACCTCATCTTCGATCAATGCTGGGAAGAGAGAAACCAAAATTCTTCCCTGTGACTGAGCACAGGAGAATGTGACAGTTATTGGGGATAACGGGTTTCCTGTGGGCCCCTCAGCAAACAAGGGCTGTTGTTTGGTGTGTGCACACCCCTGCCTGTGTCAGACGAGGGAAGAAGGATGCGAGGGAGGCAGGAGTGGTCCATTATTTGATTCATACGCTGCATTGTGAATATTTCCAAAGGACAACGATAGACAGATGCCTTAAGCCATAGCACCTTGGCAGAAGAGGCCATGGTGGGTGAGCAAACCATCCAAACCCCCGCTTGCTTCTCCTCCCTCTGTCTCCACCCCTCTCCTTGAACATTTTCAGGTTGTAGGGGACTCTAACTGAGTCTCCTCTTTGAATTACAGTCAAGATTAGCTCTAACTAGGCTGACCAGATCAGAGGCAGTATAATAGACAAAGCAACAGTATATCAGTTATGAAGATAAAGTTAACACTCAAAGCCCATCCTATCCTCACTAGGCTTTGGTCTCTACTTTTGATATCATGTGAAATGGAAGGAAGTCGGGGATGCAATTGTTTGGGGAGGATGTGTCAGCAAGTCAACCTGAGGCTGGGATGGACAATGGAGGCACAACCCAAGGTCAGCCTTATTTGGAATGGAGGTGAAGAAGTTTTCTCTTGAGGGAATTTCTTAATGAGCTGATCATTTGTTTGTGAATTTGGTTCAGTCATCTCAGCATCATCTCACATTTCCATACATGTATCACCTAATATATTTGGAAGAAAGGGCCAGATGAGTTTCCTTCTGGAAGGTGATGTGATATTCCTCTTCAGTTACTTTTTAATAGATCTCTTTTGGTTGATTCTTCATATGCATTTAAGTTTTATTCTATGCCAAGCTGTGATAAACACTTTTATATGCTACTATTATAGTATAGCCCTTTAAACATAGGCTGTAGAATCATTCTAACAGGTTCAAATCTCAGGTTTTTTCCTTTGGGCAATTAACTAATCAAGTTCAGCCTTAGTTTGTTCATATGTTGAATAGGAGAAATATTACTTGCTTCTTTGGATTAATAGGAGAGATGTGCTGACTATAATACTTGACAAGTAGCCATTGCTCAACAAATGTCAGGTTTTTAGTTTAGTTTTGTTTGTTTTCAATGGACCATTTTTCCCCCTTTGCAAAGGGGCAAAAATGAGACTTAGTGAGTTTAAGTTCGGGTTCAAAGTCACATAAATTGTATATGGGAGATTCCGGACTCGAACTTGGGAGTGGGGACAGAATCCATCCTGTTAAGTGCAACACTACCCAGTCTCTACTGAGCAGTTATTTTTTATTTTATGACCTCTCCTCACCTTCTCAAAATGATTGCCTATTGGTCTTATGCAAAATTTATTCTCAAACCTTGCACTTTTCTGCCCTTGATTGATTCTTCTCAGTTTGTAACTTCACTATTATGTTTCTGCATTGTGCTTATAATTTTTAATATTGTCTATCATAACCTAGTCATTTTACTTTCACACATTCCAAAAGACAAGATCATTTCTTTGGGGAAAAAACATGTAAAGCAAGAAGAGATACTATGATGTAATCATCATGTGTGTGATGAATATCTAAGCATTTTCGTTGCTATTACACTTCAAATATTTCTCTTCTTGTCTGCAGGCAAAGACTCAGTAGCACACTTCTAAAGGCAGCTGACTATGGTGGTCTGGGTGAAAAGTTTCACCAGTAGATCTGTGCTCAGGTTAACAATGAGAGAACAAAGGTGGTACATTTTAAGTTTTAGATATACATGAGTAATTATATACATATGCATACCTGTATATATATATATATATATATATATATATATGCATACATACACACTATATAATCAGTTTGGGCTGGATTGGAGAAGATGTAATTGGGCTTTAAAGGCTGTATCTACAAACTACCATGAAAACCTGAAAAAAATATCATTCAATCACCTAAGTGCCTATTAGATTAAAACAACTGAAATTGGATAAATGATCTTTCTTGAACTACTTAGGTGTGGATAGTCTGGGAACACAATTATTGTCCCATGTCTATAATGCCAAACAGTTTCTTTATAGACCAATATACCAAATAGCTTCCTTACAACAATGTTGAAACATGGTAGTATAATGTCCAGTAATAATGAATATAATATATTTGTATAATTTTTTTCAGTTGATATGTTCTTTTGTTTGAGTTTCCAGTTAGATACAGATGTATGAGTTTTTTAGAGACAGGGAGCTGTACCTTGTTCACACTTTTTATACCCCCTTCAGGGTCTGATATGGTACTTGGCATATGTTTTTTGACTCAGTCAATGAAGAGGTATAATTAACTGAAGTTTTTGCTCCTTTTTTTTTGCATGAGCAGGCACTGGGAACCGAACCCGGGTCTCTGGTATGGCTGGCGAGAACTCTGCCTGATGAGCCACCACGGCCTGCTCTGCAACTTTTTTTTTTTTAACTTACTCTTTTATTGGTTAAAAGGCTGCAAGTTAAATCAGTCATTTCCCTTCTTTTAACCTTTATAATTAGCTAACTATCCAATGTGTACTCATTGCATGCAATATGTGCTTTGGAGGAATTTAAAGTGTGAGATAAAAATGGTAAAGCCCATATCTGCCTACAGGATGGTTCTAGACTAATTGCATTAGAGGCCTGTATCTAAATAGCTTCCAAGCTACATATGTTGTCTCTTGACTGTGAAAGTCTACCAAACTCTAGAAACAGACATAGCATTTCCTGTGTTAGGTTTCACAAACTGAAGAACTATTATTGCATATACCGTGCTCTTCTCTCTTCTTTAAATTAGGTCTGGTAGGTAGCAGAGGAACTCAGAAAAACCACCTGAGATGAAACCCTACTTTTTCTGGTTTCTAATGTATGACATACTTGATAATCTGAGTTATTAAGAAACAGCTCCCCATGGACACTGACTCTGAGCCACAGGCTCATCCTCCCTGTAGCAGCCCTTCAGGGCTCCATATTTATACATTAGAACAATGATCACCAAATGAGGCGGTACCAGGAATGGGATTTCCATTAGCAACTGCACTATGGACACTCGAGAATCACAGCTCTTCCACAGTGATCATTTCTGGTGGAGAAATGGTGGGGGGAAATGGAGGTTGGAGGTCAAATATCTAACATCCTCCAAAATGGTCATCTCCTGTCTGCTATACCACTGAACTATTTCATCAGACATCTATCCCTTCTGCTATTTGCTCCACACACATTTACTTCACTGTGCCAGACTTCGTTCACATGGTAGGGCCTCATATGCAAAAAGCCATAGCATCTGCCCATGAGGAGTTTATCTTTCTGACTACACTGCTTAAAGAGCATGGATGTTTTGTACCCACTCCTATCTCTCCCGAAGGAACAACTGTTAGCTTCTGAAACGATGTACAATATTTGCTTCAAGAGGCACAGGAAGTCCTAAAATATACCACAGCGCATGAATAGGTTGTGACTGATACTACGCAGTGGCTTAATGCATACCGTAGCCAAGGGCAAGATATCTCATAACTAATTATATTCATTTTGCAGTTAACAGAGACATTCAAAGTACGGATCTAAAAATGTGTAAGTTGAACTTCTGTTAAAATTACACTCTCTCTAAGGAAAATAACTCACTTCTCTTGCTCTACTTTAAGCTACACATGCAAGCTGCCAAAAAACACTTCATTTAATTTAGGGAAAAAGCCTGTCCAACTGTTATCAGGGATCATATAACGACCAGTTGTTTTGATGAGGTCTTTGAAGCTTATAAGTTGTACGTTTTGTGCTCTTGTTACACAGCCTTAGGCTACTGGAGAGAGACAGAATGAAGAGAATTGATTCAAATGCAGAATGGGAAGGAGATGTTTCCATACCAAGTTTTGAAAGTTTATGACACTTCTGTGTGCATTATCTCATCCAATTCTCCTCAGAGCTCTGCAGAGGCAGGTGTTATGATTGTCCCTGATTTTCAGATGAAATTTTATTTGAAGAGAAGAAATTACAGAGATGGGGATTCGACTCAGTTTTTCTCACTCCAAATCCCGAGTTTTTTCTACATCAATGTCTAAACTCCAGCACGTACTGGGATAAATCTTTGCAGAAACCATATTTTCAGTCTGGTTGCTGATACTGTTATGCTAATGTTGTCAACTTTCTCTTAATGTATCATGCATATAAGTTATAATTCTTAGTCTGAAGTGCTCTAAAAGGAATTTCATGGTCCCAGATGTCTGTAGGGGACTATTTGAATCTTAGGGATTGGGGGGATAGTATGGCATCTATTGGTAGACTCAGAGTCTTCTGATAAAGACTAGGAATGAAGACTGTCTTTAGTTTTGGACCTGACCCGCAATTTATCTTACAATGAGTTACTAAGGACAATCAGTTGTAGACAAAGCAATGAAATTGGGGCTTTACATTAAACTGTAAATGCTCTCAGTAGAAAGCCACAAGTTTGCGTCAATCAATATTCATATTGTGCCTAAAATGTGCAAGACACTACGTAGGTGTTACGTGGGGGAGAAGGGCATACAACATGGTTTGCCCAGAACAGGCCTAATTTATGCCAGTCACCCTAGTGTCCTGTCTGCTTAGAACCCCCTCCCCTCTCACTCTCAAAAATTACATGGTCAGCCTAGTGAGAGTAAATAAAAATCAAGGACAACTCAGATCCTGTCCTCAAGGGGATTACAATCTGATGAGGCCCAAGAGGGATGTAAGATAAGAAAACATATGTAAAACAAAGCAGAATTTTCCAATTGTTATTTTTAAGTTACATAAAGGAAATGCTTTGGGAGTTTAGCTAGAAAGATGTATTTATTTGGGGCCAATGAAAGAAGAAAATATCACCCTGAAATTTTCGGAGGCAAGGCTGAAAGTTATCAAAAATATTGGGACAGACACAAAATAAATACCAGTATGGAAAACCCACGCTTCAGTGGTCATTCTCCATTGAGGATTGTAATTTGGTCCATCACTCTGGGCAGAGGATCTTGATGAAAAATCAAATCTGTCTCTTCAACAACCTTTGAAAAGATTCATTGTATTCAGAACTCAAGAAAAGCTAACCCCACACCAACTCCAGGAGGTTCCATGTCCAAGCCAATTACCTAATCTCCTTCCTTTGGTCAATGTCTGGGAGGAAACAGTCATGAGACCAATTCTGGCCAATGAAACATGAGAGGAAGTTAGCTGGGGGACTTCTGGAAACTTCCCTTATCCTAAGAGACAGGGGGAGAGAAGGTCCCAACTTTTCCTCTGGACGGCATAAAGTCTTTACATTGAATGCCACTGAAATGGTGGCATGTACCAGTTTGAGGATGACACCAGCACATAGAAAAAGGCAGGGTCAGGGAAATCTCCCGGAAGTGTGCAGCCTAAACCCACTATGTCTCAGCATTCCCATTACATGGGTTCATAAATATGCTTATTGTTGAAGTCAGTACGAATTAGACCTTCTGCAGCCAGCAACCAAATGCAAACTAATAGTCCTATTTCCAGTTATGGTTCCAACCCTTCATCCATTCATCTAGCTAGTAGCCATCTCTGCTATAGAAATGTTTTTTATCCATCTGTTTCTGCCACTCTACAAATAATGTAGAGATATAAGCTGCAAAAATCTTATCAAAGAATTTTTATTAAAGAATATTTGCCTCCATTTTCCATGAAATAATGATGACAATGACAATGAATTATAATGGCTAATGTTTGCTGAATGCTTGCCAAATGGCTGGAACTCTTCTGGACACTTTATTCATTTACTCATCACAGCAACCCTGTGTGATTGGATGTATTCTCTCCATTTCAGTGTGCTGGTTTGAAAGGATGTATGGACCATAGAAAAGCCATGCTTTAATCTAAATCCCATTTCATAAAGGGAGAATAATTCCTATTCCATACTGTATGTTTGAAACTGTAATCAGATCATCTCCCTGGAGATGTGATTTAATCAAGAGTGGTTGTTAAACTGGATTAGGTGATGACAGGTCTCCACCCATTTGGGTGGGTCTTGATAAGTTATGGAGTCTTATAAAAGAGGAAACATTTTGGAGAATGAAGGAGATTCAGAGAGAGCAGAGAATGCTGCAGCACCACGAAACAGAGAGTCCATGAGCCAGTCACCTTTGGAGATGAAGAAAAATGCCTTCCAGGGAGCTTCATGAAACAGGAAGCCAGGAGAAGAAGCTAGCAGATGAAGCTGTGTCCGCCATGTGCCCTTCCAGATGAGAGAGAAACCCTGAACTTCATCGGCCTTGTTGAACCAAGGTATCTTTACCTGGATGCCTTTGATTGGACATTTCTGTAGAGTTGTAATTGGGACACCTTCTTGGCCTTAGAACTGTAAACTAGCAATTTATTAAATTCTCCTTTTTAAAAGCCATTCTGTTTCTGGTATATTGCATTCTGGCAGCTAGCAAACTAGAACACACAGACACATGGCTAATAAATGGCAGAATGTCAATGTAAACTTGGGCAGTCCTGCCCCAGAGACCTAATTTAATCTTTACAATCCTTTGTGTCCCCAGTTCATCCTAGACAGAGCAGTCTTATTCCAGCTCATCACCTGGATTTTAGTCCCCTACAGACTGTAACCAGACAATTTGAAACATCATATCAGGAAGGAGTGCTAACTGCAGAGAATTCACAACGCCTTGCCTGTGATTCTATATTTTTTATCTTGCTCTATTCTTATTTCCTTGTGCACAGAATAGTGCAGATGTTGGCGTAATGATCAGGAAATGTGATGATTCTGAAACTAGGACGCATTCTACAAAAATGCTCATTGAAAAACTCCCCTCCACATTTTTGTGGTGAGAGTGGCTATTTGGATCTCATGGGTTTGGGTGATAAAAATACAAATACTAGGCTGGGTTCTACTGTGAAAAGTCTTTATCTGATTATTTAAAGCCTTCTACCTTATAGTCATTTCCTATATTGAACTATTAAATCTTGAGCCTGTAGGGACCTGTTTCCATCTTCCGCCTACTTCACAGCTGTTGTGGGTGAAATTGTTTGCTGCCCTGCTAAGGTATTTATTTTTAAAAGATTAATGCCTGTTTGCATGTGAATTACACTAGGCCCTGTGGGTGATGGGAAAGAGAAGCCATGGACAATGGCCTCTGACAGTAATAGAATGACCACAGGTCATAATTTGCCTGAGACAGTCCAGGTTGATTCCAGGTATCCTGATGTAATTATTAATAACATCTCCTTTCACTCCGAAAAGTGTCCCAAATGTATAATAAATTTTATGGTCACCCTAGACCTTGTAAAGGCCTTAAATTCAACTAGAGAAGCAGGAGACACAAACAGAAAAAGACAACCAACACAACAAAGCAATGTGTGGTGAATGCCAAATACATGATCTTGCCATCAATGAGTGGAGCCACATTTTAGAAGGAGAGACTGCCGTGGCCTTTGGCAATCTGGTAAATGTCTTGAAGATCGGACTTAAACTGGCTCTTGAAGAACAAGCAGGCTATAAGCAGACAGAGAAGGAAGGAGGCCACACAAGAAGCCCTCCATTTGAGCCACTGCAACAATCAAAGCCCAGCATGATTTTTGTAAAAAATGATTCTCTCCCCTCTTCTCAGCAAGCTGATGTAAGAGAGAGATCAGCTGGTAGGTTAAGCAGAAAACCCACATTGTACCATTTAAACATGTGGGGGTTTTCCAAGGGTTCACTTTGGTTCCCCACCACACTGAGCCATTTCCCTTGCTGCCCTAACCACTGTCCCTGTGGTTATGGAGGGGAATAAATCACCGTGCCCTGGCCGGGGCAGAGAGTGTGCCCTGCCTGGTGCCCCAGAAGACAACCTGGGTTTAGGAGCAGGTCCAAGATGTGAAGACACACACCTCACTCAATTTCTATTCGGCTGTGTTTTCAACCATCTTCTTAGTCTAGATGTGTGCAGAGAGGCCATGAGGCAATCCTAAATGGGGAACTGAGTCTGCTAATTCAGTTTTCAAAGGCGTTTTAAGGAAGTGGTACAGAGTACCATCACTATTGTTGATTATCCCAAATGCCTTTTTTGAGCAGGGTTGGGGTTAGTGCTTCTCAATCAAAGGTGTGAATGTCACAACCACACTGTCTTCTTTGAGCGCGATACAATTAAATTAAACACAGACGGGCGTTCTCTTCTAGGGTTCATTTACATCAATAGTTTTCAGATTTGTTTTTTCATTAAGGACTAGAATCTTTTATTCAATAAAATCTTAGGTGTAATGCTAATTTATACGTGACAGAAACTTCTATTTGCCAACTTCTGATAGTCCCTTTCTTATTAATGGAATCCCGATGTTTCCTGGGGACAGCAATGTACCCAGCTTGAGAAAAATAAAAACTAGATTTCCTGCAAGGAAAAAAAAAATAAAAGCTAGACTTCCTGCTTTCTTTTTAAGTAAGGGTAGTTATGTGACACAAATCTAACCAAAATTAGTCTGAACTTTGGGTATCCATGAAAGTTCTTCAAAGAAGAACTAAATTAGCTGGCATGTGCCTTTTTGGCCTTTCCCTTCTAGCCTACCTGCACTGTGGATGGGATGGTTGGAGCTCTGGCAGTCTTCTTGAGAAGGTGAAGATGATGGCCATACTCTAAAGATGTGGGAACAGAATGCCAGAAGTAATCTGAGTATCTAAATGATATCATGGAGCTATCATACCAGTCCCAGAGCTCCCTACCCCTGGACTTGGTTATGTAAAAGAAAAAAAATTATCCCAATATCTCTAAGTTCGAATGTTTCCATATTAGCTGATAAAAGGCATTCTTTATGTTAAACTCACATAGAAGAAGCTTCTCTGGCTGAAGTAAATTTAAGTGGAAGCCAGAGTTATACCTACCATAATATTTGAAAAATAAGATGTTTACTAAGCAACTTTGGATTAATTTGGCATTTCTGGAGATACTAATAATAAAATAGAGGATCATCTGTAAATTATTTAATCTTATTAGAATCACGACCCTCTGTGTTCCCTGCAGAATGTCTATTTGAGGTAAGAATATTAGAAAAAATGTAATTTCTTTCTGTCACTTCAGAGAAGGTGCTATTCGATATGGAATGGTTTAACGAGATCTTATTCAGCATTTTATGGCATGCTTCTTCTCAGTTTATGTGGGAGAAAGAAAGGTGCAAAAGAATAAAAAGAAGAGAAGATGTTTTTTTGTATCTATTGATTACTTGTCAATTTATATTTTACCATTTAATCATCACTGCTAACCTAGAGGGGAGACAGATCCTATGTGCTATCCAACTCCAGAGAGCACCATTCACATAGAATCCAATAAGAATAGTGTCTTCTGGACTTGTACAATGTGACAGACTTAAATTAGAGGACATAACCTTTTTTTTGGTTGGTCTAGTGTTCCTTTCTTTGGAGAACCACCTACCCTCCATTCCATGGCAATCCTTCACCATCCATATAGTTCAAAGAGAGCTGACAGCTCTCCCTGCCCAAGGCCTTGAGTTGGTCATTTGGCCCCAGCATATCTGGCCACCTCATCTCCTAGTAACAGTTGGTTCAAGGATGTTCCTGACCAAGGACAGGCCAATAAGACTACTCCTTGAGATGTCTGCTGGCACTAAAGGGAATGATCCTCTCTTCCTCTTGGATCCTCAGTTGTCCATATGAACCTGCAGCTGCTGGTGGCCCTCCTTCTGTGGTGTAGCAAAGGCTTGCCTGTGAATGAAACTATAACCCTATTTGAGCATTGGATCCAGTCACATGGAAGACACTGGACTTTTTCAGTTATGTCAGTCTATTAATACATTTTTTTTGAAAAAGCTAGTTTGATTTCTATTTCTGTCATTTGCTATCAAAGAGTTTCAACTAATCCAGGTGGCTAATACCATCTCCCCGAGTCTCAGAAATTAAGCAACTTGGCTAAGCCGAGTTAGTAATTGACAGACTCAGATTTTAATAGAAGGTAGTCAGGTTCTCACATCCATCATGTTTTCATTATGCTTTTTTGCCTCCCCAAGCTGAAGGAAATCAATCACAATTTGTGGAACTCATGTTGCTATAACATTAGGCTTTTTAAAATATATCATTTTATAAACATGGTTCCTATGTCCCAAATTTTATGCTAATTCTAGCTGGTAAATTTATGAAGCAAAGTTATTACCTGTTGTTATAGGAATAATTCCATATATACAAAGCTCTAGTGGATGTTTCAATGGGGCTTAAGAGCAAACACTTTTTTGAACACCTACTATGCATATGGTGTTGGATTAATTAGTAACGAGGAAACAAAAGAATAAAATAAATAGGAATAATAGTCAACACAGAGCCCAACATATATTTTGTTCATGATGAAGAAAAAATGTGGAATTTAATCTTTATTTGTAGGACACTACAAGATAAGAAATTCCGTAGAGAAATAAGAAACACATTGAGAGGAGAGGCTTCATAGAGTATTATGTACAATTTGGAACTGATCAAGCATAGCTTTGTTGTAAAAAGTGGTACATAGCAAATCATATTTTTAAAAAATTCTTAATAGAGAAACAACAAGACACACTTATACCAGGCATAGTGCACAAACAACTTTAAACCCCAGCTGTACAATGCAAAAGTTAAAAGTCTCCGGTGCACCATCCTGAACCTGGAAGGTATAGCTTTACAGGTAGTTTCTGGAACAACATTCTAATCTTCTTCTTCTTCTTCAGAGAAATATTTCTCAATCAAGCTTAATGAAAACTCATTTTCATGGTTTTGTGGAGCTTCGATTTTGCCCAAGACTCCACATTTTTCAATCATTATATTAGGTTTCTCAGTTTCACCTAATTTTTGAGCAGCCTGAAAGATATTTGAAATGGCATCCAGAATAACCAGAATAATTTTGGTATCTTTCACAGGTAAAAAGTTCATCAATGGTTCTATTATACCACAATGGACATGGTATACGATCTTTCCAACTATTCCACCATTTGTATAGTTGGTCACAGTTCATACTGCTTCCTTTTGTGTTTTAAAGTCTGCCTTAGAAAGAATGCTAAAGAAGAATGGGACTAATCCATTGGTTCACCACTTGCTGTATCCGGTCCTGGTGGCCAGCTGTGATGTTTGACATTGCCCATGTTTGACATAGCTTCCTTTTGAATATTAGTTTTGGGGTTAGTTAGCAGGTTGAGAAAGATGGCAAGTGCTCCTGCATCTATTACAATCTGAGTCTGTTCCTCTGTCCCAGTGATAATATTTCCTATGGCTCTTAATGAAGGAGTCACAACTGGCAATTTAGTAGCCCCTAGAAGCTTTACAAGCTGGGGCACAACTCCAGTTTTCATAACCATTCCGATCTGTTTATTTGGATCATCAGTAAGATAGGAAATGGCCCAGCAGGTATCCGCTAATACTGCTGGATCATCATGATGCAGGAGACACACTAAAGTAGGAAGAAATTGCTCAACAGCATCTAATGTGGGTACAGAATTCTTGTTTCGACAAAAGTTGGAAAGTGTCTAGGTAAGATTATGAAAGTAACCACATGCTAAAGATGACATATCAAGAGCTGCAAGTAGAGCCAACAGAGGATAGACTGAACTGTAATTGATAACCAAGTCTGGAAAAAATAAGCCATCATGTCAAAGTTTCCTAGAGCCCATACAGTTTGTTCACCAATGTGAGTGTGGGGAGACGCCAACACAGAAATGAATGCACCTCCATCTACCACAGCCTTGGTCTGTTCTGATGTCCCAAAAGCAATGTAAGTGAGTGCCCAAGCAGATTCAAATCAGAACAATCAGTTCTGTCCAAGAAGGACACAATTTTGGAATCAGACCATCCCAGATTACGTTGTCTATTCGGGGCTGTTTTTCCCTAGAAAGCAGTTTCCTAGCAGCTTGAGAGGCTTGAAGCTGGCTTTCCAAATTGTTGCTATTTATGCCTTTGACAATGTCATCAACAGACCGATTTACAACACCCTGGTTATTATGGTTTTCCTGCAGTGGAGAAGTAGCATTATCAGGAAAAGAGCTGACTTTTCCTTTTCAGCATCTGGTCATCTGCAGCTTCATATTAGCCACCTCATATACACCACCACCTCATTTCTGTACTCTCTTTCCCCTTGTTCTTGAATCTGTTAAAGCGGGCAGCTGGTGAATTAGCATTGTCATTGGTGGACATAGTTGTGAGACAAAGGGAAGAAGCTCAGGAGTAGGCTCGGGCTTGCACAGCAGGAGATAAACAGGGCTCACTGCACTCGAAACGTCCACCATGGCTCAGCCCAAAGACTTCAAGCTTGACATATTTTTAAGTCACTATATTCAAAGATAGAAAGTAGTAAGTTTCATAAAGCTGATAGAAGGAAAATGCTAGCACTAATAGAGATACATTGTTGTTGCAAAAAGACATGGGTTAGTAGGGGAATTGATTGAGCTATGTGGTGAGGACTGTATAGGGTGCACATGTGAGGCACTGTGGAGAGAACAGAACTTTCTATGATGTTAGAAATTCTTCTTTATAGCTCTCCCAGACCACAGCTACTAGTCCCATATGGCTATGAAGTATATGGATTGTGGCTAATGTGACTAAGGAGCTGTCTGACTAATGTTTACTGTATTGGATAATGCGGTTCTAGACAGAGAAATAGCATAAGCTAAAGTGCAGGGTGGAGAAATGGAAAAGATAAAATTTGCATAAAAGACAAAGCAAATTGCCTACCTCACCTGGAATTGAGCTTTTGAGGAAGTAAAGTGGAAATGATATTTGAAAAAGTGATGCAGAAAATGTAGTAGAAAAAGACAGATGTGAAATATATCATGAAAGGAGCAATTAGAGCACTATAAACTGATTAGAAGAATTGGAGAATGAAGAACCATGCATTTTGGAGAACAAAGATGGAAGGACCAATAAGAGAAATATATTTGGCAGTATGGACCCCTGGTTTAGAGAGAGATTCTGGGCTTGGTTTTAGATCTTTTGGGTTTAAGTTTCCAGTGCAAGAAATATAGACTTAACAAAAATGTAACAGAATTTCTGGGAATTACCTGCAGATAAAATCGGGATCAGCCAACTAGAGTCCTCAAGCCAAATTTGGCTTGCTACCTGTTTTTGTAAATAAAGTTTTATTGGAACACAGCTACTCTCTTTGTTCATTTATTATGTATGTCTGCTTTTGTACTATAAAAGTAAAGTTGAGTAGTTGTATCAGACTGTCATGGCTTGCAAAGTCAAAAACATTTATCACCTAGTCGTTTGGAGAAAAAGATTGCTGACTGCTGATATAGATGATTAAAATCACCAGAGGCATAAGATTCTAATGATTTTACTATGGGAAATTCTATTATTCAACAGAACTCAATGACCATTACTATTATATTGCTCTGTTTATAATGTACTACTTTTGTTCAGAATAAGGTCCTCATTGATTCTAAATTTTATCTTGGGTTACCAGGAAAAAATTAAATTATTCTCTGTTTAATAATACTGTTAAATGTGTTATATTTTTTATCTAGATATCTGCACCTTGCAACTCTTTTTATAATTTATATTTCTCCATTAACTATAGTGTTTTATTAAACAGAACACTGCATTCTCTGACTATTCCAAATGATACAGATGTTAAGCCATATGAAATTCTTCGATTTTCTTCAATTCACAGAAGCTAAATGGAAGCTGAATCATTCGATGTGACTGAAGGAGTATGGGAAACTGCTTGTATCTTAACAGGGGGCATATATTTAAGTATTAGCATAATAAGAATAGCAACAAACTAGGAAAGAAGGAAGGAAAAATTCAGAAAAAAAAGAGGAAATTATGGATGTAATGAGTACGAACTTTGAGGGAAACCAGATTTGGCTTTGAAACTTGGTTCTACCATAAAATGTTTTTGACTTTGAGCATGTTATTTTAACCTCTCTGTAATATCAAATGTGTCACCTTATTTCATTTTGCTAAAGCTGATGAAACGCAATACACCAGAAATGTTTTTTTGTGTTTTTTTTTTGCCGTGGGCAGGCTCTGGGAATCGAACCCGGGTCTCTGGCATGGCAGGCGAGAACTCTGCCACTGAGCCACTGTTGCCCACCCAATGGGTTGTTCTTTACAGTGGAGATTTATTAATTGATGATTTACAGATCTCAGGCCGTGAAAATGCCCAACTCAAGGTATCAACAGGATGATACTGGACTCTGAAGAAAGACTGCTGGCATCTGGGACACCTGTCACATGGGAAGGCACATGGCTGGTGTCTGCTGGTCCTTCTCTCCTTGGGTGTCATGGCTTTCGGCCTCTGGCTTCAGTGGCTTCCTCTTAGTTCTCCGTGGGTCCTCCCTTAGCTTTTCCTGGGCTTTTCCCTAGAAGCTCCTCTTGATTTCATCTCTCTCAGCTTCTTTTGGTTTTCTGCAAGTCCTTTATCCTCTCATAAAAGACACTGACAGGATAAACTTATGAAGCATGTAATAACATGGATGGACCTAGAGAACATTATGCTGAGTGAGTCCAGCCAAAAACTAAGGACAAATACTGTATGGTCCCACTGATGTGAACCGACATTCGAGAATAAACTTGGAATATGTCATTGGTAACAGAGTCCAGCAGGAGTTAGAAACAGGGTAAGATAATGGGTAATTGGAGCTGAAGAGATACAGACTGTGCAACAGGACTAGATACAAAAACTCAAAAATGGACAGCACAATAATACCTAATTGTAAAGTAATCATGTTAAAACACTGAATGAAGCTGCATCTGAGCTATAGGTTTTTTTTTGTTTGTTTGTTTGTTTTTTTACTATTATTATTACTTTTATTTCTTTTCTCTATATTAACATTCTATATCTTTTTCTGTTGTGTTGCTAGTTCTTCTAAACCGATGCAAATGTACTAAGAAACCATGATCATGCATCTATGTGATGATGTTAAGAATTACTGATTGCATATGTAGAATGGTATGATTTCTAAATGTTGGGTTAATTTCTTTTTTTCCGTTAATTAATAAAAAAAAAAAAAAGACACTGGGAGAAGATTAAGACCCACCTTGAATGAAGTGGGTCACATCTCCATTGAAACAACCTTATCAAAAGGTCCCACCCACAATAGGTTGGCACTCACGGGAATGCAATAAAAGAACCTGACCTTTTCTGGGGTGTAGAACAGCTTCCAAACCATACCTCCTTAAACTATAGATAGGAACCACTTCATATGTTTATTCTGAGCACAGTGGTGTCAGATAAAATACAAGATACCCAGCTAAGTTTGAATTTCAGATAAACAATGAATAATTTTTTTCAGTATAAGTACATCCCATGCATATTTGCCATTTATCTGACCTGTTATAAAGAAACACAAAGAGTGAATCCTAAAATGACCAACGGACTTCAGTTAATAATAATGTATCAGTATTGATGTATCAACTGTAACAAATGCAGCACACTAATGCAGATGCTAATAATAGGGAAATTGTGAGAGGGGAAGAGAATTAGGGAACTCTATGAATTATCTGTTTTCTTTTCTGTCAACCTGAAACTTCTCTGAAAAAATAAAGTTTATTAAGATTTTTGAAAATATGCTTTCTTTAGAAAATTTCCAGAAACAAAATATTCTATCTAGATATAGTCATAAATGATTGGATTATATAAACAGGTACCAAGAAAAATTATGCTCTGTATACTATTTTGAACATTCAGATATAAAGAAGGTTGGGTTTTTTTTTTCCTTTTTTTTTCTTTGTTGTATACAGGTGTGTGTTAACTTAAAGTTTTAGAAAGAACTTTAGAAATACTTTGAGGACACCATCATTTTGTAAGGCTGAGCAAAACAGAACAACAAGGAACGCTCTGGGTACCGGCAGAGTCCCTCTCCTCAGCACTTTGCTGGCCACAGTTCCAAGGGCAGGGCCCTCACCATCCTCCTCTCTCTGACCCAGAGGGTCTTGACTGGGTGGGCTGCCAAGACTATGGGCTCAGAGAGGGTGAAAGGGAGGCGCAAAGGACCAGTGGCCACTCACTTGTTGATCGATGCTTAAGTGTAGTTTGCTCACTTGTTGATCTATGCTTAAGTATAGTTTTTGCATTGCTTGTTTGCTACTTAATAGCAAAGTCAAGTAAAAACAAATTCAGCTAAATCATCATCCTTTTCTATTTTTCAACCTGGACCAGCTTTGTAGTATGGCTGAGTTCCACTGATTTCACTAGAAATTTTTTTTTTTTTTGGTATGCTGTATGGTGGGGTCACATTTCATTCTTTTTCCATGTGAGTATCCCGTTATTGCAGCACCGTTTGTTGAATTTTTGTTTGTTTGTTTTGCTTGTTTGTTTTGTTTTGGGGGAAGTGCATGGACTGGGAATAGAACCTGTGTCTCCCGCATGGCAGATGAGAATTCTGCCACTGAACTACCCTTGAATCCCCCCCATCAGCAATTTTGATATAATTCCTGTGAGTAAAAGGGTTAGAGAAAGAGAGACAAATCCTCATTTTCTCCAGAGGACGTCATTATTCAGTAGGCAATGTCTAAGACAAAAAAATAAAGAACAAAAAGCAAAAAATAGTATTATAAATATGGAAGTATATAGCAGAAAGAACTACTTAAAATAATTGAAAATGGGAAGAGACTTGGGAGTGAGGTAGAGAGAAGTTAGTACTATAAGTTTTGTTATGGTATTTGAATTTTGTAAAATTGTGAACGTGTATTCCTTTGATAAAAAAGGTAAGTTTAATTTTTTAAATTACGTGCCTATTATGCTCAGTAGGATATAGCATTTTTTTTCTGCCAGTTTCAATTTCCACAAGTCTCTAGTTCTGCAACTGATATCTTCCTCTTTTCTAACAATTTCTACATAAGAAATAATGAATTCACTAATTCTGTGACCATGAAGACTGATTTAGATAATCTCAGAATTGCTAAATCATTAGGAAAGGCTTCCTGTTAGATGAAATTGCAATTCCTTTACCACTGAGCATTTTGCTAACTCAAAGCATTTTCACAAATACAGAGTCGATTGGTCTGGAAAAGTAACAAGCTTCTTTATATTCTTATCTGCCCTTCTTGGCATCACACACAATAATGAATTAATGTAAAAGATTACCCACTTCTTCCAGGTATTATTCTCACCGAGCTGGAGGAGAGCAGAGACTGCCCTATTCTGACTTCCCTTGCCGAAGATGAAACAGATGGAAGCGCCATTATAAGTCAAGGTCATGGGTTGGTGGAAATTCTGTGATTCAAGAAATGAAGCCGCAGCCAAGATTGAGGTTGTTATGGAAACATTCTTTACTAATCGCTAACTACTCCTGCTTTCCGTTTCTGGGTAAACAGGTTAAGAATGCTGAGTGTTCTGGGCTGGCCCCCAGGTTTCCCTGCCATGCGCTGTCTGGCCCCCATTCCTGAAGCACACGTCACTGTCTGTATGTTTGTTCTCAAGGCGGGCAAAAGCTGTTGTGACTTGCCCATTCCCAGTGTTCAAACAGTCCAGCTGTTGTGTCAACACTTTAGGGCCAGCTCTGATCTTGACGGGCCACTCCAGCTTTTTATTATGGGCAGTGCATTCACTTTCATCTGTGCTCAAAGACCTCAGATCAGCCTCTGCCAGAAACTAAGACTTGATCAGTAGTGAAAGGTAGAATTCTTAATGTTGAACTCGCCAAGGGACTCAGTTACAGGACGGATCTAGAGTCTGGATAGAGTTTCAAGGAGGTTGAAAATGGCATCAGGTAAAATCGGTGAGTTAATACTGAGGGCAGTTATCCTTCCCCTTTAAGAGTGGAGAGGAAACTGATCCTAATTGCTGCTTCATTCACAGAGGCTTACTTGTACCAGGCCAGGCGTGGTTTTAAGTGGTTCTTCTGTCTTATCTTATTTAGTCCTCATCACATCCGCAGGTGGTATTTCCCTTTCATGGGATTAAATAAAAGAATGTCTTAAAAGTTCTTAACACAGTGCCTGACAATGCATAAAGAAATGTTGGCTTACTATCTTTACTAGCCACCCATAATGACACATCATCGCTCTGCGGTTTTATAAATCTGAGTCTTTCAAAATCATGCCAGTCCAAAGGAGACTCTCCCCTTGGGGAAAGAATGTGAAGGGTGGAAAATTAAACTCCTGTGCAAGTTTACATTCCTACGTTTCAGTGGCTAGAGAACTCAACAGGTGAGGGCCAGACAAAAGAAATTTCTTAACATTAATTCCAGTGACTGAAGTATGTTGTATGTCCAGATATTGATTACATATAACTTCCCCGGGCTAATGCCTCTCCTGTCTAACACTGACACTTTTGATCAGCAATCAGAAACTTAGCCTCATGTTCTGGACTGTCCAAAGATGGATAAGGTGACTGCACTGAGAGTGGAAATCCTTTGCTCAGAGGCAAGACTCATTAGCAAAGCAATTGTAGAGGGAATTCAAGCATCAACTACATGTCTTTTAATTCTCATTCTGAGAATTGATGGTGCTAAGAGCACATATTGATGACATTTTTAATAGATGAAAGGGAAAACTTTATCACCATATTGTTACAAAATGTTACCAAAGGCAAGTGTACATTTTGCAAATTAAATGTAATTAAATGTTTAATTAAGACCTTTAACTTTCAAAAACTTTTTTTTTTTTGGCTTAAATAAAAGTAGGCATTCGAGGGTTAAACATTAGAACCACGTTCTAAACTTGGAATCCTGTTCTAATGGTTAGAATGCAGTTATGGTGAGAAAGGGATATGATGGAAAGACGTGATTAAATCAAGGGCCTTGGCATCAGGAAGATTGAACTGGAATTAAAACTTCGCCCTGCTCCCAAATAGTTTTAATGGTCCTTGAGAAAGTTTCTTCTTTACATGTGTGTTTGCATGTCTCTAAAATAAGATATGTTAGGGGGTCTTTATGAAGATTATTTGAAATAATACATTTAAAGGACTTGGCATATAGTAGGAACTCAACAAACAGCTGCTATAATGATAATTATGAATAGGACAAAGAGATCTAGGATGTACCTTGGATTCTATAAATTCTGCACAAGAGAGAGGCCATTTTCAAGTCACTCAACCTAAAAGATTTTCTCATCTTGCCCCAAATCTGGGCATATCCAACTTCTCCTATCCCCACAAACTGACCTAGAGAAATTCAGTACTGGACAGGGAGAGGTAGAGAGGTGGATTAAGTGTTCCTCACAGGTATTGCCTCTATCTGATACATATTTATATCCAGTGGGTCCCCTATGATCTTTAACACACAGTTGACTCTAAATAAATTGAACCAAATGGAATAGGAAACACATTCAACACATACACCATTCCTAGTAGAAAGAAGCAATCACTTCAGAACTTCTGCAAGGACAGTGAGGATGGAGAAGTTGCCAATGTATATACTCTACCTAAAGTCTGAACTTGAAGGAACTGCAGCCATGGAATCCAGAAATCATCTGATGTTAAAGCACAAATAACCAGATACAAGGACCAACCATTTCATTCTGGAAAATTACAGGAAACATGGAGGACAAACCTTGGGAGATACAAAACCAAGGGATGGACAGACAAGAGTAAGGGAAAGAAATGACCAACTCCCCAATGGGGAGGACGTTAACACCCAACCCATAGTTTTATTTTACTTAAAATAACTGACTAGATGCTAATTGCATATATTAAATACTTCCACAGCAACATCTAGGCCAATGGTTGACCAAACAACTGGACGCCATAACCAAGTTGACACCCCCAACTTTGGTAACAGTTCTTGCATGGATAAGACCAGGCTGAGCACCACATTTTACAGTGTTGTTTTTCAGAGGTTTTGGGTATCTAGGTATTCTAAGGAGTATATTTCACATTAATTTTCACCTTTGAGCTCAACAATACCTTTATAAGTTAATTGGCAAACTATTATCATTCCCACTTTACAGGTGACAGAATTGAGATTCATGAAATTTAAGCTGATTTCTCACATTTACAGAATTTCTGTTAGAACTGGGAATAATACCCTAGCCTTTGGATTTCAGGTCCCAGGACTTCTACTTACCACATTGTCTTTTGAGAAATAATTTTGCAAATAATGTGATATTTTCTTTTGCATCTGTCTTTCAAAGTGTTACATTTTAAAATCCAATTTGGATTTAAGCCTATTATGTGTTGAATTTGCAATCTCTGAGATGTGGAAAACCTTGTGATATTTATAAGGATCCATGAGCTTTATACAGTCTAAGAGGAAAATCAGTTATAATGGAAATGATGGATGCATTGGATAGGTTGGGATCTTTAAAATATTCATTTCATACAAGAAAATGCTCTAGAATTAGAATCTGTGCTAATACATTATAGAAAATATTGATATCAATAACTCTTCAGGGTGGAATTAGGGCTGGGAAATTTAAACCCAGTCTTGCTCCTTAAAATTCCTGTTGAACATTTATTGAAGCAACCATACTCAGGCATATTCTGAAGATTGCAACTCATTTTGTTAAATTCATATATGTATATATAGCCAGACAGGCTAAGAAATGTAAGTGTAATATAGTTTTCACATGTTATGTGTGAAAACTTTCTCCTTTTGGTTGATTGGTTATGGAGAATTTGAATTCACAGATTCCAGCACCTGCAGATATATGCGCATTTGCAGATGGCAATTAGAACCTCATCCCTCCTTCTCCTCCCCCTCCCACCAGGTATCCTCGGCTTTTCTTCTGCTCCTCAGCAGGACTCCAAGGAGGAAAGTCGGCTACACTGCATGCTTCCAAGCCTGAGTCTGTGGTCTCAGTCTGTCATCTCTGATATCTTGACCAGCTGCCTTTTGGGCTGTTATATAACTGGTTTAGAAAGGTTAGAGTGGGATTCATTTCACCCCTGTCCAAGGATGCTGTGAAGATGTCAACCCACGAATGAATAAGCTGGGATGCTCTGGGATGAGTCCAGCATTTCATACAAGGAGCAGTAAGTGCACAAGTTGCCTTTTTTTTTGCATAGGCAGGCATGGGGAATCGAACCCGGGTCTCCGGCATGGCAGGCGAGAACTCTGCCACTGAACCACCATCACACCACCCTCGGGCTGCTTTTTAATAGAGCTGATAGAACCACTGCTTTAAAAGACATTTAAGTTTCCAGCAAAGAGAGATTTTAAGGATTATAGAACGTCATTCCCATTTTTCTATGGAAACAGAGGCACAGAGAAGTGGCATGATTTTTCAGTTGTCAATGACAATTAAAACGAGAAGTCGAGTTGTTGATACATTTTGTTTTAAGCTCTGCCTTCCTTGCCAGGCCAAATCAATTATTTAATTGAGATGGTGAGTTAATTAAGTAGTTGGTTTGATTGAACTTCTGTAATAAATTCAAGTTTCTGAAACTAAGGTTTATTTTTCAGCTGAGCTAAAATGCTGATGTGCAGACTTGAAGTCAGTTAAGCTTTTTAGATTCAATTCTTTCTAGATTCCTTGAACCATGCTTCTATTTGGCTCAACTTCAAAATAAAGAACCCCAGAACATTTTATTCCTTAAAAAAATGCAATTAGGCAAGCCATGTAAAATGTATAGTCTGTGTGATTACAGGAATTTTTCCATTATATCCTCTCAGCCAAAGATGATTTTATTATGTAAGATTGAATTGAAGTCATGTAAATGGAAAAACAGTATTTTTTTTTAAAACCTCAAGAAGGAATAACCATTGCAAAGAATGTGATAACATCTACATCATGTAAATGTTGGCATTTGACTAATACTTAATTTTATTTGGAACATAGGAAAATGGAATCCAAGAAGGAAATAACAAAAACACCATCTTAAAATTTCTCAAGCACATCTCAGGAAAAATGCACCATTAAGCAGGCATACTGGCAATCATCATAAAATATCCAGTAGCTTTCTTTAAATTGTAGGACAAAGGAATTTGCGTCAACAAAGATGGGAAGTCAAATGTGAAGACTGACCTTTTTTTTTCTGTAGCTACTGGTCTGGTGTTTTAAAAATCATGAAGTTGTCTACACATTCATAGCCGTACAAAAGTATAGGAGAATCAACCACAAAACCGGTTCAATGCAGGCATTTATAAAAGCCTGTAAAAATCGGTGCAAAGAAAGTAAAGTCATCAACATGTTTACCATAAAAATCTGCTGCATCTGTGTACATATGCTCCACATTGATTGCATTTTTGTTTAACTGCTATTTTCAGCAGCCAGTGTATTCCCTGGTTCATGTCAACTTCCTTTTAGGGTTTCCATGTGACTTGCATTAGCATTTTTGGCTTCAAAATTACCCTTAATGAACCATTTATAGTTTTTTTAAGAGTGCTTTAAAAATTTGGCTGTAACAGTTATCCAAAACATAATTTGATGTGCTGTTTAACTATTTAATACTTTGTTTGAAAATTTAAGTGAGGCCTTTGGTTGGTTGGTTGATACAGTACGATTAAGGTAGATTTGATGCCCCTTCAAGACTATAATTATCTGCTGAATTGTTCATGGTCCAGACTTATATATTAGATTGTGTTCTAATAAAATATGAATTCAAAAATGTTGACTTTGGTGTTTTTAAAGTATTTCTTCAAAATATCACTAAATGTACAAATTTTAAAAAATAATGATTAAGCTAAGAAAAATGAATGAAATATTCTGTTACAATGAAAGTGGTCTGCCCATATAGTACTTCTTACTATATTTATGTACATACACATATGTATCTCATTTCCTAATTCTCAAGAAAATGTATGATTTTTTGTACAAAATATTTAGTGATATGATAGCATGGTTCAAATCTTCACAATAATGAAGAGTCTCAAGGCAAACTCTGTAATAGCTATCAGTCTCTTTAACAAGTGACTGCTGAATATCCTGACAGAGCCTCACATTCATTTTACTGAAAGAAAAATGAAAGTGAATGTTGCCTCTCTGTGCAACTTGTGATAAAATTGTATTTCTTATTACAAAATATATATATGTATGTAATTAATACAGTAATTTTGTTTTCCAGGTGTAACACAATTGGAAAAACAACAGTTTAGATCATTAAAAAAAAAAAACTACTCTAAATACTTCTGCATTAGAATCAACTGTAGCTCTTATCTAAAAATGCAGATTTTTGGCTCTGTCTCTGATCTACTGAAGCAAGGGGTTCTCTAAAATTTGAAAACCATTGATGGAGATGCTTAGCCATTTCTTGTTTTAGGAAAGTCTTCACTGATCCTCCTTAAAACCAGATTTATTAGCCTTTTCCATGTTCTTATATTAACCTTATATTAGAATTACTGCCTAGGGGACAGGGGCTGTGTTTTGTTCACAGAGCTTAGCACAATAACGGACACAAGATAAATCTTAGATTAACTATTGAATGAATGAAGGGCTGATCAGTATAATATAGAGCTTTGGTCATAATGAAGCAGATTTGTTGATGATAATCCAATTTACCAAGTCACAGACACAAGTACTTTTCAATAAAGAGTAGTCCTGGCCCTCTCCCACCATTCACTTCATCACCACTTGGGGAAAGAGTGTCCCCATAACTATAATTCTCCAATCTACCACCTTTAAAACTGACCTCTCACACAGGAGAGATATTAAGTATGCCTTCAGCTCTACAAAAATTGAAGCCAAATCTTTCGCTCATTCAAAGTAGAACTGGAAGTGCTCTGCACCCTTGGCACCGAGAACAAGAATGCTTTTAAGACAAAGAGTGTAAATGCAAGATAAGTGAAGTCCAAAGCAGTGAAGTGGTGGACCAGCCATCACGAGAAATGGGTGACGCCACCGACACTTGAACCTTGCATAATTCTTTGAGAACAAATCTGAAAAACAGCTTTAAAGCTGTAGCTAGAGGGTTTTGAAAACCTCAGCCAGCCATTCAGAATTAAGGAGAGCACTTATTTACTTGAAGAGAGTGTGGATTGTGGGTTAAAAACCATACCTTTTGAAGGGCTGATATAGGGACATGACCTTGACCCCTGTACTCGACTGTATCTCACAACACCATACTTCTGGGATAGAGGGAAGGAAAAAGAGGGAGTAGTCTAGGAAATTGCTGCATTTAAATTATAGATTTAGTAACAAAGTTCCAGTCTCAGAAGACATTAGACCATGACAATTTGTTGGTCAAAGATCATGACATATTAACCATTGATCTTCCCCTTCTAAAAGTGTTCCAGCTCATAGCAGTAGCTATTTGGTCAATGCTTGTGGACTACTGGATAAAAAACAAATGGAAAGCTCGTAAAAAGCAAAGAATTGAGTATCTTAAGTAATCTGACATTTTTATGTCTTTCAAATTTTTCTCCTGGGTATTGATACTAAACTACAGACCTATAGTAAAGGGCCCTACTCTAAAGTTCACACTCAGACAGGACATGACCTGAGCGCGGGTAGAACCTGACCCTGGAATGTGGGGTGGGAGCTGGTTACAAGGAAGATTAGTACAGGTACTGGCACCAGAAGCAAGCTGATTTGAGCTAATGACCTGAGGCTTCTCTTCCTATCCTGCTTAAGGATGAGTTAAGTAGGATATTCTAGGGTGGGTTTTGAACCCTTGGCCAAAGAAGATTGGTAGGTGTTAAAGCACAGTAAGAGGTTAGAGGAAGATTTCATGAACATTTTGGCTTGTAGAAACCTCATCCTTAGCACACCTGTTAATATCTCCCAGGCAGGGTCTGCCCCATGGGCCTGCGACCCACACAGCCACACACGGCCCTGAGCTTGGGGGGGCTCTCATGCTTGGTTTAATGCTCTGCTCTTACCATCTTGAAATTCTTAATAATCTTATTCTTGAACATGTGTTTTTTTTAATTGAAGTCCCATGGGACAATGGAATGTGCACATGAGCAGCGAAGATATGCACAATATCCGTGTCCACCATGCCTTGCTATCCCCATTCACATGAGGAGTCACTGATGCCCCATAAGCTCAGAATTCTGGTGAACTCCTGGTGCATGGAAGTTCAGTGAGACTGAAAGTGAGAACAAGGTAATCTCTGTGACTGTGTAAGCCGGGGTACTAAGAGCCCTGAGACCATGCTTTCTGTTTGAACCAAGATGTGTCTGGATTTAGAAAGAAGACAGTGGCATTCTAAGAAAGGTGAGAAATCAAAGAACAGTCTCATATCACTTCTTACTCATGATACTTCCCTGTATTGATCAAACACTTGCTGAAAATGATGATATAGAAGGAGAGAGAAAAAGGGAGAGAGCAACTTATAGTTCCTTTTCCTTTCAGTCATTCCATACTCATCAGTAAGCTGAAGATAAGGAGTGTTAGTAAAGACTATTGGTAGAAAGTGCACATATCAAGAAGTGAAAATAAAAAGAATGCCATGATTCTATTCTTCTGTTAAGGACAAAATGCAGACGCATCTACAAGCTACAAAATATGAATTGTGTCATTTCAGTGATTCTGTATATGAGTTAATGCTCTTGCATTTGCATTTAAAACTAGCATTGTACAATATAAAGATGAACAGTAAAATTCATGCAAGTAATTTAAAATTTTATGTTTTCTTTACTTAACATTATGTGAAATAATAAATTAAAACACCATGAGAATGAAAAAAAAACACCATGACAAATCAAGAACAAGGCCACAGAAGAAAGAAAAGGTTTTATATTTTAGCACCTTTAGTGGCACTTTTTCTCTTACCCTGCCAAGAGAAAGCATGCATTTTGACTTTGCATTGACCCCAACCCTACACTTAGCAAGTATTTCAAGGAGCACCATCTTGGGAAATTATAAGAAGGAGGAATGAACAGTAAGGAGATGAAGCCTAAAATATGACCGCACCTCATTCCCAGTCACAGGGCAATCGAAGAGCGTTGTCAGGAATTCTGGTGCCAAGTGGGCAGACCTGGGCTCTTCTCCCTTGCTGTGTGGCTCCGCGAAAATTGCCTAACCTCTCTGAGCCTCAGTTTTCCCACCTATGAAAGTGAAATAGTAACTTGCATGGGTGTTGTGAAGGATAGACATAACACCCAGAATTTACCATATAGTAAATTTGCAATATATATACATACGTTTGCCATTATTGCCACTATTATCAAGGATCCTTTTATTTCTAGAACCCATAGGATTGTCCTTGTATAGGGCACACTAGGGTTGACCTCTGTGGGAGAATTTGAAGGAGCACTGGCTTCTTCCTGATGCCTAAAATTCCATTAGCAATCCACTCAATAACTCCCTTCTGCAGGCTGACCTGGAAAAGGTATGATAAATCCTAAATACTTCAGTGTTAATATAACAACAAATTCAGGGCAAGGCTGCAAGTGCAGTGGACACCTGGAGGGTTGGGACAGAGGATTTTTCCAACAGGGAAAAGTGCACCAGAATGAGGGCACATAATAGAGACAGAGGGAGCATCAGATACAAATTTCACCGTCTTGGAGTCTGAAAGTCATCTTGCAATCAACAAGCTGGGTGAATGTGAACAAATTAAACCAATTAAAACCCCTTCATTTCAATTTCCTATAAAATAATGGGTTGGTTATGGTGAAAATCCCTTTACAAACAAAGATTTACATATAGACATTCATTAGAGGTCCGCTGTATGTCACCCAGTGCTTGACACTTTGGGTGAAACAAAAAGAATAATGAAAGATCCCTGATCTCAAGGAGTTTACAATTTGGAAGAGAAGGTAAGATCAACACATTCACAATGTATAATATGGTAACGAATGAATTCTATTGGAAGAATAAATTAAAATTGAGGGAGACAGAGGAGATAGCAGCCAACTTTGCATTTGAACCAATGTGTCCTTCTCTCTCCCCTTCCTGGATCATGCTATTCTACATGAACTTTTTGTTCTGCCACATACTAATACTAAGAACTACTTTTTTTTTTTCCACATATCCTGTGTCAGACCTTATACTATAGACTTTCTCCTATGTCAAGTCACTCAACTCTTGTAAGTACTGCTAAGGTTAGAAATCAAACTAATAGTGGGTAAGGTCATGCTCAAGGTCACACAGCTTTGGATCTAGGTTATTCTGCCTCATAACTCATTTCTTTCCATGCTGCTTCCATAAGGGCCCACCTGAGGTTCCCCAAAGAGGTGTTCCTCCTTGGCCTATATGCTGCTCCTCTAGAATAGCTATAAACCCTTGATTTCCTGAAAAATTGTACATATTTACAAAGCCAACTCAGCCAGTGTTCCCTTTTCCTCTTTACTTTACCCTCTCCAAAAGGTTAGTCCTCCCAATTCTAGGCAGTAAATATTTCCTATATGTTATCTTTCTATCATTCTGCTGTTATTCTGCTTATCATATTGTGGAGGAATAATTCATTTATGCTTTTGATACCACTTGTCCTTTCTGTTGTTGAATATTCAGCACACAACTGGAGCTCAATAAATTTTTGCTGAAACACATTGAATTGAGTACTATTAGGGAAATCGGTACTGCCCAAGGATGTATAGCAGGGTTAGCAAACTTTTTCTGTTAAGGATCAGAAAGTAAATATTCTGGGTTTTTGGGCCATGCACTCTCTGCAGCAACTACTCACCTCTGCCACTGTAGTGCAAAAACAACCATATAAAATATAGTGTTCCAATAAAATTTATTTACAAAACCGGGAAGCAAACTGGATTTGGCCTTTGGGGAGAAGTTTGCAAACCCCTGATGTATTGGATGCCAAAAAGCTGAAATGTAAGAGTCTGAAACAGTGAAGTAGAAGAAATAGCATATACAGAGGCCAGGTAGCATGATAAGTTCAGGAAAACCCACGAATCAGTAGGGCTGGTTCATGGTATACATGGCGGGTGCATGGATGGTACAGTGATAGAATGCTCACCTTTCATGCGGAAAACCTGGGTTCAATTCCCAGACCATGCACTACCCCCCTCCCCCAAAAGAAAAGAACATAGAATAATAATATATACACTGGAAAAGTGGAACAAGGGTATGGAGGGTCTCAATTGCCAGAGTAAGGAGTCTATATTCTTTCCGGTAGGTATGGATATGTCACGAAAGTTTGTTTGAGACCCAAAAAGGACCATGCATCAGAAATTGCTCTCCCATGTGTATACTAGAGACAGACAGAAAAAGAGGTTTGTAAGATAACCTAAGTGAGGGAATAGTGGAAACAAAAATGGAAAGACATGGGCAAACATGAGAGCTGCTGAGTCAAAATCAGTGGGACTTGGCAATCAGTTGCATGTGAGCACAGGGAGAATGAAAGTCAGCACGAAGGTTCATAACCCAGTGCCCGGGAGAATGATGGGCCCAGGAAGAGAACCAGGAAGGGCAGGAGGAGGGACTGGTTTCAGAAAAAAGATGCGACATTTATTTCAGACATGTTAAGTCTGATTTTAATACTTGTTTTCCCTGGTCAAAGCCCAAATTCAAATACTGTGACTTATAACAGCATTCCTTTCCAAAACTGGATTAAGATGTTTCTGCCATTTGGCAGACAAACACTTTAAGCTCTTTTCCAAAATATACCTTCACATGATGTTTGATCTCCGTTTAGTTTTTCTTTTTTAGCTGCTCTTACCCTAACAGCTAAAGAAACCTTGGAAAGTTCCTCCTCCTTCACTGTTTCTTTTCATTTTCCAGTTAGTTGCTATGTAGTTATGAACCAATCACTTTAATTTCCTGTTTCCTCCTTAAAATGAGACTAATTTATTATCAGAGCAGAGAATTTGGGTCCTTCTTTATGAACTATGATTACTAAGATACAAATCAGAGTATTGTCCAAGGATAAGACAGCAAAAACCAAAGTATTGAGCTGTATAGATAATTGAAATTGAATTCCAATCATAAGATCTGTTCTGAAGGAAAACTGATGTGAAATCAAAATAGAAAGGATTCACAGTCATATCCAGAAACCAAGGTGAGTTGGAGATACAAAGCATCAGCAGAAGGGAAAGTGTGTGGCTAGATTTTAACTACCTGTGATGGACCACAAGGTGTATCCTTGCCCCAAACCTGGCAATATTTGGAAAGCCCATTGGTAGGCAAGGGCAAAACTGATTAAGTTTCCAACTTAAGTAGATAGGCAAAAACTATACTTAACTCCCTATAGCATAAAATAAAATGTAGATCCTATAATGGCTGATAAAACTTGAAGTTATACAGAAACCCTGCAAATAAAATTGAACCACAATCTGAGTAGTTCAGTCAGTAGTATTGTACCCAAGTTACATTTTTAATTTTGACAAATGTAGCATGGTTATGTAAGATGACAATATTAGAGGAAGCTGGACAGAGGGTATATGGGAGCTCTCTGAATTATCTTGGTAACTCTCATATAAAATTTAAAACTATTCCAGAATAAAAAGTTAAAAACAAATAGATTTCTCCACTAAGCTTCATTGCCCTACAATTTTTCTAGTCGAAAGATTAGTCACTATTTAGAATGCCTTTTTCTCAAAAAGTTCTTACTGCAATAATTGACCAAATAACTCAGTTGTTCAGAGCATATACGTTGAAGCCAAAAGACCTTGGTTCAAAGCCTGACTCTATTATTTACTAGTTGTATGACATGAGGTAAGTTTATTAACTTGGTTAACTCTCTATTTCACCTGTAAAATGAGTATACTAATAGTCCTTTCTTCTCACAAAATAATTTGAAGTGCTTTGAACATTGCCTAGCATGTGGATAGTGCTTGAAAAATGCAATATTAGCAGTAGAATATTGATTGATTTCTATCATGTGTGTGCATAAAACATTTAAATCCTCCACAGGCAAAGTTGAGTATGAGGCACCCAGAGTATCTCATCACTGCCCAAATGAAATGTCTGACTTGTTTTGCTGTGCTTCTGGTTCACAAATAGAAGACTTTTCCCAATGTTCTCTCAGAAATATGATTTTTAACTCAGCCACTCTTTTATATTAAAAAAAGCACTATGGCCAGATGGTCCCTGTTCTGGAGTTTGAGAAATGACATCAAAAACAAGTGGGCAGAGGGGTTTTATTAGTCATTTGTTGGCTCCATAGCAGCCATTTCCATGAAATTATAGGACAATGACGAACTCTAAGTAGCTTATGCTGGGCTTTGGAAAGCAGGTCCCTGTAACTGCAAAAACTCATAGGTCAGGAATGTACAGCAGGGGCAATAAAGTAGAGAATTACTGCCTGAGGATCCCAAGACCTTTCAGGAGCTTGGACCTGAGGAAATTCAAAGACAGGAAATGCTGGCATGCTTAAGAAAGGCCAGAACACTTTGGCTGTCTGGAGAGCATTATGCGACAGTGGGAGGGAGGTGCCTCCTACAGAGCTATTGGAAATGTGAAGAAGATCTAATAGGTTAAGAGAAACTGTGAATCAAACCTGGGATCTTAAGTCAACCCATCCAAGTAGGGGCTCCTCTTCAAGTCTTCTCTGACTCTGCTTAGACCTCGTGACCTATAATCCTCTCTCCCACTATTCCTCTATGTAGCTGGTTTCATACCACGTACACCCACTTTCTATCATCCTACCTTGACACTTCCAGCTGAAGGTCCCAGTGGTCATTTCAGAAGTGAAGGATCATTGCCATGGAACAAATGAGTATGGGATTGCAAGATGCAAAATCCATGACCTGAGTTGTGGTCCTAGCTCTTCCACCTGCTGGTGTGGGAAAGAGACTGAAAAGCTACAGTTGCAGGGGGTTCTTTTTGCATAAAAAGGAGGAGGAGGAGGAGGAGGAGATGAAGAAGAGAAGGTCTTTACACGGTTATGTGATCTACATGGGTTTTAGTGAAGTTTATGTAAAAACACATATATAAAAAGTATCTACAAAACTAGTGGCAACCACAGGCCTGAACACGTCTCCTGGCATTTACATTTCTTCTCCTGTGTACCACTTCACTGAGTCCCAACCAATGGATCCAATCTACAATTTCTGCATGAAGCTGCTGTTTCTGACCATTACCCTAGATAGCAGGACAGCCTTGCTGCAGCTAGAGCTGAGTGGAGAAGAATCTGACTTTGAAGATGATCCACTGAGAAATTTACACGGCCTGAGTTCAGAAGTCCAGACTCTAAAGGATGATGTTATATTCTTCTTGATAAAGCAAGCTTGGAAAGCCAAGAAAGAATTCATTCCATAAAGGCAGCCAAAGCACTAATGAATAAAAATATAATGGATATCATGAAAATAAGAGTTTTTTCCCAGAAGTATGGATATAATCCACATGCCAAGAAAAATCCAGTGGATGAGCAAGAAATCATTAACTATAAACCAGCGTTGGCTAAATGCAAAAATTTTCGAATGCCTGATATAAAGGATAATCTGTCTGATCTTCCTGTTCTAAGAAGTTCAGTTTCTGATACACGTCCACAGAGTCCACAAAGTTCTGATTTTGGGCTTGAGCATTACATGATATCCCAAGTTCTGCCAAACCATCCACAGGCAGTGAATAACCATGAGGATGAACCCAAAATTTTAATTCCACCTACCACACAATCACCAATTAAAGTACTAAAAACTCCAAAATGTTGACTGTGTCTTCCCCAGCTGCATGGCTATATTGATTCCAACCCCAAGGTGGCCAAAGCCTCATACTGTTAATACTCGCTCATCTGTCCATGCCAAATGGATCATAAGGAAGGTGATTGGGACAGCAAAGCAAAAAACTGCTAAAAGGAGAGTGACCAGGTTTGTTTTTAATACCTATTTATTAAAGTATTTTAGTAAGCAGAAAACTTACTTTGCTCACGATGCTCTCCAGTAGTGCTTCTCAAAGTACAATCTGTTCCATGAACAAAGCATGTGAAGCATGAACTAGCTGAGATCATTTTCAAAGGGGGAAAAGCCATAGATCCAGTGACAGGGAAACCTTGTGCAGGAACCACAAACCTGGTGAGTCCGGTCAGTTTGGAAATCACCTACCTAAGCAAAAATCTAAAAGAACTCACTATCTCTTCAACACAATAAAGGAGGATCAGAAAAAAAAAAAAGATGCCAAAGGGAAAGACTTACCAGCTTGCTGTATGGATAAAGAAACTTTGCTAACTCTTATCTTAGCCTGTGTCCAGTTGCTCTTCTGGTATTTATGATGTCACTAAAAGTAAATTATCTAAAGAGCTTGTTATAAATTTTCATAAAGGTTTATGGTCAGAATTCCAATTTCCTTTTTCAGTAAGTGTGCCTAGCAGTCTGCTGCATCATTTTACAAGCTCATTGCTTTAGAAGATATATTACTTTTTCTTCTACAGAATCTCAAATTTATCTCAGTACCTTTATTTGAGGAGAAGAAAAACTTTTGATATCATAAACAGATGAGATCACATTAAGTGAACATTTTCATGGTCTAAAAATTCATTTTTTCTGATTTCACCAATTCCAAAGGGAAATAACCAACGTGCTCATGGTCAGACTTTGTCAGATTAAGCTGTATTAATAAAGATGTCAGCATGTAGGCAAAAACCCTCCAAAATATGTCCTAAAGATGGGTGATCACAAACGTTTAACTCCTATATTTGAACACTTTGGTATCTTTGAACATATTATATGTTTAAATGAAGACTATGCAACTGGATTTAAAAATCTGAAGCATAATAAAAGTGAGGAAGCCGAGGGCCAAGATGGCAGCTTAGTAAGGTATGCATGTCTTAGTTCCTCCTCCAGAGAAACTACTAGGTGACCAGAAACAGTGCAGAACAGCTCCCAGGGCCACGGCAGGGACCAGACACACAGCGTACCTCAGTCCGGACTGGCTGGACCGGCTACGAGACTCCGCTGTGGTGAGCTTGCCGAGTGGCTCACACTTCCCCAGGCCACGGCAGCTGGCGGCCAGTGCCCCTCCCTCCTTCCTTCCTGGACCGGCTGAGAGTCTCAGAGAAGCAAATTCCCCAAGCCGTGGCGGCCGGCGGCCGGCACCCCTCTCTCACAGGCGACTTCCCGGACCGGCTACGAGTCTCGGATCAGCGAGTTCCCCAAGCCAGGGCGGCCGGCATCCGGTGCCCCTCCCCCACAGGCAGCTGCCCAGAGGGAGAGGAGGGAGTCTCTGACAGTGGCAGGGACTGGGTCCAACCAAACACCAATAGTGGCATTAATAAAGGAGCTACAACATCTTTTGCTGGTGGGACCCACAGAAAGACAAGCGCCACATACTGGGCAGGATAAAAAAAACAGAGCCCAGAGACTTCACAGGAAAGTCTTTCAACCTACTGGGTCTCACACTCAGGGAAATTTGATTAAATGTCCAGACGCCAGCAAAAAATAACAAATCATACCAGGAAAATTGAATATGGCCCAGTCAAAGGAACAAACCAATAGTTCAAATGAGATACAGGAGCTGAGACAACTAATTCTGAATATACGAACAGAAATGGAAAACCTCTTCAAAAATCAAATCAATAAATTGAGGGAGGACATGAAGAAGGCAAGGGATGAACAAAAAGAAGAAATGGAAAGTCTGAAAAAACAAATCACAGAACTTATGGGAATGAAAGATACAGTAGAAGAGATGAAAAAAACAATGGAAACCTACAATGGTAGATTTAAAGAGACAGAGGTTAGAATTAGTGAACTGGAGGATGGAACATCTGAAATCCAAAAAGAAACAGAAACTATAGGGAAAAGAATGGAAAAATTTGAGCAGGGGCTCAGGGAATTGGATGATAATATGAAGCGCACAAATATACGTGTTGTGGGTGTCCCAGAAGGAGAAGAGAAAGGAAAAGGAGGAGAAAAACTAATGGAAGAAATTATCACTGAAAATTTCCCAACTCTTATGAAAGACCTAAAATTACAGATCCAAGAAATGCAGCGCACCCCAAAGAGAATAGATCCAAATAGGCTTTCTCCAAGACACTTACTAGTTAGAATATCAGAGGTCAAAGAGAAAGGGAGGCTCTTGAAAGCAGCAAGAGAAAAACAATCCATCACATACAAGGGAAACCCAATAAGACTATGTGTAGATTTCTCAGCAGAAACCATGGAAGCAAGAAGACAGTGGGATGATATATTTAAATTACTAAAAGAGAAAAACTGCCAAGCAAGACTTCTATATCCAGCAAAATTGTCCTTCAAAAATGAGGGAGAAATTAAAACATTTTCAGACAAAAAGTCACTGAGAGAATTTGTGACCAAGAGACCAGCTCTGCAAGAAATACTAAAGGGAGCACTAGAGTCAGATACGAAAAGACAGAAGAGAGAGGTGTGGAGAAGAGTATAGAAAGAAGGAAAATCAGATATGATATACATAATACAAAAGGTAAAATGGTAGAGGAAAGTATTACCCAAACAGTAACAACACGAAATGTTAATGGACTGAATTCCCCAATCAAAAGACATAGACTGGCAGAATGGATTAAAAAACAGGATCCTTCTATATGTTGTCTACAAGAAACACATCTTAGACCCAAAGACAAACATAGGTTGAAAGTGAAAGGTTGGGAAAAGATATTTCATGCAAATAACAACCAGAAAATAGCAGGAATGGCTATACTAATATCCAACAAATTAGACTTCAAATGTAAAACAGTTAAAAGAGACAAAGAAGGATACTATCAACTAATAAAAGGAACAATTAAACAAGAAGACATAACAATCATAAATATTTATGTACCGAACCAGAATGCCCCAAAATACATGAGGAATACACTGCAATTACTGAAAAGGGAAATAGACACATCTACCATAATAGTTGGAGACTTCAATTCCCCACTCTCATCAATGGACAGAACATCTAGACAGAGGATCAATAAAGAAACAGAGAATTTGAATATTACAATAAATGTGCTAGACTTAACAGACATTTATAGGACATTACACCCCACAACAGCAGGATACACCTTTTTCTCAAGTGTTCATGGATCATTCTCAAAGATAGACCATATGCTGGGTCACAAAGCAAGTCTCAACAAATTTAAAAAGATTGAAATCATACACAACACTTTCTCGGATCATAAAGGAATGAAGTTGGAAATCAATAATAGGCAGAGTGCCAGAAAATTCACAAATACGTGGAGGCTCAACAACACACTCCTAAACAACCAGTGGGTCAAGGAAGAAATTACAAGAGAAATTAGTAAATATCTCGAGGCAAATGAAAATTAAAACACAACATATCAAAACCTATGGGACACAGCAAAGGCAGTGCTAAGAGAGAAATTTATTGCCCTAAATGCCTATATCAGAAAAGAGGAAGGGCAAAAATTCGGGAATTAACTGTCCACTTGGAAGAACTGGAGAAAGAACAGCAAACTAATCCCAAAGCAAGCAAAAGGAAAGAAATAACAAAGATTAGAGCAGAAATAAATGAAATTGAGAACATGAAAACAATAGAGAAAATCAATAAGACCAGAAGTTGATTCTATGAGAAAATAAACAAGATTGATGGGCCCTTAGCAAGATTGACAAAAAGAAGAAGAGAGAGGATGCAAATAAATAAGATCAGAAATGGAAGAGGAGACATAACCACTGACCTCACAGAAATAAAGGAGGTAATAACAGGATACTATGAACAACTTTATACTAATAAACACAATGTAGATGAAATGGACAACTTCCGAGAAAGGCATGAACAACCAACTTTGACTCAAGAAGAAATAGATGACCTTAACAAACCAATCACAAGTAAAGAAATTGAATCAGTCATTCAGAAGCTTCCCAAAAAGAAAAGTCCAGGACCAGACGGCTTCACATGTGAATTCTACCAAACATTTCAGAAAGAATTAATACCAACCCTGCTCAAACTCTTCAAAAAAATTGAAGTGGAGGGAATGCTACCTAATTCATTCTATGAAGCCAACATCACCCTCATACCAAAACCAGGCAAAGATATTACAAAAAAAGAAAACTACAGACCAATTTCTCTAATGAATATAGATGCAAAAATCCTCAACAAAATTCTAGCAAATCGAATCCAACAACACATTAAAAGAATTATACGTCATGACCAAGTAGGATTCACCCCAGGTATGCAAGGATGGTTCAACATAAGAAAATCAATTAATGTAATACACCATATCAACAAATCAAAGCAGAAAAATCACATGATCATCTCAATTGATGCAGAGAAGGCATTTGACAAGATTCAACATCCTTTCCTGTTGAAAACACTTCAAAGGATAGGAATACAAGGGAACTTCCTTAAAATGATAGAGGGAATATATGAAAAACCCATAGCTAATATCATTCTCAATGGGGAAAAATTGAAAACTTTCCCCCTAAGATCAGGAACAAGACAAGGATGTCCATTATCACCACTGTTATTCAACATCGTGTTGGAGGTTCTAGCCAGAGCAATTAGACAAGAAAAAGAAATACAAGGCATCAAAATTGGAAAGGTAGAAGTAAAACTATCACTGTTTGCAGATGATATGATACTATATGTTGAAAACCCTGAAAAATCCACAGCAAAACTACTAGAGCTAATAAATGAGTACAGCAAAGTAGCAGGTTACAAGATCAAAATTCAAAAATCTGTAGTGTTTCTATACACTAGCAATGAACAAGCTGAGGGGGGAATCAAGAAACGAATTCCATTTACAATTGCAACTAAAAGAATAAAATACTTAGGAATAAATTTAACTAAAGAGACAAAAGACCTATACAAAGAAAACTACAACAAACTGTTAAAAGAAATCACAGAAGACCTAAATAGATGGAAGGGCATACCGTGTTCATGGATTGGAAGACTAAATATAGTTAAGATTTCAATTCTACCTAAATTGATTTACAGATTCAATGCAATACCAATCAAAATCCCAACAACTTATTTTTCAGAAATAGAAAAACCAATAAGCAAATTTATCTGGAAGGGCAGGTTGCCCCGAATTGCTAAAAGTATCTTGAGGAAAAAAAACAAAGCTGGAGGTCTTGCACTGCCAGACTTTAAGGCATATTATGAAGCCACAATGGTCAAAACAGCATGGTTCTGGCATAAAGATAGATATATCGACCAATGGAATCGAATAGACTGCTCAGATATAGACCCTCTCATCTATGGACATTTGATCTTTGATAAGGCAGTCAAGCCAACTCACCTGGGACAGCACAGTCTCTTCAATAAATGGTGCCTAGAGAACTGGATATCCATATGCAAAAGAATGAAAGAGGACCCGTATCTCATACCCTATACAAAAGTTAACTCAAAATGGATCAAAGATCTAAACATTAGGTCTAAGACCATAAAACAGTTAGAGGAAAATGTAGGGAGATATCTTATGAATCTTACAATTGGAGGCAGTTTTATGGACCTTAAACCTAAAGCAAGAGCACTGAAGAAAGAAATAAATAAATGGGAGCTTCCCAAAATTAAACACTTTTGTGCATCAAAGAACTTTATCAAGAAAATAGAAAGACAGCCTACACAATGGGAGACAATATTTGGAAACGACATATCAGATAAAGGTCTAGTATCCAGAATTTATAAAGAGCTTGTTCAACTCAACAACAAAAAGACAGCCAATCCAATTACAAAATGCGAAAAAGACTTGAACAGACACCTATCAGAAGAGGAAATACAAAGCCAAAAGGCACATGAAGAGATGCTCAATGTCCCTGGCCATTAGAGAAATGCAAATCAAAACCACAATGAGATATCATCTCACACCCACCAGAATGGCCATTATCAACAAAACAGAAAATGACAAGTGCTGGAGAGGATGTGGAGAAAGAGGCACACTTATCCACTGCTGGTGGGAATGTCAAATGGTGCAACCATTGTGGAAGGCAGTTTGGCGGTTCCTCAAAAAGCTGAATATAGAATTGCCATACGACCCAGCAATACCATTGCTAGGTATCTACTCAGAGGACTTAAGGGCAAAGACACAAATGGACATTTGCACACCAATGTTTATAGCAGCATTATTTACAATTGCAAAGAGATGGAAACAGCCAAAATGTCCATCAACAGATGAGTGGCTAAACAAACTGTGGTATATACATACGATGGAATATTATGCAGCTTTAAGACAGAATAAACTTATGAAGCATGTAATAACATGGATGGACCTAGAGAACATTATGCTGAGTGAGACTAGCCAAAAACTAAAGGACAAATACTGTATGGTCCCACTGATGTGAACCGACATTAGAGAATAAACTTGGAATATGCCATTGATAACAGAGACCATCAGGAGATAGAAATAGGGTAAGATAATGGGTAATTGGAGCTGAAGGGATACAGACTGTGCAGCAAGACTGGATACAAGAACTCAGAAATGGACAGCACAATACTACCTAATTGTAATGTAATTATGTTAAAACACTGAATGAAGCTGCATCTGAGGTACAGTTATTTATTTATTTATTTATTTTCTCTCTATTATCATTTTATTTCTTTTTCTGTTGTCTTTCTATTTCTTTTTCTAAATTGATACTAAGAATGATGAATATGCATCTATGTGATGATATTAAGAATTACTGATTGTATATGTAGAATTGAATGATTTCTAAATGTTGTGTTAGTTAATTTTTTTAATTAATAAAAAAAAAAGTGATGAAGCCATAGAAAGAAAACAAATGAACAATGATAATTTCTTTGCCACTCTTGAGCCCAAAATCCAGCAATTGAGAAAAAAAATGATGTTGAGTATACAAATTCACCTTTGGCCACTATATTCTGTACTCCTGGTTTGAAAATTCCTTCTACAAAGAACAATGCAGCTTTGGTATCCACAAATTGTCCATTATGAAATACAAATATTTGAGGCTATCCAGGAAGATGGCAGAATAGGACAGGCTGAGTTCACCCCATTCCAAGGAACAACTATACTAGTGACAGAAAAATGACCAGGACAGCAGTTCCAGAGTGTGAGTGACCTGAGGGGGTCTTCTACACTATACAGTGTGGTTCTGGATGAAAAAGCCAAGGAAAATTGATGCAAAGAATGGGGATACTGTGCTCAGTCGTGACTCCACTGGGGACAAGAGGCCACACCCATAAAAGTGCTGCCCTGAAGCCAGCTTGGGAGATCAGCTCCCTCAGCTCTGTAGCCTGAAACTCCCTTGGGGAACCCAGAAGCCAATAAACTTGCTTTCCCTGGTCATAGAGACTATCCAGCTAGTACATAGAGCCTACCTCATCCCTTTCCATATGGAGGCCGAGAGCCCTAAGGAGTGCTCAGACACGGAGGCTGGGATGAGTAAGAAAGCCACCCTGTGCCTCACACCAAATGTACCACCTCCAGACCCCCACATGCTGACCCCCACTGCCCCACACACTCACACACCATCCTTCATCTTGCCCCATCCCCCTGTGCCCTATACAGTTATGCCCACACACACCCACTTTCCACACCCTGTGCCCCTGCATCCTGCACTGCACCCCATGTCCTCACGCTGTACTCAATGCCATGCCTACTTGGCAGGCATTTCTGGTTTGGCTGTAGGCAGGTGCAGCTGACATAAACAGTCCAATGGCCCAAGGTCATTCCAAGTGGTAGCCTGGGGACCACCAGTCCCATTGGGCCCACAAGTGGAATATCCACTGAGGTGCACACTGTCCATCCCCCATCCCCAGGATTGATGGCTTTCAAAGCATGCTGGAACAAGCAGACTTGGTTAGAAATGCACCAGGTCTCCATCCAGCTCACCCAGCTGTCACAGTCAGAGAGAGGCAGGCCTGAGAGGAAGAAGAGGTTCAAAAGCATCATCTATTGGGAAGAAATGGAAAGTATAGTCTGGAAAACTGCTTATCTAGCTTTAACCAGATCTTCAAGTAGAGTTGGATCCCCTGCATGAGGTCCAGGCCTGTTTGGTGGGGAGTTACTGACAATCAAGTGCAAAAGGAGACCTTCAATGCAAACCCAAGCAGATACAAAATCTTAGGTGACTGAGAGCAATCGACTTTCAAAATAACCCTATTAAGATAATCAAATGCCTGGAAGCAAGCAGAAAATCACAAAGCATATGAAGATGCAGGCAGAAATGGCCCAGCCAAATAACCAGATTAAAACACTGGAGGATACACAAACTTTGGAACAACTGATCAAAGATGTACATACAACTCTTCTAAATAAATTCAGTGGGTTCACTAATGACATAAAGGATATCAAGAAGACACTAGAAGAGTTAGAACGAATAAGTAGAAAAAGAGCAGATATTAAAGAAATGAAAAATATTGCAGAACAAATTAAAATATACTAGAGACACACAATAGCAAATGTGAAGAAACAGAAGAAAGAATGTGTGAACTAGAAGACAGGACAATTGAATTTGAATACACAAAAGAACAAATGGCAAAAAAATAAGGAAAATTTTGAATTAGATCTCAGGGAAATAATGAACAACATGAAGTGCACAAATATAAGAATCACTGATATCACAGAAGGAGAAGAGAAGAGTAAAAGATCAGGAAGATTAGTTGAGGACATAATGGGGGAAAATTTCCCAACCCTTATAAAATGCATAAATACGTAAATCAAAGAAGCCCAAGAAACCCCAAATAAAGATAAATCCACATAGGCCTACTTCAAGAAATATACTAATCTAGTTGAAGAGAAGCAAAAAGTTCTGAAAATGACAAAAAAGGAGAGCAGAGAATTCAAGAGTAACAGTAAATGTAACTTAAAGGCTAAAAAGAAAAAGAGGGAAAAGCATATATAGATCTGACAAATAAAATCCAAAGGATAAGATTTAAGAAATGCATTTACAGTAATAACTTTGAAGTTTAACAGACTAAACTCACCAATAAAAGATAAAGATTGGTGGAATGGATTAAGAAATATAAGCCATTTATATGCTGCTTACAAGGAAATCATCTTACACCCAAAGATGCAAATAGATTGACAGAGAAAGGAGGAAAAAAGATATTGTATGCAAGCTGTAACCAAAAGAAATAAGGAATAGCTATACTGTCAGACAGAGTAGACTTTAAATGTAAAGACATCATAAGAGACAAAGAAGGACACTATATTGCAATAAAAGGGACAATTCACCAAGAAGTAATAGCAATCATAAATGTTTATACTCCCAATCAAGGAGCTCCAAAGTACAGGAGGCAAACATTGGCAAAACTGAAGGGGGATCAACAGACATTTCAACAATAACAATGGGAGACTTCAATATACCACTCTCTTCTATAGATAGAACAAACAGAGAGAGGATCAAGAAGTAAATAGAGAACTTAAACAATTTGATAAGTGAATTAGACCTAACAGATCTATATGGATTGTTAAATCCCAAAACATCAGGATGTCCATTCTTCTTTATTGCTCATGGAATGTTCAGATAATATGCTGGGGCACAAAGCAAGTCTATAAATTTAAAAAGATTGAAGTTATTCAAAGTACTTTCTCTGATCATAATGGAATGAAGCTGGAAATCAATAAACACCAAAGAATGAGAACTTTCACGAATATATGGAGATTAAATAACACACTCTTAAATGACCAGTGGGTCAAAGAAAAAAATTCAAGAAGTTGGTAACTATCTGGAGACTAATGAAAATGAGAATACAACATGTCAGAACTTATGGGATATGGCAACGGTGGTGGTGAGAGGGAAGTATATTTACCTAAATGCCTATATTAAAAAGAAGAAAGAGCAAAAATTGAGGACTTACCTGCTCACCAGGAGGAACTAAAGAAAGAACATCTACTAACCCCAAAGCAAACAGAAGAAATCATAAAGATTAAAGCAGAATTAAATGAATTGGAGAAGAAAAGAACAATAGAATCAATAAAACCAAAAGTGGGTTCTATGAGAAAACCAATAAAATAGATGGATCTCTAACTAAGCTGACAAAGAAAAAAGAGAAAGGATATAAATAAACAGAATCAGAAATGAGAAGGGGGTTGTTACATGGCCCTTGAAGAAATGTAAACAATCATAAGAGAATACTATAAACAAAATGTATACCAACAAGCTAGATAACTTAGACGAAATGGACAAATTTGTAGAAACACACGAACAAGCTACACTGACTCGAGAAGAAATAGAAGATCTCAAAAAACAATCAAAAGTAAAGAGTTTCAATCAGTCATCAAAAATCTTCCTACAAAGTAAAGCTCAGGGCCAGCTGGCTTCAAAAGGGAATTTTATCAAACCTTCCAAAAAGAACTAACCAATCCTGCTCAAACTCTTCCGAAAAAATGAAGAAAAAGGAACACTACATAACTCATTTTACCAAGCTAATAAAGTCAGGTAAGGACACTATAACAAAGGAAAACTACAGGCCAATCTACATAATGAATATGGATGCAAAAATTCTCAACAAAATACTAGCAAATTGAATCCAAGGACACATAAAAGAAGTATACACCACAACCAAGTAGGGTTCATACCAGAAATGCAAGGGTGTTTCAACACAAGGCAATCAATGCAATACAACACATTAACAAATTAAAGAGGAAAAATCCCATGATCATCACAATTGATGCCAAAAAAGCATTAGACAAATTCAACATCTTTTTCCGATAAAAACACATCAAAAGGTAGGAATCAAAGGAAACTTCCTCAATATGATAAAAGGCATATATAATAAACCAATAGACAGTGTCGTACCCAATGGTGAGAGACTGAAAGCTTTCCTCCGAAGATCAGGAATGAGACAAGGATGTCCTCTGTCACCACCATCATTCAACATTGTACCAGAAGTTCTAACTAGAGCAATCAGGCAGGAAAAAAGAAATAAAAGGCATCCAAATCAGAAAGGAAGAAGTAAAACTTTCATTTTCTGCAAATGATATAAGACAGTTGGAAAATCCTGAGAAACCTATGAAAAAGCTTCTTGAGCTAATAAATTAAGTAAAGTGGTGGGATATAAGATTAATGTGCAAAAATCAGTAATGTTTCTATAAAAAAGCAATGACCTAACTGAGGAGACAATTAAGGAAATAATTTCATTCAAAGTAGCAACTAAAACAATCAAGTATCTAAGAATAAGCTTAACAAGGGATGTAAAGGACTTGTACACAGAAAACTACATAACATTGCTAAGAAAATCAAAGATTTAAATAGGTGGAAAAACATTCCCTGATCATGGGTAGGAAAGTTAAATGTACTTAAGATGTCAATTCTACCCAAATTGATCTACAGATTCAATGCAATACCAATAAAAATTCCAGCAACCTAATTTGAAGACTTAGAAAAGCCAGTTAACAAATCATTTGGAAGAGAAAGAGACCTCCAATAGCTAAAAATATCCTAAAAAAAAAAAAAAAAAATGAAGTGAGAGGACTAACACTTCCTGATTTTAAAGCTTATTACAGAACCACAGTGGTCAAAACATCATGGTACTGGCACAAAGATAGAAGTATTGGCCAATGGATATGAATTGAGAGTGTGGAAATAGACCACCAAATCTATGATCAACTGATCTTCAATAAGATCCCCAAATCCACTGAACAGAGACAGAAGAGTCTTTTCAATAAATGGTCATAGGAGAACTGGATATCAATAGCCAAAAGAATGAAAGAGAACCTTACCTTACACCCTATACAAAAATTAACTCAAAGTAGATCAAAGACCTAAATATAAGAGCCAGTACCATAAAACTCCTAGAAAAACTTATAGGGAAACATCTTCAAGACCTAGTAATAGGAGGTAGCTTCCTAAAGTTTACACCCAAAGCACAAGCAATGAAAGAAAAAATAGATAAATGGGAACTACTCAAAATCATGATCATTTTTAGAACATCTGCATCACTCCAGAAAAGGAAATAAAAGAAAAACTCACACATCCCAAACCCCACCCCTCCCTCTCAGAGACCACTAGTATTTCAATCTACCCAATTTATTTTACCCCTTAATCCCCTCATTATTATTTTTTTTTAACCATATTTTTTACTCATCTGTCTGTACCTGGATAAAAGGAACATCAGACACAAGATTTTCACATCACACAGTCACATTGTAAAAGCTATGTCATTATGCAATTGTCTCCAAGAATCAAGGCTACTGAATCATAGCTCAACAGTTTGAGGTAGTTCCCTCCAGCCACTCCAATGCACCATAAACTAAAAAGGGATATCTGTATAATGCATAAGAATAACCTCCAGGATAACCTCTCAACTCTGTTTGAAATCTCTCAGCCACTGAGACTTTGTTTCATTTTTCTTCCCCCTTTTGGTCAACAAGGCTTTCTCAATCCCATGATATCTGCTCCAGGCTCATCTCTGGAGTTCAGTCCCAAATTGCCAGAGAGATTTATACCCCTGGGAGTCATGTCTCACATAGGGGAGTGGATAGTGAGGTTACCTGCCAAGTTCACTTATAGAGAGAGATCACATCTGAGCAACAAAAGAGGTTCTCTGGGGGTGATTCTTAGGCATAATTATGAGGAAGCTTAGCTTCTCCTTTACAGGAAAAGGTTTCATAGGGGCTAACCCCAAGATCAAGGGTTCAACCTGTTGATTTGGTTGTCTCCACTGCTTGTGAGAATATCAAAAGTTCTCCAAATGGGGAAGTTGAATATTTCCTCCTCTCTCCCAGCCCCCTAAGGGAACTGTGCAAATACTTTTCTATTCACTGCCAAATTACTCTGGCATATATCAGGGTATCACACTAACCTGGACAAACCAATAAGATCTCATGCCCTATTGAAGATTCCATGTAATTATGGTGTTCATCTAGGAGACCACTTAAAATTTGAGAAAAAACAATTGACAGGTTTCATGACAATGTACTTAAAAGGCTCAAGGTAGGCTTTGGGAAATTTGGTGCAGTAAAGATTACCCTTGTTCACGATTCCTTGAAAGCTAAATGTGAAGTGATGACCTGACATATTTATGCTCATAATTTTGTCAAAAATTGTCACTAAAACAAATTAACCACTTGATTTATTCTTTGCCCTAGGAGTGGGTAGTAATAACTCAGTTTTTGCTAAATATAAGGTTAAAGAAATTATTTTTTAAAATACTTTGTTTACTTACTTTATTTTTCAAGGTAAAGCTCTAGTCAACCTTCACTATTTACCATAAGATATATATATATATATATATATATATATATATATATATATTTAAATCCATAGAATTGGATGATTTTGGTTAAAAAGGGAGTATTTCTGGAGTTCTCCAAACTACAGAAGATAGAAAGAGGAAAAGTAATCTAGCAAAGGAAATTGAGAAGAGGTCAGTGAAGGAGGAAAATATTTCAAAGAAAACAATTTTCCTTTTTTCAAATGTTCTGAGAATTCAAGTAAAAAGGGGCCTGAGAATTAATGCTACCGACAATGCTTGCAAGATTAATTTTGATAGCATACTGGAGACAGAAGTATGGAGAACATTGAAAAGAAAACAGACATATCATAAAGACAATGGATTCACACAGCTCTTTTGATGAGTTTTACTAGAGAAGGGAACAGAAATAGTGCAGCAGCTAATGAAGGACATGGAGCCAAAATGATTTTTTTAAAGGTAAATAAAATATTGTATAAAGCACAAAAATGTGTCTAATACCTAGTAGGCACTTAATGGATAGTAATTTCCTTCCCCCTTCTTAAACATTGGAGAACTTCAGGAAACTATCAAAGTGGGTAGCCTAATTTCTACTCTCACTGGCTTAAACTTTTACCATGCTAATAGAGAGCTCAATGAAAAGCAAAATGATTAGAATTCCAGAAATGTCGTTGTCAATATTTAGTTACCCCACAGCCCTCACACTTACATGATGCCCTTTGGGATTTAAAAGCCAAATAAATTTCAAACTTGGGTGTTCTGCTCTCTGAGCCTAGATTTTTCTGACAGCAACTGATTTTGTCTGTTACACCAAGGATATGCACAAATTAATTAGTTAATCGAGTGACCTCCTTTCTTATTTCCCTTGTGATATTTGCTTGAATAAATTTGCCTACTCTTTCCACTTATATTTTTATTCTAAACCCATTGAGAAAAGAACAGGGAATGCATTTGGTCCCAATCTTGTGCCTCTTTGAAAGTTTTTATAAATATCTCCAAGATGAGGACCCTCTTTACCCAAAGAAGAAGCATAGAGGTGATTGGAATCCATCTCTCCAAAATGTTATCCATTTCTTTAGCAGCTCTTATAATTGCTAAAAGTGAGAGCGAGGTGGCTTTTGTGTCTAAGCACCTTTGATTCCAAAGCTGAATGGGGCAGCCAGCTGCTGTACCACACAATATGTTACTGGAGAAACTGTCTGCCATTTGGGAATAATTTTAGCATGGTGCTCCTGTGTGCACCCCTCAATTTCTGAACTCAAGAACAGTTGAGTGGGCTGGTATAAGAGTTGTAACAGATAAGAGTTAAATTCAGTATGTGGTAAAGGGAAATTGTCTCATGATGAAGAGGAAGAATAGAAGAAAGTCATAAAACAAAGTAAGAGAAGAAATAACAGTGAGAATACCAAAGGAAGTAGGGAAATAGAGTGATTCAGAGTACAAACGACCTAAACCATGACTCTTAAACCAGATCTACCCCATGTAACTTAATCTTTCTATTCTTTAAGTTTCTTACCTGTAAAGCAGAGATGATGTGATAATAGTAACTATCTGATAAGGATTAAATGAGTTAATATTTCAAGTGATATACACAAACATGTTCATGGGTGTGGGTGTGGTCCTGGCTATGGGTAGAGAGTGTGTGTCTGTAACACTTAGTGTCCGTCACATAGTAAGTACTATATAAATCTCTGATGAACAAATAAAAAAATAATAGTGCCATGGCGGGCATATTACATGATGCATATAAAAACCCTTGGAAAAATATCAAAGGACCCGGGTTCGATTCCCGGTGCCTGCCCATGTAGAAAAAAAAAACCCTTGGAAATTACAGCACAAAGAATGAACAAATCTTTAAAAGATCATTTAGGAGGTTGTAGAATCCCAAGATAGAGTGCAGAATGTGACAAAGCAATCTAACTGTATTAAAAATGTACAAAACAACTTCGTTGCAGGGGCTGGGAGGAGGGGTGACAGCACCCTAAGCAACTTTAGAAATGCGTGGAATCACTAAGACTAAAGGGAAAATAAACTGTCCATTAGATCTCTACTTTAGTTGATAGAGTCAGGTATATGTTAACAATTCAGATACCATTATAACTGTGTACTGGAATTGAACAATTAAGTGAATGGGTTGCAGATGTTCAGAACCAGGTTTCTCACCCTTGAAATGGTAATTGCAGATAAGCAAGGAAATCAGGCTAGAAAGATCCATGTGGTAATGAATTAGAGTTAGAGACATCAGTTTGAGCTTATGATGAGCTTAATATCGATATACATGGCTACATGCAGGAGTAATTATAGGTATGTACATATACATGAGTTATTATACACACATATATTTCCTTTCTCTATCAGCTGAGAGGGCCTACAAGCAACAACACTCAGTAGCAACAGGCATACCTATCTTGACTTCTAATGTCATTCAGGCATGAGAGCTCCTTGGAGAAATGGTCGATTCTAAGACCAGGGTAAGAAATATACCATATGAGCTTAAAGCATCTTATAGTGCCAGAGAGTAAGGAAGTACTCAAAAAGAAAAGAAAAAACCAAAAAAAAAAACCTCTACATAATAGGGGTACATCAAAGGTACTCAGGAGCCAACTGGAAGAGCTCCCAATGACCAAAACTGAAACAACTCAGGCAGTAAAATTAAACATATGTAATCCAACAGTGTTTCAATTTGCTATAGCTGCCAGAATGCAATATACCAGAAATTGGTATAATTTATTGTATCCCATGGGAATTTCTTAGGTTACAAATTTACAGTTCTAAGTCTGTGAAAATATCTAAATTAAGGCATTAAGAGAAAGATACCAACTCTGAGGAAAGGCTGCTAGCATCTTTGATTCCTCTATTCCATGGTGACATGGCAATTGATGATGTCTGCTGGTCCTTCTCTCCTGGGTTCTGGTTTCAATGTCACTTTCCAAATGTCTCCGGGTGTTTCTCTCATAAAGTACTCTGGTATATGATTAAGGCGCACAATGAATGGGCTGGGTCTCATCTCAACTGAACCAAAAGGTCCAATCCACAGTAGATCTGCCCCCACAGGAATGGACTAAAAGAACATGGTCTTTTCTGGGGTACATAACAGCTACAAACCAGCATAAATGGTTATAACCCAAAATATAAAATGAATATCCAACAGTCCATACTGATATAAAAAATTACTGAATAAATAAATTAAATAAATGGGGAGGAAGAAAATAAACCCAATGTGCATAAGAATTCCAAATAACTTATATAGAGACTCTACTCTCAAGGAAGTGGGGCATAATACCCCATTCTTTAAGTGTGGGCTGAGTACATGACTTGTTTTGAAAGAGTATGTTTTGGAAAGGGAAAATTTTTTCCAAGCTAACTGTATAGTAGAAGATCTGACCAACCCTCCCTTTACTGAAGGTTCAAGGTTAATGTTCACAATGATAAATTATGTTAATAATAAAAACCTTTGGTATGGTGTGACAAAAATATCACTTTACCTCTGTGGTCTTCTACCCCAAACCCATAACCTCAGTCTAATTATTTGGAAAACATCAGACAACTCCCAACAGTGGGGCGTCTTATACCATACCTGTGCATTACCCCCCAAAACTGTCACGGTCATCCAAAACAAGAAGAGTCTGAGGAACTGTCACAGTCACAGGAGCCTAAGGGGACGTGACAACCAAATGTAACGTGGTATTCTGAATGGGATCCTGGAAGAGAAAAAGGATATTAAGGTAAAAATTAAGAAAGTTTGAATACAATTTGGACTTTAATTAATAATAATATATCAACATTAGTTGTAAAAAGCTTACCATACAATTCATCATAGTGATTTAAGGTATTAATAATAGAGGAAACTTAATATGGTATAAATGGGAACTCTGCACTATCTTCACAATTTTTCTGCAAATGTAAAGCTGCTGTAAAATAAAATGTTAAAAATAATAAGTGGTCAGCATTCATTAAGCACTCATAATCTGATATGCACTTATTATGTATTATCTTTATTATCTAAATATAACCAGAAAAAGTGCCACTTTTAACGAATCAACCAAAACAAGGGTTTTAAATTTCATATTAAGTAGCAAAAAAAAGGTTTAATTGATGTTAATTTTGAAAAAGGAAAATAAAATTATGAAACTGATTTTATTAAAGTATACATTTCTAAAATTTTTGTATGGATGCATGATTTTGTAGGAATGAGCAGGAACAAATCAACTAGGTTTTCTTTAGTATAATTTTTTTTTTGGTAAAATTTTTCCAACCAAAATGTGTGATGTCATGAAATGGCATCTTTTTCCTTCTAGTGTGCTCTTAAAGAGGACGTTTTTACAAAAATATTTACGAATTGCTCAATATCCCAATGCTTCTCTTAATCCTCTGATGTTCAAATCATTCTTCCCCAAAGAAAGTCTCCTATTATCAACCTTGTCTCCTATTAAGATTAAATTCTGGCCTTCAAAAACTCATGTCAAAAAGAAAAAAATAAGTCATGTTGAAGTCCTAACTCCTAGAATTTTAAAATTGACCTTATTTGGAGGTGGGGTCATTGCAGTTGGGATTAGTTACATTAAAATGAGATGACTTTTTTTATTGCTTTGCTTGTATATATGTTATACTATACAATAAAAAAGTTAAAGAAAAAAACATCATTTATCCCATCTTCAACAGAACTCTTGACTTTGTTTTTAGTTAGTCTTAATGCTATGACCTGACAAAGTAGGAATGAGGGGTTCTGAATTCAGAACCATAGTATACTTTCTCAGTGTCCTATGAATTGCTGTATTTCAATTCACTATATAATAATCTGGCTCTTTTTGTTTCTGTAGTTTCTCAATTGGTAAAAATGAAATATTCCTATTTTCACAATCTGAAAAAAAAAAGAAGTGATACTGGAGAAGGGTGGGCCTCTAATCCAATATGACTATAAGAAGAGTAGAAGACACAGACTTGAAAGAGAATACCACAGTGGACGATGGAGGCAGAGATTGACATGCTGCAGCTGCATGCCAGGGAACACCCAGGAGGACTGGAAACTACCAGAGCTTGGAAGAAGAAAGGAAGGATTTACCCCTACAGGTTTTAGAGAGCATATGGCCTTGCCGACACCTTGATTCCCAACTTCTAGTCTCCAAAACTGTGAGACAGTGAATTTCTATGGCTTTCAGCCATCCAGTGTGTGGTACTTTGAAGTCCTGCCAAATGTTCCCAGTTGCAATTAATCCCTCCTGTCTTTAGCATCCAGGATCCTTTTGTTCATATTTCTATAACGTCCTTCATTTCATTTTGTTGGGTGTTAGAGTTGTTTAAATTCCTTTTCTCTGATAGGAAATGATACCAAAAATAGCAGCAATGCCTAGGAAAGTTTAATGTCCTCTGCACTATCTGAAATGGTTCCTTGTGCTCAGTCAACCTCAATTTCCCCACTTATAAGTTAAGAAAAAAATAAAATCTATCCTTCTTCTTTCACATGGTTATCATAAGAATCATGAGCCTGACTTATTCCCCAGGCAAGGCCATAGGGCCTATTGGTACTTTCCTAATTTTTCAGGAGCATACCAATACTTCTGCTTCCTAAATCACAATAGTGTGGGATTAGAACTTCAGCACTTTCCATTAGAACAGGTTTGTCAACAAGTTTCACCCTGCATGACAACTCCAGTCTATTGACAATGACCTCTAAGTTGAGTGTGAAGAAGGATTCTGAGACTATTTCTAGAATTCATGAGAAAGACTGCAATGAGAAGTTAGAAATGTCTGCCATGACTAAGGGATCATGAGTTGGTTTTGTATGTGCTTTTTAGTATCTAAATATATTCAGCACAGTTCCTCAACCCCTGTCCATATAAGTTGCTCCTCACATAAAGAAGTAGAGTTGATTACCCCTCCTCTTGAATCTGGGCTGGCCTTGTGACTTGCTGTTCTAGTTTGTTAGTTGCCAGAATGTGATATGCCAGAAGAATGGCTTTTGAAAGGGGGAACTTATTAAGTTGCAAGTTTACATTTCTAAGGCCATGAAAAATATCTAAGTTAAAGCAAGTCTATAAAAATGTCCAAATTACGGCATCAACAAGAAGTTACCTTCACTCAAGAAAAGCCGATGAAGTTCAGGCTTTCTCTCTCAACTGGAAAGGCATATGGCAAACATGGTGACACTGCTAGGTTTTTTCCAGGCTTCTTGTTTCATGAAGCTCCCCCAGGGGCGTTTTCCATCTTCATCTCCAAAGGTCTCTAGCTGCCTGGGTTCTCATGGTTCTCATGGCTCTCAGGACTCTAAAGTCCAAAATGATTCCCTCCTAAAGGGCTCAAGTAAGCAACCCCACCTTGAATGGGTAGAGACACATCTCCATGGAAACCATCTAATCAAAAATTACCACCCACAGCTGAGTGGGTCATATCTCCGTGGAGATAATCTATTCAAGTTTCCAACCTACAGTGCTGAATAGGGATTGAAAGAAATGGCTGCCTCCACAAGATGGATGAGATTAAGATATTGCTTTTCTAGGATACATAATCCTTTTAAACTGGCACACTTGCTTTAACAAACATAATTTGAGAGAAGTGATGTGGGACTTCCAAAGCTAGGCCCCAAAAGGAACTAGAATCTTTTGTTTCTTCCTCTTTTAAAACCAGCTGAAATCTAAGAAGTTTAACTTGAGATCACCCTACTCTAAGGAAAGCCAACCTGGCCACCTGAAGAGAGAGAGGGGCCATGGGGAAGGACACTGAGGAACTGATCATGTAAGTCAAGCCATATTGGACTTTCAGACCCAGTCCAGCCACCAGTTGAAGCACCTGAGTTAATGACCCTGGGGACATCACATGGTGTGGATGAGCCCCACCCAAATTCCTAACCCACAGAATCATGGAATATAAAAAAATAACTGGTGTTTTAAGACATTAAGTATTGTCATAAAATGTCTTCAATAAAGACATGTTCAAGTCCTAACCCCTGGTCCTGTGGATGTGAACACCATTATAAATAGGATCTTTGATGTTATTAGCTAAGGTGAGGTCAGACTAAATCAGTATGGGCCTTAATTCAACAGGACTAGAGTCTGTCTCAGCAGAGGAAATCCAGAAACAGTAGGCAGAGACAGACAGGGAGAGAGAGGACCACGTGGCGGAGGCACACACTCAGGGGCAAGCAGCCCCCAGAGCACTACAGACTTCAGAGAAAGCACATTCCTGCTATCGTCTTGATTTGACTTCTAGTCTCCCAAGCTGTGAGAAAATAAATTCCTGCTGTTTAAGCCAATGAGTCTGTGGTTCTTTGTTTTAGCAGGTCTGGCAAACTAAGACAGCTGACATGTTACACAGTCATAGATAACGGGAACACGATTCAGGGGCAGGGGGCTATCACTTCTAAATTAAAGAGTACTGGCTAGCTCCCAGCCCTCTATCCAGAAAATCTGATTCAGCTGGTCAGAGACTGGGCTCCAGTTGAATTTCAGGTAACTAGGTTTCGAAGCTGGAGTTGCCAATGTTACACACTCGCTAAGGAATTGACACAGAGCAATGAGACTTTAGTAAGTCATTGCTATTGAGATTAGCTTTAGAAGAAAAATGAAGCAAAACAAAAACTTCCCTTGACATCTACAGCATGCTGCATTAGCTCAGGCAAACCGCAGAAAGGTAAATAAAAACAAATGCACTGACAGAGAGATACAAGTAAACAGACAAAAAAAGAAGAAGGAGGAAGAGTTGGGGGGAGGAGGAAGGAAAGAAGGAACAAACACTCACCCCCTACCCTACAAACAAATGGGTGTTATTCAGTAGACAAAGGCAAAGCAAGCCTCCTGATGCCCACTCTTTGGTAATGCCAGAAGTCCAAATCCCAGGGCTTAGTTTGTTTTGTAGTAAATAAACATGTAAAAATAGCCATTTTCCTTCTGGTGTGGAACATTCATATACATTTTTGAAAATATACCATTGTTCTTCCTGAGTAAAATAATAGGATGTAACCACCAAATTCAGGCCTAATATTTCCTCGGTTGCAACATGATCATCCTTACAATTAAAAGAAAATATTTTTTTTTTTTGGCTAAGAGTATCAGGATTGTATTGCATGCCTCATGTCACTTTTCCAATTGAAATTTGGTTAACAAGAGAATTTTGACAGTTTGGGGTGAAAGCATGAGAGGGAGGAATTGGAGTCCCAGCGATGGGTGGAGTGCTGATTGGTGTTTTTTTCATGTTACACTGGAGAGTCATTAAGGAAATATGTATGCCAAGCCACACCACCAATTTCGAGATATTGACTCTAACCTAGATGTCTGTATTCTAGTCACATCAGCAGAGTTTAACCTCAACTAATGTCTACTGACACATGACACTTTGCCAGCCCTTTAAACGCTTTATGTCTTTGCTTTAAGCAAAATGCATTCTGCCTCTATTGATATATAATTGCCGAGGACTTGAATCTAAACTCTAGAGTTAGCAGAACCAACAGAGAAAAAGAAAGTGCTGGTTTTCATTGGAGACAAGTCTGCCTTTGAAGCTTTGCATAACAGAAGCTGAAAAAAGAGTCTCCAGTGGTTTTGATTATAATCGTTGCTATGTGGCCCTCGAATTTTCCAGGGCACCTCGTATATGACCACGTGTGTGATTTGCTGAATAGCACTGATTAGTGAATGAATATGACATTGAAAAGCCTAGAGGTCTTTCAGCCCCCAGCCACTTTCTAGAAGGGGGAAGCACATCCTCTGGGCCACTCACATTAAGCCTTTGGATGTGTTAATATGAAATACTTTCATCGCTCCAATTTCCACTCATGTGGATTTTTCCTGGCTCCAACTCAGTGACCTGATTCTCTAATTTTCCCCCCTCTGAGAACATACTTTTTCTAAAGTTATTTTTTCTCTGAAATCCACACCACCACCCTTCTTTCCCTTTTGATTTCTTATTCAGCCTGGAAACTACCTCACCAGTTGTAATTAGCCTGAATGCTTGAGGGAGGGAGCAGGGCTCTCCTCAGGAAATAATCTGAATAAAGCCAGAGTCCTTCTTCTAAGAGAAAGGAAGAGAATCCAAAGCCCATGTAAGCTGATTAAATCTCTCTTTGCTTTTTCATCTATTGTAAACCACCAAACTCTGATGAGAGCCTATTCTTTGGGTTATTTTTTAACTTTAATTGACCAAATCATGCATTCTTAGCTTGTTAGTCCAGACACACTTTTTTTTTTAATGCATGGGCAGGCACCAGGACCTGAACCCAAGTCTCCAGCATAGCAGGCGAGAACTCTGCCACTGAGACACAACTTCCCGCCCAGTCCGGATACACTTTTTAACATACTTTCTTGGACCACAACAACAGCAGAAATGTAGACTTTTTAAGTGTCAAGTTAGCAGCATTCTACATTTTTTTTCTATCTCACTCTTTCCTGTGTCTCTACACAGAATGAAGTGTACCTGAATTTGGAAGACAAATGTATGCATTTCATTGATATTGATGTTTGCCTCCAGCTAATTTTGCAGTGGATTTCCATAAATTTATTTGTTCATTTTTTTCAACAATAGTAGCTATAATTCATGTACTCTCTTCGGTGTTTTAATTATATTATCTCAATTTATCTATTGATATACTCATTTTACAAATGAAAAACCTGAAGCTTGGAGTTAAGTATAATAACTTGCCCTAAGGTGTCACACCGTGTCAGACCTGCGATTCAAACTCAGGGCTTTTTTGTATCAAGCCTTTAATTTAACCACTATGCTAAACTGCCTTTCAAAAAGCACGTAGTGGGTGCTGTGATGGTGGCTCAGCTGCAGAATTCTCCCCTGCCATGCTGGAGACCTGGATAGGGTGCTTGCCCATGCAAAAAAAAAAAAAAAAAAAAAAAAAAATGCAGGCAATGCCAAACTGAAAATTCTTGAAGAAAGAAAGGGAAAATGAAACAGCAATACAACGGTAAAATGAAGCAATAAGAGAAATAGGAGAGTTTCCTATTCATGCAAAGCAGGAGGACCGTGGTAGTAGAAAGGAAGGGTGGCTCTTGGGACAGTTTAAATCCAAGACAGGGCAGAGACACCCTGGTTTACAGAGAACTTATTTAATACAGAAAGAAGTTTATCTAGCTTCCCTATTTGTGAATGGTTTTAGGCAATGCCTTGTTTGAAAACCAAATGTGTAATTGCCAACAAGTCAGTAAGTGGACATCAAGTCTCTATCAATTGGTGATTATCATTGGTTTGGAGAAGATACTGACTTCTTCCTTGTCATAAAAGAAGCATAAAATTCTAGTCTCCTGGTAGATACAATTTCATAGTTTCCCTTAATAAGTATAAAGATGAGAAGTAAGAAATATGGAAAGAGTAGCCAGCTTCATTTGCGTTCTCATACCCCTACTAGGTGCTACAGCTATAATATTCTGGTCCTTTCTATATATATGCATATATTTTTCAAATTCAAAAATGAATATATACATATATATATATACAATTATAAGAATAAAATACCAACTTAGAAAACCTCTTTGTTTTGTATTAGCTTATCAAAATAGATAGTGATAATGTACACTTGGCATTTGATTGCTGCATTGAATAATACTTCCTTTAGACCAAGGAATCCTTCTTAAACAGTCTGCTATATTGCCACCAGGGATATCAGGAACCTGCTCTCTGACCTGCACTAGGTGATTTTATTTTGTGTACCCAAAAAGCGATTGTGATTCCCACCTCCAGATTGCATCAATTTATGAGGACCCTCATATTTCTAAGAGCTGAGTTTCCAGAGCCACTATAGCTGAGATTTGGCTGGCTGGCTGGAACAGATTTCCTGAGTGGCATGGGTGAATCCACAGCACCCCATGGTCTCTGGTCAATGGATTCTCAGGAATCTATTGAAAATGTAATTCCATTTTACCTTTGAAGTTCATCTTGAGCGAATCATTCATTTTGTGACCGAGGTATTGAGACATTTTTGTAATTTCCCATGGCTTAAGGGCTTTTCATGGTATATTAAGTATCTCTTGGTGTTTAAATAGCATTATAGTCTATTAAATCTATGGCCCATAAAATAGGAACCTTGATAGGCACAAGAGAGTAATTTGCAGGAATGGTTTTCTCTAAGGTTATTTCTCTGCAAAATAGAAAAATAATATGCCCTTTATGTAAAAAGCATATCTTTGGGTCCTTGGGATCATGGACAGGTGGATTATAAAGTGGAAAATTTTCAATTGCTTCTACCTGACTTCCTCTGTTGTACATGTTTTGCTTCATACCAAATGTGTCTAGATGGATCTATAGCATTACATATTCAAGACATTAGCAGAACCCTTAGAATCCATGAGTTCTTACTTTCCCTGCCAAAGTTTGACCACATTTGTGTATCCAATACCCATAAAGAAACCTTCTCACTGCAATAAAAATATCTTCAACCAGGGACTGCACTAATTTTGCTTGGCTTTGGTCTTATGAAATGACTCACCCAACACTTGTAAAATACTTCTTCCCACATTGAATAAATAAAATATAATTGGATCACTAATTTGCAATAGCTAAATGTACTAACTAACCCTTACTCACTCTGAGATAGAAGGATCACAGTGTCTTATTTCCCAAAATGAAGCTACTTTTTCTCTTAAGTAGATCCTCAGAAAATCACCATTTGACTTGTAGACACAGTATTTCAGACCCCAGTGTTAATTTTATTAAACAGGATAGCCAGGAATCATTTGAATTGTCATGTAATAATTTCTGCCTCTCAGGTGAGTATTCCAACAGTCACTTCAACGAAGAGGAAATTATTCAATCAGTGCTATGCAGGCCTCAAAATAACTCACTGTAGTGATTCTCATTTTAAAAATGTAACCTTAAAAAAAATAGCAATAGGAAAATCAGAATTGGAGGAAGTTTCTTACAATGATGGTGAGATGCTAAACTTGGAAATTCAAAAATAAACAGAGGTACAAATTTTATGAAATATTTTACCAAATCTACAGGCACTATAGAATGAGAACAAATTTCCTATCACCCCAAGAGCCTTGTTAGTCTCTTAGCAAAATTGGGCTGCTTCTACTGAATGATCCTACCATATGCTATGAAAAGTAATTTATGTATAATGTAACAACAAAAGGAGAAATTGTTCTGAGCATAGACTAGATATCTACAGTGTCACAACACTATACAATAACAGTGTCCATATCACACACACAACCTGTGTTTTTTCAGTCCTGATTAGAGTCACTTTTTCTAGTCCAAATGGTGCTCATATTCACTTGTATCAAAATTTTCTTTTTGGTTTATGATTCATGTTCACTTAATAAAACTTTAATGAGTACCTACTATGTGTCTAGTGTTGTGCGTTACTCAGGGAATGATGATTAGAATGTGGGTCAGCATTCAAATTGCTCAAGATTACAAATATAAGCCAATAATTATAATTGTAAAAAATGGAATATAAAGCACTATGGGATCCCAGGGAAAGGAAGATCCCATTTGAGCCCCTCCCAGTCTCTGTTATAAATACTGTCTCCAGGCTGTCATCCTTACCACTCCTCAAACTGTTCTTGTCAAACTCATCATGAGTTGCCAAACCCAGGACCACGTGTCAGTCCTCATCTTGCTCAAGAGGTTAGCAATAGTTCACACAGTTATTCATTTCCTCCTTCTTCAAAGACTTTCTTCACTTAGCTCCTGAAAGATCACTCTTCCCCACTTCACTTCATGTCTCACTGGCTACTACTTTTATGTCTTCTTTGTTGGCTCTTCTTTATCACCCGAACCTGTAAACATTGGAGTATACCAGGACTCACTTCTTATCCTTTCCTTTTCACACTTGTTCCTAAGGGATCTGACTTCCTTTCATGGTCTTAAATATCATTTATTAATGATAACTCCCAAACATTTACCTCTATCTATGACATCTCCATGAACTCCAAGGCATTTATTCAAATGCCTCTACCTAGCATCTCCACTTAGAGATGCTAAAAGGCATCTCAAACATAATATGAGTAAAAAGAAACTCTCACAGTCTCGACTATTGTGATAAGTGGTAACTCTATAATTCAAGTTGCTCAGGGTAAACTCTTGGAGTTATCCGTGATTCTCTGTCTACCTCACATCCTATCTGTGAGTTCACCCTTCAAAATGTATTTAGAGGCTGACAACTCTTAAAATCTCTGCTATCATCATCCTATTCAACATCTGTCACCTGGATTACTGCCATAATCTTTTATGAGATCTCCATGTTTTTACTTTTGCTGTCTATACCCTATACTACACACAACTGCTATAGTGACTCACTAAAACATAAAGCAGATCATATTATATTTCTGCTCTCTATCCTTCAGTGGCTTCCAAAATCATTCAGAATAAAAAAATTAAAGTCAGTTATGGATAGAATTTTGTCCCCCAAAAAGATATGTTAAAGCCCTAACACCAGGCCCTGTTAATGTGAACTTATTTGTAAAGAGACTCTTTAAAGATGTTATTAGTCAAGATGAGGCCAAACTGGATTAAGGTGGGCCCTAACACAAAATAATTGCATTATAAGGAGAGGAAATTTTAAGGAGCGGAAATTTAGACATTGACAGAAAGACAGAGAGAGAGAGAGAGAAACATCCATGTGACAGAGGCAGAGACTGAATGATGCTTTCACAAGCCAAGGAATGCCGTGGATTGCCAGCCACCCACCAGAAGCCAGGAAGGGACATGGAATGTATTATTCCCTTAAAAAGGAAGCCTGGCCCTCCTGGACAGTTGATTTTGAACTTCTGATCTCCAGAACCACAAGCTAATAAATTTCTATTATTTAGGCCAGTGTAGCTGCCTCACTTTTTATGGTAGCCCTGGAAAACGAAGACAAAGTCCCTTCCACAGGCCTACAAAAGTTTCCAAGCCCTACAAAATCTTGCCCACAGCCATTCCTCCAGTCTCATCCCTCATTCCTTCATTGCACTCTGGTCACACTGATCTCCTTTTACTCCCACAAACATATCAAAAATGCTTTCCCTTAGGCACTTTTTACCTGTAGTTCTCCTTTTAGGAATACTTCCTCTACCCCCATATCTATACAGCTTGAATTCAAACTTTATTTTCATCCCTGCCCATGTAACCTCATTAAAGCAGCTTTCCTTCACCACACTACTTAAAATAATACCTTCAACCCATTACTCTGTCATATTTTTCTTTATCGTATGTCTACTTGGTCTGAATATCTTTGTCTTCTACTTGTTTATTGGATATTTGCTTTTGCTAGATTCTAAATACTATAACAATAGAAAATGTGGTCAGTTTTTCACCGTTATATGTCCAGTCCATAGGACAATATCTGGCACATGATCTTTCAGTAAATAAGAAATTTTAATTACTTTATTTATTTCTTCTGGGATAGGAGGATAAAAACTCCCAGGCAGAAGAAATCACCATACACAGAAAAGAACAAATTTGATCTTGTAAAGCAGAAGTCAGCAAACTACAGCCTGGTGGCCAAATTCAGCTGACCGTCTGCTTCTGTAAATAAAGTTTTATTGGAACATAGTCACATAATCATTCATTCATTTATATATTGTTTATGCTTGTTTTCTATCTACAACTGCAGGGTCAAATAGTTGTGACAGAGAGCATATGGCCTGCTGGCCTGAAATATTTATTTTCTGGCTCTTTAAAGAAAAGGTTTGCCCAGGCCTGGTCTATAGGGCAGACTGCAGGACTGGGATGTTGGGAAAATGGAAGAGTAGGTGGAGAGCAAGTATGAACTTGGACTTTATATGTAGGCCAAGAAAGAGAATGAGCTGAGCTCCCTTTTAAGCACGAGAGTCCCTGAAACCCAGAAATTATGCCTAATTTAAGTTGTGGATAAAAGAGTGTTGTGATAAACTAGTCATCTCAGTGGCAACAGCTATCAGGGTTCTGATCTTAACATCATTGCCACTTCTGGGATTAAGTCTTGAAAAGTTGGGACTTGATTCATATCTTCCACAAAAGCCATGCTATTTGTAAACAGGAACTTTGAAAATGTTATTATTAGTGAATTGTGTGGGACTCATTTGTGAAGAGTATTTTTGAAGATCCTTTTTAATTGAAGATCAAATTGAATCAGGGTAGCCTTTAATCCATATAACTGAGGCATTATAAAGAACGGAAATTCAGATGCAGTCAGGATTTCTGAAGAAACTGGAAGTCAGAAGAAGCCAGAGGAAGGAGCAATTGCTCTGTGACAGAGGATTGCCATTACCAGAACACTCCCGATTCTAGGAGAAAGCATGGTCTTGCCAACATCCTGAATTTGGACTCCTAGTCTTCAAAACCATGAGGAAAAATAATTTTTTTTTTTTAAGCCAACCCATTTTGCAGTATTTGTCATAACAGGCCTAGCAAAATAAGAGAAGTAGGAACCAAAAAATGGTGAAAGGGCATTTGTTTCTCCCATCCTCCTATACGAGATGTTGGTTTGGATGTGGTGCACCTCCTGTGGTGAGTCTGGTACAGACTGGTCCAGCAAAGTCCACTGTGCCTTCTAGAAATCTGGACTACACTGATCCCAAGAGTCCCAGAAACATGAGTTTGGTGCTAGAGTCACCTGATGCTTATGTCTCCTTAGATTGTTTGGTTCTGCTTTAGGAAGCTCCTGGAATTTGAAAAACTTCTGAGTCAATTCCATATTCCTATTTGACAAGCAAAACTCTGGATTTTCAGTGGTTTCACAGCTCATCAGACTTTTTCCAAGTCCCCTTAAACCATTTGGATCAGTTAAACTTGGCCACTGGGTTAGGTCAAAAGATTGCTGATCCATCTTGCTTTTACTCAGATTGGATTTCACAAGTAAGCATCCTTTCCCCTGGAGTCTCTGGCGCTTATGATTTTGGTTCCAGCCAGATCCTAAGTAAAGGAAAGAGTAAACTGGGGGAGGGTGGGGGACAAATATGTTCTGAATTTCAAAGAACAAAGTGGAGCTTGTGGTTAAATTTGGGAGTAGATACACTTCCCTCTGAGAATGCAGTGGTGAAATCTGATCTGTTTGAGTGAATCGGTGGCATTTGGCTTTAATTTGATAGATCCCAATGTGCCTACTTTAATTTGGGAATAGGTTTTGGCTCCTGACATTTTTCTTTTTCATGCCCTTCCCTCAAGTGTGTATATAAGTGGGGGAAGCCAAGTTTCCACTTGTATATACTGAATCATTCAACTAGAAATATTTTGCCATTGCAACAGCTCACATTGTTTATTGAGTTTCTGGCTGTAAAAATCCAAAGTACAGCTTAACTGAAAATTGATAGTTTATCATTTAAAGGAGGAAGTGGAAAGTTCCAAACAGATGACAGTTCAGCACTAGGAAAAACTTTGATTTCTGCTAAAGCCTTTAGGATTCACACTTTTTTCCCCCTGGCTTTTCAGCAAATCAGAGTGGGGGACAAGTAGTTGTTTAATTTAATACTTCAATTCTCAGGAAGTAACTGGATCAAGTTTTCAGGCATTATCTGCCTGGTATGTGCTGAATTCATTGCAGGCTTCATTTCATAGGAATCTGTATCAATGGATGGGGTGCTAACTCAGCTCTTTTGAAAGTAACAGACAGAGGTGGCTCCAATAATTACATTAAGCACATGGATACACACTTGCCTTGGGGATTTGGAGTCAGACTTAATCAAATCTGGATTTGACATTTCACAGACCACATCAAGGATTTCTGCAAAGAAACAGCAGACTATGGCCAGCTATGGTCTTGCTCTTACTTAGTGCCTCCTCCCGAGTTAGAGAACAGGTCCTGTGCTAATGTTGTTGGTTTTGGCTGTATCTCTGCACAGCACTCATAGCTTCTGTAGACCATTGTTGTTGTTATTTTTTTTTCAATCAGTGAAAAAACATTTATTTATTGCCTAAGCCAAGACCTGGGATAGATATGATGGTAAACTAGACTCACTAGGTCCTGAGCACCTATTTTCTTAAAGGTTACACATAGCAGGAGTTACAGAAGCCTAAACTTTGGCTCAAAAGCAATTAAGCTTTTTTATTCATTGTCTGCTGCCATGTGGCAGTAGTAGTAATTAATACAAGGCAGACTGAAGAGGGTGCCTGCCCTCAAGGAGTTTCAGTCCAGTCCAGTGGTTCTCAAACTTCAGTCAACTAAGAAGCCTCTGGGATGCCTATTGAAAATGGGAAAAAGGCATCTGCATTTTTCACAAACAGGTATTTCTGAGCTGACTGTTCTTTGGATCATACGTTGAGACTGTTGTTAAAATAGCATAATAAATGCTATCCCTGTCACAGGGGAGGTTCAAAAGTAGAAGAGTTCATCTCTTTCTGAAAGGTCATAGGAGGTTTCCAAGATGCAGATCTGGATCTTGTAGACTGAAATAGGGTTTAATCAAGTAGACAATACCACTGGTGGAGCAGTTAAGGGAAAGAGAGAATTCCAGGCCAAGAGAAAGCAGGCAAAAGAGACCAAGTCTGAGACAGTACAGTCTGCTTAGGCATGTTGGGAGTAAACAGCACGAATGGGAGAATGGTAGACTATGACCTTGGAAAAGTGAACGCCAAAGGGCAGATTTATTTACTTGATGAGAAATTATTTCATATCAGAGGAGAAATGTGATCAAATTTGTATTTTAGATAGATTACTCTGGAGGCAATTTGGTGTTAGATAGGAAGCAAATAAGATAGGAGGCAAGAAGCAGTTAAGAGGTTCTCTGTAAAGATAATGGATCTATTGACAGGATTTATATGCAAACTACTAGTCATAGAAAGAGCAGGAATCACAAAACAACCAAGCTTCTTTATACCTTCACCTGGAAGCTCAGCCATTAGCATTAAATAAACACTCTCCCTGCTCCTGCTTCTCACCTTTGTTCCACCAACTGATTTCCTCTATCTCTTGTATCTTCCTCACACCTTCTTCCAACTCATAATTTCTTCTCCCTTAGAACTTCATTTTCCTGTTTCCTCATGTCTGTATTCTATCTGTTGATAACTTTCACTTTTAGTTTCCATGTACCATTCCTTCATTCTCTTGGCATTTCATGTTTGAAATTTCCAAGAAAAGAATCCAATTGGCCCATACCATTTCTTCATGCCATACTTGATCATAGGTAATTGCATCTATGGGTTAGTTCTCCATGGGAAAGGTGACCATTCTTATACAATGATCTTTGCCTCAAAAGGAGTGCTTTGCCATGTATAAAATTGGTTGCTCAGGTAGCAGGGACCATGAGACTGGTAGAGTCCCTTAGAAGGAAATGTATTTGGCATACCTGGAAAAGGAGACCAATGTGATAACCCAGGTGAATCAGAACTAAAGCAGGAGATGTGGGTATTGATTTCTATAAAACAAATTTAAGGATCATCGTGTAGCAGGTAAGAAAAAAGATGAAGAAGCTGTTTCACTTGAGTAACTAAGTGAATGGAAATATCATCAACCAGGAAATTATATAAAGAAGAAAAGTTTGTTGCATTAGTGAGTCAGGTGAAACATGTTGATTTTGAAGTGCCTTACTCATAGGTCCTGCAGCCAGATGTAAGGAAAACATAGGTTTTGCCCACTAACCTGACCTCATATCTCTGCCCACTTAGTAATCGCCACTAAACATGGAGTGCTTCCCTCACAAGCTTCAATAAACACTTTGCAAAATAATTATCCATTTAGATGTTGTTTTCCCCAAATAAATTATGAACTCATAGAGGACACTCAATAAATGTTAGTCTTATCCTAGTTTTGTTCCTCCAGAAGCAGAACCAAAACAATGGCTCAAGTGTACAGCATTTATTTGAGAGATGAAATAATTAGGAAAGTGGGGAATTACTAGAGAAAGAAAAGTAGCCAAGAAAGGGTAAGTAACTGGAGATAAATCCCACTGGAGAACCAACATAGAACACAACTCCCAGCATTATCCCACCCAATGGATATATATGTATCAACTCCCATCACTTATTGATTGAGATTTTCTGGGGCAGAGTATAAACTTTCAGCCTGCCCCAAAGGGCAATTAAGAAATTTCAGGGTCAGAGAAAGCATTCAGGCAATGAAATGCAGGTTCTGGTTATTGGAAGTTCCATAAACATGTTCTGAAGTGGCAGGGGCAAAAGACTATGGCCAAGCATCAACACCGTCTGATACACATTGAATGAAAAATTCATGATTGAATGAAAGAATGAATCAGAACCAAGTATGCTGGAAGAACCCTTTGTATCAACTGTGAATCAACGTAATTGTAACTGTTTCTGAATCCTTCTGCTTCAAATGGAGAACTTTTTTCATTTCCATTTTTTTCCATTGTTAGTTGGTCAAGTTACATGGAACAAGAGAGGACAAAGTAGGATCTGGAATTCCATAAAATAGGTCCCATAATCAGTCATTAAAACTAAGGAAATATAAAAGACTGTGTATTTAGCTATTTATATATGTATAAATATATAAATTTATATATATATAAATTTAAGACCAGAACTTAACACTGAGGCCTTGACATTATTCTTTAGATATTTCATTATCAATTTGCCATCTCTTTATTTCACCAGCAGTCATTTTCTTCTTCCTTTTGCAGCCACACTTAAAACACACACACATGCTGAAATGAATACACATAAAGTGTTTGTTCTTGAAGATCTTTCCCTGCTTTAAGAATTGCGGAGACTCTAAGAGGTACTATGTCAAAGATCAAGTTACTGCCTCTAGGCAAATTAGCTCATTGGCTTTTGAAAAGAAATAGCGTTCTTTGCAGAGAGAAATTGGTAGTCATCCTGGAAATTCAGTCTCAGCTTCTGGAAATGTGGAAATTTTCCCAGGTCCCTGGCAGACGTACTTCTCCAGTTATGGTTGATAATCTTTCTATTCTGATAAATTGGGTCCAGAGGGCCATATGAGTCTGAATGAAAAATCAGGTAGGTACACGTGAAGTGGGATACTGGATCATAACTGATTTACAGTTGCTAAGCCAATTGAGGTTAAGCAAAGAGAGGCTACCAAGGTAAGAAGACAAACAAGATGAAAACTAACTCAGGGTTACTGAAGGATGAGGTAGCTCCAAGAGAAAAAAGAAGCAAAAAGTCTAGTGCTATCTTCAAATTGAGGTAAAATCTATTACAATTGTTAATGCACGTCTACAGCCACTGATGTGGGCATGTGAGAAATAAAGGAAAGGATGTAGATCAAACACAGGTGCCAAATGAAGTAAATGTAGGAGACCTGGTATCTCATCCAGGCTGACCCTTCATTTAGAGAGTGGTCCTGAACAAGGCCCTTTGTATATTAGCAATCCATTTCTTATTGAGTCCTGAGTATATTTATACAATCACAGTCATTTGCTATTTTTAAAAATTGTCTTTTTTTCTAAGGGAAAAGCCTAAAAGTGATGAATTAATGCCAAATAACTTATTTTGTGAGCCGCAGCTCTAAAAAATTATGAAGTTGCATAAATATAAGTACTTCTATTCCTCTACAAAGATTTCATCAATTCAGAATGATTGGGAAGAAGCAATAATTGGCAAATATCTGTGGACATTTTGAATTGCAGAACATTATAAATATAGCTATATGAGTCAAGGTTCTCCAGAGAAACAGAACTAACAGGAGAAACCTGTAACTATGAGATTTATAAGGGTTTCACATGAAACCATGGGAATGTAAGAGTCTGTAGGGCAGGCTGTGATGAAGGGCAGAATTCTGATGAAGGATCTCAAACGAATCCACTGAAGAGGCTCACTGACTGAAGAAGAATGAAAATTCTCTTTTCTCCCTTAAAAGTCTTCGACTGACCAGTTCAAGCATAATTGATTGCATTATCTCCTTTGCAGGAGACATGCCTTTAGTTGATTGTAGATGTCATCAGCCACAGCTTCAATCAACTGACTGATGATTTATAAACCAGCCTTCTGATTTATCAAAGAGCCACAAAATATATCCTTGCAGAAACAGTTAGGCCAGTGTGCTTGCCTGAATAGACAACTTGGCATCATCATCTGGCCAAGCTAATCCCAGAACCTAACCATCATAATAGCATTGCTTAATTTTCAAATGTTAAAATTCAAACTTGGTCCCTGTGAGAATTAGATCCTTGAGGGCCTACTCAAATAAATTAGAGTGATTTGTAATTGACCTATCAACTTTATTTTATCAAGCAGTACTTCCACATTTTTAAATAGTATGTTCATCTATACAGCTTTAATATTCTCCTTGAAAAAATTTGATACCTACTTCATTCCTTTTTATTACAAACCAGTCGCCATATGAAGTGAATGATAAATGCGAGTCTACCCTAGCTTTTTTCTCTTGGATTAAAAAACTCCTTTCTAGCTAAGACTGAGAGGGGCATATTTTGGCAACAAAATTCACAACTGTCAAAATAAGTATGCTTTGTCTGTATAAGCCATGACTTCTTTCCATGGTTCATTATCCTTGTCTCCAAGACTCTAGATCAGCCTTGAAATCAGCTTTTAAGAACCATTAGATCTATGAACATCCGAAACTCATGAAAAATTCCTATCAGCCCCATTGACAGTGTTCCTAGTAAATGCACCTTCCACACGTCCCCACAACGCTGGATTTAGAGAATGTAGACAGCTGGCTGCAGCAAATACATACCCAGAGCTCTCACCACACATGTACCTGTGCAAAAGAAAAAAAGCAATGATGTCTACCACTCCCAGTGCTTCTCTGGGCCATTCCTGATTTCTTTGAGGCTGGTACTGATTTGCAAGCACTGGAAGGAATTAGCTATGAAGGTTTTGCCAATCACCAAGAGGCCAACCCTCTACTTCTTGGCTGCTCCATGCTAAGATGACTGCTCTATGGCTCAGGGTATTTTCTTCCTCATCATGCAGCCTCTGGAGTTGTGGGTCTTGTCCCTTTGTAGCTGTAGGAGGCAGAGGGTCGTGTGTCCTATCATCTAAAAGCAACATTCATTGAGATTCTCCTAAACTACCTCTAACAAGCTTCAGTGCAGGTGGAATTCCTGTGTTGTTTATCAGTTTGGATGAATACATTCTAGTTCTTTGAGATCTTATAAACTTTGATCATAGCTCCTCTTCAACTGAATCCGTCAAGGTCTAAAAAGTCATGATTATTATTTTCTGTACTATATCTTAATCTACTCCTTTGATTTAGTGACTCTGTCCTGGACTTTGCTGGCTCTATATTTTTTGAGAGCTAAAGTGAGAAGACAATATAGTACAATTGGTAACTTCACAAGCCTTGGAATTGGAAAGTCCCTGCCATTGAAATTCTCTGTGACTTTGGAATAGTACTTAATTTCTCTGGGCCTATTTTCTCATCAGTAGAATCAGAAAAATAATAGTATGTGCTTCATAGATATGTAATAAAGATTAAATTAGCATATGAATCTGTTAGAACAGTACCTGTTCTATACTGAATATAAGCATTATAATTTGGAAACCTAAACATAACCACATGTCTGTTTCTCTTTTTTATGTGAATATTGGGCAAACTATAATCTTCATCATGAAAGCATACAAATGGCCTCTAAGTACATACTCAATATCATTAGCCATTAAGGAAATGCAAATCAAAATCACAATGAGATGTCATTTCATATCCACCAGGACGGTTATCATTAAGAAAACAGCAACAGAAAATATCTAGTATTGGAGATGACGTAGAGATACAGGAACACTTGTTCTTTGTTGGAGGAGATATAAAACGGTGTAGTCACTGTGGGAAATAGTTTGATGGTTCCTCAGAAAGATAAGTAAAGGATTGCTACATGACCTGGCAATCTCACTTCTAGGTATAAAACCAAAAGAATTGAAAGCAGAAACTCAAAAAGATATTTGCATAACAATATACATAGTGGCACTATTCACAATTGCCAAAACATGGAGGTAACCCAAGTGTCCATACACTGATGAACGGATAAACAAAATGTGATAAATACATACGATAGGATATTACCCAGTCATAAAAAGGAATGAAGTTCTGATAAATGCAGCAACATGGATGAGCCTTGAAGACTTCATGTTGAGTGAAACAAGCCAGACACAAAAGGACAAATACTAGATGATCTCACTAATATTAAATAATTAGAATAAGCTAAATCCATAGGGTCAGAAAGTACAACAGCTTCCCAGAGGCCAGGGGAGAGGTAGGGAATGGGGTGTTAATGCTAATTGGAATAGAGTTTCCACTTGGGGTGATGGAGAAGTTTTGGTAATGGAAAAAAGTGATGGTAGCAGCATCGTTGAAAATGTAATTAACATCACTGAATTATATATTTGAATGTGGTTAAAAGAGGGAAATTTTACATTGTACATATGTTACTGTACTTATAATAATATTGGTTCATCAATGTAGCAAAGGTACCACACTAATGCAAACTGTTAATATAGGAAAAAAACATACATATAAGGGTCATGGCACAGGGGAACTCTTTTTTTTTCCTTCATGATTTTTCTGTAAACCTAAAACTTCTCTAATAAAATATATATCCAGGAGCAGCTTAGCTTGATTTTAGTTCAGTGACTTTCATGAGGATTTACTCACATTATTTACCAGAGTTAGTTGCCACAATGAGCAATTGAGGTGCTCTAGAATTCTCTTCCAAGCTCACACACCTGATTGTTGACAAGCCTCAATTCCATGTGAGCTGTTGGCTGGAGGCCTCCATTCTTCACCATGGATGCCTCTTCATAGGCAGCTTGAGTGTTCTGCAGAATGGCAGCTTACTTCCATCATGGATGCTGGTGACCACAAAATGAACACGTGTTAAAGTCTATCCAGAGTCATTGGCTGGGGGAGATTAATGGAAAAAGAAGCTCTGTTCCCATCCTCCATCCATCTAGAGGCCTGCCTTAAGTCTAAGGTCTGAGGTCTTTGATGTTCATTGTTTGCCCGATCCTCTGCGTTTTGCCAGGAGTTTATGAACAAGGAAAGGGGTCTAGTGTAGGGGATTGTCCAGCAGGCTCTAGGGGCCATATGTGGAAATTGTATACATTGCTTTGACCTGCATTCCACTTGCCAGAGATCACCTAATTATAGGGGAGGTTGGGAAATGGGGTCTGTGACTCAGGATTAAAAAGAAATGGGATTTGGAGAAGGCGTAAGAGTAGCTCTTCCACACCCCCAATATGAAAAGAGACTATACATTTAAATAGCTTAGTTTAAAAAAGAAAAAAAAAAAGAGCTGTCATTTTAGTTAAAACTAAAACCGGAAAACCAATATGATTCCTGTAATTCTGTCACAAAGTCACTGGTGATTTCGTGTTTCCGCCTTTTCAGTGCATTGTAAACACAGTCCCTATTAGAGGTCCTTAAGCAGGTGGTGTGAGCAGTTCCTGAACCATAAAGTTTGCTGCTTTTTTAGAAATACTATTAGAATGTTGGTGGGACAAGTCTTGCCTTGTTTCCCAAATGGGGGAAGAAGAAAGTCTTTGTTCCCAAGCAAATGAAAATTCAAATCACAAGACTGAAATTATGAATGCAAAACAATATATTAAAAGGTGGCTTGTGTGTAATATTTGCATGCATTTTAATATGCATCTGTCATTCCCTCTGCTAAATTCAGTAGGCTCTGAAAATATTAAACAACTGAGTGCAATTAATGATTAGAGAAATTGTTTTGAAAATATATTTTAACCTTTTTATGTCCCTGCTACCAAACCTTATAGTCTTTAAAGGCTCTGAGATCTCAAATCAGGCCATTTCATTGACCAGATCTCTGATCTCAGTGGCCTCAAATTAAATCATAAAAAGGTTTTTTTATAAACTGATTTGATTAATAATATATAATAAATGATTGAAACATGATTGATAACCATTGCAAGAATAGAACAATCAAATCCATTTGAAAATGGAAAGAGGCCTTAGAGATCTTTTGGATTAGATTGTTTAATCTCTCCTACTCATTCTTAAATCTGACCATATTTATTTGCAAAAATTCCATAAGAACTTTAGACCATTTTCCCAAAAGCCCAATTTGCTGAGCCTTTTGCTCCAGTTGTCTTTGAAGCTGAAGTTTTCCAAATCAGTTTTGCCCTTTTCTGGGTTGGTGTATCTCATTTTCATGGCACAAACAACAAAAAGGGAAAACATTTTTAGAGCAGTAGCAAAAACGAACCATATTTCAGTTCTACTCAGTCTTGCTTTCTGCACTGTGAGGCTTCTGGACCAGGGAAGAAGAATATATTTCATGAGAACCCAGCTCTAAGTCATAAACATGAAATACATCAAGCTCTTTGTTGTTAATTGGCACTTACCTCACCTGAAGAGCTCTGCCAAGAGGAGCAGAGGGGTTTATTGGGGAAGGAAGAAAGGAAAGAGTTGGGAGCTCTGGAAAATACTCCCAGCCACATGTGATTTATAGCTGGGGGGCTTCTCACCCCCGAGTGTGCTAGAGCAACAAAGTGGTCTGTGTGCTTTCCCAAACCTTGGCTGTTTGTTTGGGGGGTAATGCTCAGTCTGGGGCCTGAGTGATAAGTGCTTCCCGCAATTAGGGAGACAGCTTGAAAACTAGGCTCCTCTTTGTTTCAGGCTACAGCTGACGGCTGTCTGACCGCTGTCTGTGCCAATTTTATTTCAAAGCGCTTTTCTTTCCATATTTCAAAGGTCAGTGTGTTTACTGGTGGCCAAAAAGAGCCTGTGTGTAAGAGAAAGGAATATATGTGGCTGAGTGGTGGGAAAATTGGATTAGAACTCCCGAGAACTGGATTGGAATCTTAGGTGGGTTTCTAGATAAATGAGAGACTTTAAACAAACTATTTGAGCTCTCCTTCATCATCACAGAAAGGGTGGAAGTAAGGGGTATCAATGGTTTCTTTTAGGTAAAAAAGATCCTAGAAGTCTCTTTCTTTCAAGAAGAAGAACGGTAGGTATTTCCAATGAAGAAACATTATCATATACTCAACCTAGAAAAAAGCTGCTTCATCTGCCTGAAATGGAAACAGTTCCTCCTTCAAAGAAAGCAGGCTTGAAATTTGGGTCAACCTTGGAATCCTTGAGATTGTTCTTGATCAAAGAATTTTAGGGATGGGAAAAAATGGCAAATGCCAATCCCTTTCTCAGGAGTCTTGGTTGACCTTCTAACACTATTACTTAGAAAAACAAGGGTGCTCAGTCTGAGTTATGTCCCATATATAAAGCATTAGGGCTTCTATGATTGTTTGAAAACAGAATCAGATTTCAACTACATAAACTCACTATCTTTTTCAACTGTCCTTCATGATTCATTTTCTTCTATTTTGTGTGTTCCCATCTGGCTGCCCTCAGTTTTCTACATGGGAAAAGGTGGTTAAAAATTGAAGAAGGGATAGAGAACATATATGTATTCTGTGTGCATGTATTTTGCATGTATTCTGAGACAGCATTTGTCTGGGTTCAAATCTTAGCACTGCCCCTTATTCTGTAACCTTGATTAAGTTACTTAACTTCTCTATACCTCTGTTTCCTTGTATCGTAATACAAATACTCACTTCATGGTGTTTGAGGACTGAATTGATTAGCATGTGTGAGATATGCAGAACAATGCCTACCACTTAGCAAGCCTTCAAACATTAACTAATCATCAAAAACCCTCCCCCTTTCTGAAATGAATGTGGCATTAAACAATCTCTTTTGTGCTATCATTTCTCCTCCTGAATCAATCCACCTACAGATGCAGAAATAAAAAGTAACTTTTCAAATGCCAAAGAAACAGTGCCTGTGTTGTGAAAGGGGGGAGAAAGTAAAATAGAAAAAGAGAACAAATAAAATGCCTAAAACTGTTAAATCTTGCAGTTACTATGAGTTTCAAAACTCCTATGAAAGTTATGGTACTTTCTGCTCTCAGTTTGCACAAAACATAATTTTCACTACTTGGCCAGGAAAATGGCATGGCCAATTCTTGGTGTGACTCAAGAAGGAATGGAGGGAGAGAGGGTTAGGGTTAGGGTTACTGAGGGGTATTGCATACCTTACCTAACCCTTGCATTTGCATTGCATTGAATCCAATGGTTGAACATTACCTCCATCTTACAATCAAGGGCAACAAGATTCAGGGAGGTTAAATGACTTTCCCAAGTCTATTCAGCCAGTAATGCAGCTGGGATTTAAAACTACTTCTGCTTATGTCAAGGTCTCTATGTTTGCCTCCTTCCTACACCACCTTCTGGAAGAATCCAGCTAGGATGGGGTTCCAAGGGGCTACCAGAAGTAAAGGCTGAGCCCAGATTCCAGATGATCCATTACTACACTGGCAATATTAGCAGAAGGCTTTCCTGTTTTTTTCTGAGCAATTTCCACTCCTGCTTAGATGGTGAGTCATGAATTTTAGGCATCAAGACAAGGGAGACCTTTGGAAAGGTAATTTTCCTTTCACTGCTACAGTCAGAGCTGGTAGTTCATTGCCACTTCAAAGATCCCTTGGGACCCTCATTTTTTTAATTCTGCAATTTATCCAAAGCAGCTTATGATTAAGGTACTGCAGTAGTTTCCCATTGCTGTTATGACAAATTACAACAAATTCAATGGCTTAAAACCATACAAATTTATTATCTCGCAGTTCTGGGGTTCATTGGGCTAAAATCAAGGTATTAGCAGGGTTGTGGCCTTTCTGGAGGCTCTAGCGGAAAATCCACTTTCTTGCCTGTTCTAAATTCTAGAAGCCACCTTATTCTTTGTCCCATAGGCTCTTTTCATCTTCAAGGGCCGAAATGGCTCGTTGAGTCTTTCTAGCATCATATCCCTCTGACATTGACTTTTCTACTTACCTTTTACACACTTAAGGAATCCTTGTGATTATATTGGGTCCATCTGCAGAATCCAGGATAATATTGTTTTAAGGTCAACTGATTAGCAACTTAATTGCACGTGCTACCTTAGATGTCCCCTTGCCATGTATAGTAACATATCCGTAGATTTGGGAATTAGGAATAGACCATCATTGGGACACCATTATTCTGTTGACTGTAGGTATATACATGATGAAGTTAATAGGATACATCCTTAGTATCCCAGCCCTGATACGTTCTAGCTGCATAACTTTGGGCAAGTCACCTAACCTCTTTGAACTTCAGTTTCCTTATACGGGGATAATAGCAGTGCTTACTTCACAGAGTTGTTACAAAGATTAAATGAGTGAGCACATGTAAAGCATTTAGAACAGCACCTGGTACTTAAGTTTTAAGTCTATTATTATTATCTCTGTAATTTTTGAAGATCATGTCTACATTATCTGTGCATTTGTCTCAAGATGTTTCTTTGCTGTGTGCCAGAAGTCACTGCTATCTGAGAATTGTCCATGGCTTTTTCTCATCTCCTCTTCCCCTAGGTTGGATTCAGGAGTTTCAGTTAGGAGCCTGAAGAACTTTTGAGGTCCGTATCAGACTGACTGAACCAATATCAAGGCTGTGGTTCAAAGTTTCATTGCAAAAACACTAACATCAGCCCCTCTGTACAGTAGGCGAGGTGAGATTTGGATTGTTATCAAGCAGGCAAGAGTTCAAATCCCAGCTCTAGCTGTTGATAGTTTTGCATTCTGATGTAGATTCTAATAGTCACAGGCCCTTCAGGATAAGAGCACATAAAATTCCCCTAGAGAGTATTTTTATGTGAAGAAGGACTTTTCTGTCAATGTGACAATAGTTGTCTCTGATGAATTATGAGTCAGTGCCTCCTCTGCTCTTACAAACCAATCTTTTTCTTTGGACCAAACCCAAAGGGAGATGCTTACCAGGGTTTTTTAATTCAGCAGATATATTCAACATGTTCCTCATGATGTTTTGATGTGAACTAGATGACCTGCAGGTTGGATGGGCTGCCAAAGTTGGGTCAAATGCTAGGCCAGTGATGGGGTCTAGGAACAAAGCTGGCTCTCCTTTTTTTCTTCCTCCCACAGTTTAATGAGTCTGCCTCTCACAGATCCAGTCTGAATCCATTTTCCTGATCTCTAGTTGAAAATCTAGGGAGCTTAGGTACATGTAGTCCCTTCTTGGCCCACGACTTTGACCCCACTTTTTCACTGCCTTGGAGAAAACATGTTGGCAAGAATCTGGCAAAAGGGCCATGGTCATTTTCTTCATGACTAATTACTTCACTCAATTCAATCAGATTTTCTAAACCTGCTTGCATGGGTTTAGCCATACGGTGTGAGTAATTTGTGTGATGAGATATCTTATCCAAATTCCTCTTAAGAAAGCTAGCAGGACCTCATTCTCAAGTCTGTTACTGAAGCTGTGATTTTCTCATTTTAGAGGTGAGATACGAAACCTAAACAAGAATATGGATGTCACTTGATAAAATCACTGGCTGGTAAAACCGAAATTACAAAACAGCATTGGAAACCAAGCTGCCTTTTTCTGTTAAAATTAGTGAGAGCTGTTTCATTTTCCAAATCAAAAGTTCTAGGCGCTGAAATCTTATTTATATAAAATGCTAAGCATTATTTAAAATGGAGATAGCTCTCAGGAGCTGCTATGTTTGATTTTGGTCACTAGGACGTTTTAATCACAAAGCCAACAACAGGTGCACATAATACATCAAGTTTTACCAAAGAATAATGAACTGGCAGGAGACATGAAATACTCCAAAGTATTTAGGAAGGATAATGATTCCTTTTGAAACTGGATAGTGACCTCATTGTTAGCAAACAGCTGTCCGTACACAATCTCTCTTTCCTAATTATCTTTCTCTACTCATATTTCTCTTCTTTCTGTAGTTCTTCATCTTAAAATAATAAATACAACTACTACAGCAACAGCTTTGCTTGACTTACTATCCCCCTTTAGTCTCTATCTTACATTTTCCATTTCCACTGCCAGCCTTGTCCATTTACTCCTTTTCAATTTCTTCATTACCATTTCCATGCTAAACCCAGATAACCTGATTTGGGACCTGTTATGAATTGAATTGTGTCCCACAAGAAGATCCGTTCAACTCCTAACCCCTGTTCCTTTGAATGTGATCCTATTTGGAAATAGGATCTTTGAAAATATGATTAACTAAGATGAGTCCACATTGGATTAATGTGGGCCCTAATCCAACATGACTGGTATTCTTATAAAAAGAAGGAATGTGGACACACACACAGACAGAGAGGAGAATGTGGAGGCAAAGATTGAAATGCTGCAGCTGCAAGCCAAGGAATGCCAAGGATTGCGGGAAAACAACCAGAAGGGAAGAGGAAGCAAGGAGGGATTCACCCCTGCAGGTTTCAGAGAGAGTTTGGCTCTGCCAACACCTTTATTTCTGATTTCTAGTCTCCACATCTGTGAGATGATCAATTTCCATTGTGGTCCTTTGTTAGACTAGCCCTAGGAAACTAAGACAAAGCCACACCTGTCTGATGAAACTGTACCCCTGAAAGGACAGATCTTTGTCATTTTCCTGATGCCTACTGCCCTCTCTAGCATTTCACATTGCTGAACACCTCTTCCTTCTTTAAAGTGGTTCCTCTCAAGCTTTCCATTGCCAGCACATGCATGTTTCTGATGAATTTCCAATCTCTGATGAATGAATGATCTGGCTTGGTTTCTGGGACAGCAGGTATAAGACCTGCACACTTCCCCTCCTCATCCCAGCCCCCATCGATTAGATAACACGATTGATCGAAGCACTCCATCCCACAGATCCCACAGTACTTCGTAACATGAGACCCTGGATACTCTTTATCACAGCTGGTACATGAGATAAAACCCTTTGTCATCCATAGTAAACTAAAAAGAGTTATGGATTTTAGGGGCAGAAAACCTCATGTCTTCATTCCTGGGTTGGTAATCCCAGGTGAGACTCTTAACTTTGGAGAAGTTACAATTAGGAAAGCTTCAAAATGAGGACAATAAACCAGCTAATGCAGACCTCAGTGTTTTATTGTGAGAATCAGCTGAAATAATATATATGAAAGCATTTAGACCATGGTAACACTTTACAAATGTCAGATGCATTATTATTCTATTGCATCTAACTCACCCAGTGTCATATATTCACACATATTTCTTTGTTTACTTAGAATATATAACTTACTTACTTTGAAAGAGTAGCTATGGGGTTGGCATTTTACAGTATGAGAGATAATTAATTTGTAGGTTAACATAAAATTTAATATTGAATTTCCTGGAAGCCATGGTAAAAATGGAAGCAAAATTATATCTTATTCTTAGTTGCCAGGCTGAAAGAAACATAAAGGCAGAGAACTGTTCACTGATGTAGCCTTGATAGAGGAGGGACTAAATATGTATTAAATCTATGAATGACCTGATTTAAAAATCTGATAAAAGCAAATACATGTTTTTCAAAAAAGACAAACATTTTCCTAATATTAAATCTAATATCAAGTATATCACAAACAAGGGATACTGAGTAAAATAATGGAGTTTATGTTGTTCTATTAAATTGACCCCTCAATAAAAGTCAAGAATAGTCTATAATAAAACAACTTGCAGATAATGTTTATTTGGGGGATTAGAATGATGAAGTCCGGAAATAGTGTGCACGAAATAAGAAAAACCTAGAAATTATCTACAGAGGGTATACTAGGGCCCCGTATAAAACTTTATATTGTTTCTTTTGGGGAATTAGGTCTATTGCTTTCATAAGCATGCAAAGAATTTATAACCCCCCAAAAAGAAGTTAAACAAACCAAAACCCAAAACAAACAACTAGTAATAACCAAAAACACTTAAGAAATATACGGTGCCCTCCTAGTTGATCTCTCTTATACTGTCATTTTGTTTCAGTGGGACTTTGATAAAAGCTAATGAGTTGTCAATTCACAGTTGAATTTTCTGATCTATTATGAACAGATAGAATCACTTATTTTCCCTCCACCATTTCCAAGACTTCCGTCATGACATCCCCATTCTCTTTGGCACCCTCCCTTGAGATCTAAGCTGTCTTGGAGGTTTTCCTAACCTTCATCTCTCCTTTTCAATCTGTTGCAATTCTCCCAGGTCACAGTCAGAGTCTTACATATAATTCTTCCTTTTCACTGTCAATAAAACCAGCGTAATAATCACTGGTTGTTTTCACCACTGACCGAAATCAGGTTAGACCTACGTGGGAAGCTTTTTGAAATATACTGAAACTTAGGCCTTAGACCCAGAAAGTTCCATATAATTGTTTGTGACTGCTGGATCATCTATATTTTTTAAAAATCTTTTTAAGATTTAGCCAGTGCTGGGACTTGTCTGTCTACCTTAACTAATTTGACTATATTTCTACCATAGTCATAGGGCTTTCTAGCTAATGATATTGTTTCTAATCTTTTTACTTTTCATCTCACCTCCCCCTTCCCCAGTTAGATCTTCTCAGCATCTTAACTTCCTCCTGGATTCCTTTGATCAAGAAATCTGCTGCCTTTCATTGCCTGCAGTGGCATTTAAATTGCTCCATGGAGCTTTGGGTGATCCCCAGGATGGAACCTCCGTCAAGAAGAGGGAGGATGAAGGGATAGTGCTCTCCGGCATCAATCCCCTGGTTTCACCCATAGGACCCTCAAAGATATGTGACTCAACTTGCCTAAAGACACACAGCCCATAAGTGGCACAGTTTTGGGTCTAGACCCTTTTCTCTAAATCAGAATGCTGCCTATCCTGTAGCTATAATAATTGATGATGGAAGTCAATGCTGGACCTTTTACCATCTTTTTCAATGTCTTGCTCTATTCTACCATCCCAGCTTTCCTGTGTTTGGAAAATCTTCAGGAGGTGTATCCACCTCTTTAGGGAAATCAGATGTGACTGAAATCAGATTTCGCTTGTGCAAATTCGTCATGACGTGTTGACAGTGTTCCTTTGGGGCCGCGTGTCCAATAGTACTGTGATCTGGAGGCCACGCCTACCAAACTAAAGATGTGTGTTTAAGCACTGTGTTCCATTGCAGCTCCAAAGTTGGTCTATATGAAACAGTTAACTCTAGGATGAGTTTGAATTTTCCAAATCGCAGCTTGTCTGTAATTGAAGGAGAACCAAATCCTCTACTTTTCCTAATGTAGCATCCTTCCCCTCCCCCCCACATCGCTGCAGTTTTGCATTCAGGCCACTCCACTTGTAATACAGCAAGCTCCATTTTGAAAATGCAAATGCAATATCTCAAAAGCATAACTAACTCTTTCCAGCATTCATTAACCCTTTAAAACAGATATGATTATTCTTTAACGTCATCTGGTTTAGAGCAAAATTCTAATGGAATGGAACCTGTATGGGTAAAAGTTGATTGACAAATGGCGAGCATGGAAGGGAGGAAAGGAAAAACCTGGAATTCAGGTGCAGTGCTAAAGGACAAACCTGGACAATAGCTGGAGAGAACAGAAAGGAGAGAGTGTGGTGTGTCAGTTTTGTAACAAAGTGCCACAAACTGGAGAGGCTAGAAGTCAAAATTAAGGTGTCAGCAGGGCCACGCATGCTCCAGGGGTTACGGTGGCCCCTGACATTTCCCTGCTGTGACACCTACTCCAATTTCTGCCTCTGTCTTCCCGTGGCCTGCTGCCCCATGTCTGTGCCAATTTTGAAATCCCCCCACGCTCTTATAAGGACATCAGTCATATTGGATTGGGGCCCACCCTAGTCCAGGATGACCATATCTTAACTAATTAAGTCTGCAAAAAACTTATTTTCAAACCAGGTCACATTCCCACGTACCAAGGTTAGACTTCAGCATATCCCTTTGTGGGGACACAATTCAACCCCCAGTAGGTGCAAAAAGTAAGTTTTGCCTAATTCTCAATTTTGCCAAGTTCAGCATTTTGCCCTGAGTTTTCCTTGGTTAGCTCCCTTGCCCTTAAGTATTTTGCCTAACTTTACCTGAAATGCAGACACTTTGGAAATAATAGGAATCACTAGAGCTAATATTTATTGAGCACTTGCTATGTGCCAGGAATTATTGTTTGAAGTGTTTTTCATGCACTGACTAATTTTATCCTCATCCCAACTTTTGGAGGTTAGATGTTTAAATCACCATCATTATCACCATTTCAAAGAGGAGGAGGTGAGGCCCAGAGGTTTGGAAGCTCTTCCCTAAGATCTTTCAAAGTAATGGTGGCTCCCAAGCCTAGGCTTTAACTCCTAAGATCTACTATTTCACAGAATCATGGAATTTGAAAATAAGTGGCAGGATGTGGCTTCAAATCCAGACAGATCACTCCATGTCAATACCTCCTGAGCAGAAACAGATCTTTCAGTGCATCAGACATTCACAGTCATGGAGATTCTGGTTGTCCATAAAAGGCTACTTCCTGTAAAAGGCTTCAAAAGGAACTTCATGAAGTTGTAGAAGTTTGATGTCTCAGTAATAGTGCTCTATTGATATAATATAAAATGCCACTCCGATGGGGCAGTTGAGTGTGAACCTCACAAAGTATTGGGCAAGCTCCCTGCCCAGCTGTTATTGTCCCATATCAAAATGGAGAACTCAAACAAAATTACTTCCTGTCTCAGGTCAGCTGAAATAAAAATGGTTTCATATTTCTCCTACTGCCAATGTCCAGGGAACATCAAAGATAAAACAAGAAACCTTGGACTTAGGATGAACTGCACCATCTTTTTATTCTACTTTGTGAGGCCCTCCAAAGGGTGTTTCGAATATTATCTAAGGAATCCTCACAACTTCTAAGAGAAAAGCAGATGGCAGGTGTCACAAAAATATAAAAATGTGGTTATAGTTTGGAGAAAGGCTTGCTCAGCTCCCACCACCCCCTCCAGCCCCATTGCCCGAGCTCATCCTCTCTTCTCCCCCCAGCCCCCTGTCTTGATAGAACTGATTCTGGTTTCCATTGTGGGGTGGAAAGAAGGATGAAATACCTTTTCAACCAGTGCTATTAGAACGCAGCTTCCAAATGATTCTCTGGGAACTGAAGGGTGGAAACAGTATTGCTGAAAGAAGAGGGATGGGGAAGAATCACAAGTTTACACAACGTATAAACTACAGTGGGCTTCATCTTTGAAATCCTTTCCCCTTCTTATAACTAGTTATTTTCACACACAAAACAAATCGTTTCCCTTAATGTTCAGTAAATAAACGTGAAGCAAACAGAAACAAACAAAAAGATGCTCTTGTTTTGTCAGAGAAGGTTCTTTTCTGTTACTCTCCAGTTTTCATCAGGGAAATGCCTTATATGCTCTCTTAATAGATTTGACCTATCTTTGCTTGGGAACATCTTTCATTTCCATGGAAGCCTTAAAGAAACAGTAATGTACTGCAGCAGGGATTTCCAATCTTTTTTGTCAAGAGAAGCTGCTTTTCATTTCCCCTAAAGCTTTAAGGTCAAGGGATTGGGGTGGGGAATTTCCAGCAGATGTTTCATTTGTCCCTGGAGAAACTGTCAACCCCCACGCCTCTTTTCTGAACACTATCAGATCGGGCTTCAAGATCTTAGAGCAGATTTTCATCCATTGGTTGAGAACGCACATATAAAGATTCTTCCTTTCGATAAAAAATGAAAAAAACTTTTTTTGAAAAGCTGTTGCTTGTTGTTTCACTTCCCCAGAACATGTTCTGATCACTCATTGGCTGCAAGAATCAGCCAAAACAGTGAAGCTGACACAGTCAGGCCTCTGAAAATTTTTTCTTAGTTTTACAATCTCCAGGTATATATATCCCAGACCTGCCCACCACGGACTCTCCTCACTACCCTGAAAGCAATTATAACATTTGTTATAGCTAAGATTTGCTAAGGCTACCTTACCAGTCTTTCACACACAATCCCATTTAATTCTCACAACAGCCTTTTAAGGTGGGTACTATTCTTCTTTGTAGATGTTAAATTAAAGCTTGGAAAGGTTACATAACTTGCTTAAGGATACATAGCTAAATAAGAGAAGAGTCGGTATTTGTTCCTAATTGATGCCAGGCAGTTGAACTCCAGATCCTTCTATTATGCATTGAGCTGTCTGCTCTCAGCTTTAGAGGCTTGCCTGGCCATTCCATTCTGGTGCCATTTCAGCTCTGGCTATAATAATAATGGATAGAATGGAATGGGCCATTGGTCTGGCTGATTGGACCCCATTGCCTCATTTCCCCTCCCCATGACTGCTTTCTCTTTCTTCCTCTTTATTATGTGAGTGTGAATGCAGTTAAGACCTAAGTCTCACTTGCCAAATTTCATGTAACTGTCCTTGTTGCCCTGTGGAGAAGGTCCAGGCTTGCCATGGTGATTGAATGGGGAATTCAGCCAGATTTTCTTTCCTTCTAACACCACCTTCCTGCTAAAGTAGGCACTCCTTGGAAATAAATCTCTGATTTCAGGTGTTCACAATCTCACTAATTATCTATGTTCGTGCAATGTTTGTAAGAGAGCAAGAAAGATAGAATATTTAATAATACAATGTAGGAGGTCCTGTGACATCCCTTCTGATGTCTACCCTAATTTAGCTCCTTCAAGAACCTGACCCAAACACAGTCTAAAGAATGCCCTCCAGCATATGCAGTATTGATGAATTAATGGATTGAGAGGCCTGACTACATGGCGTAGCATGTTGTTTCTTATTCCACCTTTGTTAACTTTTATTACCTACATGGTTCTTTGTTTAAATCTTCTCTTATCCTTCCATTTGCCTCCTAACTTATCACTCAACTTGTTTTTTGTTTTTTTGTTTTTGATACTGCTTGGGTCTGTCCTCAAGCGCTGAGTGACTCCTCAAAAGGTCAGACAGGTAACTCCTTTCTGGACTGGTAAGGACTTCTCCTAGTCACACTTGTAACAAAAACTCCAGAGCTCTATACAAACTGTTCTCATCTTAGCTGTAATAAACACAGGACAGCTTAGGAAAAGAGGGATGGGGAAGGAAGAACAACAGTCATGGGGATTACTTTGTGACGCTCCCATTTAACGAATGCCTTTGCAATGACCAAGCAGTCATCTGGAGCTCTAGGTGGATGGTTGAAGTACAGAGTCTGCATTGAAATATGAATTTTCAGTGATTGCAGGCAGAGAGACCTAGAATTTCTTCAGTTTATTGAAAGTAGCCATCCTCACACATACCAATTAGGGAAAGGGTGCCCTGTGAGGCCTGAAAGGGGATGACCATATTTTAGAAAACTAAATGAATACAAACAAAGACTACAAATGGGATCAAGCCATAGACATTATTCTTAACCTTCAGTGACTAAAGTTTCCCCCAATTGCTTTGTAGGAAAAAATGCAAGTTCATTTTAGATGCACAGTCAATATTATATGTACATGCATCCATGTATATATGGTTATACTGTATGTCCTATCTTTTGCTGTGTAACAAATTTCCCTCAGAGTGGCCTAAAGTAACCCACATTTTATTTCATAGTTCCTGGGGTCAAGAATCCAGAAGTGGCTGAGCTGGGGGGATTTGGCTCAGGGTCTCTTATAAGGTTATAATCCAAGTGTCAGCTGGGTCTGCAGTCATCAGAAGCCTAGACTGGGGCAGAAGGATCTGTTTCCAAGAAGGTTCCATCACACAGCTGTTCGCTGGCCCCCTCGGGGCTCTTTGGTGTCATCTGAAAGTCTCAGTTTCTGGCCGTGCGGGAATCTCCATGGAGCTGCCTGCATGTCATCAGGCTTGGTAGCCGGCTTCTCACATAGTGAGTAATCCAAGAGACAGAACGAGAGCTAGAGAGAGCACACTCAAGATGAAAGCCACAATCTTTTTATGACCTAATCTTGGAAAAGATACCCTTTCACTTTGGCTGTAAGCTAGTCACTCGGAACCAGGTTCCAAACCCAGCCCTAACTTGTACAGGCGTATCTTTTTTTTTTGTATCCTACATGGTGGGGGTCAAATTTCATTCTTTATCCATGTGAGTTTCCCATTACTGCAGACCATTTGTTGAATTTTGTTTGTTTTTGTTTTTCTTTGTTTTGTTCGTTTGAGAAGTGCATGGGCCGGGAATCGAACCTCGGTCTCCCACGTGGCGGGCGAGAATTCTGCCCCTGAACTACCTCGCACCCCTGAGTGGGCATATCTTTACAATGACCACAGACACTTCATTTCAGTAATTGCCTTGTGTGGACTGGGGTCATTGTCCTTAATACTCTGATGGTTTTATACAATCCTGAGTTTAAGAATCTTCCTGGAAACTGAAGCTGGAGTAGCCCCAACCAGAGTATGGTGCGGAAAATGGGCAAACCAGAAAACTCTACGCCTTATAAAAACATTGTTCTAATAGGACTTAACTTGGTTTACTAAGCATGACAAGAGACAAACTGATTTCTCAGTGGCACTCAGACCTGAGCTTTCCAGCAGGAGAAGAGAGCAAAGGCCTGTCTCATGTTTTTGTTTACTGAATCTGGATGGATAACAGCTCAATGGCCACAGTGGCTGTGACATTTGGATTTAGAGAATATTCAGAGTTATTCCTGTTTGAGTCTTTCTTTATATGTGGTTGACAGAAGACTTAGTCGGCAATGACAGAAATAATAGCAAAAAGGGATGATCCTCCAAACTATTATCCTTTTTATTAAGCCTGTACTTGTTCCTATTTCCTTCTTTTAAGGCAGACGCCACGAAGCTAGCGCCTTTACCTTTTTGAATTTATCACCCTGGTTCAATTTTCTATTTTGTGATAAATGTAAGGGATAGTGGAGTAGTTTGTGAAGATGAAGGCAGGTAGGATAGAAAAGCAATTACCTCATGCCAATTACACCAGAAAATAGTGGAGGTGCCATTTGCATGGCACTTCCATCCATTTTTCTTCATTACTCTAATGGTGGCCGCTCGCCATGTGACCCTGTGCGTTTCTCTTCATTATTTACTGTGGTGATAGAGGTGCTGGTGACAGCTGTTGTGACTGGAATTCTGTGAAAGGCCTGGCAGATGAATAACAATTATATCACTGCAGATATGTGGAAGCCCCCCAAAAAAGGCAAATGCGGCTATTGCGTCCCAGAAAGGCAGGGAGATCATTGCACTGGAAAAGAGAAAGGGGATCATGTTCTAGATTAGAGGACAGCTCTGCAATGTTGGTCTGCAGCAACTTATCCAGTGCACTCAAGGGTTTACTCTTAAGAAATGGCCAGAAGGCAATGACTTGTAAATGATGCATTAATTTGTAAACTATCAGACAAAGGCTGAGGTCTGCCCCTGACCTTAGTTTCATCTGCTGAGTAGTAAGCAGGGCTGTCCTTGAGTATGTGCTTAACAAGCAACAGCCACAAACCCTCCCGTCCTACCCACCATCCCTGCAATTATCTACCTATGTACCTATGTGGGGCAATATTGTTAGGGCAATATTTATGAGATATATTTATTATCATCTATCTATCTATCTATCTCTCGCTCTATCTATCTATCTACCTATCGATATCATCCATCTATCTGCCTATCTCCAAACCTAGACAGAGAAGGAACAAAGACATTTATCAAACTGTGAGCACAAATAGAGATGCCAAATTGAATTTTGATTTGATCGCAGGTCTTTGAATTGGGCTATTAAACAATTACTTGAGGGAAGAACAGTAGTGGTAGAATCTGCCAGTTCTTGCCAGGAATGGGGTCCTGCGTTCCAACCAGCACCTTCCAAACAGTTGAGTTGAGGGGTAAGTTGCACCAAGGGCACAAGTTGATCCGTAGGTGGGTTTGGAGGAGAGGCGGAGTATAGACATGATTATGGAGTGAGGGGAATTGTTTATTAGTGGGTGCCTTTCGATCTAATTACCTAATTGTTACTCTTGCTTTGATTTTCACACTAGCAGCGCCCTCATAGTTTTCCCAGGCCTCTCTTGCCCAATTCAAGAAGGTGTTGAAACAGTCTACAGAAATCCCAAGCCAAGTTAGCAAGAACGAGTCAGCTTCCCAGAAATAGGTCCATAGGCAGGACTCCAGTTAACCCCTGTTGGCCTGAAGCATTGGGAAGGAGGCCCTGGAGAAAGATTTCCTCTAGAAAGGCATTGCCATTTGCCAAACTCTGATGGGTGCACAGCCCATTAGGAATGATAGAGGCAGCATTCCAGCATGGACAAGTTTTCAACATGAGATGAGGGATGAAAGGTGTACAATATAAAAACAGCAGGTAAGAATGGATGTATCACACAGGGAGAGATGTTAGAGGAATATTGAGGTATATTAATTCTCCTCAGGTTCCCTCAAATTCAACAGTGAAAGCAAAAATATGTTCTCAAATTAGGCCCAGGATCCTAACAAGTGACATAGCACCATCTGCTTAGTAGCAAAAGGCAGAGGAGGTGGGAAAGACAAACCTGAATGATATAGGATGATTCCTTCAATAACATCTATTTCCTCAGAGGCACTTTTAAACTGCCATGCGTAGCCAAGTACAGGGAATTTGATTTCTTCCAAGTGGCAGCTTCTCCAAGAGTAGCCTACTCCTCAAGGCAAGACAACATTCGTCAAATGGATTTTAGGATAATTTGCACTTTTCTAAGGGCTTGAAACAAGCAGTGTCTTTCACTGATCTGCCTCTGAAGGGTCTCCTAAACTTAATGTGAGCAAGTTGTTTGATTCTGCACAGTATAAATCATTAAGAAAGGGCAGTCTGCAAGTTGTAAACTCTGACTGATGAAGGTGATCTTGAATTCCACAGAAGGGGCTGCAAGCTGGATGCTCTGATGGAGATGATGTTAAATTCCCCAGGAGAAGCTAGCTGGCTGAAACAGAGATAGACATTCTTTCTGATTGCTGAAATCCTCAGTTCTCACTTCAAGGCTTCCAGGTGACCAACCAAGGAGACTCCTCCCACTGATGGAGACAATTTCCTTTGTTGATTGTATAAGTAATCAGCTGCAGTTGAGATCAATTAACTAAAGATTTAAATTCATCTATGAAATACCCACATAGTAATAATCAGGCCAGTGTATGCTTGACCAATCACCTGACACCATAACTTTGTGATATTGACACATGAAATTAAGCATTCAAGTGGATTATAAATGTTTGCTATCAAAAGGTGGTATTGAATACTATGGGTCAATAATGGGGGATTGAGGGGGGTTGGGAATAAGGGATATGGGAGGATTTATGTTTTCTTTTCTATTTTCATTTCTTTTCCAGAGTAATGAAAATGTTCTAAAATTGATCATGGGGATGTATGCACAACCATGTGATGATACTGTGAGCCAGTGATTGTATACTTTGTATGGTTTGTACGGTATGTGAATATATCTCAATAAAATTGCGTTTTCTTAAAAAAAAAAAAGACAGTCTATAAATTTCATACCTTCTCAAAATAATTTCAATGAAGCAAGAGTGAAAATTGAAAAGTGGATAGCCTGTGAATCACCTACATTCCTAAAATCTAGAGCTCAAGGATTTCCTTAAATAACTAGCTTTAGCCTTTTGGCTTAAGTCTTTTGTTTCATTTTCCTTGCTTCTGATGTAACTTGCTATTTCCATCAACCAATCAACTGAACCTGTGTATATCATGACATTCTCCTCTACCTGGATTCAACAAGCTTGACTCCACCATGACTTTGCTCTAACTTGGCACTAAACATCCATTTGGAAAAATTAGACAAGCTAATTTCACACGCCTCTTTCAAAAACGAAGTGTTTTGTGCTTTTTGTTTTTTAACTTCCCAACTCATACACATTAACTGGCATATAAAAGCTGCTCACTAAGAATTGAGGACAACCAATTCAATAGACTGAGCCTTTGATTTTGGGGTTTGCCCTTATGGAACTTATTTCTGCAAAGGATAGGCTAAGCTTATTTATTGTTATACTTAAATGTCACCCCCAGAGAACATCTTTTGTTGCTCAGATGTGGCCTCTGTGGCTAAGTCAACTTGGGAGGTGAACTCACTGCCCTCCCCACTACATGGGACATGACTCCTGAGGGTATAACCCCCACCCCCCCAGGCAATGTGGAACAGAACTCCCAGAAATGAGTCAGGACCCAGAATCATGGATTGAGCCAGGACCCAGAATCATGGATTGAGAAAGCCTTCTTGTCCAAAGTGAGAAAAGAAATATGAGACAAAATAATGTTTCAGTGGCTGGAAATGTTCAAAAAGAGTTGAGAGGTCATTCTGGAGGTTATCTTATGCATTATATAGAGATACCTTTTTAGTTTATGGTGCATTGGAGTGACTAGAGGGAAGTCCTGAAACTGTTGAGCTGTGTTTGTGTTCCAGTAACCTTGATTCTTGAAGATGATTATATGACAATATAGTTTTTACAATGTGACTATGTGATTGTGAAAATCTTGTGTTTGATGCTACCTTTATACAGGGTGTGGACAGATGAGTAAAAGAATAAGGACAAAAAATGAATAAATAATGGGGGGGGTGTCAAGAGGTTAAAAACATTGGGTAGATTGCAATACTAGTGGTCAATGAGAGAGAGGGGTATGGGGCATGGGGCATGGAATGTATGGGTTTTTTCTTTTGTCTTTTTATTTCTTTTTCTGGGGTGGTGCAAATGTTTTTAAAATGATCATGATGATGAATACACAACTATGTGATGACATTGTAAGCCACTGATTGTATACTATGGATGGACTGCATGTGTGTGAAGATATCTCAATAAAAATATTTTGATAAAAGAACTGCTTACTAAATATCTATGGAATGGACTAGAGATGATACATTTCAAATGCATATGAAATGTGTAAATAAAAATGTATCTATTTAGTAACCAAATTTGGGACAAATCAATCTAAACAAGTAGTGTTGCCTTCAGTGCCTATAGTTTATACTTATGAAAGTTAAGAGATGATTAACTTTTATAAAACATGCAAAAAGAAAGCAAAATCAAGTTTTGTAGAAAAAGTAAGCAATTCAACTATTAATAGCACATTAGATCAAAATGGCTATGGCTACCAGTGAAGAGTTTGCTTTCCTTGTGTGAACTTCAGACAGTCTTCAAGAGCAAATTCAGATGAAAAATTATGCAAGAGTTTTTAGCAACAATTGCATCATTAGAATAATAACAAAGGCTAATGCTTATTGTTACTATGTGACAGGCACTTTTCAAAATGTTCACATGTATAAACTCATTTAATTTTTGTGACAACTCTGTGAAAGGGATGATTATTGTCCTCATTTTGTAGATGAGGAAACTAAGTCACAGAGAGTTAAATCACATTGCCAAAGGTTGCACAGGTGATAAGAGAAAACACCAGGCTTCAAATCCTCACAACATAAGCTAGATTCCAAGCTTTAACTGCTATGGTATTCTGATTCTTAAACCAAATAGGCTCCCAAATCAAGAACTTTGAAAGACTAATAATAATTTGCATGTATAAATTAGGATGTGTTTGGCTGAAACTTATAAAATGCCCAACTTACATTAGACTAAACCATGAAGTCATTCTTATTTCACTGAAGATGAAGTCCAGGGAAGTTAGTTCTTGGGTTGGTTGAATAACTCTGGATTGGCCCTTCTAACCTGACTCTCATGGTTGCAGGATGACTGAGCAGTACAAGAATCACCCCTCACACAAGTTTACAAAGCACCTCTCTCCTTTTATGAAAGACGGTATTCTCCAGGATACACTGTATCACATATCCACCTCTATCTACAAGAAAGTATAGGAAAGTCAGTAGCTGGCAAAGACCAACATCTTGGGCTGCTTATGTTTTCTCCTGAATACAATTAGAGTTCATCAACAGTAAGGATGCAGGGATGGTTTTGGCTGGGCATCATGAGTAACTGCCACATTGGGCTAAGGAAATCAATGCTGCTTTATCTTACTGCCTTGTGTGAGGAGCACAGGATGGTTGCTTTGGATGCATTATTTCTCCACTTTTTACCCACCCCAACATGCCAAGGGATATAACTCCCATCAGTAACGTTGGCTCACTATAACAGTCATGTCATGGAACCTGTCCAAATCCCCAAGTTGAGAAGTTTAGAATTGGAGAAAAATATTAACCCAGACAATGGGACAGAGACCTGGGACTGACATAAAGTAAGTCAATTCCTTTATTTCCTATTGTGCTGCTGTAAGATTCCAGTTGAGGTCCAGGACCCTTTTAAACATTCAGTTCCTTTTAAATGATGATAAATCTATGATCACTAAGATACAAAGAAAGCACAATGTAATGAGTAAAATCCTAATGAGTATTTTAGGAGCAACTGCTTAATTTATCAGATCATTTGAATGAAGAAGATATTTTTAAGTTCCATAAGCATAGATTCTTTTTATATTTAAAACTGGGAAATTCCATTTTGAACATAAAATTGTAACAAGTACCATATTGTGACTGAGAACTTAAATACCTTGATTCTCTGTAAAAGAGTGTGCCAGTTTGAATCTGTTGTGGACCCCAGAAAAGCCATTCCCTTTAATCCTCATGCAATATAGCTGGGTGGGAGCTTTTTGGTCATTCCTATGGGGATGGGGCCCACCCAATTGTGGGTGGTAATTTTTGATTAGATCGTTTCCACTGAGATGTGCCTCTACCCATTCAAGGTGGGGTTGCTTACTAGAACCCTTTAAGAGGGAGCCATTTTGGGAAAAGCTTGAGAGCCCACACAACCAGAGACCTTTGGAAAGGAAGAAGGAAAATGCCTCTAGGATTGCTTCATGAAACAAGACGCCTGGAGAGAAAGCTAGCAGATGTCGCCATGTTTGCTGCATGTCTTTCCAGTTGAGAAAGAAACACTGAATGACATCGGCCTTTTTGAACCAAGGTGTCTTTCCCCGGATGTCTTAGATTGGACATTTCTATTGCTTTGCTTTAATTTGGACATTTTCACAGCTTTAGAACATGTAAACTTGCAACTTAATAAATTTTTCTTTTTAAAAGCCATTTCATTCTTGTATATTGCATTCTGAAAGAGTGTATATTGAAAGTATATATTGAGTGCTATGAGAAGATGATAGTGGTCAAAAAACTCTTTAGCTGATCCACACACTACACTGTAGCTACAGTCTGCCCTAAAAAGATTAACTCAGTTAATCTTTTACTCATAGAAATGGTATGTGATGGCAGATCATTTTAGTGGACTTAATGCAAGTGGTAAAATAGAATCACAAGCTATGAAAGTTGGAAGGAATCTTAGCAGACACCTAGTCAAAATCATTATTCAGGATCAGTGTCTTCGCTTCACATCTTCTGCTTGTTCTCTTTCAGTGATGGCTAACCCACTTCTTTCAAAACTAACTCATTTCCTTTTTAGATATTAGTAATTATTAGAAAGTTCTTCCTCATTTGAAATGACCCTAACCGTGTTCTATGAAGCTTCTATGAAGCTAGACACAAAAGCCCTTCAAGTTTTTAAAGACAACTCATATTATTTGTTTTTACTCTTGGCCCCAAACCATTTTTTTTCTTTTCTTTTTTTTTGTTATTCTTTTCAGTTCAAACACCCTAGTTTTTGCCTAGCATTCACATAAATGAGGTTTGCACTACTCACACTATCTTTTTTATCTCCCACCGAAACCATTCTATTTCCTCAACATATCCCTCTTACATGTGTACCCAGACTTATGCTGGATAACGTTTCTCTCCATTTTGGATATTCCTAGACAAGAGAGGGGGACAGTTCTAAGGGAATGATTAATTCTAGAAAATGTGACAATTTTCAAAAGTTCGTGAGTATATGAACTAGCTATTTAATAGTGAAACATAGGAAAGTAGACATATAAATAACATACTCATAACTTAAACCCCATATCTACTTGCTCCCAGTGTAAAAATAGAATTTTCCAGAAAAAGAAAAGCAAGAGAGAAACAAAGAAAGAATAGAAAGATAAATTTTATACACCATCTGCTTAAGGGAGTTGCCACTATTATGTCTAAGAAATCCTGCTACGTTTTAGTCATTCTGTACCTATCACCCCAGAACTGAGCCCAAAACTCCAACGGGGACTAATGAGCTCAGAATATAGTGTAAATATTATTTCATTTCCAAATACTCAATGACAATAATTCCCAAATGATGACTCATAGACCTAACCTTTTAAAAAATATAGATTCCTGGACCCCACTCTTAGAGATGTTTTTGGGATGGTGCCAGAAGACTGTATAACTATGTGTGTGTGTTTGTGTGCATTTGCGTGCACATGTATATTTTCTTTCCCAAATGATTCTGATGCATGTTCAATTTTAAGAATCACTTCTTTAGTTTTTCCATGAAACCTAAAACTCCATTATAATTTTGACAGCCATTATAAGTTGCCTCAAATTAGTCACTCAGTTAAGTAAAATCGACCTTTTTTCTCTAAATTCTGCTAAACTAGGTCTCTCTCAACTCATACTGGATCATGCTTACATCCTTTTACATTTCACCTGCTAATTTTGGATACTACTTGTAAACTGCTCATTTCGCTATGAAATTTAAACTTAACAAATAAGACCTTAGTTAAGTTGTATGTACAAATTTAATCATTAAACCCTATACCTCTGCAGAGCTCTCATCTAAATTTCTAACAAAAATTATTAGAACCAAACCAAGAGCAGAGTCCTATCTTTTTATCCATTATAACCCATTTCCCTATGTGGTAGTCTATACCTTTTTAAAATCTTAAATCCAATCAATCATGCTCAAAATTGAAATGTCCAGTGAATCCCATTGCACTCACCAGGGCCTTCAAGTCCGTACTGACCCGGCCTCCCAAACTGCATCTGTTCCACTATCTCCAGCCACCCTGATCCTACAGGTCCTCCAACGTGCCGCACTCATTCCCAAGCATTCCTCGACTCACTAATCCTTTGCACAGATTGGTCTGCCTCAGGTCTCCTCATGGCTGCTTCCCTTTTAATAGTCAGGTTTCAGGACAAACGTCCTACCTAAGGTGCATGCTTTATTTTTAATTAACATTTGTAATTATCTGTATTTGTTCACTTAAGTTTCATGACAGTAAGATCTTAGTTTGTTCATTACTGTATCCCCAAAACCTAGAGGATTACGTATATTACAGGGGGTGCTCAATAAAATTTATTGAATGAATGAAAGAATAAAACCTTTTTCTGATTTATAATGACCCATAATTAACATCCTGTGGATATAGTTATTCAACTACTTACCAGTTCTCCATACATTTGGGGTTGACCACAGGCATAAGACTGTGTTAACCTGGAATAGACAGAGCATAGACCAGAACACAAGACTTGTTGTCCATGGGCATAAAACTCGACAAAAGTTCATTCTTAATGCTAAAATTCAGGTGTAATATAACACTGATATTTTAATGATGCATATGTGAAGGTCCAGAAAGGAAAGCAGATTTAATTTGATATAACTGTTTCTTAGTGAACCCACTTCAGTCCCTTGTGTCTTGGTGATCACTGTTTGCCAGGAATTTCTATTAGTTGCACTGGTTTTTAATTTCTTGATTCCTCTCCCCTCAAATAAGCTTTCTGAAAATCATGGTCTCTCACTGGTCTCCACCTACCCCTCTCATTCCTTATAATTCCTAAAAGGTGAGACACAGGATCCTGCCCTCATGTTTATTTGTTACTTAGTGCAATGGAAACGGCAAAGTGTATGATGCAGTGCATTTCTACCACACACCAAGGTGATACCAACACTGTGCCTTTGGACTATACACTTATTAAAAGACTCTAGAGTCAGACTGTCTAGCCTCAAATCCAGTCCTGCCATGTACTTCGTGACTTTGAGTAAGCTGTTTAACCTCCCTGAGTCTCAGTTTTTCCAAAACTGAGATTGATAACAGCACCTACTTCTAGGTTTTTGTGAGGATTGGGTTAGAGAAATTGATCAAGCACTTAGAGCAGTACATGGTCTCTGACACTTACTAAATGTTTGCCATGATTATCAATACTTAGGAATGTAATTCATCCAGACTTGAAACTTGAGCTCATATAATTATCACATACTTTTTTATCATCTGCTTGCTTATGTTGCATTTATCTCCCTCTTTTAAACTGAAAATCTGTTTACCACATTTTTCAGTTAATGATTTTCGATGGTAAAGATGGGAGCACATAGGAGTGGGTAATGTGGACTTTTTTTGTTGACATTAATACTCTGCCATCCCAATGAGTCAGCTTATTCCGTCCATGTTTTATTTCTGGTTCCAAGTACACTTAGAGATGTCCTATTGAATATTTGTGGCATTTTCACAAACTACAATCCATCTGACACCATTCAACATCAAGGTCTATTTAACAACCACAATAGAAAACTCATTTTACTTTATTGTGAACAGCTAAGTGATTCACTCACATCAGTTCATGTGGCTTAAATGAACAAGTTCTCACACTCAGTCTCTTGCTTCCCAGCTGAGGAGGTTGAAATGATAATAGGTGTGCTTTCAATTACCACTGATGTGGGACAGATAAGATGGATTGTGTAGTTCATTAAGAGTTCCTCAAGAACGCACCACACCCTTTATCTAAAGACAATTTAGAAAACCGGTATGGTAATGAATGGGATAAATACTGGGAGTTCAAATTAAGTCAATTTTTGCAAAGTTGTTGCCCAATCCCTGTTTATTTGGATGAAAAAGCAACGTAGATTTCCAATGTCATGAATATGCTTGATTAATCTTGTGCTGTGCCTAACTATGGTAAAGATTAAAGTGATCAGACTGCACTTCTGAAGGAAGCGGTCATTAGATCAAATGAGAAATTAGAAATGAGCCACACCCAGGCCAGTGGCTGAGGAAGAACTGGCAGAGGCCCAGGCAAACCACACTGTGTGAATCCTAAATAATAAGGACAACTGACATTTGCATTTGACTTTAGAGATTATAAAATCTTCCCACATATATTATGTTGTTTGATCTTCCCAGGGAATCTCAAAGTAATCCCACAGAAACATTTATTTCTCTTTACCACTTAGGTAGTGGTAACCCATAGCTTGACTTCTTAAATCAGATTACCTGATTGTGTTATTTGTGTCCTCCAGGAGACAGATGCCAAGATGGGGTCAGACATGTAAGGATTTACTCAGGGGAAATGCATATGTGAGAAAAAAAATGGGGAGGGAGCTGGGTGAAAATGGGAGAGCCATCTGTCAGGGAATCATGTCAGACCCCAGGTGAAGGAGAGAGGAAGGAAGCCTGGGTGGGAAGTGTCCTAGACTGCTGTGAAATCTAAGAAAGTTTTAACAAGGCTTTGGGGGAGTTTTAAAACATAGTCAGCTGTCAGAGAAACCTTGTGTCACCCAGGAACAGCCCCATTGTAGCATCCCTGACATAAAGTTCTATGAGCAGCAGCTGGAACCTTGTTAATAACGCATCCTTCAATTGAAGGTCCATGAGGCACAGTCACATACATGCTCCATGGTTCAAATTTTAGCTCTACCATTAATTAGCTGTGTTATCTTAGCAAGCTATTTTACTTCTCTCTAAGCTTCACCTTCCTTATTTGTAAAATGGTAATAATAGAAGTATCCCCTCTGTTGTGTGGATTAATTAAAGTAATGAGTTACTATTATTATTATTATTCTCTGAGGTCCTTTGGCCCTCATTGCACCAAGCTAATTTCTTAAAATAAGCGATCAAAGTCCACCTACTGATTGGCCTGCCATAGGTTGTGCAAAGTTCTGGGCTGAACGGTGATGTTTTCTAATCTCATTAATCAGGAAGCATTTGAAATAATTTGCCTTTTGGCTTTTGAACCTAGCACTTCTCTTTTTAAAAATGAGAGAAATAAACCTATAAAGAACACAGGGAAATTAGACTGGGAAGAAAGTAAACAGAGCTTCAGGAGCACTTGAAACTATAATAGAGAGATCTAGCATTTGTGTCATCAAAATCCTAGAAGGAGAGAGGCAAAAGAGTGGGGCTTTTTCTTCTCTCATGATTTCCCAAAGAAAATTTCCAAAGAAATAATGGCTGAAGACTCCTCAAACTTAGAAAAGACACAAAACTATAGATTCAAGAAGTTGAACAAATCTCAAACAGATAAACCCAATGAAATCCAATCGTAACACATCATAGTCAAATTTCTAAAATCTAAAGACAAATTAAAAGTCTTGAAAGCAACAATAGATAAAAGAGATGACATTTTGCCTATAGGGTGGAAACAATTTGAATGATAGTGAATTTCTCATCAGAAACCATGAGGCAAGAAGGAAGTGACAGGACAATTTTCCATGTGCTAAGAGAAGACAATTGTCAACCAAAAATGTGATATCCACTGAAAATATTCTTCAGGAATGACTGGTAAAGTATTAAGTTATCAAATAAAAGAATACAAAGCACATTTGTCACCAACTGACCCATCTAAAAGAATGTCCTAAATTCTCTAAACCAAAAGAAAACAATAAAAGAAGGTGTGCCGGTTTGAATCTGTTGTACACCCAAGAGAAGCCAAGTTCTTTAATCCTCATTCAATATTTCTGGGTGGAATATTTTTTACTGTTTCTATGGAGAAGTGACCCACCCAATTGTAGGCGGCAACTTTTGATTAGATGGTTTCCATTGAGATGTATCTCTACCCATTCGTGGTGAGGTTGCTTACTGGAGCCCTTTAAGAGGGAACCATTTTGGAAAAAGTGTTAGAGCCCATACAGCCAGGGACCCTTGGAGACAAAGAAGGAAAAAGCCCTAGGGGAGCTTCATGAAACAAGTAGCCTGGGAGAAAGCTAGTAGACATTGCCATGTTTATCATGTGCCTTTCTAGTTGAGAAAGAAATCCTGAACTTCATTGGCCTTTCTTGAGTGAAAGTAACCTCTTGTTGGTGCCTTAATTTGGATATTTTCACAGCCTTAGAACTGTAAGCTTGCAACTTATAAATTCCCTTTTTTAAAAGCCATTCTGAAAAAAAAATTAATTAATTAATAAATTAAAAAAAAAATAAGGCAGTGCGACAGTGGCTCAGTGGCAGAATTCTCACCTGCCATGCTGAAGACCCGGGTTCGATTCCCAGTGCCTGCCCATGCAAAAGAAAAAGATAGCCATTCTGTTTCTGGTATATCACATTCTGGCAGCTTGCAAACTAAAACAGATAGAAACTTGTTTCATCAGGAAGGAAGAACATGATATGCAAAATCATAGGTAAAGGCAATAAACTTTCTTCTCTTTTTGAGTTTTCTAAATTATGTTTGACAGTTGAAGCAAAAATTACACTGTCTGATATGGTTCTAAATATATGCCAAGTACATATTTAAGACAATTATTATAAATAAGGGAAGGTGAGGTCTGTATACTTTAATCAGACTGGTAAAATGATGACACCCATAGACTGTGATGTTATGTAGATATAATGCAATACCTAAAACAATCATTTAAAAAGTTTTATCTCACCAGATAGACTTATCTGGTCTTCAGCACAGGATGTCTTTGTGGGACCAGGGAAAGGGAATAGGCCATCCTAGGACTACCCCCTACCACAGAATGACATTCTAATTCATGCTACACCATGAAAGAACATTGGAAACATTATATTAAATGAATTAAGCCAGGTACAAGAGGATAATAATGTATGATTTCACTTACATGAGATGTCTAAAATAGGCGAATTCACAGAGATATAAGGTAGAACAGAGGTTACCAAGGGCTACAGGGAAGGAGAATGGGGAATTATGACTTACAGAATATGCTGGTTTGAATCTGTTGTGTACTCCAGAGAAGTCCTTTAATCCTCATTCAATATTACTGGGTGGGGAGCTTTTGTATTGTTTCCATGGAGATGTCACCCACCCAATTGTAGGTGGTAATTTTTGATTAGACGGTTTCCATGGAGATGTATCTCTACCTATTCAAGGTGGGTTTACTTACTGGAGCCCTTTAAGAGGGAACCATTTTGGAAAAAGCTACAGAGCCCATCCATCCAGAGATCTTTGGAGTTGAATAAGGTAAACACCCCTGGGGGAGTTTCATGAAACCAGAAGCCTAGAGAGAAAGCTAGCAGACTGTGCCATGTGCCCTTCCAGCTGAGACAGAAACCCCAAACTTCATCATCCTTTCTTGAGTGAAGGTAACCTCTTGTTGGTGTCTTAACGTGGACATTTTCATAGCCTTGCCTTAATTTGGACATTTTCACAGCCTTAGAACTACGAGCTTGCAACTTAATAAATTCACTCCTTCTGAACTTTGTTCTGTTTCTGGTACTTTGCATTCTGGCAGCTTACAAACTTGAACACAGGGTATAAATTTTCTGTTTAGGATGACGTAAAAGTTCTGAAAATAGTGGTGATAGTTACACAACATTGTGAATGTACTTAATGCCACTAAACTGTACACTTAAAAATTATTTAAATGGTAAGTTTTAAGTAATATATAATTTATCACAACAACTGAAAAAAAATGAATGAAATAGCTTACAAAAAAAAGGAAAACTAAAAAAGAACAGAAAAACTCCATAAATAAAAAAAAATAGAATTCTAAAATGTTCAAGAACCCATAAGAAGGTAGGGAAAATAAAAGACAGAAATGAAAAAAAAAAAAAAAACTGAAAACAAAAAATAAAATGGCAGACTTAAACCCTAATGAAGCTATAATTATATTAAATGCTAATGAAACAAATGTACCAATTAGAAGACAGAGATTGACAGATTGGATTAGAAAACATGACTTGACTATATGCTGTCTATAAGAAACTTACTCCAAGTAAAATGACATAGGCAATTTGTAAGTAAAAAGATGAATGCCAACCTTAATCGAAAAGAACAGTAGTAGCTATATTAATACCAGATAAAGTTGATTTCAGAGACAGTGAAGGACATTGCATAATGATAAAAGATCAATCCTAGGAAAACATAGAAATTATATGATTTATGCACCAAACAACAGAGTTGCAAAATATGTGAGGCCAAAACTGATAGAACTGAAAAGAGAAATAAACAAACTCACAATTATGTTTCGAGACTTCAACACTTCTGTCTCAACAATCATTGGAACAACTGGACAGAAAATCATAAAGGAAGATAAAAAGAAAAAATAAAACTCAACAGCACCATCAATCAACAGGATCTATTCAATATTTGTAGGACACACTACCTCACAACAGAAGAACCCATATTCTTTTCAAGTATCTATGAAGCATATACCAAGATAGACCATATTTTGAGCCATTAAAACAAATATCAACAAATTTTTAAAAATTGAATTCACACAGTAGATAACATTCTAGTGTGTTCCCTGATCAGAATGGAATCAAACTGGAACTCAAGGGCAGAAAAAACAACAGAAACACCTCCTAATTAAACAATATAACTCACTTCGAAATGATTCATAAATCAAAGAAGCAGTTTTAAGGGGGAGGGGAGAATATATGTATATATATATATATATATATGTATAGAGTATATATATATGTATAGAGTGTGTATATATATATATATATATATATAGAGAGAGAGAGAGAGAGAGAGAGAGAAACAGAGAGAGAGACAGAAACAGAGACAACTAGATGAAAATAAAAATATACCATATCTAAATTTGTAGGTGACAACTATGGCAGTACTGAAAGGAAATTTATAGCACCTAATGCAAACATTAGAAACCAAGAAAAGTCTCAAATTAGTGATCTAATTTTAATCTCAAAAGTTCAGAAAACACTGAGCCAAATAATCCCAAACCAATCAGAAAGAAGGAAATAAAGATATGAGCAGAAATCAGTAAAACCGGACTTCAAAATTTAAAAACATTTGCTCTGCAAAGATGCCTGTAAGAGTATAAAAAGACAAGCTATGAACAGGGAAAAAGGATTTGCAAATCACATATCTGACAATTGACTGGTATCTGGAGCATATAAAGTACTCTCAATCCCAACAATTAACCACAAACAAAAACATTAGAAAATGGGAAAAAGACATGAAGACATATTTCATTAAAGATGCTATACAGATAGCAAATAAGCACATGAAAACATGTTCAACATCATTAACCTTTAGGGAAATGCAAATTTAAACTATGAGATATCACTACGTATTTATCAGAAACCTTTAAATAAGAAATTGTGACAACACCAAATGCTGGCAAGGATTTGGGAGAATGATCACTTATACATTGTTATTGAGAATTTGAAATAGAATGCCCACTCTGGAAAATAGTTTGGCAGTTTATTAAAAATTTAAACATGTAAAAAAATCTGAACTATTATACAGCCCAGCAATTGTACTCCTGGGATTTACCCTGGAAAGATGAAAATTTATGTTAACGAGAAACTTGTACACAAATGTTTGTAACATCTTTATTTTTAATAGTCCAAAGCGGGAAAACAACCCAGATGCTTTTCATTGTTTGAACAATTAGGCAAACAGATACATCCATACCATGGAACACTACTCAGCAATAAAAATGGACCAACTATTGCTTTAGTCTGCCAGAGCTGCTATGATAAATACCATGCAGTGGGTTATCTTAGACAATAAGAATATATTGACTCAAGGTTTTGGAGGCTAGAAGTCCAAAATCAGAACCTCATACAGAAACATTTCTCTCCAAAATCTTTACCACTCCCCAGGGTTGGCTTGCCACAATCCTTGGGAATGTTCCTTGGCTTGTATCTCTACTTCCTGTCACATGGCAATCTCTCTCCTTGTGTTCACTCTTCCAGCTTCAGCTGATTTCTGGCTTCTGTATCCTCCAGTTGCATCTGTATTTTCTCTCTTAATAAAGCCACCGGTCACACAGATTAAGGTTCATCCTGATTCAACTGGACCATACTTAAACGGAATGCTAGAGATGCCTATTAGCAGTAGGGAGAATGATAAATTAGTTTACATTCACAGAAACACAGATCAAGATTAAGAATTAAAGAATTTTTCTCTGTTAGGGTACATAATTCAATCTAACACAACAGTACATACATACAATTAAATGGATAAAAAAGAAACATGTTGAGTGAAAAAAAAAAAGCTCCCAAGAGTTACATGCAATTGTTTCCACTTATATAACATTTATAAATAATTCCATTTACATAAGCAATAAAAATAATAGAGCTCCAACAAAAATGTCAGATATATAATACAACAGACATCTATTACTCTTTGGACTGTCTGCCCTTTGCCCACTAGATGGAATGGCTAATCACAGGGTCTCACTTCAGTTAGTGTTATCATCTTTGCACCAATGTCTACTGGATAAATACAGAGGAAAGTAGAAGAAAGAGATGGTAAAAGAAAGTGTAAAAGAAGATTTAAAGCTTGCTCCTGATAATAACGTTTGAATTTCTGGGTCCAGTTCTACTTGGAGCTAACATATCCTTTGAAATCCCCAGTCACAGTCATATGAGCTAATAAATTCTGGTTGGCCTTACATTTACTAGTTTAAGTTGGGCTTTTGTCACTTGCAACCAAATGAAAATTAATGGATCTTTAATGCATGAGGAGAAGCTACATACCTATGAAGTTTCATATGTTTTCCTTGATTCAAACTCCTTTTTTAAAAAAATCTATTCGAGCTGCTGTTAGCTTCAGAGGTCCTAGGCTGGATTGTTGTTCAGAAACATTTACTTTCTACCTCTTACATTCATGAGAAAATGTACGTTCGACTCCAAGGGATGTTGAACTTGGCCATCTGACTTGCTTTGGTCAATGGGATATTAACATATGTGATGCAGCAGAGGTCCAAAATCTGCTTGTGTGGTTGGGCTTGAGTGCTTGTTCTTCTGCCATTACCAGGAGAAGAACATTCTCAGATTGGCCCTCTGCTCTCAGGAGGAAAATGGACATTATCTGCCTATGGATGATCACTGAAATAATGAGTTTGGATACGATCTCAGAAAGTAATTTGGCAGTGCCTAAAATTAGAAGACTACTGATACAGCTATAAGAAGCTAAGTGTAATCCTAGCTTGTATTTCCATGCGGCTGCCTGATATTTAGCCCATTGCATCTAGCAAAAATGAAGCATATGTGAAAGGGCTTCTATTCTAGTTTGCTAGCTGCAGGAATACAATATACCAGAAGCAGAATGGCTTTTAAAAAAGGGGAATTTAATAGGTTGCTAGTTTACAGTTCTAAGACTGTGAAATTGTCCAAAATAAAACAGGTCTATAGAAATGTCCAATCCAAGGCATCCATGGAAAGATACCTTGGTTCCAGAAGGCCCATGACATTCAGCATTTCTCTCTCAGTTGGAGGGGCACATGCAAACATGGCTGCATCTGCTGGAAGGGCACATGATGAATATGGCAGCATCTAAAGCCTTTCTCTCCAGGCCTCTTGCTTCATGAAGCTCCTTGGGAGGCATTTTCCTTCATCTTCAAAGGTCACTGGCTGATGGACTCTCTGTTTCGTGGTTCTGCAGTGTTCTGTTGTCCTTTTCTGCTCTCTCAGAATCTCCAAAGGTGGCTGTCCCTGGATTCTGTGGTTTTCTTGGCCTCGTGGCTCTGCCCTCCTCCTCTGTGGTTTTCTCATCGTTCTCAAAGGGCACGCTCCAAAAAATGTGTCCTCCTGTATAGGGTCCCAGTAAAAGCAATAAGACCCACCTAGAATGGGTGGAGACACATCTCCACCTAATAAAGTTAATACCCACATTTGACTGAGTCACATCCCCATGGCTATAAGCTAATTAATGTTCCCAACACACAGTACTGAATAGGGATTAGGAGAAACCGTTGCTCCAATAAGGTTGATTAGGATTAAAACATGGCTCTTCTAGGGTACATAAACCTTTTCAAACCAGCACAGCTTCTTTTGGAATCAAAAATGGGGAAAAAAGGAGATTAGGGAAAAGTGTAAAATGCCTGTGCAACCTGAATAATATGATGTTCTCACAAACTCTAAAAATAAATAATAACAATAAATTTTAAAAAAAGCATACACAAAGTTTTGCACTAAGCACGTTCCACCCACCATGCAAGATTCTTTGTCCCCAAGGGACAAATACAGGAAAAGGAAGCAGACAAATAAACCAATATTAGCTGCAATATAATGTCATATATTTGATGTAATGAAGCATTTCTAGCATATTTATTTATTTTAAAATTAGTTATCAAATGTCTATGCCAGGCTCTAGTAATATACATGTGAACAAGCCATGGCCTTTCTCCTGTAAAGAATTTAGACTACTGTGAGGGACATAGATAAATAATCAGCAGATACAATTAAAGACCACATAGAAATAAACATACAACATATTGGAGTACATAGAACATCTATGAAGCAACTCAACCTTCAGAAATTATGATGAATACATATTGGACATGCTTATGATTTGGTATTTGTGCTAGTTTGAAGCTGTTATGTACCCCAGAAAGTGCCATATTCTTTTAATCTATTATTGTGGGTGCCTATCTGTTGTGGCTGGGACCTTTTGGTTAGGTTATTTCAACTTGAGATGTAACCCACCCCATTCAAGGCAGGTCTTAATCCTTTATGAGAAGATAAAGCACAGAAAACGCCAAGAGAGCTTAGAGAAAAAGGCCCAGGAGAAACTAAGAGAGGACCCAGAGAGGAAGCCACTGAAACAGAAGCTGAAAGCAATGCAACCCAGGAGGAAAGGACCAGCAGATGCTGGCCGTGTGCTTTCCCATGTGACAGAGGTGTCCTGGATGACAGCAGTCTGTCCTCAGAGTCCAGGTATCATTCTGTTCATGCCTAAATTGGAACATTTTTACACCTAAGGACTGTAAATTGTAAATTAATAAATCCCTATTGTAAAAGCCAACCCATTTCTGGTACACTGCATTTCAGCAGCTTTAGCAAACTGAAACAGCATTGGTTATCTTCTTATATGCAACTTTAATATGACCCTTAGAACTACTAAGATATTATATACTCTCTGGCCAACTTAGTTTACTTGTTTACATTGCAATGAGGTAAATCAAAATTCTAATAGCTGAATAAATTGGGGTTGCTACCGTAATAGTAGAACATGGAAATAAAAGGAATCAGGGGGCATTCCAAAATCATAAGAACTTCAGGCCATCAATATAATTCAAAACAACATGGGCAATTCATATTTTATCATTTTTCTTACTGCTAAAGTATTACATAAAATTAAAATTTTAAAGTAGTCCAAAATCATAAAGTATAAAACCAGAAATATTTCTATGCCCTTACTCACTTCTCAATACGACTCCCATTCTCCTCATTAAAAAAAAAAAAACAGGGTGAGCCACGGTGGCTCAGCAGGCAAGAATGTTCACCTGCCATGCCAGAGGACCTGGGTTCGATTCCCGGTGCCTGCCCATGTAAAAAAAATAAGGAAATTAAATAAGTAAATAAATAAAAATAGCAAGTAGAGTTTCATATAATTTTTCTAAGTTTTAAACTCATTTTAATTTTTCAATTTATTTGGGTTCAACTACTTTTAATTTTATAATTTAGATGGGTTCCAGACTGATGTTTATAATTGCAAAATCTAAACACAAGGTTTTCTTAAACGTAGCAATGCAATAATATTGTGAGGAAATTATTTTAAAACGTCTAAACTTAATGATAAGAGCATTATAAGCAAATTATTTAAAATAATTCTAATGAGCATTCCAGGAATTTTGAATGCATTTTTACATACAACGTCGCTCTGGTAAAAACCTTTTAGGATGCATGCCCACTTTATAGAGACTCTCTTTATTTAATGACCAGAAGAAATGCTTGTTGGTTGGAAGAGAAGTGGACATTTACCAAAGAAAGCAAGCCAATAGGGAGAAAAATGGCGCTGCGCATTTCCTCTAATGCATCAGCTGGGCTTTATTGCTTATGTGATCGTCCATCTTCTTCATCACAGGAACAGAGACAATATGTGATCACCAACACATTAGCAATGCCTAGCGCAATGTCAGAAACATTAGAAGGCACACACTATTTGGTGGTTAAATAATTAAGTGATTGAGCCATTGAATGATCAAAGTAATAGTTGGATGGATGGATGGATGGATGGATGGATGGATGGATGGATGGATGGAGGGGTCAGTGGGTGGGTAGATGAATGGGTTATTGTTTAGAATCAATAAAGTGTGGATAAATGTAAAACATTTAAAAATGTAGGTTGTTTATCAGCATGAGGTTAAAGGAGCTTATTTAAGTGATTTCTGGTCACAATCCCAATTTAAAGGCACCAGGCCAGGGCAAAATGATGGAGGAAGTTTATAGGAAATATGAAAATAAATCACACCTCATAAATTTTAAGCAAAAATTCCTTAAGTAGTATGCATTTTGAGGATTAGCACTTAACCTCTTAGGGTAGGGACATGACAAAGATTTAATTTATAACTTCCCTTGTTAGCTGCTGTATGATCATCAGATCACTGTAGGGCTGTGCATCTTTGATCTTTCAGCCTTCTCACTGGCCACACTTAGGAAATCAACTATTTGTTTTCAGGATGGCAGGAGATGCATGATGAGCTTCCTGACAAGGAGGTCCTCTAATGGGGTAGTGTGTCTGGGGCCATCTACTGTAGGCCTGCCTTTTGACCCTAGTCAGGGTCTTGACCTCCAGCTTCTATTCCTTGGCTTTAAGAAATCACCACACTTGACCTCTGGCCTCAGTGTGATCTGTGGCTCCCAGCTTGGCTTTGATTGTTCTGCACAATCTGCAACCTCACAGGGTCCAGAACAGCTCTTCCACTAGCTCCCAAGAGCTGTTGTCACTTTCGTTCTTTCACTCCCCAGGTCCTAGTGCCTGAAATCTACAGTCCCAATGTCAGGACCCCCCTAAAAAAAATCATCTTTTGTGCCATCTTTGATTGATTGCTAATAGTATGTATTCTTTTTTGCTAATTTTTTCATTTTGACTAATTAGTGCTCTAATATTGTACTATTTATTACTAACACTTGCATGCTATTTGTGAGTGTCCATTTTTTGAAATGCTACCCAGCCTACTACATTCATCATCTCATTTAACACTCAAGAATCCTATGAGGAAGATATTACTTATTCCTATTTTTGGAGATGAGGAAACTAAGGCTCAGCAAAATTGAACAAAACTTGTTCAAGGTCATACCACCAGAAAGCGTCAGATTTAGAATCTATTATTTTTTATTCCAAATCCATTTCCATACCTTCTATTTATTAAGGATTCTCCACAGGACATCCCAATGCTGATTTAGGTACAGAATAGATATACTGTGAAAAATTCTTGTTCTAAAAGGTGTCATTCTTATGGTTTTCAGTATATTGGACAACTCTTCTGCACACTTTACATTTATCTAACCACACCTGCAACAACCAAGTCCATGAAGATTTGACCAGCTTCAGGCAGATGCAAGCTGGCAGTTCCTTACCTCAGCTTCTGACACTCAGCTAAGGACATTCATGGGAACCCATGTCACTCATAACCATGCACAAACTATAAGACTTGGAGAATTAATGTCCTTAAGTTCACCTTTGACCAATGCAAAATGAAAGCCAATGAAGATCTCTTCTCCCTTACGTCTCTTGGGTAGACAGCTCCCAAATCATCTGCTAGGCTTCCTCAGACAGTCTATAGAAACCAGTACCAGTTAACTATAGCAGTGGTCAGCTAGAAAAGCCATTCTTTTATCAGGTTCCTTTCTTTCTTTCTAGTTTGGCTTCCCTTTTTATTCACTCCTGCCTATAATGCATTTCCAAAGTAACTACCCCCACGCAAGAATGACGCAAGCCTGCTTCTGAAGAAACCTAGGCTAAGACTCTTCCTATACAGAGTTCAAAAATGAGTCCTTTTCATTATCTGTGAATCATAGTTTTCTATCTTATGTGCCTACATGATTGTACACAAGGAATAATCTATAAGGATTAGTCAATTTGTTTGACTTTGACAGTGGTATAATAATAATTTGGGCAGATACTCTATGAAATGTATTGCCAACATATTTGTGTGTAGTGTCTTTGTTTTATATTCATAAGGGAACTTTAATTAACTGCTAAGTAAGATGGCACAAGTTGGTTCAGAAGATTCCTGACTGGCTGTTATGATTCTTAGATAAATGGTAATGAAAATGCATAATTAATGATAAAATTTAAACTAGTAAATTTGCTGATAATCTTCCACAGTCCTGAACATTCTTAGTGGTCCCAGTAAACATTATCCTTGACGAGGCATGTAACCTCTACAGCTAAATGCTTTAAGCACTATACAGTCTCTGTAACATACTAGTTTTGCTCATTTCACCACTACAACTTGTTGGGGTGGAAAGGAGGGTAAACAAGAACATATACTTTGAAGAAGCTTCCTGGTAATTCCAATATTCAATCACCCTTATGTTTCTATTTGTCCTCAGCCCTCACATATGGCCAGGAAGATGCAAACAATACAATGGCACAATAAAATCATTTATAAAGAACACTGTCTTAAGAATCTCTGTGGATAAGACAGTAAAAACAGAAAAGAGTAAAGTCAATAGAGGGAACAAAAATGAAAATCTAATGCCTTTTATTTCCTTTTATATATCCTTAAGAGGCCCCAAGTTAAATTGTTTTTTATGAAATTTCCTTAGCAAGTAAATTTGTATAAGGACAGAAAGGCTTAGAGATTCTTACGTTTTTCAGAGAATCAAATATTCCAGATAATTACGACCTGGGAATCTGGAGAGTTGATGGTTGCAATTGAATTTGAATGTTAAACAGTAAAAATATAGGAATATAGATATTATGTAAATTATGCACCACAGCTCATTGCATTTTTGTAGTTTTTCCTTTACATTGAAAAGCAGTCATCTACACTGTATAAATTAAATATTACAGACAGCACAAAACTTCATTATTTGATCAAATAACAAGATTAGCACATTAAAATAGCATTTGAAAGAAAGGAATCCATTAGCTGCTTTGCTGTCTTTTGTATCTTCTAGAAAGTTAAGTGTCAGTGTTCATGTGGGAATTAAATCAGTCAACATCAGTCTTTGAGAAAGACTTTCTGAATTATCCAATGTAAAAATAAACCAGGGTAATGCAAGGGTAGTTCAGTGAATTCTTCCCTGCTATGCTGGAGACCTGAGTTGATTCCCGGTCCATGCACTTCCCAAAAAGACAAACAAACAAGCAAACATGCAAAGCAAACAAAAATCAACCAACCAAAAAGAAAAAAAAACTCAACAAATGGTGCCGCAGTAATGGGATACTCACATGGAATGTGTCTCTGCCATACAGCATACAAAAACATTAATAAATAAATAAACCAGAGAAATAGACCAGATTTTACGTACACACAAACACACATATATATACATACATACATACATAGAGATATTTCCATGATAGCTGAATCCACTTTTTTCTTTACCTTTGCCAAAAGCATTTAGAGATCTCCCTTTATGTGCTAATTTTCAGCAATGATACAAAGTATTTCCATACTTCTTTTCAAACTCTATTACAGTTTTTATAACTTTTTATTATAGTTTGTTGCGTATCTTCTGTGTCAGTTTGAAACTGTCACGTACCTCAGAAAAGCCGTGCTCTATAAACCTCATTCAATATTGCTGGTTGGAATCTTTTTATTATTTCCATGGAGATGTGTCTCTATCCACTCAAAGTGAGATTGCTTACTGGAACCCTTTAAGACGGAACAATTTTGGAAAAAACTAGAGAGCCAACAGAGCCCACACAGCCAGAGACTTTTGGAGATGCAGAAGGAAAACATCCCAGGGAAGCCTTATGAAATGAGGAGAGAAAGCTAGCAGATGTTGCCATGTGCCATTCCCTCTGACAGATGAACCCCAAACTTCATAGGCTCTTTCTTTGAAGTTAAAGTATCTTTCTCTGGCTGCCTTAATCTGGACATTTTCATGGCCTTAGAACTGTAAACTTGGAACTTAATAAGTACCCTTTTTAAAAGCTGCTCTGTTTCTGGTATATAGCATTCCAGCAGTTTACAAACTACAGCATCCTCTATTCTCCCAACCAGACCATGAGCCCTTAGAGATCAGAAGTCTGTTCAGTCTACCCTAGCATCCATGTGGCACATGGCAGGCACCAAATAAATGTTTTATTGACTGAATAAATGAATTACTGAAAAGTTCATGATAGTTAAATTTATATTAGCTACATCAAATCTTTCTTGTTGTCTGAGAACACATTCCTGGATCTTCAGTGTGAAGATTGAGGTTCCATAAATATCAGGGTCTCCTTATAAATCGTACATAAATGATTAGCCTGATGTAGAAACAAAATTATGGAAAAATTTACAAAATACACAGAAAATGTAGGCGATGAGTGCATGAGAATCCCAGAGCCCTCTATTGTGAGTGTCCTATTTGCCAGGTATGGTAATGCACATTAGCCCTTTGAGGCAGTAATGTCCTCTGTTTCCAGATCAGAGAATGGAATGAGGAAACTTTAATTGGGCCAAAGTGACAAAGAATCCAGGTTTTCAAACTCTCACTTCAGGGCTTATTTTACTTTAGCTCAGCTGCGTTCTTCCTTTTAGAGTATTTGTTTAACAAATATACCGAGGGGGGGAGTATCCAAACTAACAGTTTGGCATTCTACCAATCCAGCAGGAAACAACCTGTTGATGAGCTGAATTATTTACTCTTCACCTGATTATTCTGTCACCTTGTACATGCAGGCAGACTTTGGTTAAAAATGATAAATATCTTTCATAAGACAGTTATTCAGTTCTGCCTCTGGCATGTTCTGTTCAGTACATTGTTGTTATTTTTCTTTAAAATCTTCAGGCTTTTTGTTCTAAATGCAAAAGTGACTCAATCTCCTTTGTGTTTTCAGTTGGCAATTTATTCATGGATTTATTCTTCATATTTTATTTAAAAATTCTAGTTTTTACATTTAAAATGCACTTGGGAAGCATGTGTGAGTTTCTATATATGGTGACCAATATTTTCCCTAGAAAAACATATGTTTTAATTTTCTAAACATCAGTAAACTATTATGATTTTCTAAATAGAAATTTACCTAACAAGCAACTTTTTAGAAAGCACAAATATTCTGCAAATATAATACCTGTTCAGACTGAGAGAAGAAAGAGAACACAATATAAAAATCCATTTTATAATATCATGAAGTCTTTGATCAGTAGTCTCTTTTCTCATCACCATCTTTCTCCTGTCACTAGGTTTCTATGACTCCAAATGGAGATAGGAAATTGTAATTCTGGAAGGTGATTCAATGAGCTAAGCTCACAGATGCTGAAGCAGCCTGTTTACTATTATATTTCAAAGGTAACAATCCCAAGCTGATGTTTGAGGAGATTCATTTTTATTTGGATAGCAGAGAACTCAAGATGAATAAAATGATAGTGGCACAAGTGTTACTCAGAAGAGCTACCCTGTAAGTAAGCTTACACAGCCAGACGTGGGGATAAACAAAAGAATGTATCAGTTGACCTTTCAAATCTCATTATTGCATTAATGTAATCTTCCTGGGAATGGGGCAAAATAATTTATATAAATGCATACAGAGGAATAGAAAAATCAATCACCAAATATAAATTTTCCAGTACTTCATCATCCAACAATATAATACTCGACAATAAATACTAGCAATACCTGATTCTTCTTACAGCGTTTCACCCATTTCCTTTGTTTGAGCAACTAGAGAACTCTAATAACCCGCTCTCTCATCAGACAGTGGTGGGGCTGACCTCATTCAGCTCAACCAATTCTTTATAATTGGGTTTTGTGAACTGTGCTCAGTGTTAGGTGCTTTCTATTGAAGTGTCTTCTACGTGATTCTCTGTGAGTCCCATCCATTTCAGCTTTTCATTTCTTCCAATAATGTAGTCATGCTCAGAGCTTCAGAATCTTAACAGTGTGAAAAAGGATGGAGTGTTACCATTATCATACATAAGAACACATCTCAACTCTGGTGGGATAGGTTTGCTTGAGATGCAGAAGGTAGAATGCCTTCTCTCTAGCTAAGGGTTAGCAGGTTTAGTGTTTGTGTGTTTAGATCACATGGAAGAATGAAATTATTATTTAAAGCAGTTGATCCTAAGTACCGCCTTCACTGAATCCACTCTGATTAAATTCTCAGCCAAACCACTACTAAATGAAGTAAAATAAGATTAATGTAGGGAGGTTTTAATAAATCTAAGTTGTTTTGCTTTAATTTTGAGATCATGCTTTTTGTGTCATTTATAAAATGACAGGCGTGGTAGATGGTGATTTGTTGGTTATTAAGTCCACACATGGAAAAAGTAAGGGTTGACACCTATATGTTAATTTCACAATTATTAAATTTGGTGGTCTATAAAATCCACATGACTGAGAAGAATTACTATCAAAAATCTTATTCAAAAATATGTTGAGAAAATTAGTCATTCTTTGGAAGGAAATAAAGTTAGACAGACAAAGTTACCTCTCACAAAATAGATCCTAGATTAATAAACATCTAATTGTACAAAGCAGAGCAATTTAAAAGGCACCAGAAAAAAAAATAAACGGAGAAATAGTATCATCAGCCTAGGGAAACTTCTAAGCAAGACAGGAAACTTAGAAGCTATAATGGGGAAAAAAAATTATAAAGGAACAGATGGAGGTCCCAGTTCCCAGAATATTCATTATCACAGCCCCTTCAAGTTTCAGTTGAAATCTAAGTTGTCATAACATAAATATACCCACTAATGAATAAAATAACCCTCCACTTCCTTCATGATTAATACTATTATCAATGTCTACGAATGTGTGAAAGAATTAAAGATTGTCTGATGTTACAAGCAATGAACGAACAATGAATTCAAATTCAGTGCAAATTGGGTGCTAAGTAAAGTTACAAAAATTTCACGCTTCAGAATTTCATGAAGTTGATAATAGTAATGCTGGAGAACTGTTTGAATCATAAGAAAAGTCATTGACAAATGAGGATCCAGAATAGTTGGACCATTTTAGAACTATTATAATGTCCCTTAGGGAAAAGTATTTTTGCAAAATAACATGGATATAGGAATCCATAAACATCTATAAAAAAAAAGGAGAATCTAAACAAAGACATGGAGAAAGTATTTGTGACACATAACTCCACAGAAGGTTATTATCTTCAACATACAAGAACATTGACAAATTAAAGTGTAGACATTTTTTAAAAGTATAAATACTACTAAAGATTTTGAATTCAGATTTTGAATTATTAGAAGGAATATAGATGCCCAATACAACTATGAAAAGATGCCTAAGTTCACTAGTGATCAAGAAGAAGTTAATTAAAGCAATAAACCAACAGTTTAATGCATAAAAATGGTAAAAAATTAATATATACTATTTTGGTTTGCTAACGCTGCTGGAATGCAATATACCAGAAATGGATTGGCTTTTATAAAGGTGATTTATTAAGCTACAAGCTTACAGTTCTAAAGTCATAAAATGTCCAAACTAAGGCATCCAGAAAAAGATACCTTGACTCCAAAGAAAGGACAAATGGTGTCTGGGATTTCTCCGTGAACTGAGAAGGCATGTGGCTGGCATCTGAGGTTCTTTCTGCTGGTTCATTGTTTTGTGCTTTTGATTCCAATGGCTTTCTCTGTAAGTGTCTGTGGACCCTCATTTACTTTTCCAGGTCAAAACTCTGGGTTCTGGCTTTCTTAGCATCTCATGAAAAGGCACATGGCAGTGTTTGCTGAACTCCTTTCCCAGCTTCTGGTTTCAAATGTCTCTCACAGATGCTGTGGGTCCTTCTATTTTCCTCTGCATCTCCAAATGTCTGTGTCTAAGCTTTCTCTTGTATTAACTATCTAAGTATCCCTGCCGGCACTCTTAGAGACTCCGGGTATCTGTATCTGTGTCAGCTCTGAAGCAACTGTGCTTTTCTAAAATGTCTCCGTTTTTTAAAGCACCCCAATAAACTAATCAAGACCCACCTTGAATGGGTAGGTTCACACCTCCATCTAATCAAAAGATCAAACCCACAATTGAGGGTGCCACATCTCCATGGAACCATCTAATTAAAGATTCCTCCTTAAACAATAGCTCTGCCCCCACAAGATTAGACTAGGAAAAAGCACATGGCTTTTGTGGGGTACATAACAGTTTCAAATCAGTACAGGTACTAATATTACATGTTATATGTATATTACTGTATATTAAAATATGTCATATCTGGTTTTGGCAAAGACGTGAGGAAATGGACATCATGGTGGTTTTAAGCTGTATGTACCCCAAAAAAGATGCTCTTAAATTTAATCCATTCCTGTGGGTATGAACCCATTGTAAGTTGGGCCTTTTGATGAAGGTCCTTCAGTTAAGTTGTGGCTTGCTTCAATCAGGATGGGTCTTAATCCTATTACTGGAGTCCTTTATAAGTGGAATGAAATTCAGACAGAGAGAGAGACAACCACAGGAAGCAAGAAGCTACACCAAGGGAACATAGAAGAAAAGGAAGAGACACTGCCATGTGCCTTGCCATAGGACAGAGGAGCCAAGAATCACCAGCAGCCAGACCCAGAACACCAGTCTTCTGGGAGAAAGCATCTCCTTGATTCCTTGATTTGAACTTTCTTTTAGTCTCAAAACTATAAGCTAAAAAATTCCCATGGTATAAGCCAACCGTTGCATGGTGTTTGAGCAGCCAAGGAAACTAAAACAAGCATTCTCATTAAAGTGTAAATTAAGGTTTTTTAATATAAAATTTGCATGTAAATTATGTAGTTTCTTAAAATCACATACACATTCTTAAACCTTATAAAAATTCCCATTTTTTTTTTAATTAGAGAAATTGTAGGTTTACAGAAAAATCACCCAGAAAATACAGAGTTCCCATACACACCCCCTAATATTAACACCTTTCATTAGTGTGGTACATTTGGTACAATTGATGAAAGAATATTGTTCTAATTGTACTACGAGCTCCATGGTTTATGCAAGGGTTCACTGTTTTGTGTTGTAGAGTCTTATGTTTGTTTGTTCGTTTTTCATTTTTATACCAGCAACATATAAATAACCTAAAATTTCCCCTTTGAACCTCATTCAAATGTATAATTCAGTGTTAATTCCATTTGCAATGTTGTGCTAGCATCACCACCATTCATTACCAAAATGTTTCCATAAACCCAAACAAAAACTCTGTGCAATTTAAACATTAACTTCCCATTCCCTACTCCTAACCTGGAACCTGGAAGCCTGTATTCTAATTTCTGACTCCATGAATTTGCTTATTCTAATTATTTCATATCCATGATATTATATGCTATTTGTCCTTTTTAAAATGATGACTTTAAGGTTCGTTCATGTTGTCACATGTATCAGAACTTTTTTTTCTGGCTGAGTAATAGTCCATTGTACCACATTTTATTTTTTCATTTTAAATGTTTCAGTATTAATTAATTGATGTCTAATATAATTTTAAGTGTTGACGGACACTTGGATTGCTTCCATCTTTAGGCAATTGTGAATGAGGCTGCTATGTACATTGGTGTGCAAATACCTATTTGAGTCCCTGTTTTCAATTGCAGGGTCATATGAAAATTCTGTGCTCCATTCTCTGAGGAAGCGCCACACCATTTTCCACAGTGGCTGCATTATTTTACATTCCCACCAGTCATGAACAAGTGTTTCTACTGCTCCACATCCTCTTCAATACCTCTTATTTTCTTTTTTTTTTTAATAGTAGCCATTTTAGTGGGTATGAAATGGTATTTCATTGTGATTTTGATTTGTGTTTCCCTAATTGCTAATGATGTCGAGAATCTTTTCATGTGCTTTTGGTCATTTGTATATCTTCTTTGGAGAAATGCCTATTCTAGTCTTTTGCCCATCTTTCTAATTGAGTTGTTTGTGAGAAAATGGGTACTATAATTAGAGTGTAAAATATGTTCCTTTTTGCTAATAATTTATAATATTAAATTCTAAAATATGCATACCACTTAATTTCCCATTTAGGAATCTATCTTGTAGACTACTCACAAGGATACATAAAAGTATGCATGCGTGGGTATTCATCGTAGCATTATTTGTGATGGCAAAAAGAAAGTGTACTGTAATTTTTTAAATAAATTGTTTTACTTTCATACAATGAAATATCTCCCAGTCATTAAAAAATGAAACATGATAAAAAAAAATCTCAAATTATAGTATTATGTGAAAAAATCCAGAAGCAGATAAATCCAATGACATTTCATTTTGTAACTATATAAGTTTGGCACACACACAAACATGTCTGTATTTTTATAAGTCAGGCATCATATCCACTAATTTCTTAACAGTGGTTAACTTTGGAAGGTAGGGCTGGTTGTGAAGTGATTACTTTCACTTTTTGTTTTATATGATTTTTTGATATGGAATAATGACTGTGCTTTTCTTTGTGCTTTTCAATATTTTAAAATACAAATAAAATAAAAACAAAACAAGTGGTTACAAAAGGTCCTAGGATCTGATTTTAAGCTATAGATGATATTAAAGGTGAATAATACAGCTGAGAATGCATTTACAGCCAAGATTTGCACACATGTACTCCCTTCACCTGGGGTCCATGGATCCCCAAAACTCAGTGTATATATTTCAGGGCCCCTCAAACTTGGAAAAGAAAAAATTGCATCTTCTCTTTCACTAACCCCTAAGAAATTTCACATTTTCTAAAATAGTGATTACAGGCCACAAGCCAACAAATATTACCAGTATTTGTAGCTCTGTTACCAATAAAAATTACAGAAATTTTCATATCTCATTATGGTAGTTGCAAACATCTTAAAATACTGTTCATAAACTTCTCTACCCCCCAAATAACAGACTCTTCGTTAGAAATTATTTATGTAAGACAGTATTAAATAAGCAAATCTATCAATGTATCACAAATTTGTTGCTTCTAAAAGTATTTTGCTAACAGTCTTTCAATACAATTGCTTTCCTTTGAAATCCTATGTTTTTAAATTTATTTTATGTGTTTGTAAGCATTATTCAGAAAAGGAGTCCGTAAGATTCACCAGACTGCCGAAAGGAACCATTGCACACACATAACCAGGTGAAGATTCTGTCTAGTCTACTGGGCTTCTGGAGGAAGACCCTAGAAGGTAGTGAGCATGGAACAATATTATAGTTTGGAGTTTTGCAGTTTACTGTTTACATCCCATTAGACTTTGGCCTTGTGAAAGCTTTTACTCTGAACCAGGCACTTTCCCTGTTACTGAGAAGACAGTGTTCAAGAAGCAGCCAAGGTCCTGCATTCAGGGAGGGATGTGGAAGTTGGATAAAGAAAGAAAATAAACAGATCAAATAAATAAAGCATGTTTAAATGGGGATGGATTCTATAAAGAAAATAAAAGGCCATGAAGGTTTGGATTCTTTTCTAATGCATCAGGGACATCTTTTTTTTTCTAAGTGTATTGGGCATCTTAAGCAGGGTGGAAAATGGATCATAGAAGGACAACGGACAATGGCATTCGGCAACATGAAGCTGGAGAAATGGAAATTGGAAATGGATAAAAATGGAAGGAAATGAGCTGTGTTTGGTTACTGAACAATGGTTTCCTCATTCCACTTCAGGAGTAAAGAACCCATTGTAGAGATTGTAAAACCCATGCCCTAACCCCACCCCCTGAAAAAAAGAACAGTAATGTAGTCTATAGCTTAGACTACATGATACCTAAACAATGCCATAAAATATGAATCAGACTGGTTGACATGAGGCAGAGAGGCAATAGAATGGCTAGATATATCTGAAGCAGATAGAAGTCCTGCAAAAGATTAGAATCACATCTTAGTTGCAGATCCAAGGAAAAAAAAAATCAGAGGGCGGGCCATGGTGGCTCAGCAGGTAAGAATGCTTGCCTGCCATGCCCGAGGACCCGGGTTCGATTCCCGGTGCCTGCCCATGTTAAAAAAAAAAAAAAATTAGATGCTGTAGAAAGGAATATGTTGACAGAGAATGCCATTCCCTCAAAATCATCAGGGAAAATTAGGAACCATATACTATTCAAAAGACTAAGGACAAACGTCTCAGGATAGAGCAGTGTTTTCTACAAGAGTCATGCATGACCACGTTTTACTAGACGAAAGCCTGCTAGCCAGTCCCTAGCAAGGCTGAGGATCTTTCACAGCAGGGAACCTCTCAGCTCAATGACATCCAGCTTTCATCAGTAACAACTGTGTGATTATTGTTGAGGCTTGGCAGCCTCAACAGCTCTGGCAAAGAGCCTTGAGTAAAAATGCCTCCAAAGTATCTACCAGGGATGTGATATGCAGTTATGTTGCTGCTTCTGTTGTTGATGTTGTCAATACAAAATTACTCTTATTCAGCACCTTCTCTGCTCCCTGCCATTTACCAGGAAATTTATATGTACTCCTCAGAGCTAGCCCATGAGTTAAGCACTGTTGAATGCAGAGTTCAAAAAGTTTAAAATCTAGTCCATTGTGTCCAATAGAACTTTCTACAATGAGGAAATATTCTATATCTGAGCTGTCCAGTGTCATAACATTAGCCAAATTAATTCTTGAGCTCTTGAAATGTGACAAGAGCAAATAGAGAACTGATTTTTAACATTTTATTTACTTTAAATTTATGTAAATATAAATTTAGATAGCCACATGGGGCTAGTGGTTACCGTATTGGACTGTACACAAGTCTAGCCTAAGTTCATATGGCTAGTAAATATGGCTACAAGAAAGAGTAGTTTGATCCTGGGTTTATCTGGCTCCAAAGTCATACTTGCTTTATGTATTGTGAGCCACATTATCACATTTGCGTCATTAGAGCTTTCGGTTAGTGTTTACAGTTATGTTCTTTTCTATGAGCCTAGAAGAGCACAAAATGCTGATTCCCTGAGCAATGTGCCCATGAAGATTTTGTCGGCTTAGGGAGTGCCACCTACTGTGGACATTTTAGTATTAGAATCCCCTGGGATGCCCACCAAGCTAACTAAATGTGGAGGCAGGAAGAAAAACTAGTAGAGAAACTACTGGTGCGGGATAATTTTTATTTGTTCTTCTGCATCTACTTTCTACTCTTCTCCACCCTTCTGTGGTCTCAGGAAGCTGACAACCTATGCATTGCTTTACAGGGCAGCATTGTCCCTAGGCTTCTGGCCAGTGGAAGATTGGGACTTGAAGTATAAGAAGGTTTGAGTCTTTCTTCTTCCAGCTCTCTCCCTGCTGGGTCATAGTTTGGTAGTGGCTAGTGGCTAAGCCGTCCTGTCTACAAACACAGCTCCTAGTAAGTGACTCGCTCCCCAGCTGCAGGTCACACCAAGTGTGATAGTAGAGCCAATGTGCCAACTTGGCCAGGTTATGGTGTCGAGTTGCTATTGTCCTGATAGTTGCTGTGAGGATGTTTTGAGGATTTAAATCATCTATGACTGTTTATATCTACAATCAACAAAACAGATTGCCTTCAGGCATGAGAGAAGTCACATCTAATCATCGATGGCTTTAACAGGAGAACTGATAAGTTCAGCAGTCAAGAAGGGAGAATTTCTATCTCTACTTCAGTTAGCAACTTCTCCTGGGGAATTCATTGAAACCTTCATCGGAATTCCCAGTTTATAGCCTGCCCTACAGAATTTGGACTTGTCAATCCCCACAGTCACATAAACCAGTTTCTGTAGTAGATCTCATAATATTAGCATATATATATCCCTTTGTTCTGTTTCCCTGGAGGGCCCTGACTAATACACCAGGTTCCAACAACTGTTACCTTTCTTTCTTCTTCTCAGGTAGGAGTGCTAACAACTTCCCTGCCAGCCCTGGGATGTCATCCTTTTTTGGTTTCCATTAACTGTTCCTATACTTTCATAATTAATTCCTGTGTTAAACTCTTTTACCACCTCTTTTGAATGTGCCATATGGTTGCTGCTTGGAACACTGAAGGATTTGCTATTCAATTAATTTAAAGAATGAGAATTATAAACTTATAAAGATATATTTAATAAAGAAACACATAGCCATAATAAATGCAACACATTGCTAATTGTGTCATAAAGGCTTTGCCAAGAAACTATGTCTAGTGGCTTGGACCTAATTTTGATATTAAAAGAATAATACATGAGCACTGTCATTGCAATATTATATTCTATAAAAGAAAATTGGAAGAAAACCATATGTCCATGAGAAAAGGAATGGTTATATCATAGTACTTGCTTTATAAGGAAAACTACAACCTTTAAAACTATAGCCATTAAAAAAGGAGGAATATCTTGAACTTCTAAAATGGAAATATATCTATGATATACTTCTGAGTTGTGGAGGGAGTTGTGAGATTATACATATAATATATTCCTATTTTTCTAAAACAAATATGAACTGACTTTTCAACAAATATTTATTGGGTACCTACTTTATGTCAGGCACTGTTCTAGTCTGTGGGCATGCCACAGCAGCAGGGAAAACAGATAAAAATCCGTGGCCTCATGCATTCCATTTGGAGAAGGCAGACAGTAAATGAAATAAGTCAAATATATAGCATGTTAGAAGGTAAAGCATGCATAGAATGGGATAGAGCATGGTGGATGGAAAGTATGATGTTAGATAGTGATATCTGAGCAAAGACCTGAAGAAAATGAAAGAGCAAGCAAAGAGTATTTCTGGGGAAAGAACATTCCAGTAGAAGAATAGCAAGTGTAAAGGTCCTGAGACTAAAAAGTGCCTTATGTGTTACAGAAGCTACAGGGGGGGCAAAGTGCCAGAGTGAGCGAGAAGGAAAAGTCATAGAAAAAGAGCTTGGAAAGATGTTTACCCATGTATGTTTGTATGCAGTCCTGTAAAAAGGACTAGGGGAACTGTAACCCATCCCAAACTCTGAGATCTGTTCCATAACTAATTGTTGCAGTATGCTTTGAAATTTATTGCTTTTTTTTGTATATGTTATTTTTCACAATAAAAAATGTTAAAAATAAATAAAATAAAAAGATCTAGAAAGATGCCCATCAAATGTTCAACAGTATTTACTTCTGGAGAATTGAGAACATCCTTTCATTTTGAAGAGATATTCAGTTTTTATTTTATACAATGATATATTGTTCGAATGTTAAAATTTCAAACAATTGGTTTAAGTTCTCACCTGCCATGCTGGAACTGGGGTTCAATTCCTGGTCCATGCACTTCCCAAACAAGCAAACAAACAAATTCAACAAATGGTGTTTTAATAACGGGATACTCATATGGAAAAAGAATGAAATGTGACCCCTGTTATACAGCATACAAAAAAAAAAAAAATTGGTTTATCAAGATGAATCAGTAAACAAAATGCTACATAACACCTGCAAAGTCACAGTTAGTGACTTAAGAAATTTGGGGTCAAAAACGCATATTGACATTGCATGATCATTCCAAGGGTTAACACTAATCAAAATGGCCTTAATGTATTGTTAGTTCCATATTTTTTTAACTAGAGAAGTTGTGGGTTCACATAACAATCATGCATAAAATACAGAATTCCTGTATACCACCTTATTGCTAATACCTTGCATTGGTGGCACATTTGTTACAATTTGCTACAATTAACGATTTTTATAATCATAGTATCAACTATATGGTTTCAGTTCCATTTTAAATGCTCACTGTAATAAAAATAGCCCCGCAGCAATTATTTTCATCCTATGTCACGCCAGACACTATTGCGTCTAATGACAGATTTGCATTTACTTCTTTGTTTAGAGAATTTATATGTGAAAATATTATGAAATGCCATTATTGTGATTCATTGTCTTTAAGCAAATGATCAACTTCAATGCAAACAAAACATGCCCTGAAGCAAGTTTTTAGAAGGTATTGGCCAATATAACCTGTCAGGTACTTCATTCTACGTGCAATCCCAAACTCAACGAAAGTCCTTCCAGGCTACCATGGAAACACCCTGAAGTTTGTCTCAATTGACGTCAATGGGGATTAACTTGAGATTTCCTCAGTCTGTACTCAGTGCTCATTTTCTTCTAGAATTCATCTTTTCAAAGAGCTATAGGAAACCTTGGAACACCTAGTTCCTTCTACCTCACATTTTCCTTTTTTTTCCCTTCCTTCCTCAACTCGTGTCCATCTTTATTCTCATTATTTTCCTCTGCAGCACTGGTTGTATGTTTTCCTCTCCTCTTCACATTCCAGCTGGCAGCTCCCTCATCTTTGGTCTCTCTCCTGTGCAGTCCTCTGTTTTTCCTTTTCCCACGTATGTCTTTTTTAATTTACATAAAGTGTTCATAACATAATTATTATCATGAACACTGAAATATAATTTAATGAGATAATACATTCTCACTTGCTTTCTTTAAAAAGAAAAGAAACAAAAAAAGTTTAAGAACTTGGAATTGCACACATAAATTGCTTTTTAATAAATTTTTTTATGAAAAAAAATAAAGGAATTTGCAGCCATGCCCAGGTGGAAGCCTCGCACTATAATTGAGGACAAGGTGTGTTCTGCACAAGGACTGGATTGTAGGTGAATCAGTGGGTTATTGTTCTAGTGACCAACTTTAAGGCATTAATGCGAAGGGAATTGTAGAAGACGGAGGATGAGTACAGGGCTTCTGCGTTGCGGGTCTCGGCAACAGACATTACCAACCAGGCACATATGGCCTTCTGCCCACCCATTCTGGTTGCCGCTTCAGGATCCTTCTCAACACAGCACTCCAAGGGCCACTACCAGTTGTTGGATTAAGGGTGACACTTATTTATCCTCCTGCTTTGGAAACATCTCATCTAGAGTATTCTAAAGTCTGACATTGAAGTCGAACATACCACTTCTCGAGAGCACAAGGTAAAGGCAGAAACAATAAATCTCCTAAGTTCTAAGGAATTTGTTCAGTTATAACTTGGACGAGTTGATCAGGGCTTTGGCCCACGGTACCAAAATTTAAAGGACAAAATTTTTTGGAAAAATTAAAATTTCTGTAATTTTTCCCACCATCACTACCTCTCCAGCCGTATTTTGTGTCTTTTACCCCAGATTTCAAATACAGCTAAATGTACCTCCGATGGTCTTTTTATACTGGGTGATGGAATCAGTTTCACTACATAGCAGTTCCTCTTCATTATGAATTGAAAGAATCTAAATATGAATGAGAAGCCTTGAAAAATCCTTCTTTTACCCAGTGATTCCACCTCTATAAACTAAAGAAGTACTTAAACCACCCCCCCCCACAAATATTCGTTGTAGGATTGTAACAGTGAAAACAAGAAACAAATCTAGAACAACAGGTATTGGTTTTATAAGAACAGAAACTCCATATTGAGTACCAGACAGAAACTTTAACCTGATGAATTATTTATTGTGTTTATGTATAAGATTTTAAGTAAAATTACAAGCAATATAAATTACTATCTGTTTTTACAAATACTGTATGTGAGACAACTAAAAAAATCCATAATAACAAAAAATATAACCAGTGGCTCTCTCTGAGTGGTGGGTTTATATTTATTTTCTTTTTTTCACTTTTTGGTAGGTTCTGTATTTTCCAAAATGAATCTACACATTTTTAAAATATCAAAACGCAGTGAAAGTTTTGTTATGTCTCATTTTAGTGAGAGTCTAATTACTTAAGAGATAGGTAAGTAGGGAAGAGAATTGCGAATGCCTAAAAGTGTTATGGTGCAACATTAGTACATTCTTTTTATCATCTGTATTTGGGAAGTTCTTACTAGAATGATTTTGGAAGGAGGAGGAGGAGTGAAGTATTAAAGAGAACAAAAGTTTCCCCATTGTGATAAAAGGCTGTTTTGTTTCTACCCTAATTATCCTTTGACTGATTTGTGGGATGGGGGTTTATTTGCATTACTTCCAAATCTGACGATATTTCTGCACAATACAATGCAGCACCTATCAAGCAGGTGATTATGAGAACAAATGGAGCTTGTCTGGGAAAGTCCTTTTTGGTCAGTAGCATTCCATGCAATACACAGAGTTATTAAGCATGTTTTCATGATCCAAATTCTCCACTGGTTGAATTTTTAAACTGACCCCTTTGTGATCACGGGAGCACAACTGACATATTAGCAAGGAAGAAAATGACCAAATCTATACACACCACCTACCGTTGCTTGTTTGCCACATAAAAAAGATCTTAAAGTATCACATTGTTCAATTACTTCCACTGCATTATAGGGAGGGCTGAACATTTTATATTTTCTGAGTAAAAATGGCACAGTGTCAAGATAGTTCAGAATCAAAAGCAAAACACTAACAAATCCCAACAGGTCAGTAAGTTTAGAACAACGGTTCTCAGAGTGTCTCCCACAGTATCGATAGCAGCACTATGGCAGGCATTCGTGGGCTGCAGTCACTTCTGTCTTTATCCGTCCCTTCCTCCACACAGAAAAATCAATACAAATTATATTGGAGGGTTGTACTGATATAAAAACAGATGCATTCCAGGTTGGAGTCATACTTACATATTCATATTATTATATTTATTTTTTCTTCTGATTTTAAGAAAAACCAAAATTAAATGACGTTCATGGGCCCCTGGAAGCAAAGTGGACCGTGGTCACTGTGTATAATATTGAAGTTGACCCTCACGGGGGAATTTGTCAGGAATGCACATTTTTGGACCCTACTCCAGACTTAATGTGTCTGAAACTGATGATAGGTCCAAGAAATGCGTTTTCACAAGACTTCCAGCTGATTCCAAAGCACACTCAAGTTTGAGAACTACTGGCTTAGAGAATTCAAAGCTAGATAAGTGGAATGCTACTCTGTAAAAACTAACAATTTTTTCTACAACCATAAGAGACCACTAAACACCCATTCAAATGGCTTAAATTCCAAATCCTGACAACACCAAATGCTGACACGGACGTGGAGCAATAGGAACTCTTTAATTGCTGGTGGGAATATAAAATGGTACAGTTTGGCAGTTTCTTACAAAGCTGATTAAAGGTTTATCATAGGATCCAGCAATCTAGATACTTACCCAAATGAGTTGAAAACTTATATCCACACGAAATCCTGCACACAGATATTGATAATGACTTCATTCATAATTGCCCAAAATCAGAAGCCGCCAAAATGTCCTTCAGTAAGTGAATGGATAAATCAACTGTGGTACATACATACAATGGAGTATTATTTAATGATAGTGATGAGCTATCAAGCCACAAAAAGACATGGAGGAAACTTAAATGCATATTGCTAAGTGAAAGAAGCCTGTCCGAAAAGTTACATAATGTACAATTCCAACTACATAACACATGGAAAAGGAAAAACTATTGAGAAACTAAAAAGATCAGTGGTTGCCTGGGGTTTAAGGAGAGGGGACAGGGAGTGTAGGTATGGAGAACAGAGCATTTTTAGGGCAATGGAACTATCCTATTGATATTGTAGTGATAGAAACATGACATTATACATTTGTCAAAACCCACAGAAGTGTACAACAAAAAGAGTGAACTCTAATACACATTATGGACTTCAGTGAATATTGAATGTATCAATATTATTGATGGCTCATCAATTGTAACAAACATGCCACATTAATGCAAGGTGTTAACAATAGGGAAAATTATGGGGGGAAGGGGAACAGAGAAGATGTACATAGCAATTTCCCTGTACTTTCTGTGCAATTTTTCTGTAAATTTAAACTGCTTGAAAATATATACAAATTAAAGAAAAAATTCTCCTAATCAACTTCAGATTTTACTGACAGGATAGGTACATAACCTCTGCTGTCACAGACCTGCTTTTAGAGGGCATATCATCCTTTTGACCATTTTTTGATCTTGGCTTTATCACATAACAGATGTTTAAAAGGCAGCACCATCCAATGTAACCATCCACTCAGACTTGCAGTAGTTTTATGCTAGTGAATTTTATCTCGGGAGATGTTTTGGTTGCCAAAGCTGCCAAAATGCAATATACCAGAAACAGGCTGGCTTTTTTTTTTTTTTTTTTTTTTTTAGGGTGGCTAGGGGAAAGTGAAATTTCCAAATTATCATGTCCTAAAGTGCATTTATTGGGTGCCACTTTATATTGGAAAGCAAAAACTCAATCAACTAACACCATATCTCCTAATAAATTCACATGATCTGGAAGGTGTTCTTGATAGACCAGCAACAATAGGGAACCTATAAACTGTTTCACATTTAACACATGAGGAAGATTAAATACTTAAATATTTGCATTAGTTCCTGGGGATAACACATGTAATTAATGATAATACAAAGTAAAAAATCAGAGTGTGGCACATTCAAACCAGACTGGCTTTTAACAATGGGGTTTTATTAGCTTACAAGTTACAATTTTAAGGCCATGAAAATGCCCCAATTAAGGCATCGATAGGAGGATATCATCTCTGAAGACAGGCTGCTGGCCTGTCTAGGACATCTCTGCCACATGGGAAGGCAAATGGCAGGCTCTTGACCGCCCCTCTTTCCTGCGTTTTGTTCCTTTCAGCTCCTGGTTCCAATGGCTCTTTCAGCTCCTCCGGGGTTTTTTTTCTCTCAGCTTCTCCAGTGTTTCTCTCTGAACTCTCTGGGCTTTTTCTGTGTCCTTTATCCTCTCATAAAAGACTCCAATAAAAGGATTAAGAACCACCTTGTATGGGGTGGGTCACATCTCACTTGAAATAACTTAATTGAAAGGTCCCACCCACAGCAGGTTGCACCCACAGGGATGGATTAAAAGAACGTGGCCTTTTCTGGGTACATAACAGCTTCAAACCAGCACAGGACAGAAAGCCTTATATACATCCTAGTTACAATTTGTTTAGGCTATAATATAATCCCTTTGTTTGTAAAAATCACTGTGCTATGTAAAATCATATAATAAAAAGGCCTCCTAGGATTGCAGGTACTCACACAAACACGTCAGCAACGCAGAAGAGGAGAGACAGGAAACTAATACAAACAGTTACAGTTTTACTCATGCTAAATGGTTAAGAAATGCATAAATATTACAAAAAGTATGGCATTTTACCTTGGAAAAGACTGACGTGTGCTTCTGGAAGTGGGCATCTGAAGGCGGAAGGAAGGTTATCTGAAACTGTACAGAAAGTTCTGACACTAGGTCTGGCTGAGGGTAGCTGATAATACATGCATTGAAGTTGGTAGATGTTTGAGGTGTGTGCACTTTGTGTATTTCTATGTGGCTTTGATCATCTGGGGTTGGTTTTCTGCATTCACCAGTGTCACTCTCATGTAAAATTATACAGGTATGAAATTTGTGTTTTGCTTGACTTGTTCCCTAAGGGAAGAAATGCACATTCTCAAACAAGCATTATAGCAGGTATGACTGTGTATGTGTGTACAATGTCACTGTTCCAAATGTACATTCCATATATAAGCATTATTCCTACATCTGAAGGCCTTGCTGTTTGTACATCCTGTGAATTCAATGTCATCGCCTTATATACAACATTAAGTATGAATAGCCGAGTAAGGGGCAGTGTTGTGTGTGCGTGTGTTTATGCTAATGCAGGATATATCCTATTAGGAGAATGGTGTGTTTCACACAAACATGATCCTAGGAAAATTTGCATGCCAATCAAATCAACTCAATTTTCAGTAGATCAATATCTCTATTTATTAATTCTAAGAAGTCACTGACAAATTAGTTTTTTTTGTTTTTTAAATCTTTCACACTGGCTAGGAACTTGGGGTGAAATTTCATTTTTTATTTATGATTTTAAATTGAGACATAAGCCTTGCTGATACACAAAAGTAAATGTTTCCTGTTCTGTTATTATGACACCCATCACGGTACCTTTAATCTTTCTCCCAACAATTGTTTTGAGGAATCAAATACAGGCAGTCCTTGCTTTTAACGGATCTGATATGCAATAATTTCACTTACCATGTGCTGAGTTAAATAACACCAGTCCTTCAACACAGTCCAAATTTTTGTTACCATGGTATATCATGGTGAGCAATTGCCTAAAGTAAACAGTTCACTGCTAGCTCTTCAGTCCACAATTACTGCTCAAATAACCTAAGTGCATTATCAACATCACATCACTTCTTTCAAAGCCTATCTGTGATTGGCCACTGTGCTGGTTCAAAATTGTCATGTACCCTCAGAAAAGCCATGTTATTTAATCCTCATTCAGTATTGCTAAGTGGGATCTTTTTTATTGTTTCCATGAAGATATGACCCACCCAATTGTGGGTAGTAACTTTTGATTAGATGGTTTCCATGGAGATGTGTCTCCACCCATTCAAGGTGGGGTTGCTTACTGGAGACTTTAAGAAGGAGCCATTTTGGAAGAAGCTCAATGCTGAAAGAACCCACAGAACCAAAGATCTTTGGAGATGCAGAAGGAAAATACCCCCAGGGAAGCCTTATGAAATCAAGAAAGGAAGCTAGCAGATGTCACCTTGTGCCTTCCTAGCTGAGAGAGAAACCACAAACTTCATTGGCCCTTTCTTTGGAGTTAAGTTATCTTTCTGTATGTGCCTTAATTTGGACATTTTCACGGCCTTGGAACTGTAAACTTGCAACTTACTAAATTTCCTTTTTAAAAGCCATTCTGTTTCTGGTCTATTGCATTCTGGCAGCTTACAAACTAAATCAGCCACCAGACATCTGTTATACAGTTTACGCACACATAGCAAAGCATGTAATTGCAATTCTGCCTTGTCTCCCCATGATAAACCCACTGGATATTTTACAAAAATGGATAATTGAAAGAGGGAAAAGGTCAAGAAATGTGAACATGCAGAAGAGACATGAAAAGTGATGATGCTGGAATTGAAATATGATATAATGTACATGGAGTTATTGAAGAAATAGCTGACCCTGGGACAGTTGACACTGCTGCCACTAGTGAGTCTCTATGCGGGCAGAGAAACTGAGAGAAAGTAACCTATCAGCGTAAGTATGTCCTTGTGACGAAGAGGACAAATATGACTCAGAGGAAGTGGTACCAGCAAAACTCTTCCTATTAAAAGAACTCTTTGGAGATAATTCAAGGACAAAGAATAAAATGTAAGCTAATGTTAGAAAGATTTCTGACAATAAACCGAGGCATAAAAATGATGCATGCTCCATATTGTATGTTATATAATAACAACACAGTACTGTTCAAACTATTTGATATATTTTTTTACAAAGAAATAAAATCTTTCAGTTCTCAATGATTATAATGTTTTAGATTACAGTGAACTAAATAAATATTAGTTTTAACAGTGTTTATTTCCTGGTACATTCATAACTGACAGTAACAGTGTTTTTAATGTTTTGAAAAACAATTTTAAACGTTACAGAGCAATTGTAATTTTCCCATTGATTGTTAAGGTCATTTTTCAGCTTCAGCTTGTATGACCATTTTTATAGTCTCACACTACCATGTACAACAAAGAGTGCTTTTGGAAATGTGGAAAATATTAATTTACAGTTTTCTCTGGACTATCAACAGTAATTATAAATATGATAAGAAGATGTTAATTCTTTTAGACAACTGGGGTAATTGTGCTTTGCCTAATTCCAAAAAACCCATCCACAATCACTGACCTCAGTTTAGTATTATTGCTTACTTGAAAAATATCTGAGCTACCCCAATTGACAGGAATTCTGATCCCATTTGAACTCTCCTAAGGCAATCAATTATCACGGCAGGACAGAACAGGGCAGTACGGGGGTGGGGGGGGTGGGGGGGTGGGGGGGGGGTGAGAAAAGTTGCCCAGTTGCAAAGAATTCAGTACCATTAGTGGTTTAAGGTCCTGTAGCTAAGTTAACCAAAATTAACTGAATGTTTCAGCTGAAATACTTAGTTCAACTGAAATTTTAGTGATGTATTGTACAATTTGTAGTTAGTTCTTGCCAGCACTGAAGAATAATATCTGATGTAAATAAGGTAGATGTTTTATACATCTCCTAAACAATTGGATATAATATCATAATGACAAAATAGGAATAAAAATTTTTCAAAACTAATAGCTTTGGGATAATAATTCTTTATGGGAGCATTGGAAAGCACTGCTACATCTACCTCGGGTTAAACTTATCTCAAGGAAAGGACCAGCAGATGGTCTCCTAAGCATTATCTTCTTAGGCATTAGCAACTCTGCATATCTAAATATGTAATTCAGAGGTCTAATAATTCCCTTTAATCAGATGACAGGTCCCATTTTCTTTATTCAACTAGTATAAGAAAGAGTTTCAGATAGGTTATGAATCAAATTAGTACACAACTTCCATCTTCTGTATTTCACTTTGAAGATTTTTTACAGGGATGTCAAGTTCAACTGGAAAATAACAAACCTTTGGAACATAAGCGCTATTCCTCTTGGTGAACATTTAACTGCTAGTATGTGAATCAACACATTTTACTATGCTAAGTTCAAGAGAATTTCTCATTTAATGTTACTTATTTTAGGCAAATGTTTGTGTTTTCCATAATTATACCTACATTTTCACAACAAACAAGTAATCTGGTGAAAAACAAAAGATTTCATTAATAAACAATTGTTTACCCTATCCAAAGCTCAAATATAAGTTTGATTTTTCTCCTTTGTTTCCCTCTTACAAATTGACAGCAGTTTGTACTAAAATAATATAATTATCACGTGTTTTGACATTGTGCAGACATGCCCTCCAATAACATTAGGCTAATTGTTAAACAAAAAAACAAAACCTAAATTTCAGGCAAATTATTCCAAGTTGCCTAAACAATCACATTTTTAAAGTATGAATGATTGGTTGAAATTTGTTGGGATTCCAGAAAAACTAAAACCCTCTCAATGAAAGCAATGTATGATTTGAATATTTATAAGGTAATTGGCAATTCTGCAATATGTTTGCTCTGGCAGAAGCAATTAAATACAAAATAACAAAAATAGGGAATTCTATACAAGAGTGGGGAAAGAATAGATTGAGGAAAAACAGAAGTGGAGTATATTAAATTATAGTGCCATTTGTGTATGCTTGAGTAATATCTTAATCAGAGATGATTAACATAGTATTTTCAGTGTGTTTCATGTCTAAAGTGTCCTTATATGGCACTCTTATATTTCCCATATTCAGAAATCTAACCCTGATTTTAAGGATCCAGAATGCAATTATGACTATTACTATGTAAAGCAGCATACTTAGGCTGGGTCCTCTTGAGGAACATTAGATGCTAATGTGATACAATGAGTCTTCCTGTCTTATGGGAGTGCCATTCGGATACCTACGGGAATGTTTAATGGCAAATTGTATCACGGACACTACATTAGAGCAAGCTGAGCAGTTGCTTCTAGTTACAAGGTGCAGAACACTGCTCCATGACTAAGGATGGGTATAAAAAGTTCAGTAATTTTGACACCAACTGCAGATGACTGCAGTAACTTCAAACATTTCCAACAATAGCTCAATTCAATTCAATTCAATTTTGATGCTAACTACTATAAGAATAAAATTAAGTTAGCCTTCACACAAAATGGTGCAGGAAAGGGCTGCAGGACAGCTCAAACTGGTCTTGCAGATAGGGAAAGGAGAGAGCCTCAGATGCAAGCCTAGAATGGTGCCAAATAGGTAGAAACAAACTTAAACAAATAACAGCCAGGGTCACTGAAATGTAAAGCGTAATCGAAGGTGGGAGATTTGAATTAGACTATCCAGATAGGCTGTAACCTCTGGAGTGCCCAATCAGTGAAGAAACAGGGGAGGGACCTGCGTGCTAGGTTTAGGGAATAAATACTACTGCTTTCAGTTGCTCAGTGAGCCAGCCATCATTTTTTTTCAGCTGGGCACCTGTTTTTGCAAGATCGTGAATAAATTCTTTTCTTCTCCACAACTGGATGAACTTTGCTCTCTTTCAGGTATGGCGTTCTTTCTAACACTACCCGGAGTTAGGAGAGACCCTACAGGTTAAGATCAATCCTCTACAAGATTGCTCTTCAGGCACAATTTGCAAGTTCTGGGGTCTAGACCACCCACACTTCAGACCAATTGTCTAAAATAAGGGGAGTCTCACCATCTGCTCGAGTTTGATAATTCACTGGAGTAACTCGCAAAACTCATTGAAAGAGCTATACTTATGATTATAGTTTTATTATGGGAAATGAATACAGCTAAGAAGAAGCCAAAAGAGATGCATAGGGTGGGGTCTGGGAAGGTTGAAAATGTTAAGCTTTCCTGTCCTCTCCACAGGGAATCAGAATGAGTCACCTTTCAGGCACAGTGATATCATTATCAATCACCCAAACTTTGAGTTTACAAGGGGATTCATTTTGTTGGGCACAATGGATGGAATCCATACCCATGTGGTTGCAGCCAATCTCCGGGGAGGTCTGGATGTCTGACGTGGCTCAAAGCCCCAACCCCTGAATGGCCTGGTGGGTCTCTCTGGTGTGACTCATCCCCATCTTACAGTGAGACTGGCCCCACCCTGAGTCATCTCCAGGTGTGGTCCTGAGGGCCCATCATGAATAACAAAAGACACTCCTATCACTAGAAATTCCAAAGAGCTGGAGGTTGTCTCCCAGGAACTGGGGAAAAAGACTAGTTAAGTTCCTTATTATAACACAGGAAGAAAAGGAAATGACCTTGTCTTAAGTACCTACAATGTGTCAAATATTATTTGTAGGTTTATAGAAAAATAATGGAGAAAGTAGCATTCCCTCCTCATATTCCCTTATCCTCACAGTTCTCCCTATTATTAACATTTTGGATTAGTGTGGTACTATTGCTACAGTTGATGAGACAATAATGTAATATTATCAGCTATAGCCCATACTTTGCATTAGGATTCACCCATTGTGTTGTACAGTTCTATGGGTTTTTTTTTTTTTATTCTGATAACAGAAATACAACCTAAAATTTCCCATTTTGACTACTTTCAAGTACACAATTCAGTGGTATTAATTCCATACGTTATTTTATTTAAGCTTTTGACAGCAACCTTATTCAATGTGTCTTACCATACTCATTTTACAGATGAAGAAGCTATGTGATCAATAAATGTCCCAAATGCAAGGTTGAATGAAAAAATGCAAGTTGCAGAGGGTATACACAATATAATACAATTTATGTCCTTTTTTCAAAACATGTCAAACAGTTGGGCATATGGCTAAGGTATAAATAAATGCAGTAAATGTTTAAGTCTGCGGGTAAGAATGATAAACATCGAATACAGGATGATTGCTTTGGGGGTGGAGGCAGTGGGAGGGAGATGGGGTCAGAGGAAATACACGTGGGGCCTTCAGTTCTATGTGTATGCTTTAGTTTTAAGTAGGGAGGAGAGCATATGAGTAATCATATAATTCTCTACACATTTTTGCTTGGCTGAAATATTTTATAAGGTTTCAAAAAAAAAAAAAAAAGAGGTTTGGCAAAGTTGCTGAAAAGTCCCAGTTAGTAAAGAGAAGTCAGAACTGAATCCAACAAAGCCTCGTGATACTAGAGGCCACACACTGCACCCTGTGCCTTCTACTGGATGCAACTTGACAAAACTGAAGGCTTCTTGGGAAAATCCAGTTTATCTGGGAATGAAGGAGTTGATTGGATGTCTCCCTATGACCGCACACCATTGATGAGTGGCAAAGAAGAAACGAATAAGGGTGTTTCATGATGAAGAAACTCATTCTACTTAGAGGAATGATAATAAGCAGCTCACCAAAGACCCTTTCCTCCTTAAGAAAGATAGGTCTTACTGCTGCTGCGGCTGCAACTGCATTCCAAGTTCCCCGAGACAATGGAATGGTCCATTATTTTAAGATTAGTTGGTTTATTAACCACTTAGTATAGTAACAAAGCTAAGCGAATAGACTGCAAGCTTCTATCACAATTATAAATTCCTTGGGGAATCACATTAAGGAATAACTGGATGCTGGTGGCAAAATTAATTCATGATAAATTTTTAAGGTGCTACTATTAAAACTTTTAGATGGACTTCTCAGAATGTTCTCCTTCTCTTCATCCCTCATCCCAATCTCTTATGCATGTCACACTGAACTATGATTAAAATTGAGCCTAGGAAGTGTAGCTTTACACTTTTACTTTACACTGAAGATTTACTACCTCTGACAATTGATCGGTGTATTTCTAGTACCTAGCACCTCCCTTAGACACTGGTCCATGGTAAGTGGTCAATGAATACTTGAATTGAGTTGAACTGAACTGAGTTGAACTGAATAAATAAATGTTTGAGTAAATATGAGAAATAGTATCTGCTGCATTCATTTAATGATTGTACAAGGGAGTTAGAGTACAGTGATTAAGAGCCCTAGAGAGTGGTTGGCGACAAGGCCAGGGGAGTCACTTTGCTTCCCTGAAATCCTTGCTCCACCACTCAGCACTGAGGCCACTCTGGACAAGTTACTTATTCCCCGTGAGTCTCAGTTTCTGCTTCTGAAAAATGGGGATAATATTAATGTTTCTCACTTAAGGCTATTGTAAGGATAAAATGAAAGCATATATCTAAAGCATTTACATTTTGCCAGGTACATAGTAAGTGCTCAATAAATTTTACCTGTTACTTAGATCATTTTTAGTTCTACCTATACAGTCTTTGTTTACATGAAAAAGAGGACCGTATTTATTTCAATTCCTCTCTGAATAGGTTTACTTAAAAAAAAAACAACTTTATGGAGCTACTCATCAATTTTTTTTCTTATCAAAATCCTATTTCTTAAAAGCAAAGTTCACTTCATATTGCAGAAGAAAAATGACTTTAATCTCAAAGGCAACATTAAAAATAGGGAAAAAGGACACAAATCAATAAAGGCAAAGGTCATAGAAAAAAGACTTGACAATAAAGTGGTGCTTGCAAGCATTGGGGTTATAGAAAAGGCTGGAAAAAAAACAGATAAGCAGGATATCTGGCAGGAGAAATTATATGGTGATTTGGATATCAAGACCCAAACAATTTTATGGGTTAAACTTTTTAAAGAAGTAGGGTACTGAAAAACCTTGAAATAAAGAGATTAACGTCAAGAGCTTTTGTTGTCTAATGATGTATTTTCCTATCCATAAGAACCACATTAAATTCTCTCTCACTCTCTCTCACACACACACAGACACATGCACACACTCATGCTCACACACACAGACACATGTACACACATGCACAGATTGAATGATATTCTCTACCATAGAGAATCTACCATAGAGAATATGGAGATTACTTCAAGGAAAAATAATGAGGTAGCCAGGCTGGGGTTAGGGAAAGTCTGTTATTTCTTATCACTTCTGTTAACCATCAGATAAAGCCACTGTCAGACATTATAAAATTATTTTGTTGTAATCATCAAAGATTTTTTTAATGATTACTTGCATATAAGAAGAAGCTACCAAAATTTAGCAGGTACGGCATAAGCTTTGAAACAGTTTTTTTCATGATTGTCAATAAAGAATGTATTTCGTCACAGGCATAAGCTTTGAAACAGTTCTTTTCATGATTGTCAATAAAGAATGTATTTCGTCACAACCCAGACAGTCTATTTCCTTTTTTTTTTTTAATGTTAATTGTGACCCATTACTGCGCCCTAATGGGGCACAACCCATCTAGGACACTCTATTCAAACTTTCCCACCGAAATGCCTACACCTGCGGGGGAGGGGGGAAGCCTTGGGGGAGGGGGCAATGGGACAATGGGGGCAATGGGACAATGGGGGCAGGGAGGGTTGAGGGAGGGAATCTGAGGGCCTGCCTCAATTGCAAAATTCCTTTTCAGTGTCTTATTTAATGTTTAAAATGTACCCATGTATTTTTTTACCGTCCGTTTTACCATAAAGGCTTCTTAAACCTCACATTGAAATAAAATGGATGCTGCGGGGACGCCCTCTTGTCGCCCTGGGGTTTGGGTCTCAGCGGAGGCCCGCTGACGGTGCGTGCTGCAGTGGCCAAGCGGCGGCTCTTGGAGAGCGGGTACCCCAGGCGGCCTGGAGCTGACCACGGGTTCGGGGCCTCTGGACCTGGACTGTCTGACCGTGGTTGAGCGCCGGCCGCAGGATGACCTCACCGATAACTGAGGCCATGGCCCTTGGTCAGTGGTGGGCCCTCGCTGCTCTGCAGTGCTTCCACGTGTTGGCGGGAAAGGGGAGCGCAGGCAGCGGGGCCTCAGCCCGGGTGACCCCGACCTCCAGCGCGGGCCTCCAGGCGATGTGGCCGCAGGAGGGGCACGGGCAGCGGGAACCGGGTCATCCGCAACGGTAAGGGGGAGGTGAGCAATGTGCATTTTGACGGGAGAACACGCTAAGTCTTCTTTTTCCCTGTAATTGACATGGCAGCAGCCTGACATCATCCTTTCCCTGAATCAGCCATCACCCGAGATCCAAGCCAGCCTGAAGGAAAATAGAGAAAAGAAGTAAATAAGCCAAGAGAGAAGAACCTTTTGCATTTTTTTATGCACTTCCTTTTCTTACTTGGTATCAAAGGATCCCAGGAGCTAGATTGGGACCCCAGGAGATGAGATGATGTGGGTAGTATTCTCTCAAAGGGAAATTCTGAAAACTCAAACTTTTCCTTTGTGAAATGTCACCCAGAAATCTGGGATCAGGCATATCCTGATATAGAGTGATAGATCAATATAGCTATTGTTTTGGAGGGATATCAGCAATGGAGCCTGGGCAAAGAGCTTTTTTAGTAAACACAGGTTTGGAAATTGTCATAGTAAGCCACCTAAATCTTAGCATAGATTCCCTCTCTTACAGAAATCTTCCCTCTCTGGTTTTCTTTCTTGCACTATCTACTGTCTCCAACCATAAATCAGGTCCTGTAACAAAGGTAGGTTTCAGCAGAATGTCTTACTGTAGTAATAAAAAAGTTCTCTGCAATTTGAAAAGCCTAGCTTCTTCTGTTTAAATGTTCAAAGGGTTTTATTTTCTTCCATGATTAAAAGAATAAAATAAGTGCATGTTGGAAATCTGGACTTTGGAGAACTCGGACACTGTGTCTCTACCTGAACAGTCATGAATTCCAAGACTAAGGAATTATTTCAAACAGAAGTAGCCTCTGTAATAATATTTAATTACACTAAAAAAGTACACTTACGTCGGCTGCGGAATTTGAACATAAGGTTATAAAATATAAGGATATGAATCTCATTGCCTTCTGGGACATTTCTAACTGCCAGACATACTTAAATCCTGGGCACAAAATATATATTAAAAAAAGTTCTCATCTGAGAATTGTGTGTGTATGTATAAGGAAAAAAGTCAAATTAGATAAAACTATCTCAAAAGGTTAAAAAAAACAGTTGGATGACATATAAATATATAGTTGGATGACAACGAAATATAGTTAGATGATATGAAAATGCCAAAGCTTATAAAATGCAGGTTAGGTTTTTTTCAAGCAACATGCCTGAATTAATGGGGAGGGAAAGGCAATCATTTTTGCCTTTTCATCCAACTCCCTTCCTCTCCATGGCTTCCCCTTGGCCAGAAAGGCTGACAGCCTTTTCCCGCCATCTAGTAAGATTTTAAATATCTAGAAAGTAACTGAAGTCTGTACAGATTATTGGTGTGTAGGAAAGCCAGGTTCAAAGCAGATTATCAGGGACATTAGCATGTCCTGGAAATCACCATGCTAAAAAAAAATATATGCTGTGCACTTTTTATATTTTTATATAGCGTTTTCTGATAGTCACTCATTTTATCCCCACAATAATTATGTGAGGCAAGAAATATCATTCCCATCTTTTAGAGGAAGGAAATGAGACACTGCAAGTTTTGATCTATATCACAATTGGGTGACAGCTAGTAAGTCCTGAACTTTACCTTCGTGGCACTTACCAGCGTCTCAATTAAGTAATGATGTCAGTCTCCCCGCCTGAACTGTGAACTTCCTGAGAGCAGGGGCCTTGTCTCTCTTGTTCATCACTACATTTCAAGGCCTGGTACAGAAGACGTACTCAAAAAAAGATGTGATGATTGAATGAGTGTTCAAGTGACATTTTCCCAAGGCCCCACAGGAATTAACGGACAGAAGCAAGATTGAAACCTCTGTTTTCTGACTGGAAATCCCTTGTTCCTTCCACTCTACCGATGGATGGGCAAACGTTTTGTAACTCATCAGAGCAGCCTTTCCAGTCACAGAAGCTGGAACTCTGGATAGCTAAATAGAAGCCAGACCACAAGAGAAGATACAATCAGAGAAAAAGTCACAGGGAGATCCCACCTCATCCTTGCTGGGGTTTAGCCACTGGGTTTAGCACCCGCCATCTTGCTCTGCCTTGCGATGGGAGCTAACCCTTCCCTGACAGTTTGTGAAAAGGAGTGTTTGAATTTTCCTGAAAGTATCGGGGGGAAGAGCTGATTCAGAAACATGTTTGGGTTTTCTACATATATAAGCCTCTTTGGGGTTCCCTGACAATATGAAAAGCTCTCTCAGGCCTGGAATCCATCTTCTTAATAAGTCCCCAGGTCATGCCTGTGGCTCCTGTACACGCCAGAGTTTAAGACTCACTGACCTATTGGGACCAAGCAGTTGAGCTGCTGTCGCAGGAGCCAGCAGTCTAGTACCTTTGGCCCAGCTGTCCATTCACGATGCTTCAACAATGGCCGAATATTTCATTTTGCATCTAACCAGGCCAACTGGAATCCACCAAGGAAAAGCTGCACTCAAGGGATGGGCCCACTGCCTTTTGGACAATAGCTGTGAAAATTGCAGGCCTCGATTTAGGGGGCAATCCAGTTTAAGAGTGTCCCATTAGAACAAAAATGCACGTTCCCTCCTCCACCGTGGAGATCCCAACTAGCCCTCATCCATCACCTCTTTTTCTCAACTCCTTTAGGATTTGCTGTTAGTAATCCTTGTGTGGCTTCTAACCGCCCAGTCTTTCATTGTTCCCTGTTATTGAAGGTCTCTTTCCAACCACTCTAAAATACTATGTCATGCTTCTGTGTCTTTCACAGAATTGATGCTAAACAACAAGTAGGTGGAAGATAACATCTCATTGATTATTGCTCAGATAATATAGAATAGTATCTAAAAAGCTTATGGGTAAAAGAAGCATATGCAAGGGTCAAGGCCCAGATTTAGACCACAAGGTTCAAATCCCACTGCTCCTCCTTAGAGCACTGTACCTCTATACCAAGCTACTTAACTTATCGTAGCTTTAGTTTCCATGTTTGTGCAATGAGGATTATATTAAGAGCTCCTTCAGAGGGTTGTCACAAGATTTAAATGAAATGTCCTATGTAAAGCACAGTACCTGAAACATAATAAGAGTTTAACAGTGTTAGATATTTTTTAAGGATTATTCTTGTGATTATCAGGATAACTTAATGATTGAGGACCAGCCCACTGAGTGGAAATCCTTACTCTGCCTTTGGCCAGTGACTAAGGGTTACTCAATCCCATTCTTTCCCATATTCTCATTTATAAAATGTGGATATCAATAGTTCCCACCTCACAGAGCTGTTGTGGGGATTACATTAGTGCACATTCAACACTTAGAACAGTGCCTCCAATGGCATGTTCTAGATGCATGAGCCAGTACTACAACTCCTAAGCTGCTACTACTATTGCTAATATCATTATTGCAAAGCAAATCTAAAACCCTTGCTTGGTCCAGGTCCAGACCGAAATCTAAACTGAGAAATATTTGTCAAACCAACTAGCTTTCTGGATATGCAGTTTTTGGACCCCAGGGTGCCAGGCAGAGCTTCTGCAGCTACATCTGTGTTGCTACCTAAATTCTATGAGTAGCACAGGTGGGAGTAGACTGAGCCAATGATACAGCCATTCCCAGCTGGGAGCTGAATTCTGAACTCTGACCCATCTCTTAATTCACCTGCTCACTACCATCTTGGCCTGTTGGAAGCTAACCTTCTGGGTCTGACTTGCTTCCTGAGACTTGGTAAACGGAGCTCAGTCCCCACCAGTCATTCTGAACACATGCTTCTGAATGGTTGCTTCTGTTTTCGTTGAATCATGGGACAGTAATGGAACAGGGAGATGCAGCAACTGCAGAGGGAGAGCTTGAGACACCTTTCTCCACAGGGAGAACGTCCTGGGTTTGACTCCTGAGTCCTGCTTATCATCTCTGATCTTAGGCAAGTCCCCTTAATCTCTTCCAGACTCAGTTTCTGAATCTATAACAGTGGATTTAATACATTCCCTGCAGAGTTATTGCAAAGACTTGATTATTTAATCAGGTGATTTGAAAACTCGTTGCAAAGTGAACTCACTGCCCTCCCCCCTCTACGGGGAACATGACTCCAGGAGTGTAAATCTCCCTGGCAACATGGGACAGAAATCCCAGGATGAGCTGGGATTTGGCATCAAGGGATTGAGAAAACCTTCTTGACCAAAAAGGGGAAGAGAAAAATAAGACAAAATAAAGTGTCATTGGCTGAGAGATTTCAAACAGAGTCGATGCATGCCATATCCCTTACTCCTCCTTCTCATTAATTATCCTGGAGGTTATTCTTATGCATTATAAGTATATCTTCTTTTTAGTTCATGGTACACTGGAGTGGCTGGAGGGAAGTACCTGAAATTATTGAGTTGTGTTCCAGTAGCCATGTTTCTTGGAGATCACTGTTCAATGATATACCTTTTGTAATGTGACTATGTGATTGTGAAAACCTTGTGTCTGATGTTCCTTCTATCTATAATATGGACAAATGAGTAAAAAACATAGATAAAAAATAAACAAATAATAGTGGGAACAAAGGTTAAAATAAATTGAGTAGATTGAAATATTAGTGGTCAATGAGAAGGGGGAGTAAGGGATATGGCATGCATGAGATTTTTTTTTCCTTTTTTATCTCTTTTGCTGGAGAGATGCAAATGTTAAAAAAATGATCATGGTGATCAATACACAAATATGTGATGATATTGTGAGCCATTGATTGTACACGGTGTAGAGAATGTTTGTATATCAAGAGGGTTTCTATGTTAGTTATGTACAATAAGAATATCTTAAAAAAAGAAAACCTGTAGCAAGATGTTGATCTGCAGTAAACGTTCATTAAATTTCAATCTAAATCTGAATCCTCTGGTGGCCAACTTCCAGAAAACTACTCATCTGACTCTTGGCAGCACCTCTAAAAGGGAGGTATAAATTGACTTTGGTCACAAACATGCCCTCATCTGCCTGGATATATTTGGGTATGAATTTGCATTTCTATTCTCTTTAATATCCTCTCCAAGGAGACCTACCCTTATCTTACTCCTCCTTTGCTTCCTAGGGACCTTGTCTCCAAATTTGCAACTTCTTCTAGCCCTGCTGTGCCCATCTGTATTTCCAGCTAAGACCTCTTCTAGGTGAAAGATGTCTTTCACCATCCTGCCTCTCTCCCCACTGTCCCTCCAATTGTTCTTTTCTTCCTTTGCCTCCTGCAGGCTAACCTTGTTCCATTGTGAACAAACTCTATTATCTAGGCACTGTGGGAAATGCAAAAGTAACGCACAACGCTTTCTACTGCAGATGTCTAAACTTTTTTCATTCTCTTCCAGTTCTGATCTCACAATTCCCAATCTTGGCACAAAACCGTATCTCTTGATCTATGATCTATAATTATTTTTGTCTAATTTTCCACAAACATATTTCAGCTGTTGCAAAAAAGAAAATCTCATTTTTTTTCTTACCCATAGAATTGCACCTTGAACTCATGACACAGTGCTAACTCTGAATCACTGCAGATACTGCTGCTAGTGTTATCTTTCTTTTTTTTTTAATCAAAGATCAGTGCACTATTTCACTTAAAATCCGTTTTTAGCACCTACTGCCAATAGCATAGGGCCCATGCTCATCAGCACCATGACGCTCCCCAAACTACTTCCGACCTACCTTTACCTTTCCAGCTTCCTCTCCTGCCACCCCACCCCCCACTTTGAGTGCAGTAGCTCAGCCAAAACTAACTGCTTGTGATGCCTTGAACACAACAAGTTCTTTGGTTTCTTTTTCTTAATGGTCCTCAAATGTCCCCTTTCCCCCTCGAACACAAACCCACAACCACCCACCTCCTTTTGATTGGTACTCTACTGAAGAGAAGTTTCTACCACTAAGGGAAAGCATCATTTCTCTGAATCTTTTGACTCTTCAGTTCTTAAACAGGTTATCTTTCTCTTCTCTTTCTCCTTTGTGATGCCGTGGTGCTTTAGATATTTGGGTACACCTCTATTATTATAACACTTTACACATTGTATTTCAATTGTTTGTCTGACATGCTTCCTGGCTTGTCTCATAAATTGGAGTAAAAGGTTGTGCTTATGCATCATTCTCTCCCCATTCAGAGACCACTGATCACTGAGTTGTCACTCAAAAACTATTTGGTCAGTTAAAGGACTCTATTTTTACCATCAAGGCTAGGAAATTTTGTTACTGGACAGAGGTAGTAGATCCTTTTGCCCAATGTATTGAAATGACCAATTCCTGAGACATCAGGGTTTCAAAGAGAGAAAAAGTTTATTACAAGGCACATGGCAGGAGACCAGATGGCTTATTACCCAAACTCTGTCTTCCTGAACTGCAGTAATTCTGATAGTTTTATAGATTAAAAGATGAGCAGGGTTAGGATAATGAGCACAGAGGCCCCAGAATGATGTAATTAGAGGTGATCTAATTATTGGGCATTCACAGATTGATTACATGCTTAGTCACAGAACATATGTAAGAAAATGGCAGGCTTGATATGATGATTTTTAGTATTATAATGATGTATAGGTCAAAGTCTAAGGTACTGTACTTGTCAAATGGCCTACTTTGGTTAGATCCCATCTCGGTTATCAAGATAACTTTGGATTTGGGATGGGTTAGCTCTGGGCTGACCCAAGACCCTTCAATAATAAACATTAGGGGCTGTCTTTAGTGATTATGGGACTCTAATTGAAAAACTAGATAAATGGGTGCAAATGAAGCTAGTCACAGGGTTTTTACAATCACAGGGGCATAAGATAGAGGCTACACAATCATGATCAGAGATCAAAGCAGCTGAATTACAATTTAGAGATTTCAGGTATTTCCCACTGTCTACTCCAATAACCAGAAAGCAAAAAGGACTATCTATATAATGATTCAGTCATCAAAATCTTCCCTTACATCTTAATTTCTCCATTATAATATGCAACATTTTTACAGAACTGAAGCTGGAGCAACCTGCATATATGAAACAGCATACAAATGGAAATCAAAGCTACAAGAACAACCAACTTCGTCACCTTTAAATTATTTGTTTTCACTAGGAATTATTCAAACTCTATGTGGTGGTTGGAAGCTGCATGAACCCCAGAAAAAAATATGTTCTTAAATTTAATTCATTCCTCTGGATGTGGACCCATTTTAGGTAGGAGATTTTGATGAGGTTGCTTGGGCTAAGGTGTGACCCACCTCATTCAGGAAGGATCTTAATCCTTTATAAGAAAATGAAATTCAAACAAAGAGAGAGAAAGCCACAGAAGCAAGAAGCTGAAAAGAATGAAGGGAGCAGCTTTCAGCTTCAGAGAAGGAGTTGCTTTCTGCTTCAGAGAAGGGTGAGACCAGCAGACGTCGCCATGTGCCTTGCCATGTGACAGAGGCACCAAAGATTGCCAACAGCCAGTCTTCAGAAAGAACGCACCACCTTGATGATGTTTGGACATTTTCCCAGCCTCAACACTAGACGTGAATAAAAGTCCATTGTTAAAGCCAACTCATTTCATGGTATTTGCATTAAGCAGCCTGGGAAACTAAAAAAAATCTATTAATGTTTGAAAATAATTATTTAGGGCTTTCTCTAAATTCAAATTAATGTCAATATTTAGAAAGTCTCCAAGAACAAAAACATAACCCATTGGAAGCCCAACAGCATATGCTGTATTATTACTATATGAGACCATGCTAGAAATTTAACAAAAGGATCTAATCAATGCCCTGTTTGTGAACACATAAATTGACTTCTAATAATACTGTTGCAATTTTTGTTGAAAAACCCACCTAAAAACCTCAGCACAGTTTCAACAAAGGAGTACGTTTTCAAGAAATATCAACCATTGTTATAACTAGTTTGGCTAAAAGAAGCAAGATAATGAGTTAACTTAAAGGAAGATGTAGAATGGCTCAGTTCCCAAAAACATATAACAATGCACACCTAATACGTGGACTCTCAGAATTTTGGTGCACCTAAAGAAGGGTGAGAGGAAAGGAATAGAATTCTGAAATTCCAAAATGACATAGCTAATTGCCTCCATATGGGAGCGCAGCAGTGCAGCCTAACCCTGGGTTAGCTCCAGTTGGATGCTCCTGCCTAGGTGCTTTCCTTTGGTTCCACAGAAAAAGAGAGACCAAACCAAACATTGGAAGATGAGAACTGGAAAGGGAGATTCGACTTTTAATAGCAATAACAGTAACAACCACAAGCCATTTGCTGCAGATATCAGAGAAATAGGATTCTTTCCAAGAATTAGCAAATTCAGGAGTCCTAGGCATATTTCCAGTTCCTGGATAGTAGGTCTTTTTGCTTTGATCTTACTTCAAAAATCAGTTCTTGCACTGAAGTCAGCTTTCCTTTTCCTAGTTCTTGCTTAGTTCTCTTGCCAATTTTATTACAGTTGTTGCTGCTACTCCTGTGAAAATGGACTCCCTGGGGTCTACCCAACATCGTAGTGGAACTCTGAAGCTCTTCCCCACAGGAGCTGTTTCTCAAAAGGCCTCACCATGGCTCCAGCCCAGTTCTAGAGGCTTTGAGCAAACTCTGTGGGACAGGTCGTGTCTCACTTGGTTCTTCCATAGAATTAAGGATAGTCTTGAGTCCTCTCTCCCCCAAGAACAGGAAGGCATGAAAGTGGAATGGCTACCAAGTAGCTGATGGCAGATCCATAAATAAAACAGACAACAAACTGAGTTCATGTCAGGGCTAAAGGAGCAAAAAGAAGAAAATCCAGAAAGAGAAGAGTCTGAGTAAGTAACATCAGCAATGTGTTGGTAGAAAGGGGTGTGCTGCATTAAGTGCTCTGTGATTTTGGTCTTTTGTTCGTATAGTTTGCCTACAACAATGTTTGAATGATCTGATTTCATTAAAGAGTCCCTAATTCCCTGACTCATTCAAGTAAAAATAAAATAAAATAGCAACAATAGACAAAAGCCCAACAACAACATATTAATTAAAATTCCCTCATACCCTAGTCTTTTGGTCTCATCTTAACTGATAAGCTTGCCAAAGACCCCATCTCTAAATGAGCTCACAGTTACAGGAACAGGGGTTAGGACTTTACCATGTCTTTGAGGGGACACAACTCAACTCACAACACCAGCTTTCTCACGAAGATCAGACATAGATTGGAAAGAATCTTGATTTTTGCTATTTTATTCAGATTTGAGTCTTCATGATTAAAAACAAAAAAGCTCAAATGCAAGACTAACTTCTTCCTCAAGATATCATCATTCTAATATGATTGGCTCTACTCATTCACAGTTTTTGACCCTTGTCATCCTTCCATCTCAGCTTCAAAACACTACTATGTAGTATGTATAGAATAAGACAGAAGGAGAGACCTAGCTAGGGAAATAAAAAAGAGACTTAAAATTTGGTAAGCTGCTAAAAAAGTTGAAAAAAAAAGTTGAGACAAATCTAAAAGCTAAAAAGGAACAATAAAATATCAAAATCAAAACCAAACACAACCATGTCTACTTTTTGAGTGAATTTCAGGCAAAATAGTTTGTATATATAATCAGGGCCTCAATTATTTAAACCAAAGCATTGACAATCTTTTTATGACTGGAAGTTTGTTGATATAAATAGTACTCTTCTTTTCTTTTTACCCTTTAAGGAAAAAACAAAAATCATCTGCAAAATACCTCAGACTTTTATTAACCACTGTATTTCAACTGCTAAAGTTTGAATAGAGGAAAAATTCAGACCCTGACAATATTAATTGTAGGTAGCACTAGACTAGAAATTTTGAACTTAAAAAAAAAAAAAACTATTCAAATATGACTTTCAGTTGGCTCAGATATGAGCTTTGCCACCCTCTGACTCTGGCCTCAGAAATGACAGTTTTTATTTCTCCAGTAATTAGGATGTCAAAGGGTAATTTGAGGCTACCCGAAAAGATTCACTGTCTGATTTTGTTAACTACTAAGCTAATTACTGCTACAAAATGAAAAATTGCTAGATACCACTAAATGTCTGGCAGGTAAGGAACATTCTTAAGAAATCTAGAGAGTTTAAATTGATGGTAAGATTTAATATTCATTTCCCAGCTTCCTTTCCTCCGAAAACCTAAAATCCATTCAAATCATGGACATGTTTTCTGTGTGTATGTGCATGCTCATGCTTGGGAAAAGAAGTGGAGAAATCTTTTACAAAGTCCACAGTTATATATATTAGTACACAAAATATAACTGTATATTATGAGGCAAGATACAGATAGCTTTGATTTTCAAAATATTTTGAACCTACTATATCTAGGGCAAAGTACTTTCAAAGGAAGGGGCAATATGTTTAGAAAACATAATAACTCTTTCAGCTCACCTGGGTGAGATAATCTGTTGTTCCATCCACATGTCCTTAGGCAGTGGCAGTAGGAACCATTGACCCATACTCAATAGTCTTCTCCAGTTCCTTTCACTTAAATGGTGATTGTATTAGTCAGGGCTCTCTAGAGAAACAGAATCAACAGGAGAAACCAGTAAATACGAGATTTTATAAAGGTGTCTTGCTATTGTGAGGATGCACAAAATTCTGTAGGACAGGCCATGAGCTGGCAACTCCAATGAAGGTCATCGATGAACTCTCCAGAAGAGGCTGGCTGAAGAAAATAAAATGAAAGTCTTCAACTGATTGGATTAAATCCAACTGATAGGGTTCTCTCATTGTGGAAGACACTCCCTTGATTGATCGTAGATGTAATCAGACACGGATGCAATCGACCGATTGATGATTTAATAAACCAGCCTCTTGGTTTAATAAACCAGCCACAAAATGTCCCTGCAATTACAGGCCAGTGCTTGCCTGACCAGACAACTGGGCACCATCACCTGGTCAAATTGACACATGAGCCAACCATCACAGTGGTCAAGTTCTTTCTAAAAAATGTGGCTTGGTCACTGCCAGATTGAACTTGCTAAACATAGTTTTAAGATGGAGTCCAGGGAAGGCATTAACAGTTTGACAAGGGGGAGAAAACATAGTCACCTAAAACAATGTCCAAGAGTCATTTGAGTAAAAAGTCCATGCCAGGGAGTTACAACTGAAGTTAACTTTAGGAAACTTAGAGACAAAGTCTAAAGCTGGAGGGATACAGAACAAGGCAGAGCTGCACTTGCTTGGACATTATGACTATAAGGAGGGGAAGGTGAGGAAGAAGGGATTGGAGGGAAAGGAGGGGGAGGGAAGGACAACATTTAGTAAATATGAGAACTTGGTAAATATTTGCCTCAGAGTATGGGGCTGTAGATGGCCTGCATCAGAATCTCCTGGGAGGCATGTTTAAAACACACATTTCCAGTCCCTCTCCCAGACCCCACTGAATTAAAATCTCTAGAAGTAGAGCCTGGGAGTTTCGACTTTAAACACGCTCCCCAGGTCACTTAGGCACACAGATGTTTGTGTGTGGAGCTCCACCTGTATCGTCTCGCTTCATCCTCGGTCCATGAAGTGGATGCTTATTTTTCTCTCCCTACAGACAGGAAACTGACTGACTGACCCAAGGCCACAAGTTTGTAAATGGCAAAGCCAGAATTTAAACTCAGACGTTCTGATTTTAGTCACTCTAGACCAGGAATCCTTAAACATTTTTTATAAAGCGCCGAATAATAAACATTTTTGGCATTGCAGGACATGTGGTCTCTGTCACAAATACTATGTCTAACTTGTAGCAAGAAAGAAGGAAATAAGTGTCTTCAAATACCATGGGTTGACTAAAACAATGGGAATTTATTATTTATTGTTTTACCATTTTGGAGGCTTGAAATCTAAAATCAAGGTCTTTATCTAAATCATTTGAGAGTAAGTTAGAAAAACCATACACTTCTCCTCTAAACATTTCAGTGTAGATTTCCTAATAATAAGATCATTCTCTTTTATAATTGCTTTTCAATTATCAAAATCAGAAAATTTAATATTATATTATATTATATTAATATACTACTGTTATTTAATCTATAATCTATATTTAAATTTTGACAATTGTCCTAAGATCATGCATTTTATTTAGTTCTCATGTCTCTTAAATCATCTTAAAGCTGGAATAGTTCCTCAGCTTTCCTTTTGTTTCTTGACCTTGCTGTTATTGTTTTTTTTTCCCTGTTTTTGCTGACTTTATTGTTTTTGAAGAATATATGCCGATTATTTTGTAGAATGGGTTTGCCTGATGTTTCCTCATAATTAGATTCAGGTTATGTATTTTTGACAGGAATACCAACAAAATGGTGTTTCATTCTTCTTGAATGAAATATTTATATGTGTGTATATATATATATAAATTTATATATATAAATCAAAAATGTCTCCAGACACTGCCAAATGTCTCCTGGGGGTCAAAACCACCCCTAGTGGAGAATCCCTGGTCTAAGGAAAGGGAGACTTTAATTTATATTATGCACGTGTGTATTTAGTTTTAATCATTGTTTAATCATAGATTATAGAAATACAGTTTGAACTAGCTTTATGCAGAAAAGGGAGAAAGATATTGAGAATTTGATATAGTCAAAGAAGGACTGACCAGTCAAACTTTGGGAAGGTCAAGAATTCAAGGTTAGGAATTCATTTAAAACTTTAGGAAAAAAGGTGTGTCAATGTTCTCTTACTTCATTTATCATTTCCCTTCTCTTCTGCTTCTCTGCATCTACACACCAGGGACCGAATCCACCTACAGTCCCCATGGTTTTCATCTGGATGGTTCCACTTTGACGAGAGTCTGACTTCTCTGCCCTCTTTCCAGTTTTTAAATTCTGGGAACAGAAAACATTGATCCATAACAATGCCACTATGGCAGGAGCAGAGCGTGGTCATGTAAAAACTTTGCATTCCTTAGTGATATGGATGGAGGTTAGAAAGCCAATGGAAAGAGTTCTCAGATTCCAAACCCACAAATATCTACCATGGTACATAATTGAACACAATTAATTTAAAGGGCTGATTTTCCTAGCAATACATATTTTGAAAGCACTATGTCAAGTAAATTAACAAGTATGGATTTAGCAACTGGACTACTTTGTGTCTCAAAGTAAGGTAGGGCTGACTTTTTAATTCTCCTCTATTTAACTCTCTCTTTTTTTTTGTTAATCCATTACATCTAGCCCTTAAAGTCTCTGAATTTCATGCCTCATCAGTTTTAGTCCATCAAGTCCTTTCCCAGCCTGTGCTGACAACGCAGGGCTTTTGTCTCTCTTCCCTACTGGATTACAGAGATTAGTGGATACATTTCCTAGGATCAGTAAATCCAGAGATTTCTAATGTACCACCCTATGATCAAGGAGACGGCCTTAACTCCCATGGAATTTAGCACTACGTTTAGACAGAAGTGAGACTGTATTTGGTAACCTCTCACTATTGCTTCCTGTCACAAAGAATATTTTCATTGTAATAGGCTGTGACTGAAGAATATTTTTCCCAAACCACAGAAATCAGCAGATATTCTGAGATCAAGGGAGTAAAGAGTGATGTTCTAAAAATGTTAAGATGTTTTATACTGTTGATGTCTTTAATGTCTAAAGAACCCTTTGTTCAACATTTGGTTGCTACAGTGATGGATTAAAAGACATACTTCTAAATCAGAGCAGGGTATCCTGTGACGCAACAGCCAAATAACCTCTTTCAGGGCCTAGAAGCTCATTCTATCAGCTGCTGGGAGTAATGACTACTGAGTGCTCACAGAAGAAATTGCCCCTGGGTGAAGGGAACTGCACTATCCTACTTACTCCCTCTGTCGGAGTAGTAGCCTGCAGAATGCAGGGGTGCAAAGATTCAGCCCCCTTGATTCAGTTTGGGATGACTCTGAAGGGCCATCCCAGTTGCAGAGTTCCCTGCAAGGGTGGTAGGCTGAATGTCTAATTGCAAATACATCACAGATCAACTTCTCCCTCTGCCCACTCAACTTCCCACATGTCTGACTAGATGTTGTTCCCAAAAGGATTCCCAAGTAAACCACCTTCATGCATCTCTGCCTCTGAGTCCCTGAGGAGCCCGACCTAAGGCAGGTGGCCCTATTAAGGAAACCCAGAAGCAGTGGACCTGAAACAAATGAGAAGATGGTCTCACAAGAACATGTGTCCAAAAGGAGTCCTACACTAACCCTAAAGTTGGCTTCCTAGTAATGAAATGAGCGAATACTTGAACCCCTACCAGTCTCTTGTACCCTAAAAGGGAAACAAACTGAAAAAGAAGGAAAGTAAAAAAGAAGGAGGAAAGAAGGAAAAAGCAATGGAAGAAAGAAAGGTGGAGGAAAGAGAAATAACCAAAGAGCACTTGAACTCTACTTTGCAATTATGCATTGTTAAGAGTTCTTTTTAAATAATTGTAATAGTTATTTAAGGGTAGAATTACCATTTGTTGAGTAGCTATTATGTTCTCTCTACTTTGCATGTGCTCTTTCTAAACCTAAAAACAATATTGCAAGGAAATAGTATTATCAGAGAGGTTAAGTAACTTACTAAAGGTTACAGAGCTGGGAAACGACAAAACAGGAATGTAAAGCAAACTTTGAGGCTTAACCCAGTTGCTATTTCACAAAGCCAAGCTATTGCTGATTGTGAAGAGTAAAAAACACAGAGCCACACCAGTAGTAAGATTTTGATTTTCTTTTGGAAAATAATTGCTATATTAGTTGGGACTCTTTTCCCAGCAAGTGACAGAGGTCTGACTCAAACCAGCCTAAACATAGAAGATAATTTGCTGTGAGGATACTGGAATATTTTGTGGAACTCAAGAAGAGAATATTACTCAATTTCAGAAAAATTGCAACCAAGGACATCAAAACCATTAGGATTTACTTTGTTCAGTACAGACCACACATATGGAAAACATTACACCCAACATCTTTGGAACTTTACAGCTCCGAATAGAAAGATTGGCCTATTCTCATTATCTCAAGAAAAAAAAAAAGATATCGAAGGATTACTCAAGCCTGAACTAATCACCACTGACCAGAGGTCAGAGTTACTATACAAAATGCTTTTTCCTACTATACCATGTGAATAGAACTTTCTAGAAGAGGAGGCAAGAATGATAATAAACACCACTGTGTGGCCTTGAAAGTATTATGTATCCCAGAAAAACCATGTTTTAATCCTGATCCAATCTTTTGGCAGCAGCAATTTCTTTTAATCCTAATTCAGCATTGTAGTGAGGAAACTTTTGACTAGATTATTTCAGAGACATGATGTGCCCCATTGTGGGTGTGACATTTTGATTAGATGGAGATGTGACTCTGCCCATTCCAGGTGGTTCTTGATTAGTTTACTAGAGTCTTTAAAAGGGGAAAACTGGAAAAATCTCAGAAATCACAGAGACAACAGAAACTTCAGAGCAGATGCCAACACTTGGAGAACACAGTCATAGATGTTTGGAGATGCTTGAAGCCCACAAAACGTTGCCATGAGATGTTGTGCAAGCCAGGACCTGGAGAGAGCCAAGGGAAGCCAAGAGATGAAAGCCAGCCCTGGAGAAGCAAAGTGAGGAAACTTCACAGGAACAGAGGCTGAAAGCAGTGGAGCCTAGGAGCAAGGGACCAGCAGATGCCAGCCACATGACTTCTCAGCTGACAGAGGTGTCTAAATCCATCAGCCTTCCTTGAATTAAGGTATCCTTCCCTGGTTGCCTTAGTTTGGGCATTTTTATAGGCTTAGAACCATAAACTTGTAACTTATTAAATTCTCCTTTCTAAAAGCCGTTCCAGTTCTGGTATATTCCAGCAGCTTGCAAACTAACACAACCACCATATAAAATTCACTATATGTACACACAATTTATGAGGTCCATAGAGTTCTACACTGTGAAGCTTTCTGATTTCCATTAGATATCTCTCAAATGTAGCACCATGCAATTTGGTGATTCAGAAAAAGATGACAAGCAGGGCTTAGCTTGGAAAGCAGTTTCAAACTTGTACTTTTATGATCACAGAATTTCTTCCTTGTAGGGGTAGAGAAAAAAAGAGTAGAAAAATAGGGCAAGAAGTAAAGTCTCATCCATTTATAATGCAAAAACTTTTCTAACCCAGGCAGGAAATTAATTTCTTCCTGATCATGATGGCTGAAGGAGATTGAATAGAAAAAGTAGGTGATGGAAAAGCTTGAGAAAAATATTTTTCTGTATTTTACTGATGGCATCGTTCATGAAATCCTAAGAGAAATTAAGCACAGGGTATATGCTTCCCATGAAAGTGAGTTAATAATCAGATATATACTTTATTAACATATGCTTCAAAATGTTTCCCCTCGAGACCCATCAAAGTGGGGCTCCCGGGTGGAGCTAGACTTCATTCCAGACCCACCTTCAAGGTACACAAAAGGACAAAAGGGCCTTTCATTTCACCCTCCCTCAAAGGACTGGGTTTGAAAATAGCTATTTGTTCCCTCTGTGACATGTATATGCTTAATAATATGCATGGGCATGCATAATTGACTGCTTGCATTATGTATGAATTAGAGTCTACCTTTGTTCAGCCACAGCTGGAAGGATTTTCTCCTCCACATACCCAGCTGCAGTGTGTCCCCTCCCTCTCCCCCAAGCATGCCTGTGCCACACACATACACACATTAGCACGCACACCCCACACACGGGTGCTGGCAACAATTACCCTAATTTACCAGAACCCAAGGGCCACTGTGGTCAGAGCAATGTATGTGTGCTTGAGTTGCTTTTATTTTCTTACAAAAAGTTGTTTCTTCCTCCTGTATTTCATTGCTGTCATTTTACTAATGGAACAAAGACTGACCAAATGAACACTCTGGCAATCACCTCAATTCATTCAACAACCAAAAGCTTCTGAAAGCACTCGTTCCTCAAACTACTGGGTGGATGATCTCCCTAGGGAAATACCTACTACATTTAGGGGTGTTTTGAGCAGAGAGAAACTGGAATAAAGGCACCACTGGGTGGTTTTTCTTGTTGCTGTTCCTTTGTTTCACTATTCTAGTTCCTGACTTCTATTACTGAAAACAAGGCCTTGCAAAATATTACTGAAAACTAGGCCTTGCAAAATAAAAAGGGTTGTTAAGTGTGATACCACTGGCATAGGCCTAAAATTGAAGCACAATCTAATTGACATTGTATTTAGAATGAAAGCTGCAAAATCTAACTAATTATCTGGCATTTGCAAAATATTTTCATAGAACAAATAGTAGAACATTTAGGCCTTCAGGATCTAAGTAATTGCCTGAATTTTCACAATTCCTTTTGGATATTTGCCATGCTTCAAAATAGCTTGTGTGTCAAAGAAGGAAATCTTATATGTTTAAAAATGTGATGGAGGGTGATGTAAGATTGCTTCCCTCTATTTAAGAGAGGGGAATGGTTTTGTGGGCCCATAAACAACCTAATCTATGGATGGATAACACTCTACCAAAGTTGACCCCTGGCTACCTCTGCCCTAGAAGAAAGGCTCCTAAAACAGGCTCCTCTTGAAGACGTTTCCCAAAGAGAGGAGCCTATATACACTGGCCTTCTGAAGATCCTAAGGGAGACATAATAATCTTTGATAGACTTGGCTGCCTAGTTGGGAAAGCTTTATGAAAACCTGAGTGAGGGTTTTCTTGCTAAAATGTCCTCTATAGCAGAGGTCAGTCATTGCCTTTCTTCATCGGACAGCTAGAAAGAGAAAGGACTACAGGTAACCTTCCTCTATATCTCACCAAATGTCTGAGGTCAAAGCATTTATGCAGTGAGGGCTTTCAGTACCATTAACCGTGAAAATATCCAATATCAAAATAATTCTGAGTCTCAAAACCAATTTGAGCTTTAGTTTGAGTGTTCACTTCTGCTATTGATGCATCCAACCATCAGTCCACCTTAAATTGGGCAAATTGATGAGGTCAGTGACATTGAATAAGACTGCAGTGAACCTCACTATTTTTGTATGACTGTTTTTTAGCTTTCCTCATTATTCCCTCGATACAGAACTTTGAGAGGATGAACTGGGATACATTAAAAAAATGTGTTCGCTTCTGGATCTCATTGCTCACTCCTTTCTCCCCTTTCAACAGTGGGATAGGGGCAATTGGGCACTTGAAGCTATTGGTGTATCTGGTATAAATTGGATCATTAAATAGCTGTGCAATAGAAATATATCATGGTGCACTACAAAACAGACAGATGACCCTTGGAGTTTAAGTAAAAACAAAACAAAACATGAGTTTAAATTTCTAGTTCTACCAATTTTCCCTCTGAGCCTGATTTCTAAAATGGAGCTCATAATACTTTCCTTTTTGAGTATTCAATATAATGTTTAATTGAGATGCCTAACATGGTACTTGGCCCATTAGTAAATGTTCATTAAATCTAAATTTTTCTCTGCCATTATTCAATTCTCTGCTGAGACTGTACTGAATCTCAGACTATTTATCTAGAGTCCCACTCCCAGCCCTTGGGTCTGTACCATTTCCTTACACTCCTAGCTCCTGGGGAGGTGTTACTTCAGTTGGACCAATCCCACAAAACCATGCTGTCCCTCAAAGAATCAAAGTAGCAGACATTTCGGTCTACACAATAGATCCATCTCCTTTCCTTCTTACTGGTATAAGTCCAATTGTGTTTATATGTTAGAAAATTATACCTGCAGGAGAGATAAACCCTTCCTCACCATCCAAGGATTAGCTCAGTTGGATCATGGTTATCATTTCCATTTTCTGGAGAATGCTTGAAAGGTGGGTATGGGACCCAGTTCTGACCAATGTGATATAAAGGGAAATCTGGTAAATACTACATGGAAAATATTTTACCTCCTGAATCGAGAGAGAGAGAGAGAATTTTAGAAAGAGAGAAAGAAAGAATACAGCCAACGTCCTTCCTCTTTTCACCTTATCTCCTGCTCTGCCTTTAAACTTTGAGAGGATTAGGTGCTCAGATCTGGGCACCACAATTCATTACCACCCATAGTGAGGGGAATGTTCAGAGGAAAACAAAGATGCAAGGCCACATCTTGGAATATTGGAGCTAATAAATTAAAGTCACCTTCTACCATGGTTACAAGGGATAAAGGAGGACACTGTATACTGATAAAGGGGTCAATTCATCAAGAAGATACAACAATTATAAACGTATATACATCTATCAACAGATCCCTAAAATATTTGAAGCAAATACTGACAGTTTTGAAAGAAGAAATAGATAGGACTGCATCAATGGTAGAAGAGTTCAATACACCCTTTTCAATAATGTATAGGGCATCTAGATGGAAGATCATAAAGGAAATAGAAGGCTTAAATGATGCTACAAACCAAAAAGACTTTGCAGACATATATATAGAACACTTCGCCCAACAACAGCAGAATATGCATTCCTCTCTAGTGCACATGAGTCATTCTCCCCAACAGACCATATGTTAGATTACAAAACAAGTCTCAATAAATTTAAAATGTACCTTCTCCAACCACAATGGAATGAAGCTAGAAACCAATGACAGAAGGAGAACTGGAAAATTCATAAACACATGGAAATTGAACAACACACTCATAAACAACCAATGGATCAACAAATAAATCAAAAGGGATATAAGGAAATATCTTCAGGCAAATGAAAAGGAAAACACAACATACCAAAACTTGTGGAATGCAGCAATTGTTGTACCGAAAGATAAATTTATAATTGTAAATAGTTACATTAAAAAACAAGAAAAATCTCATGTCAGAGACTGAACATCACAATTGGAGGAACTAGAAAAAGAAGAGCAAACTAAGCCCAAAGTAGCAGAAAAGAAGGAAATAACAAAGATCAGAGTGGTGATAAATGAAATAGAAAGCAGTAAACCAATAGAGAGAATAAGCAAAACCAAAAGTTGGCTCTGTGAAAAGAACGATCAAATCTACAAATCTTTACCTAGATTGACAAAGACAAAAAGAGGATGTAAGTAAACAAAAGCAGAAATGAAAGGATGGACGAAATCACCAACCCCACATAAAAAGGATTTAAGAAGATACTATGAACAATTGTACACTAACAAATTAGATAAACTAGATGAAATGGATAAATTCTTAAAAACACGCAAACTACTTGCACTGGCTCATGAAGAAATGGAATATCAAATCAAGCAGCCAGGTTTATTGTTTGGACTTAAATGTGTTCTTCCTAAAGTAAAAGGATTGAATTGATAATCAAAAACTCCCAACAAATCAAAGCCCAGAATCACATGTCTTTGTTGGTGGATTTAACAAATGATCTAAGAATTAACACCAATCCTCCTCAAATCTTTCTGAAAAATTGAAGAGAAGGATGTTCCTAAACTTAACTTATGGGAGGCCAGCATCACCCTGATAGCAATGTCATATAAAGATATCACAAGAAAGGAAAATTTTGGACCGATGTCCTTTTTAAATACAGATGCAAAAATTCTAAACAAAATACTGACAAACCAAATCAAAAAGCACATTAGAAGAATTATATACCCTGATCAAGTGGAATATATCCCAGGAATGCAAAGGTGGTTTAACATAAGATGATCAATTAATGTAACACACCACATTAATAAAATGAAGGGAAAAAACTACAATGATCTCAACAGATGCAGACAGGCATTTGACAAAATCAAGCACCCCTTCTTGATTAAAAAAAAAAAACAAAACAGAAAAATATGAATAGAAGGAAAGTTCCTCAAAGTGAGAAACAGCATATAGAAAAACCCACAGCTTACATCATAATTGTGAAAGACTGAAAGCTTTTCCCCAAAGATCAGGAACAAGACAAGGATGCCCACTGTCACCACCGTTATTCAACATTGGAAGTACTAGTCAGAGCAGTTAGACAAGAAAAAGAAATAAAATATATACAAATTGAAAAGGAAGAGACAAAACTTTCACTCTTTGCAGATGACATGATCCCATATATAGAAAATCCTGAAAAGTCCACAACAAAGCTCCTAGAGCTAATAACCAAACTCACAAAAGTGGCAGGGTACATAATCGACATGGAAAAATCAGTTGTGTTTCTATACGCCAGTAATGAACAATCTGAATAGAACTCAAGAAAAAAAATCCATTTACTATTAGCAATTAAAAGCATCAACTATTTGGGTAGAAATTTAACCAAGGTATAAAGGACTTGTTCATGGAAAAGTACAAGATAAATAGACATAGATCGATCGATGGATCGGTGGATTGATCGATAAATAGACATAGATCGATCGATGGATCGATGGATTGATTGATCAATAGATAGGTAATAAGGGGTATGGAATGTTTTGGGTGTTCCTGTTATTTTTTTCATTTTATCAGAATATTGAAAATGTTCTAAAATTGGTGGCGATGAATGCACAACTATATGATGATACTGTGAGCCATTGCTTGTATTCTTTGGATGGATTATATGGCTGTGAATATAACTCAATAAAATTTCATTAAAAATGGTGCTGAAAAAACTGGACTTCTATATGCAGAAGAATGAAGATGACTGGGACACCCTTGCCAGGAGTGTTCAAGATGCTCCTTCAGAAGTGGGGGAAGGATATAATGAAAAAAGATTTTATATATTCATAAGAAATTTTGACTCATGAAAAGATAGGAAATTATGCTGAGGAAAATGGAGAAAGTAGATGGTAGCATGCTCAGACAGTCTTATGGGCAAATTCTTTCAAATTCTTTCTATTCCCTTTAGGGAATAAAAATATTCTGTGCCATTTTAAGCTTTTAAAATGTAATATTAAAAGGACACTTTCTTAATATGTTTTTTTTTTTTTTAAACATTTTTTTATTTTATTATTTTTTGTTTGTTTGTTTGTTTTTTACATGGGCTGGGGCCGGGAATCGAACCGGGGTCCTCCGGCATGGCAGGCAAGCACTCTTGCCCGCTGAGCCACCGCGGCCCGCCCTCTTAATATGTTTTTTAAACCACATATTTCAAAATAGAATATGTTGAATAATAAAATACATAGACACATCCCCAGTAAAGTCAGCTATAAAGCTGTCACCACTGTTTCAGTCTGCAACATCTAGTCAATGTGATTAGGTAAGAGAATAAAATAAGATGTTTAAATGCTGGAGACAGTGATGGCTAATTTTATCGGTACTCACTGTGTAACAGACGTTGTTCTAAACACTTTGCTGCTATGTAAAGAAGAAAGGCAAGTACACCATTTCAAACCCGAAAATAGGCAAAAATTAATCAACTAGATAGCTATGAGAAGAAGTGGTAGGATGGCTGGATACAAAATAAATGTACAGACTACCATTCACAGTAGTAACACAAATAATGAAATACCCTAGAAATGAACTTGGATGAGGACTCTATAGAATTATGAAGAAAACTATAAAACTCTATTGAAGATATAGATTTGAACATATGGAGATCTATGCCTTGTTCTTAGATAAGTTTTAATATTATAAAGTTATCAATTCTCCTTAAATAATCACACAGTTCCAAGGTGATCTGGAAGGATAACTATGTGGTATGTGAGAAGACTTGTTCTACCAAATAATAAAATATTATAAAGCCACAAGGGGTTAAAACATTGTGCAAACATGAATTCCAGGTGCTTTCAGTTGGCCCTAGTGAGTAAAAAGAGAAAAAATGATCCACTGTAACAGTAAAGCTCTTCTAGGTGGGGTAAAGGCAAGGTCTTGGGGGTGTGCAGCAAAGCCTGTTCCTCTTTCCTTTGGCACAAGTGGAAAAGCCTGGGGTACTGAAGAAATGAACCTTCTCTCAAAAAGGGAGGAGAAACTTGGCATTACAGAGCAGTCAGAGATTTATGTTAATGCCTATCTGGATAAATAAATGTTATGTTTAATCAAGAAGATGTTGAAAATGAGACTAATTTTTACTGATCAAAGCGGTATCAGAAAAATAATCATGGAGATCAATATGCAACTATGTGATGATATGGTGAGCCATTGATTATATACTTTGGATGAACTGTATGTCGATGAAGTTATCTCAATTTAAAAAAAAATCAATTGACTACAAAAAAAAAGTGTAAACTAAAAACAAAAAAGAGAGAGAGAGAATGAAATGGACCCCTACTTCACACCATATACAAAAATTAACTCAAAATGGATCAAAAGGCTTTAATATAAAAGAACCAAAATTAGAAGAAGATATAGGGGAATAGCTTCAAGGTATTATGGCAGGCTTCTTAGGCTTTATATCAAAATCATCATGAGTAACAACAACCAAAAAGATAAATCAGACAGAAGAATGGATAAACAAAGCATAGTACATAATACGATGGGATATTATCCAGCTGTAGGAGGAATGGAGTTCTGATACACAGAACCACATGGATGAACTTTGAAGACATTGTGTTGAGTGAAATAAGCCAGACATAAAAGAACAAATATTGTGTGATCTCACTGATATGAAATAAATAATATAAGTAAATTCATAGAGTCAGGAACTAGAATACAGATTACCAGGGGTTGAAGTGATGGTAGGAAATGGTGAGTTAATGCTTAACATGTACAGAGTTTCTATTTGGAGTGATGAAGAGTTTTGGTAATGGATTATAGTGATGGTAGCACAATAGTGTTTGTAAGTATAATTAACACCACTGAATTATATATTTGAAAGTGGTTAAAATAATTAAATTTTATCTTACATACCTTTTAAACAAAAACTTTAAACCATAAAACAAAAATTTTATGGTTAAAAACATAATATTTACGTGGGTCAAGGTGGCTCACCTGCTGTGCCAGAGACCTGGGTTCAATTCCTAGTGCCTTGCCCATGCAAAAAAAACCCATAATATTTTATGTGACGTATCTATACATATAGATATGTAAACAGAATGAAAATTTTTAAAATAATCATAGAACTGTACAACATAGTGAACCTTAAGTTAAACTGTGGGTTATAGTCAGTAGTATAATTATAACAATTGTTTCATCAATTGGACCAAAAGTGCCACACTAATATAAAGTATGAATATAAGGGAATACTGTATGTGTGAGTGGGAGCATATGGGAACTTTGTACTTTCTGTATAATTTCTCTGTAACCTACAACTTCTCTAATTAAAAAAAGAGAGAGAGGTCAGCTTCTAACTTCATCCCTGGAATGCTTCCACTTCAAAAACCTAGCTTTAATACTGTAAGAAGCTGACCTCTTCTTGGAGGGACCACATGGAGGAGTGCATAGGTGTTTCTAGAGACAGCCCCAGCTGAGCAGTCAGCCAACAACCAGCACTACTGCTAGCGTCAAAGTGAGCCACCTTGCACAGTCCAGCTCTGTTGAGCCTCTGGATAATGGAAGCTCTAACTGACACAACAAGGAGTAGAAGAACCAGACTGCTGAGACCAGTCAATGCAAAAAATGTGAGAGAGAATTAAATTGTAGTTATCGTTTTAAGCTGCCAAATTTTGGAGTGGTTTGTTATATAGCAATAAATTACTGGAACAATATGCAAGCACAATAGAATGACTTATCCAATGGCATATCAGCCAACTTTTTTAGTGGGGCAGGGGAGGGAATGGGCAGGAGAAGGTGGTACGGAGGGATTAGAAACAAACCCTGATTGGTAAGATTTGCCATTTCTGTGATGTAGAACTCCCAACCATGGCTGATTTCAAGCCACCATCATAATGTCATCCAATATGCATAACTCTTGGAAATTTAACAATCAGCTCTCCTAAGCCAATATGAGCCAGCATGAGCCAGTTCTAGCCCACCACTTACTTCAGTTATCCTCAAATAATTAATAACTATTACACCACATATATCTGAATCTCAAATCTTTTGTGTCATGTAATTAAAATAATAATATATTCCATTTACATAATACTTTAAATTTCATAAATCACCTTTTTCACGTATTTTCTGTTTTAATTCTCATGAGAACCAAGAGAAATAGTTACTGAATCTTCATATTAGAGATGAGGAAGCTAAAACTTAAAGGATAATTTGCTAAACCTGAGCCCAGTTCTTTTCTCTTTGGAGTCAGGATTCTTTAGTGTTACACAAATTTTACATAATAGAGTCCTTCACTTCTAGCTGCCAACATAAACTCTTTCTCTCCAAATTTTCTAAATTGGAGTGGATAATGGTATTGAATATAAAAGGATCAGAGACTGCAATTCATTGTATATATTTAAATAAAGGTCTTACTGGGTAGCCATCCAAAGGATCAGTTAAATTTATTTTCTTGTCTATTTGGGGCTTCTTGCCCATTCTTATGCTCAAAACAAATTGTATTATAAGCCCATGCTTTGAAGATTTTTAGTAATACAGAGAGTTGTCTGTGGGAGGTCTGTTTCTTGTGTTTCCAAATAAGCATTAAGTGGACATATGGTGAATCAAATTCATACCAACATATCTAAGCCCTATTCAATTTTCTCTAAAAAAGTGAACTAAAGAGTAACATCCAATTTGTAGGCATTTTGAGAACACTTCCATTGAAATTAGGCCTTAATTATTCCAATTCTCATCCTATGAATCAAGTCCCGTTGAGTAAAAAAGAAAATGAATCTCCACAAAATGATAGCCAAATCAAGCACGCCAGGTTTAGGGTTTGGGCTTAAATGCATTCTTCTTCAAGTAAATGTTTTCAAAGGTGGCTTGTTTAAAGTTACAGTCTTAGCACTTGCTTTCCAACATTTGCAAATCACAAAAATGACTTGCAGAAAACAATTGCTTTCAGTTGGCTCAGCTCTCCAGCTGAGTAATTAGATTGTATATTTAGAATATTCTTTGTGTGGCAGAGGGTATGTACTGAGAAAGGAGTGTTAGTATGGGAGAAGGCTGCAGCTCTAGTATGTCTTTCTTAAGTAACTAAGTAACAAAGGTTAGCATTACCCATTTACATTTACTTCTTCAGCATTGGAAAGACTATATATCAAGGGTAAATTTTCACCATCTTGGTAACATTAGTTTCAGTAAATACTATTCACTGTGTGCCCCAGAGAAAAAGATCAAATTACTCCAATAAACTTAGACAGTTTGAGAGATTTTAGTAATTTTCCCATCCTACTCACTCTCTCTGTCACCCTTTATTCTCCCTGTCTCTCTTTCTTGCTCCCTTTTCTAGACAGTGTAAAATGTTCTTAGAGAAAGTTAGATTGTGATAAAATTAGATTATTCTTCAATAATAAATGATTATTCAAACCTTTTAACGATGCATTATTCTAGTGTTCACAATAGTAGAATCTTCTTTGTGTTTGTAGAGATGGAGAAAGGGTTTCTATAAAAGCCATGGTTTCCTGCCTTTAATAGGATTTGTCAAATACCAGACTTGAGGGTACTAAGGTGACATCATTAGAAAATTCAATAATATTCGTATTCTCCTATTATTATAGAGGCATCTGCTGCTCGGGAAGAAATAATGAGATGACGTTTTCTTTCCTACACATCAGCGCCATTCTGAGATCACTTGGAAGCTGTTCCTTTAGCAAAGAATAAGTGTGATGCTATAGGTCAAGGGCAGTTTGTGCCCTGTGGAACCAGACATAATGACTCCTGCCTGCCTAATCTATAAATGGAAAGTTGATACTTGCCTCTCTCTGACACAAGTTCTGACCTGACAAAGCAATATAATCTTCTCAAATAAGGTCAGGATGGCTAGAAAACCTCAGCTATTTACTACTGAGCTGATTTTCAGAGCCAAAGGGCCTGCTTCTTTTATAAGAATACACTCCTTCTCCCTTCCCTTCATCATTGAAAGAAAAAGAAAAAAAAAATACCTCGGTGAATCTCTGAGTTCTTCTGGTTTCCTTTTCTAATTTATAGTTCACAATATAAATTATAAATGCAAATCCTTTAAAAATTTACTATCAACCTAACCAGAATTAACTGTTTTCAATTATCATTTCAAACGCATCTCTTTTCTGGGAGTCAGTTTTTAGAAAAAGTAAATTAATGGCAGATGCCAGTCAAAATCCAGCATTCCTTCAGGATCCCAGTTCCTATAAACTCTTCTTGGTAAAAGAATTAAGCATATGCACACATCACTGAGTTGAAGGCAGCCCGTCGGGAAAAATCCCTGTTAAAAGGCATTTCTTTAATATGGTTGGTCTTGGAATTTAAGAGTGCAAGGATTTTCTCTTCAAACTCTGGCCTCACATATCTTGGAGCTGATGACTTCTGCATATCCCTGAGATTTGTGGGAGGTTACACAACAAGATTATGTACCTTGTTGATTTATTTACTACAAGGACAATCCGGGCTTATTTGCAGCTTGAAACCAGAAGAGTGTGGAAAGAGTCTAACATGAAACACTTAAGGCTATTGTTTAAACTCAACATCCTGCAAACATGGGAAATAAAGCCAGTTAATTTTCTGGTTCTGTCATTGTTGTTGTTGGTAAAGTAATTTAGTCTGAGAGCATGAAAACCTGGTACCTGATTTTATTATTTACTCATGTTGAAGAGCAAAGGAAAAAATCTGCTCCAGTGATAGGGATTGTATGTAGTTAACTGATTTGCAAAGAATTTTCAGAAGCAAAAACACTTAGGGTGTGCAAAGATGGAAGATTGGGGCTTCTTCTCTCCTTTTAGATTACACTGCGAATATCATTTAACATCTAATGGCTTTAGAAATAATATCACATTGTATTTCTCAAGTGCCTTCTCAGGCTCTCTTTTCTCCCAGTTCTTAGATAATTTTGCTAAGGGCACTGTGGTTAGAGCAGATAGCAAAACAGACACTGGCCTCATGGAGTCCACTACCTTGTAAGGAAAAGAGATGTTACAAGAAGAGGGCCATAGATAATATCAGAATTACAAGCTGTGATAAAGCTATAAAGACAAATTTCTCCAGGAGAGACTATTACAGAGCCCCATACTTCCGTGTTTGTGTCTCTACTTCTATTAGGGCAAAGCAATGTGCTCAGTGTGCTATTAAAGAAAAAGAAAAACTGGTATTTTTAATCTTTCTATTCCCAGCACCTTTCACAATATGTGCAAAATGGTAGACATTTAACAAATAAATATTTGTTGAGTAAAATTGCAGTTGACTGAATTACTTATCCAATGCTCACAAAAATCCTGTGAACTAAATTTGGCAGGGCTTAGCATTCCCATTTTACTTATAGAAAACTTTGAGAAAAGTTTAAATGGCTTACTCAAATTCTCTCAGCTAGGAAAACAGGACTAAAGTTCAGGTCTTTGAACTCTGAGGCCAGTGGTTTTTTGCTTCTTTTTTTTCTTTTTTTTTTTTTTTTTTTGCCAAACCACACTACCTCTGGAAAAAAATAGATAATGTAAAGAATAGAGCACTAATTAAACCAAATGGCTGTATGTGCTTATTTACCTGTCAGTAAAGGTGGAGGGGTGGGGTTAACAAGGAGAAAACCTTAGAGCCATGCATGAAATAAAATGTATACCATTTATCCTCATAGGAAATGCTATGGGATAAAATTCAAAACTATCCTTGTATTTTTTTTTATCTCCAGTAACCTATATTTAACCAATGTAATTCTTTTTTAAAGAGCTCTCTTATTCAAACCTCTGAAAGGGAAGATTTCCTTTTAAAGGGAAATCTACATTTCATCATGGAAATAAAGTTTAACTTCAAGAGCTTGGTTATTTACTCTTCATGTTAGGATTTTTTTCTAAGCTACTATATTTAGCATGTAAGAAGACACTCTAATTTATTTGAGGCCAGACATACTGGAAACACCCACAGGCAATATATCTAAAAGAAATAAAACTGATTACATGAACCACACAAAAACAAAAATAGGCTTTATACCACACTTTGGATATTTGACAAGAGGATAGTAGGTGAAATTATCCCCAACCTTGAGATACAAAATTTGAATGATGGAAACTAGAGTAACAATCAAAGTCCAGAAGAGAAGAATAAATAAAGTTTAACAGAAGTAGTCCACCCCATTAAAATTATTATTAAAGAAATCAGACATAGCGTAAGGTAAATAAGTCAGCAAGAAGGTGAAATAATGACGTAACTTTCTTCATGTAACCTGCATGAGGAGTGATGAGTCTCCTGAATTTACCTTGAATGTCTTGATCTGTAAGAGCTGAGACATCCTCATGTCCTTGTTTTAAAGGGGTCAATGTTCATAGAATCCATTAATTTAAAATTTAAAACTCTTCTGTTAACAAATGGCTTCAGATTTATTCTCAAAGTGTTAGAAAATGAGCATATTCTTCTGTTTTCTTTCACCCAAGTCAGCAAAAACAAAACAAAGAAGGGATATATTATAATGCCAAATTATAGTTCAAGTCTTGTCAAAGAAGGCTTGATGACTGATAACCAATGTCACCATCAGGTAATCAAAAACTTGTCTTGATTAGCTGTGACATTAAGGATAGAAACCTGCATGTGGAGTGTATTTATATTTATTTGTGTCCTCCTTACTTTCAAAGAGGATTTATGGTAGCAGAAAATAAAGTCACTATAAGACTCAACACACCTTGGGTTGCAGGGAACAAAAAGTCCAAACCACACTAACTTAAGGTCAAAAATGAATTGACTGGCCTACATAGTTGAAGTACAGAGATGAGTCTGCACCAAACATAACTAGATCCAGGAGATGAAAGAGGTCAATAGGCCTTAGTCTCCTTTTTCCATCTCTCAGTTGTGCTTTTGCTTGGGTTGGCTCCATTCTCAGGCACTATTCTCAAATTGACTGGCCCACATAGTTGAAGCACACAGATGAGTCTGCACCAAACATAGCTAGATCCAGGAGTTAAAAGAGGTCAATAGGCCTTAGTCTCCTTTCTTCGTCTCCTAGTTGTGCTTTTGCTTAGGTTGGCTCCATTCTCAAGCACTATTCTGTATGTCGTGGCAAGATGGCAGCCAGTAGCTCTAGAGCTTCATTCTATCTTCTTGGCAATTTTGAAGGAAAAGAAATTTCCACTTCATGGACAAGCCAGCAAAAGCATTTGAATATGCTCTGCTAGGACTGACTTGTGCCTTGTCCTGAGCTCTTTCTTAAATCAATTACCATGGGCAGGGAAATAGAACACATTTTTTGGTCTGAACTGGGTCATGTGTCCACGTTTGGCACTAAAAGAGTGGACATAATCTTGTCCAAACCACATGGACTGAGAACAGAAATATTGGCTATTAACAGAAGAGGGAGGTATACCTTCTGGGTAGTTGAACACAACGCAAGTCTACCACAATCACAGTGTAACAAAATTGGATCACTGTTAAAGATTAAAAAAGCAAAAGCCGTGTATTAAAAGGAGTGGGGTAGAGGCAATATGTTACAGAAACAGGAACTGAGAAAAGCTAGAATGATCAAGTATAAAACTTTGCTCTGAGTTTCCTAGAAGCCAAGGCAAGGAGAGAGATTCAATGGAACATGCAATTCTTCTGATTTAAGAAAAGGAAGCTACTAGTTTGTCAAGTGTTATAGATATTGTCCTGGCTCTGAGCTCTAAGAAGTATTTGCCTCCAAGGCCTTCAAATAAGAAATATTAAATAACTTAAAGAGGTGCTGTATTTTCAAAAAGCAAGTTTTAAAATAGGGGTGTTTCACATCTTGCTTGATGAAAGCCAAGGACATAGCATTCCAGTGCAGTTCTGTAAAGTCAGTTACTGAAAATGGTAGAGTGACATGGTCCGAGAACATAACTTAATGAAGGGTTTAAACTTGGCCCTGCCACTTATTAGCTGAGTCACCTAAGCTAGGTCCCTTTCATTCTCTCAGCCTGTGTTTTTTAACTGTGAAGAAGAGATAATACTATCTGCATTTTCTGACTAGATGTAAAAATTAAATTAAGTAATACATAAAAGTGCATTTTACTCAAAACAATATATAGATATACATATATATTTTCATCAGACAAATGATACTCTGGACTCCTCTCTATAAAGTCAGACCAAATTATCTGTATTTTATAATTAATTACATAAATATTCAACTGGTGAACCATTAAATAATAAATGGCTCTTCTAGTCTTCATTGCAGCTCTAAATAAATATCTCTCCCTCCCCTTTTTTATTATTTTGCTGTTGTACTTGTTTTTCCAAGAAGTGAAGTATTGCCGACAAAAGAAATAGCTGTTTTTATTTGTGAAGTGTTTTCAGACAGTGATCATAGCATAGGAGAAACCCAGTAGAATATATTATTACTGATGTGACTGTCTATTGCCGTTACTTCTTCCAATCGCTATGGTTTAGTGAGCATTTACTATTGGCAAGACATGAGGTGAAACATATTTTGCAGACTTTAAAAAAGTCAATCCCTGGGCTAGAAATGAGAAGAAGGAGCAATAGCTTTATAATGCCCTCATGATCAATACAAAATTAGACTAGTTATTCCATCTCTGACTCCGATTTTCTTCAGGGATAGAGTGATAAGGCACTGCCACTTAAAGGACCTTACCAGACTTCCACATGATGCTACTTTGTCAAGGTCATCTTCATGGTAAAAGGCTGCTTCTCACATTTATGGTTCATTCTTACCCTCGTTATAAATTGATACTTTTCCTATAAAGTTCTCTTTGGCAGTTTATCAAAAGCAGCACCATTGTCTTTTACCAATAAACTTGGTGAGATATATTCCATAAGTAAGGAGAAAATACCTTCCACAATCTCTGAAATGTTGTGGAATGTGTTGCCCTTATGAGAAAAGTGAGGGTCTAAAGTTTTGTGTCATTGCCTTAAATTAATGGGTCGTCACTGTGTTTCCAAGGGGAACTGCATTTCTTAATCAAGTTCCCCAGCAATTTAGTAACTTTAATCAGTTGAGATTATGGATAATGCACCAAAATGGTAACTAGCTGTGATTTTTGGCCTTGACTGCACATTGTGGTTACTGGGGAGCTTTAAAATATCAATGCCTGAGATGTACCCTTAGGGATTCTGATTCAATTTATCTGGGAGCCTAAGCATTGGGATATGCATATAAATATATATATTTTAAAGCTTTCTCAGGTCATTCTAATAAGCAGACAAAAGTGAGAATTACCCCCCCATCTAGTGCTGTCAGGGAGTCAGGGCATCATATACTTGAAGATGAGACCTATCAGTCAGGACTAGTTGCTGGATGCCTTGTCGGAAACAAAAAAATTAAGTAAGATTGACTAGTTGGGTCCCAATGAACATTTATACAAGGTTGGTGAAACTAGCAGCATCGAAAATTGTTGATTGTACAAGAGATTTTATTGTAGTATGCTAATTTAGGGGCTCATCAATTGAGAAAAAAATTGGAAAAAACAAGTATATTCTCTCCAATAAAAAATGCTTATGTGAGTCGCCTTGCCTTGCCTTGTCCTTTCTTTTCTCTAGTTCTCATTCTTTCATTTCATTTATTCCTGTTTTGTAACTGTCAAAATCCATAAAAGACACCTGGAAAAGATGATCTGTCATCACCATTCTCCTGACTCTCTCACCCATTGTGGTAGACACCAAGCATCCTTTTCTAATTGTAGAGGCCTTTTGGACCTGGTTTATAATATCATTGTATCCTGTGGTGTCTATTTAATTTGACAGAACCAATGGACACAAGAAATATTTACCAAATGAGAAGACAACTAAAGATTATCCTCTAGGGGTTTCTTTGCTTTCTTAAACAAAATTCAACACATGATCCTGTCCTGGCATGTTTGGGAAATGACATCCATTATGTCTCTTTGTTTGTTTTTTAAACCAGCTCGTTTAATTTCTTGCGAATTTTTCTGTCCAAAGCTAAATTAATTCTGCACAACAAAGATAAACTCCAATCCAGAAACCGAAAATGATCTGTTTATGTGGTTGAGGTGCATATTTATAGAATTGCTGATTGGGTGGAGAGGTTTGCAAGGAACACACCAGCTTCTCAGTGTATACAATAGGCCTTTTTTTAGTTCTATGAAATAAGGAGTTTTCACCTCCCCCACGAAGCTTGTCAGGTCTGGTCTACAGATGGCTAACATTTAGACTCTTTCTTATATCTCCCTGTGACTATGTAAATGAAATTTTGAGGTTAAATGTGTAAATAATATGGAAGGAAGTATATGCTTGAGGTTAACGTTTGCAGGAAAAACCAGGGAAGCGATTTTTTTTTGGTTAAAGGTCTTTTTTTTTTTTTAAATCTACTCTGCTTTCTACAGACTGATAGAGTAACCCAAGATAAAGAGCTTTCACTGACTGTTTTCCAACTTTTATAATGGCCACACAAATGTATCTTATATCTGAAGAAGAGAAATACTCAAAGTTGAATAAAAGTTGAGTGCTAAATTATTCTCTTTTATTGCTTACTTTTTCTGCTTTACAATAAAAAGAGAGAAAATGACATTTTTGTGGAAAATCAAAAGCATGGTAGTCTTTAGGGGATAAGAAAGGGAAAGGCCACAAATAATTATACATTCACTGGGAACCTGAAGATTTCAAGATTTGTATTTTCATGGGCTTGATTTCTCTATTGGTAAGCGTTATTAATATTTTGTTTTCTCATATCTCACTTAGCTTTTCTCATAGTCTTTTAAGGGTGTATGTGTGTGTATACCCAGGGAATTTAGAATAATAACTTTTCTCATAATGCAATTATTCTTTGATTATAACTTTGCATTTTATCAAATTGTAGGATACATGTTAGAAGTTTTGGCTGTAAATAATAGCCAAAACTATTGGCTAGTTTAGGCAGAAATTCTGCCTAGTTTAGGCAGAAATTAAGATTAATTTGCAGAGATACTTGGGCTATTTCATAGGACCTAAGGATTAAGATGCACCACTGTGCTGGGCTGCTTGGAAAATAGCTCCTAATAATACCTACATCCTAGTATTAGCAACTTGCGCAATCTCCCCCCCCCCCCACCCAACTACCTCCCCCTCTTGAGTGTCTGCTAGATCTAGTAACTTGCTTCTAACAAATAGAATACCACGAAGTAATGGGATATCCCTTTCAGGATTAGGTTATAAGAACATGGCTTCTTTCATGGTTGCTCTTTCTCTCTGGCTGTTCTCTGATGAAGTCAGATGCCATGTTGTGAGCTGCACTACAGAGATGTTTATATGACAAGGAACCAAGGCCAGCCTTAGGCTAACAGCTAATAAGAAATTGAGGCCTTCAGTCCAACATCTGCAAAGAGCTGAAATCTCTTAACAACCATGTGAGAAAGAGCTTGGAAGTGGATCCTTCCCCAGTTGAGCCTTCAGTTGAACTCACAGTCTCAGCTAACACTTGATGGCAGACTTGTGGGAGATCCTGGGAAAGATTGGGAAAGATAGGCCAGCCAAGCCATGCCAGAGTCTTGACCCACAGAAATGTTGGGTTAATAATTATTGCTGTTTTAAGCCAATTAGTTTTGAGATAATTTGTAACAGCAATAGATAACTAATGCAGTCAGTAACAGACTGGAGAATTCATAAAATGTCTTATCTGTTTCTTTGTTTTTTTAAATGCAATTTCATTGAGATATCTTCACATACAATATTATCCATCCAAAGTATAAAATCAGTGGTTCACAGTATCATCATAGTTGTGTATTCATCACCACAATCATTTTTAGAACATTTGAATTACTCTAGAAAAAGAAAAAAGAAAAACCCCAAATATCCCATACCCTTAACCCCTCCCTTTCATTGACCATTAGTATTGCACTCTATCTAATTTTTTTTTAATTGTGAAAAATAACATACAGAAAAAAGCAATAAATTTCAAAGCACACCACAACAATTAGTTCTAGAACAGATTTCAGAGTTTGGTATGGGTTCCAGAATTTTAGGTTTTTACTTCTAGCTGCTCCAAGACACTGGGGACTAAAAGAATTATCAATATAATGATTCAACAGTCATATTCATTTGCTAAATCCTGTCATTTCTCTTATAACTCCACCTTCTCCTTTGATCTTTTTCCCAATCCTTAGGGTTATTTGGGCTTTGCTCATTCTAACTTTTTCATGTTGGAAAGGGCTGTTGATAACATGGGATAGGGGGATGGAATTAATTGATGTTTTGGAGAGGTTGGCCCTTCTGCATTTCAGGTCTTATCTGGCCTAGGAACTATCTGGAGGTTGTAGGTTGCTGAAAAGTAATCAGTTCCTGGAACCTTTTTAAAATCTCTGATAGAGCCCCAGGTGTTCTTTAGGGTTGGTGGGAATGGTTTTGGATGGGGCTTGGCACACCATGATAAATAGCAATAACTTTGAAGCTTGCATAAGAGAAGTCTGTAGGGTTCAAGTAGAGTCTCGAACTCTAGTAGACTCTTATTTGAACTCTCTCAGCCACTGATACCTTATTTGTTACAATTCTTTCCCCCCTTTTGGTCAGGACGGCATTGTCAATCCTATGGTGCCAGGGCCAGGCTCATCTCTGGGAGTCATATTCCACATTGCCAGGGAGACTTTTGCCTCTGGATGTCATGTCCCATGCACAGGGGAAGATAATGATTTTACTTGCAGAGTTGGTCTTAGAGAGAGAGAGAGAAAGACCACATCTGAGTTAGCAAAACTCAGGAACTCTGAAAGTAACTTTCACATAACTATAGGTAGGTTTAGCTTCTCCGCTATAAAAATAAGCTTCACAAGAGCAAACCTCAAGATCAAGGCCTTGTCCTATTGACTTGGGAGTCCCTAATGTTTGAGACAGTATCAGGGGTTTCCCCAGTGATCATGGGTTTTCCTGGTCATCAGGGGTTTTCTCTGTGCAGTCTACTCAATTTTAAGACTTTCTGGGCAAGCTTCTGGCTATTCTGAAACACTGGACACTAAAAAGAAATATCTCTATAATGAGGCAATAGTCATTATTTGTTTCTTGTTTTTTTTTCTTTTTCTTTTTCTGGGTGCTGTCTCACGTATCTCTCCATTGCCAATCCACTTTGCTATCCTCTTGGTGCCCAAGTACATCAGCAGCTTCCAGGTTTACCTGCCTTTGGTTTATGAGAGAAATAAATGTGTTTTCAGGTGCCTTTTCAAAACTTCAATGTCTGATCTTGGGTCAGTGACCTCTGATTCAATCATGTGGTCAAGAAGGACACGAGTGAGGAAGAGATTGTGATTGTCCCTGGTTGGATCAAGTGTAAGACAAGGTGAAGGTAATGAAACTTGCTTTTTTCAATATTTTACTCATTTTTGACCTGTCATTTATATGATTTGAATTACTGATACAATGAAATGAATATTTACTGCCACTTCAAGAAAATATAGAAAAATTTAAGATCTTGAAGAAACTTTGCTACCTAGAAAGCATATCATATGAAACCGAAGATTTGTTCAAGATTCTGCCAGAAATCTTATAAAATAGAAAGCAATAGACATTGATATTCTTGATTCTTCAGGAGGATATAATTTGACATTTAAGGCCAATTGAGATTTCTTATCCCCCTCATAAAATAAACTCCTTTGGGCTACTCTCTACCTGTTGGTCTACATGTAGAAAAGTACAACTCAGGCAGAATAGAGGAGGCAACTAAGATCAGTCGTTGCTCCAGCATGATGGGCATTTATCAAGCTACAGTTTCAAAATTGTGACAAATAAAATGATCCCTTCAGAACTGTCTATACCCATAAGAGCAGAACAGGAAATCAAACAATGCAGACAAAACAAAATAGCTTGGCTGCTGCCTTACAGGGATTCAAAATAGAACAAAATGTGAAGACTAAGTTGTATGTTGACCATTAGACTTGCTTCGAATATCAAAAATGTTTTGTAAAAATCAGCTCTACAATCAGAGAAAATTAAGCATACTTTACTGTGATTTTGATGGATTCAGAGTACTGGTAAGAGAGTTTTGAAAAGCATCCTGTTGAAAATAGCAAAGCTAATACTATCTCATGTGCTGAAAGCTAACGCACAGTTAAGTGGGTACATGGGAATCAGAAACAGGAAGGGCAGGCATGATGAGCACATAATGTTTACATGCACAGAGCACATTCCTCAGGCAACTTGGGCTTCAAAATCTCACTGCCTGGGTTCAAATCCTGCCTTTGCCAAGTAGTAGAGACTTTGGGTATGTAATTTATACTCTGTGCCTCAGTTTCTTCACTTGTAAAATAGGGGGTCTATAAGAGTACCTACCTTTACGATTTGCTGTAAGGATGAAATAAGAACTTATATAGAATGTGTTTGGCACAGTATTTAACCTATAGTAAGCACTCAAATCTTATTATTATACCATGCTTTAGACACCAATCATTTAGACTATGTCAACTTCAATGTCCTCATTTGTCAAAGGGGGGAGTGAGTTTAGCAATAATATATTTGAATTTATGTATATAATCCTGCATATGACATTACACACTCAATCTAATACATTGTAACCTATAATTAAGAATAGGAAAAAATGGAGTATTTACCGTTAGTCCTCTGTCTATGAGAAATATGTTTTATTTATAACGGGCAACAGGTATTACAAAATATATATAGCTCGAATTACCAATTCAGGGCAACAAAATATCACTGAGTTCTACATTATTTGCTTAATTGATTACAGACTGTTCATGATAGATGATGACATGTAAGCACTCTTTAAGGTTACATTTCTTTTAAGAGTATTTTTAGTATAAGTCTAATTTCATAAATGCAATAATTTTAAATAGTCCCCTGCAGGTAAGTGGTAACTGAAACCTAGGTGTTAACTTGTCATTGCACCTCCTTTTGTGAGAATAACTTCGGAAGTGCAAGAACACTTATTTTCAGCACTTGGCATGTGTCAGATGTGTTATCTCCAGACTTCGCAAGGTTCACGTACACCTCCTTCCATCCCACCTGGATTCTTGGTGAGCGTAAGTTGTCAGATTTTCGGTGGTAGAGGTTTTGTCCTCAGACAGAAAATCACGTGTGCAAGGTGTGTTGGAAGGATTCTATGATATTTCTACAACAACGAATTGTGATGGCAGGTGTTGGCTTCAGCTACAAGTGACCCCAGAGCCAGATTCAGAAGCTACATCGAAAGGCATCTCTGCTTTCAGAAGGTCCTGGTATCTATTAAAGAATAATTACTATCTTTACCTTTAACAAACTTTCATTATCCTCTTACCCTCCTTTGCTTTACACTGAATATCTGAATGGCAAACAGAAAACAAAGATTTTAGAAGCAGGTTTAATAATACTTGATATATTTAAAATGTAAATGAATGTTTCATTCTTTTAAGACTCAGAAAATGGCAAGGAACCAATAAAGCTGTCATGAAAAGAGATAAATATATATATATATACTACAGTGATATGGTACTACTTGCAAAAGTAAGTTGGGTTTCTTTTCAACTGTCTTTCAAAACCCAGGTTTACCTATCCAAATTTGAGTCAAAGCTGTCTTTAAGATGCTTTTAAATTATGATAAAAGTTATCAACTCTCAACCCACCGCCCAATACACAAATTTGCAAACTCTGCCCCACTCCCCTACCCCCGAACAAAACCCCTCTCCTACTCTTTCTAGACTCACCGGCTCTTGGGTGGGTTGAGGTGAGGGCAAGAAGAGCAGTTACTTTTCTTCTTTAGCTCCTGAGTGTCTTGCTTCCATGCCCTCACTCTCTGCAGACAGACTCACTGATCCTTCTTATTTTAGGAGTTTATCTGTCCATCTTTATGGGGACACAGTAGGGGAGTTCCAAAAATAACAAAAGGACAGTTACAAAGCCTAACTCAAAAGGTCCTTGAGAGGGCTACAGGAAAGCCTTCTAGAATGGCTGCTCTAAATTTTTCTTTCAAGGTGGATCTCTTCCGAATCTCCTTGGTTGAACTATTTTTTCCTTTCTAGGAAGAAAGAAGTGCATTAGAAACATTACCCTGGAAGTTGATTTATCTCAAGAGAGTAATTTGCATCCTTGAATAGCTTTAGACCACTATTTGGTGGTCCCATCTTAAAGTTGGGTATTTTCTCACTTTGATAGTTATGCAAAGATTCACTTATATTTCCCCTAAGAAATAGATACATAGGAAATCATGAACTTGCTGCAAAATAAAGCCAATAATTTTTAAGATCCTTGGAAGGGGACTTGAAAGGGGGGATATCTTTAAAGAAAAGGATTCATTCATTTAAAAAAAACATATATCTAACCTCCTAAAAATGAAAGATTGCAGTCTAGAAATACAAAGGTGATTTTTTTTTAAATGCTCTTTAGGAATTCACTACCAGAAGTTTCATAGCTTTCCTACCCGCTTGCCTTCCATCCTCTTCTCATCCAATTTCATTGTATCAAAGGCTGAGTATTTCTTCGGCTGTATGAAACCAGTTTGAATTTTAAGACAAGATGCTTGCTACTCTGATTTCACACCATTTTCCATCACTGTTCAGTCTCTCTTCTTCTATAATTCCTCCATCTAGGGTTACCAGATTTAGCAAATAAAAATTCAGGACAACAAGTTACATTTGAATTTTAGATAAACAATGAGTAATTTTTTTAGCATAAGTATGTCCCGAATATGGCATGGGACATGCTTATACTAAAAACAAAACAAGACAAAACAAAAAAAAACATTGATTATCCAATTCAAATTTCACTGAGCATTCTGTATTTTGACAATCTTACCCCTATGCCACCCCATCGACATAAGATACATTAGCCTTCAAACTTAGTGACATCCACGGACTTAAAAAACATCTTCTTTTTCTATAATACTGGTCATGGGAAGAAAACGCTAAAGGATCAATTGGAAACCACTCCCTGCTGTGCAGCATTTATTTCTTCCCCTCTGACACTGACCTTTTAGGCAAAATGGGACACATTAGCCATTACTATTCCCACATAATGTGGTTTTCTCCCCCCTTTCTCACTGATCTGAATTTTTATTTTGTTTTTCAATGAAACAAAACTCTATAAGTCTCTCTGCATGATTTTTCTGTAAACTTACAACTGCAGGTCTGTTTCATCTCTCAGTGCCTGGTCTAGGTTTCTCCTTTATTTCTGCCAGGAAGCCAAATGGGGATAATGTAGGTAGATCAGTTCCTCTCAGAGAGTTGGCTGGTCTGAGCTTCTTTGCCACCATACTCAGTGCAACAGTTGCCACGCTTACACAGAGAGAGGCTAGCAGCAAATGTAAGATTGATTTAATACAATACTTTTTAAAGTATACTGCTATGCCGACTGATATATTTTTTTATTCTAAATGAGACTATAATTGAAATGTTATCACTAATATCCAAAATATCCCTAGCAACTTCCAAAGTAGTTTAATACGCAGCTGCTTTAAAATGTGCTTGCAGATTAGCAAAATGATAGACCCTACATTCCAAGAAGGCTAACTTCTGGCACACCATGTATTCTTTCTCATAATCTTAATGAGATTACCACCCACTGTTGCAAACTGGTTTTCTATAACTTTCTAAAGAAAGCCACAGGAAAAGCTGCAATATTTCCTGTATGAATGGCTATCTCTGAGACAGGGAACAAACAATGAAAATTCCATGAAGCCCACCTCTTATGTCAATAAAGAAATCATTTATAGAGCTGGCATTTGGATATGGAGATACGGAATGCAGACCAGGTGCATAGTGCCCCTAAGCAGAATCTAAAAGAAGAGAGCTATTTGTACCATTTGTGTGTTAACCCTATTCTGAAATCTGCATATGACTTCTTTGGGGTCAGAGAAGAGTGCAGAGAATTCCTTGCAAGCAGCTGGTGAGCCTGTTCAGGCTGGTGGGTAAATCAAATTACATAAGCCTTTCGGGTAGTCAGAGGGTGATTTCAAAGACCAGGCATTTGAGACTTCAAGGACTTCCCCTTGTAAGTCCTGGCTTAGAAATACCCCTGCCCTGGATGTCACATTTGTCATTCAGGGCAAGTCACAATGCTTTTAATTATTTCTGATCTAAGTCTTAATGGACCTTTGTAGTGGATCTGTCCTGTTAGATTTTGTGGTTGTTGCTTTGTTTTAATTAATTTATTTTCCATTGTATGCAACATATACATAACATAAAAAGCATTTTAACCATTCAAGTGGACAATAATTCTTTAGCATTAATATACTTAAGCACATTGACAAACCTGTGTGACTCTCTCCACTATCTACTTTCAGACTATTTCATCATTCCAAACCAAAACTAATATTCATTTAGCAGTGGGGAAGGAAATCCCCATTCCTTCCTCTGCTACCTCTGGTAGCCACTATTATGCTTTCTGTCTTTGTCAATTTACTTATTCTATGTATTTCATATAAGAGAAATCACACAGTACTTTTCCTTTTGTATTTGGCATATTTCACTCAACATGATGTTTTCAAGTTTTATCCATGCTGTAGCATGCAGTAGCACTTCATTTCTCTTTACAGCTGAATGATATTCCATGGTGTGGATAGACAACATTTTGTTTGCCCTTTGATCTGTTGATGGGCACTTGGGTTACTTCCACCTCTTATTCATTGTGAGTGAATAATGCTGCAGTCAACAGTGATACACAAATACCTGTCCGGGACCCTGCTTTCGGCCTTTTGCATATACTCCTCTGTGTGGAATTACCTGGTCATATGGTAAGTCCATGTTTAATTTTCTAAGGAACCACCAGACTCTTTTCTATAGTGGCTGCTAATTTTACATTTGTACTGATAATGTACAAGGGTTCCTATTTTTCCATATCCTCACCAAGATTTGGCATTTCCAGTTTTTTTAATAATAGTCATCCTATGGATATGAAGTAGTACCTCATTGTAGTTTTAATTTGCATTTCTTTAATGGCTGATGCTGTTGAGCATCTTTTCATAATACTTATCAGTCATTTGAATATCATCTTTGGGGAAATGTCACATTTAAATCCTCAGCCCATTTTTTAATTGGTTTGTTGTTTTGTTAATGAGGAGTAGGATTTCTTTATATATTCTGAATAGTAAACCCTTATCAGATATGTGCCTTCCAAATATTTTCTCCCATTCTGTAGTTGTCTTTTCACTTTCTTCTAATACCCTATGATGCACAAAATTTTTTTAATTTTGATGAAGTCCCATTTATCTTTTTTTTCTTTTGGTGTAAAATCTAAAAATTTCTTGCCTACTATCAGGTTCTGAACATATTTCACTGTGTTCTTATAAGTGTTTTATAGTATTAGCACATATATTTAGGTCTTTGATCATTTTGAATTAATTTTGTATATCTTAGGTTGTAGGTGTCCACATTCATTCTTTTGCATGTGGATTTCTAATTTGTCCCAGCACCATTTGTTGAAGAGACTATTCTTTCCTCATTGAGTGGACTTGGCACCTATATAGAAGATCAGCTAGCCATAGAGAGTGACCTTAAGTCTAGACTCTCAATATTATTCCATTGGTCTATATGTCTATCCTTTTGCCAATATCACACTATTTTAACCACTGTAGCTTGGTTGTAAGTTTTGAAGTTAAGATGTGTGTCCTCCAACTTTGTTCGTATTTTTCAAGACTATTTTGGCTATTTGGGACCCTTTTCAATTGCATATGAATATGGGGATCAATGTTTCCATTTCTGCAAAAAGCCTGTGGAATAGGGATCACATTACATTTTTAGACCACTTTAGGAAGAATTGGCATGCTAAAATATTAAATCTTTAAATCTATAAACATGGGATGTCTTTTCTGTTTATTTAGGTCTTCTTTCATTTCTTTCAGCAGTGTTTTGTGTTTTCAGTGTAAAGTCTTTAACCTCCTTGGTTAAATTTATTACCATTAGAAGAATAAATGTTTTTATCTGTTGGTTCTGATGATGTCATTATTTATTAATTGCTTTTTAAACTTATTTTGATTTCCCTTTAATAGTTCATATTACTATTATTTTCAGAGAAATTTGTGGTTTACAGATGAATCATGCAGAAAGTACAGAGTTCCCATGTCCTTCCCTTGATCGTTCACTTTTAACAGTTGGGAAAAGGATGGCACCTCAGAGAATGGAGCCAGCCCTAGAGGTAGTTCTGCTGGATTCCTTCCTGTACTTCAAATTATTATCGTTTCTTGTCAGGCCTTGAGAAGAACTCCAAGGACCAATGTTAAAAAAACATTCATTCAAAAGAGCAAAAACTGGGTAGACTGAAATACTGTGGGTCAGTGAGAGGGAGAGGTAAAGAGTACAGGATATATGAGTTCTTTTTTTTTATTTTTATTTTTATTTTTTTTCTGGAGTGATGCCAACATTCTAAAAATGATGATGGGAAAGAATATACAACTATGGGATGATATTGTGAGCCATTGATTGAATAATATGGCTGTATTTGTATATGACTGTATGTGTATAGATATTTCTCAATTAAAATATTTTTTAAAAATCATCTAGGCATTAGGAAGATGACAGATTAAATCACTCCTTAGAAGAAAAATGTAAATAGCCTTAAAGTCTCTGGAAATTGCAGCACAGAGTTTCCAGAGGCTGCTTCTGGACCAAGGGCTCATCTTCAGCAATATCTATTGCCACTGCTAGTCTTCCCTCTCTGCCTCTCCTCTACCCTCCCCAGTCATTTGATTTCCCTTTGAATTATCTCTTCATAGACTTTGCCCATCTTTCTATTTGGGGGGTACATAGATGTGTGCACATGGGTTTTAATTAGGTTTTCCATGTGATCTGTCATGCCATGATATAATATTAGCTTCCCATTCAGTCCCTTCAGGCAGAGGACATACTCTGGAAGGAATCTTTTTTAGTATCATCATCTATAAGTTACCTCTTCTTGTTACTTTGTCTATATAATACCAATGAGGGATATGTTCCCCTGGACACTGAATGGGATATCTAAAAAATACAAGCTATTTTTTCATTGTTTAAGTGAATGTATTAAAAATGTTAACTCTCTTAGACATGTAAAACTATTTTTCCCTAGTTTTTCATTAACCTTTTCCATTTGTTCATTATGGTTTTTGATGTCCAGAAGTTTTAAATTTTCATGCAGTCAAATCTGTGTTCCTTAATATATATTTTCACTTGAAGGTTTCTCCTTTAAAAACCACTCACTATGAATATGAATGTTAAGATATACAACTAAAAATTTAAAAAGTTAAAAATAGCAATGATGGCCCCAAACTGCTGCAGAGTTTAGTGGTGTTTAACAATATGGTAAATGAAGTTATGGAGTCAGGAATCTGCTTGTCTGATCTCAGCCATGTGCCAACCATGCTCACTTGCCATCCCATGGGAAACTCTCAAAATGTTCCTTCTTTTCTTCCTCTTTCTTTCCTGAAATAAATGGTCAAAAATAAATTAAGCAAAGTTCAACAAGGGAGGCAGCAGCTCCAGGACAGGGTTGTGGGGGACAGAGGAGTTAAAGGGCTCCAGAGGGGATTCCAAAGTCCAAACAGGGTGAGGAGGACATGTAACTACTTTTACTTAATGCTTGTAATTGTTAGCTCAAGGGTGTTTTGTTCCTAGGGCTGCTGTGTAAAGTACCACAGTTGAAATTTATTGTCTCCTGATTATGGAGGCTACAAGTCTCAAATAAAGGTGTTGGTAGGGCCATGAAATCTGTAAGGGAGAATCTTCCATCCATCCTTCTCTCTTCCTTGCTTCTGGTGATTTGCTGAAAATTCTTGGAGTTTCTTGGCTTGTAGCTGGAGCACTAAACTTCTACCTTCATCATCATATGGCATTTTCCCCTCGTGTCTCTTCTTCCCTTCTTGTAAGGACATCAGTCATGTTGGATTTTTCCGGTATGACATCAACATAACTCATTGCAGCTGCAATGGCCCTATTTCCAAATAAATTCTGAGATGCTAAGGATTAAGACTTCAGCATATCTTTTTGGGGGACACAGTTCAACCCATAACAAAGTACTATAAAGAGAAAGAGCATCTCAAATCCTTGCCAAGATATGGATTATTTAATAAGAAGTCTTTATTATGTAGGAATCTCTTGGCTGCAAGGGATAAAAACAATTTAAACTAGCTTAAGCACATAAAAGGTATTTATTGGAAGGATAACAGGGAATCTTACAGAATCCAAGGAGAATGTTTATTTGGTACAAAACTTATACTTTTGGTAGCACATTATCTAATTTAACTGGTGTGCTAGCTAGGCTTCTCTAGAGAAACAGAATGAACAGGAGACATCTGTAAATATAAAATTTATAAGTGTCTCATGTAACCCTGGGAATGTAGAGTCCAAGTTCTGTAGGAAAGGCCATGACCTGGCAGCTCCAATGAAGGTCTTAAACAAACTCTCGTGTTTGTCTCTTCTGAATCCTCCTTAAAAGCCTTCTGGTGTTTAGAGTAAGCATCACTCATTGCGGAAGAGACTCCCTGTGGATGCAGCCAATGTGGTCATGATTTAAGTCCATGAAATGTCTTCATAGCAATGAACAGGCTAGCTCTAGCCCGACCAGGGAACCGGGCACCACACCTGGCCAAGTTGACACATGAACCTGACCATAATAACTGGTATGGTCAGTTTATTCAAACACCATAAATACATGGAATCTTGAATAAGCTGTGAGATCTTGTTGGTTTGCACAGGTTAGTGTAATGCCCCAATATATCCCAGAGTAATTTAGTCAGTGAATAAAGAAATATTTGCAAAGTACCCTTGGGGGACTGTGGAGAAAGGAGCAAATATTAAACTTTCCCATCTGGGGAATTCCTGATATTCTCACAAGTAGTGAGGACAACCAATTCAATAGGCTGAGCCCTCGATCTTGGGGCTTACCTCTATGAAACTTATTCCTGCAAAGGAGAAGCTAAATCTACTTATAACTATGCCTAAGAGTCACCCCCAGAGAATTTCTTATGCTACTCAGATGTGGCCTCTCTTTCTAAGCCAACTCAGCAGGTGAACTTACTGCCTTCCTCCCCAAACCCACATGGAACATGACTCTCAGGAGTGTAAATCTCCCTGGCAACGTGGGACATGACTCCTGGGAATGAGGCAGGACCCAGCATCATGGGACTGAGAAAGTCTTCTTGACCAAAGTGGGGGAGAAAGAAATGAGACAAAATGAAGTGTCAGTGGCTGAGAGATTTTAAACAGAGTTGAGAGATTATCCTGGAGGTTATTCTTACACTTACAAAGTATATATTACTTACAAAGTATATAGATATCCCCTTTTTAGTTTATGGTGTATTGGAGCAGCTAGAGAGAAGTACCTGAACCTGTAGAGGTGTGTTATAGTAGCCTTATTTGTTGAAGATGATTGTATAATGATAAGCTTTTTCAATGTGACTTGTGATTGCAAACCTTGGGCCTGATGCAACTTTTATCTGCGGTATGGACAGATGAGTAAAAAATACGGATAAAAAATAAACAAATAATAGTGGGAACAAAGATTAAAATAAATTGAGTAGATGAAAATACTAGTTATCAATGAGAGGGAGGGATAAAGGGTATGGTATGTGCTCTAGTTTGCTAGCTGCAGAATGCAATATACCAGAAACAGAGTGGCTTTTAAAAAGGGGAATTTTGAAAGTTGCTAGTTTACAGTTCTAAAGCTGTGACATCTTGTTGGTTTGTACAGGTTGATATGATGCCCCGATATATTCCAAAGTAATCAGGGCAGAAGATTAAAAAGTATTTGCAAAGTCCCCTTGAGGGACTGGGGGAAAAGGTCAAAATACTAAACTTCTCTACCTGGAGAAGACCTGCTATTCTTGCAAGCACTGGAGACTGCCACATTGATGAGTCAGGCCCTAGATCTTGGGGCTTGCCCTCTATTAAACTTATTCCTGCAGAGAAGAAGCTAAGCCTACTTATGATTCTGTCTAAGGGTGGCCTGCACAGAACCTCCTTTGTTGCTCAGATGTGGTTTCTCTCTTTAGGTCAACTTGGCAGGTGAACTCACTGCCCTCCCCACTATGTGGGACATGTCTCCTAGGGGTATAAATCTCCCTGGTAATGTGGGACAGGACTCCTGGGAATGAGCTTGGCCTTGGCAATGTGGGAGTGAGGAAGCCTTCTTGACCAAAACGGGGAAGAGAAATGAAACAAAATAAAGTTTCAGTAGCTGAGAGATTTCAAATAGAGCTGAGAGTTCATTCTGGAGGTTATTCTTATACAGTATGTAGATATCTGCTTTAAGTTTTTCATGTATTGGAGTAGCTAGAGGGAAATATCTGAAATTGTTGAACTGCAATACAATAGCCTTGATTCTTGAAGACAATTTAATAAAAATTTCTGGGAAGGTATTCCCAATCAGTGGTATAGCTCTACCTCATTCTTTTAAAGGGCTTAATAGCTTGCCATTTTATGGCTGACCAACTTGACTCATTAATGCTTAGCCAATTAACTGCTCCCAGCTGAAGAAATCCCCAGTGTAAAATTCTCTGCTGCTTGAGCTCTCCAAATCCTGCTCTGAATAGTAATCCCCAATCCCTGCAAAGTTCTTTACTCACCTCCCTCTGGACAAAGTCATGGTATCTACCTAAAAAAGGACAACTTTCTACAGTGCTGCCTTCAGTCAACTATAGTCTCTCAACATTCTGGACAAGCTTTCTTCTTAATAAGTTGCAGGTCTGTTTTCTCCATTTAATATTCTGAGTGACAAAGAAGGAGCATTTAAAGTTTAAAGCATCACTATTATACTACTGATCTTTTAGTACTTTTCATCTCTTGGGTGGGAGAGGGTACAATTGAAAATAACTACTGGTTCTACAATATATATTGAGCCCTCATTAATCATTGATTCCATAAACAGATACCACTTAGGCAAGCCATATGATTTTGATATTGATTCAAGAGTTATAATCTTCTCTCAGAGCTTTTACTGCCACAGCATCTCAGTTAGGGTTCATTCATTGCTCAAACATTTATTGATACCCACTATTTGCCAAGTGCTGTGGTAAGTGCTGCAGACATACTGGTGTACAACATAGTCACAATGCCAGGTAGTTATGGACTTTTTTGAGCCAATTCTAATCCTACATGTAATTAACATTCTTTGTCCTCAATTCTGGTTTGAAGTGTCTAAGTATTAGGTACAGCTTATAGTCTTTCTTATACCCTCTGCTTTAGGAAACAACAAGCTCAGCATCGTTCCTTATCTATGAACCTCATCTCAGAATAATAATTTTATAAATACATAAATTAAAATCATTGCAAAAATAAAAATATATTGGATTAGAAAGAAAACCAATTGACTTTTACCTTGCTTCACAACTTTAATTCCTACAATCTCTGCTGCTAAATTTTTAAATGAAAAAACATTATCTCCATTAATTTTTAGTTGGAAAATTTATTATGTTTTTCATTCTAACCCAAGATACCCTAAAAATTTTTCAAAGATTAAAGTATTTTTATAGCTACATCATGAGTAAAACACATTTGTGTAAGTAATAATACGGAATTTGAAATAAACAATCCCAGCAATCCAATGACGGTTTACTGTACTCACCAAAAGAATAAAAAGGTGACTTGATAGAGGCTGATGGATGGACAGGGATGGAGTGAAGGATTTCTTTGGAACACATGTTCTTGCTGCACCATTTTCTCTACCAATTTCAGTTTTTGGGGTGGAACTCATTATTATTGCAGTCAAATTTCACCTGAAATAAACTTACAATTTTCTCTTTAGGGCAAAAATAAAAGTAAAACGAGCAATTCAAACCACATGAAGATGCAACACACACCAGAAAGAAGAGTTTTGAGAAGTGAAGATGTATATCTTCATCTTTTTCTTGGTGTTCTCAGGCAATGTAGAAATGTTTGGGTTCCTCCAAACAGGGCATGTGATTTAAATTTGCTCCCTTTGATACTCTGATTAGAAATTCTGTTGAGTAAATTGGTGAGTGCATCTTTGTCTGAAATAATGCTGAGACAATTTCTTATATTATATGTATGTTCTATGTTTGAGGGTGAAAGTTTTTTATACTTAAGGGAATGAAAGGAGTTTCTCCAAAAATGACTTGACTTTTCAAGAGCTGTATTCTTGAAAAATCATTAACTAAACATCCATTTTGTGTGGGAAATCTGTCATTAGCACACTGTTCTAGTCACAAAGCTTGGAGATCATGTATCTAGCTAGGGTTAAAAAACAAATAAAAAATCTGAACAAAAACCCTTGCCTCTGAGGAGCTTTAGTTTTCAGAATCTACAATGGATGGTAATTCTGTTCACAGGTTCAATTTGTTCTGCTAACTCAAGGAGTATTTTGTCCTTGATTCATTCATCCTGACAGTCTCATCTCAATACAATACTCTTCAAAATCAAAGCCCTTAAGGGGAGTTCAGTTATCCTATTAAAGGTTTGTTTGCATAGATGATGACAATTGCTTTCACAATCTTCTGCTTTGATCATCTCCTTGATACTATTTGTTCTAGATCAGAAGTAGGTAAAGTACCACATGGGGGCTAAGTCTGGATACCAACTGTTTTCATAAATAAAGTTTTATTGGAACTGAGTCACATGCATATTGTTTATGCTTTCATACCACGAATTGAGTAGTTGTGTTTTAAATATGAACTATTCTGCCTTTACAGAGAAAGTTTGCCCTGACCTGATATCGGTTTCTGGGGCTTCGATGACATAATTATTGAACACTTGAGCACATGTAAAGTTGTTTCTTAAGAGAAGTGGCATTGCCAAAAGATATTCATACAGCTCTCTATAAAATAAATAAGAGTGGGCTCTTCATCTGGTCAGTCTCTGCTTCTCAGAACAATACTGGAGCGAGTTGTTCCCATTGCTTTGGACTTAATGGATATACCCAATATGCAAATTCGATCGTGTCATTTCTTGGCTTAAAATTTTTGGGGAATTTCCTCTTTGTTCTACACTTCTCCAGCCTTTTCTGTGATCTCTGCCCTCACATTTTCCTTACTAGGACCGCAGGGATCTTGTTTTGGAAACACCTATGTCCTTTTGCTCTGGTGTTTTTGTAAATTCATTTCCTTAGCCTGGAGAGTTCCTCTCATCCCCAACCCGCAGTCAGGTTAATTCCGTGAGACCTTGGCCTAAATGCCACTGCTGTAGTAAAGACTTCATCGATCCTCCCTCTCCAACATTCGTATGTGTTAGACTTTCATAGCATTTGTACTTTTATTTTATATTCATTTTCAGAATGGAAAACATGCATTCCTTTGTGCTATTTGCTTAATGTCACTCTTCCTTCTAATTTCCATAAGATGAGGGGCGCTTCTGTTTGTGGATGTATCTTCAGTGTTTAGCCAGTACCTGGCACACAGCAGGCAATCAAATTTGTCGAATGAATCGATGACCCCTTAGACAGTTGCCAGGGAGCCTGTTCTCAGCAATCACTGAAGGAGACAATATAAGAGCAAGCTACCTACGTTTCCCTGGGCATCTTATAAAAGTAGGTGATACTGTTTGTTATATAAATATCAGTATTAAGAATTGACTTGAATGCTAAGAAAATGTTTTTTTCTAGTGAGCTACTGTCTTGTTTTTTTGTTTTTGTTTTTTTTTTAGTTAGCTAGAGCTATAGACTTCATTGTGTTTCTCTGTTTTTATTGTTGTTGTTTTTGGCCTTCAAGACACTTAAAAGTAAATTTGTTGCTTATTTACAGCAATGTTATCCAAACCCAGAATCCTGGCAAAGCTCTTCCTGATTTATTTATATGATTTCTCGGGCTTGTGTATTAATTTATTTTCAAAATATTAAATATTTGCTTTCTATCAAGTTGCCTAGAGTTTTGTACACTTTTGGTTCTGTATAAAACTCAAAACATTTCTGGTTGGAGTGAGTCCAGAAAAGTACATAAATAGCACCCCTCTGGGCACAACTCAACAATTGGTAAGGATGGAAACTGCACCTGGCCTGAATAGGTTAAGTGTCCAGCTTGAAATTGTGTGACTGCCTTGGGTAGGAGGACCTGGAGGGGGAAAGAGAAATGTCCTTGAAGTCTTTTTTTTTTTTTAAGGTAGCAAAAATAAACCAGAATATGTTATCCACTGCTCATGAAATCTGTGCAAGGTATTAATACATTGTGGCAGCAACAAGGGAAAAGTCTGCTTCCTATACCAAACTTGCAAGCTGTATCCAGTTTAAGATCTAGGACCTCCTAGGTTACTTTCTTGCCTCTTTAGTAGGCTGGTTTTCCACTCACTTCTCCTGCTTCCCTAAGTATACTGGGCGGGGCAGGGGGTTGATTTAAAAGAGCTCATCAGTTTAAGAGGTAGGGGGATTTAATCATAAATTCACACTTTCTTCAGGCGATTAAACAATGAGTGTTTATGAAATCAAGAAAAATGTTTTCCCCCCAGAGTTTTCTTTTCAAAGCCTTCTCTGTGCACTCTGACTAATTTAAAAAGAGCCCCATAGGGTGCTTATTTTTATACACATATATTACCAGAGTAGTTCCTGTTTTGGTTTAAATGTGTTCCTTCTTTTTAGCCAGATGAAAGAGAACCTTCTTTTAAAAGGACTTGTCTGCTGATCGTGTTTATTAGAATGAGTCTAAAAAAAGCTTCTGTTAAGAATTTAACTGTTCAGTTAAACCCTCTTGGCTATATTATTTGGCAGATTTTTTGTCCTTAGGTGGACTGTGTAACTGAAGTGCTCTTATTATACCCTCTTTCCAATCTGAAATTTGTGCCTTTCCTGAGGAATATTCTGAAGCAAATATGTTAAGAAAGGAGTTTTTCCTCTCATCAGTTGGTTTATTCCTTGGGCTGTTAGATGTGGGGGTGTCAGCGTTGTGGAATATGCTAGGCAAGTGATTTATCCTGTAACAGTTAAGGGGATAGTTAGGAGTGGCTTCTTCTAGCTATGGAGAAATGACATCTTGAAGGTTTTAGAGATGGTAGAAGAGTGAAGAGGAAAGGGCAAGGAAAACAGAGATAAAAGTAGACCCCAAATTTGGCCTGTGTCAGACTGGCATGCAACTATAAATTACACTTTTCCAATGAGAAATTTCCCATAAGAAGAACTTCTGGGAGGATACAGCAGGAGAAATAAATTAAAAACAAACAAACAAAAAATTGCTGATACATGCTAAATGTGGATGCACCTCAAAACATTACACTAAATGAAAGAAGCCAAACACAAAAAAGACCACATATGCCAGGAATGGATGGATATTTTATGCGAACAGTGTATTATGTGAAATTCAGTTATGTGGAAGATTTATAGAAAAAGCTTCTATTAAAAAAAAAGTGCAGCAATGGAAAGTTTTTTTTTTTTTAACATATATTGGTGCTAATAAGAGAAGCCTCTGCTTTTGCAATCAACTAACTCAGATTGTGACTAATATCTAGCTAGCCTGAAGATAGCCTCTGCTTCATTTAGGGAAAACCAGTATCTACCTAAACAAATGGATAAAAACAAGCTAATGGAAAGTCTGTCACTTTAGTCTCTTCAGAAAGTAAATGCAATTTGATATGCCAGTCATAACCTCTTTTTTAAAACAAACAAAAAAAACAAAACAAAAAAACAAGCCAAAAGAAAAAAAAGCCCTTCCATGACTAGAATATAGTCTTTTCAGGAATTTGGATCAGTCTAGGTTGCTATGATCTAAAAGTGATTGCATCATAAATTGCGTTGTCCTATGGGATTTCAACTATTGAATTCTAGATGAAGTATATCCAAATGCATGATAATTCATGTTTTTCCATAATCATGTTGAGCAACCATATGTACAATCCCTAAATTTATTTGTTTTTGTACTTATTTTTTGCAACATGAATGCTCCCTTGTTTGAAGAACTACCCAAGGTTAAAGGAATAATGGGAAGTTATACTGATGCATCTAAATGCCAATCTACTTTAAGACTTTAAATTCAAGTTTCAATAAAAAGGGCAAGTTGCTGTTTTTCCTGGAAGTGAAAATGAAGGCATGAGAATGGAAATGTTTAATTAGATGTTTACTTTATCAGGTATTTTGAGTATGAGCCGCTCTCTTTAGAGGAACGCATGGACACAGATTACTCAAAAAGGTTAAACCCAGCTTGCCTACTGTCTCAGAGCCTGGGAAGAATGGTTTGCAAACCCAGATCTTAGAACCTCAGGGAAAGAAATTACAACTCACTTAAAATTTAGTCGATTCTTCAAGGCAGATTTTACATATTAAACTAGTGCGCTGACTTTTTTTCTTTTAAGGTTAGAGAATTCTATTTGAGACAGTGTATACTTGGGAGAAAAAGGTGATTTTTAAAAAGTAATAGAATTTTGCCATTACATTATCAAAGCAATAGTTCTTAGATTTTTTGCTTCCATACCTGTTAAACCCCCAGAGTTGTTTCTAATTCAGTAAGTCTTGGGCAGGGCAAAATAATTTGAAATTTTTATCAATTCCCTGGAGTGATGTTGAGACTGCTAGTCTGGGAACCACATTTTGAGAACTGCAGAGAAGCCCACTAGCTCGAAGGAAGGGAAGGTCTACGTGCCCCATATTCAGAAAGTCCTAAGTCATATAGACTAGGATCATAGTTTGTAAGAACTTTGTATGATTCCTCAAGTTTGCAATTTCCCAAAGTTGATTCTTTTTGCTTGTTGTTTTTCCCTAGACCCAGATTAAAGCCTTAAAATGAAGTAGGTCTTTGGCAGCTGGGAAGCTTCTGGCAAAACTGACTCTGGTTGAGAGGAAAGGGAAGAGTTAGAGAAAGGAGGAAGAGGAAGAAAAAGGCCTCAGGGGACAGAGTGGATGGTTGGAGCTTAAAAAGAAGAAAGTAGGTGGAGTCACAGTCTTTTGCTACAAGGAAGGAAAGAAGATCTACGAGGAGTCTGGTTTTGAGAAGTGGCCCTGGGCTTAATAATAGAAAGGTCACTGAGAATTCCTGGAGGACAGCAGAGATCAGGTTCTACAGTACTGTGCTGAGATGGACACCAAACAGCCCTCCCCAGCGCCCCTTTCGCCTCCTCCATCTGACCTCCCGGCAGTCAGGGGCTCCCTGTTACCGGGGGAGAAGGAAATGCAGAGCTGACCAACGGCCCCTCTCGCCGATTTAGGTCAAAAGGGAAGTGATCTGGCGATTTTTACTACTTTCTCTTCTCTGTCCCCAGGGACAATTTTCATTCCAGGAAAATTATTTTATTTGGCAGATTAACGTTTTAATATGCCCTTTGATTCATTTTCCAGTGAACCTTTTAACAAATGTGGCCATAGATTCCAGGGTATTTTAGCCACGAGATTTTTCCTAATCTGCTTCTGGATTTTTAAAATTTTATTCTGTGTTCAGTGTTTCTACTCATCTTCAAATGGTCTCCTAATTTTATTAAGATTTTATTTCAGTGCCGGTTAGAAAAGGACACCTGCAACCCCTTTTGCCTGTTCAAAGCTCCAGTCTGGAGTCCATGACTTGAGAGGTCAAATCTGGTTGAGAATTAAATGAGGATGCTTCTAAAACGCTTAGCACAGTATTCCATGCAATGTTAACCTGCATGTTTATTGTTGTTGATAGGCAGTGCTTTAATCCTTTCACCTTCCACTCTCTCCAAATAATCTGAATCGCTTTAATAGGAGAACATCGCTGAATTTTGCCCCAAATCTAATTTCTAGTTCTTTTGTGTTTTCTGGAACTATGTCGATCTAAACCCAGTACAAATGTCTGAGTTTGTGCTCCTGGATTCATCCCTAAGCACTTCAAAGCAGAGGGGCCAAGGGGGAGATGGCCAACATCGGTTTGCTCTCTCCTGTGGATAACCAAAAAAGAATAAATAAATGCTTAAGTCTCCAGTTATAGAGATAAGCCCACATGTAAAGCTAAACTATTTAAATATTTAAATAAGAGTTGGGAACAAAAATAGAAGTCACTTCAACATTACCCCTTTTCTAATCCATCATCCTCCAGGCAGCCAGAGTAATCTTTCCAAAATATAAATCTGATCATATCACTTGTCTGCCCAAAATACTCCAAAGTAGCCCATGCCTCCTCTACCACAATTTTTTTTTCCCCACAAAATTTAACCCTCTTGGTGTAACCCTCTCAGCGTACACCAAGAGCAGGCTCCTCTTTTTCTTCTTTCCAAGGAGACCTAATCATGAACAGACTTCATAGGCTTAACAGAGTCCATTCATTCGGGCGGGCTCCCTTACCCTCCTTCCCCACCCCCACCCCAAACAACACAAAAGTAAATATACTGCCTCTGTTGCCATCCAGCAACACTCTACAAAGAGCTGCACTTACTGGTTAAGCTGTGAGTTTTCTGAGAGCGAGCATCAGGGCCAGCGAGCTGGTGGTGTTTGGAAATAGGCTCAAAATAAATATACCCTTAGCGAATGCAGCGAGCCCACTGGGCAGAAGTCTCTGGCCACCGAATGTGCCTTCAGCAGATGGAGGGCCCAGGTGGGGAACAGTACAGGAAGGAGCACAAATATTTGAACTGCACACAGCCACGTTGTTTTCTGTTTTACCACATTTTGTTTATCCATTCAGCCTTAAAAGGAGGTGACGCTCTCATACATGCTACATCTCAGACAAAGCTGGAAAACATCACGTTGATGGAAATGAACCAGACAAAAAAGGACAAAAATTGTACGACCTCATTTATATTGAATATATGGACTATATAAAGTCATAGAGTCAGAAATTAGAAATACAGAATATAAAGTCATAGAGTCAGAAATGAGAACATAGATCACAGAGCTTCTATGTGGAGTGTTGAGAAAGTTTTGGTGATGGGTGGTAGCGACGGCAGGATAACATCGTGAATGCAACGAACACTACTGAATTGTGTATTTGAGAGTGGTTAAAAGGGAAATTTTAGGTTGCATGTATGTTACCAATATAAAAATTAAAAAATAAAAACACTTTAGAACAGTACAACACAAAGAATGAATCCTGGTATAAAATAAGAGTTTAGGTAATAACATGATTGTAATAATATCAGTTAATCAATTTGACAAAAGTACCACACTAATGCAAAATGTTAATATTAGAGACAATTTTTGTTGTGGGGGAGGGGCTTGACTATATAAGTACTCTGCACTTTCTGTATGATTTTTCTGTAAACCCGCAACTGCTCAAAAAAAAAAAAAAAGATTCTAGGTGTTTCCCTAACAATAATTCGAGAATCCTGGATCATAAGGATGTGGTGTCAGAGACATAGAGCACAGTAAGGGTTCTTTGCAAGCAGTGTCAGAATAGAATGGCAATATGAGAGAATGAGAGAGCAGCATCCAAGCACATGAAAAAAACCCAAGCATAACCTAAAATGTGTCTACATAAATGGAAGCCAAGCAGAAAACCTTAACAAGACGCATGGGGATGGTACAACAATTATTTCTGAGCAATACCTCCTAGTCACTTTGGTCTTCTAAAAACATGTTTATCTACAAAATTAACTTACACAGTAATATAACACTTATGGCAACCAGAAAAAAAATTGAGCCATACAGTTAAGCACTTATCTTTGTCCCTCAAATATTGACTGCCTGATTTTTTTTTTTGCTTGGGCAGGCACCAGGAATCAAATCTGGGTCTCCGGCATTGCAGGTGAGAATTCTGTCTGCTGAGCCACCGTGGGCCACTCTTGACTGCCTGATTTTAAAGAACAAATAACCCTCTATTATCTTTCACCTGGCAAATTGCAGTGGTTTTGATTTGATTCATGTGTATGCATTTGCGTATTTTGTTTTTGTTTTAAATTTTCATTCTGTTCACATATATACAATGTAACATTTCCCATGTAAGAGTACAATCCAGTAGTGTTAATTACATTCACAAGCCTGTGCTTCCATCACCAGTATGCATTACAAAGCGCTTTTCCATTACCCCAGAAATTCTTTGAAACGCCCCCTTCCCCACCGGTCTCTGGTACACTACAATGTACTTTCTGTCTCTTTGAATTTGTATATTCTATTTATTTCATATAAGTGAGATTACACAGTATTTGTCCTTTTATGTCTGGTTTATTTCACTCAACAAGATGTCTTCAAATCATATGTGTTTTGGTCTGCTTCTTCATTTAAAGTCATTCAAGAAATATTTATTGAACATTTGCTATGTGCTGGACTTCTTCTTTGTTAGGTCGTGGGCGGGTGGGTTGGTGGGGGATGCTGCAGTGAGTGATAAAAGCTGCTTGCCCATAAAGACTTAGAAACTAAAAAAGGAGAGAGATTCGTAAGAATATGATATGTAGCAGAGCTGGGGTAAGGAAAAGCAGAAGACTATAAATATTTATTCAAGTTTAGAGGGTATAGCAAGGCTTGTTGTAGAAAGAAACAGTTATTCAGGAATAATGAGTAGAAATTAGCCAGATAAAGGGGAAAGGAAGGTGTTATCCTAGACAGTGGGTATAGCTTATAAAATGATAGCTTAACTCATTGCCATTGTGTGCATAGATTAATATTTTAGATGAGTTCCCAAAATGCAAGTTCATGAAGAAATGCAAAAAGTGACATTCAGTGACTTTAAATTTATTCCATTAAAAATATCATGCTTAATTCTGGTATTAATGCCTTTCCTGCTTTTGGCATGCTAGCTGTTATCTTTTTCCAAAAATATAGTGATAGCAGATGGTAATGTGATTTAAAAAAAAATCCTTGGCAAACAGGTTTTCAACCCTGTGCTGATCCTGAACTTTTACAAGTCCAAGAAATAGAGAAGTTGTTCCCCTACCTTACATAAAGTTTCTTCTTGTTTTTTTGTTTGCTTTCTACTCTCTCTCTCTCTCTCTTTTGATTTAAAAACACAATACTCAAAAAGTTGACAGTGAGCCCTGATTTATTTGTTAGTCCAGAGAAAATTATTCTAGTTAACATTTGAGCTGAGGGAAAGGAACATAAATCCCCAGTCTTCTGAAATTCTAGTTAGTTGTCTAACGGTTACCTCTACAGAAAGTACTTTCTGAACTGTTCAGCACAGTTTCCAAGGACCTGGCATATGCACTTTTATTTGCAAACATCTTTTGAAGCACAAGTTCACTTTCCGGATTTGTTTGGACAGATTTCCTCAGATTTATAATGTGGTGAGAAGAAATACTCTAGGTTTGGAAGAACTTCATAATAATAATATCAAATTTTCTGATGACAATACTAACAGCGAATATATATATATATATATATGAACACTTGGTGCTGGCTATGGGTACATAGTCTCTGTGGGGTATCCTATTTTATCCTCACCAACATTTTGTGAAATCTTCTGTTACTGAGGATGTTAGCTAACTTGGCCAAGGACAGCCAGCCAGGAGGAGAGCCCTGTAATTTGGCATGACAGCATGAGAAGGCATCTTCATAATTCAAAAACAGCAGAGAAATACTGTTTTTTTTTTTTCTTGTTAGGGATAGGATGACTAAACATTTGGAAAATGTTACATATATATGTCCAGAATTGAAAACTACTAGCAAGTAACATTAAGCATTATCTAAAGGTTTGAACTTCTTTTAAAGGTTGCAGTTGAGACTAATATTTATTTACATTTTTCTGAGTGCTCCCCACCCCACCCCATCAGCTAAAACAATATCTTAAATCCATTTCTCCCTTAAAGGGATGATTTAAGGTGAAAAACACAGAAGCAATAAAAAATCAGTGGGGAAAAAGCAAAACCCCACCAATATGTGGGTTAAACTTTCTGTTAACCCTATTCAAATGATTTTATAAAAACTTTCAGAAGGGGTCCAGTTGCCATTGGGAAGACAGTTAAATGGTAGTGGAGAGAATATGGGGCTTGAGAGACAAGCCTCAGTTCACATCTTAGCATTTTATTAACTTCATTATTTCTGTTTTGTAGATGAGCCAATTTAAGCTCAGACTTATTGGGGATCCAAGTCGTTGACCAGGATTGGGGGAGAAAAAGCTTCACTTGATTTCTAAAGCAATGCTCCAATGACTGGACTGATAAGAGGGATGAGCAGATCAGGTGACTAAGGTGGGTGGGGAGGGCATCCTAAAAGACCTTGTTTTAGGGTGTGTCATGGACTCACCTCTTGAGTTTTTATCTCCTTTTCTGTTTATTCATTTTCAGTTCTTATTCCAGTAATGTACACACAACTTAAAATTTCCCATTTTAAGCACTTTCTAATATACAATTCACTGGTGTTAATTACATTCACAATGCCAAGCTCTTATCTTCTTTCTGAAAAGACGTTTTGGTCTTCCAGTGAGGGAATTCCTGACATTTAATTTAAGCACAGACCTATCTGAACAGGCCTTTAGAGAAAAAAAAAAAAGTGTCTTATTTACCATTATTTTGATGCATTTATTTAAAGGTAATGCTTTCAAAGTCAAATGTCAACATTTTAAAAAGTTATTTCACATATATCCTACCTAATTATTATGTATTTAATTAAAAATAATCTAAAACTTACTTCTCTCAAATCCAATCTATTTTACATATTTCATTTAAACAATACAGGTGGCTTCTTTCCCCTGCTACCTTAAACAAGTCATACTTTTCCTCCCTCTCTATACCATTTGGCTTAGTATTATAACTAAATTAACAACAGCAAAAACTCAGATATATGACCAACTAAGCTCAGGGTATTTATTTCCATCGGTAAAGTTCAACATTGGTCTCTTGGAGCTTTCTCCTTCTGCCTGGCTCTTCTTCATCAGGGCTTTTTTTTCCTTCCTTTTTCCTTAATGGAGCTGTACCTGACACTCTTTTATGCCTTATCATTTTAGCAGGCTCACGCCTTCGTTCCAGTGTCTCCCCCCACTCCCACTCCCCCAAACTTCCACGCGCCGGGTTTCAAGCAAATCTAAATATCTACGTCCCATATATTCATAAAAGCTAAACTGCATTTTTATTTATTTATTTATTTTTGGTATAAGAATAGCAGAACGGTAAGGCATTTGGAGCAGAAAAAAGAAAACAGCATTTGGTCGTTTGTATACACGCTTTAAAATGCACTGTACCTACTTTTGTTTGCTTGAGCACACGCTGAGCGTTACAGGATCTGCGTTGTTTTTATCGTAACTGGCTTTCCTGCCGGCATTAAGCAGGGATTCAGGTAAGGTTCCCACTCTCTCCACTCCTAACTTACTGAAACAGCAACTACAAAGAGGCCTACTAACCTCTGATATATCCATTTATTTTGCAATTAAATGTCTACAATAGCCTCCCCCTACTCCAGCTCCAGGGGTGAGCAGAAACGGTTCCCTGAAGTTGGCAGCACGCCTGCAAGGGGACCTGGGCTCCCGCAGCCTGCCGCCGGGTCTTCGGGACAGCGCGCCCCGGGTGCCCCTGCCCTCCACTTTTGCGGCCACCTTCGACGCGGGTCCCCCCCAGCCTCACGCTCTGCTGCTGCTGCGCAGCCAGCCGCGTAGACCCGGAGCGGAGATGGGGTGGAAACACCGAGTAGCGAGGCGGGTAGTGCCGCGTACGTGCAGCACGACCCGAACAGCCTGCGCGCGTGTAGACACACAGCCCTAGCAAGAATTTTACCCGCATGGCAACAAGCCTCGGAGCAGGCGCACTCTTGCAGGAGGGTGCCCTGGCACAGGGCCTCGCGCCTAGGGCAGGGGGGCGGGGCTACGGGAGGGGGCGGAGCTTTCACACGCGCACCCTCGGATTCCTCTGTCTGTTCACACAGCTCCCCCGTCTCCAGCCGCCACTCGGGGTTTATTTGTTTACAAGCGGATTACGTCAGCTCCTCCCTCTCTTCCCTGTCTCTGGACCCGCCCCCTAGCCCCTTCCCGCCCCCTCCAGCTCCGAATCTGCATGCGTCACAATGGTGCGATCTCCGGATTGGCTGGAGCCGGCCGTCACGCTCCAGCTACGCCACTTCCTTCCTCTTGGCGCTATAAAATGTGCCGCACGGCGCCCACATCTCTTCGCCCCTCGAAGCTGGAAATGCAACTGTCTGGAGCTTCGGAACCTGCGGAGCTGGAGGCGGAGGCGGCTGGGGAGGTCCGAGCGATGTGACCAGGCCGCCGTCGCTCGCCTCTTTCTCTCTCCTGCCGCCTCCCGTCTCGAAAATAACTTTTTTACTAAAAAGAAAGGAGAAAAAAAAAAAAAGTAATCGTCTGTCCCCTCGTGCCCTCTCCTCCTCTCAGCCGTCTGCCCTGTGAGGGAGCCCGGGGTGGCCGCTCCGCCGTCGGGGCCGCTCCCCCGAGCCCCGGCCGCCCCGGGCCTCCCCCGCTCGCCGCCCCCATGCATCCCTTCTACACCCGGGCTGCCACCATGATAGGCGAGATCGCCGCCGCCGTGTCCTTCATCTCCAAGTTCCTCCGCACCAAGGGGCTCACGAGCGAGCGACAGCTGCAGACCTTCAGCCAGAGCCTGCAGGAGCTCATGGCAGGTGAGCGGGCCGTGGCGGGCGGGCTTCGCGGGGAGTGGTGGGGGCGGATTCGGGGCCCCAGGCCGGAGCCGAGCCTTCGGGGCCGCGGGACCTAGTCAGCGCTCGGGTCCCGCCGCGGGGCCGGGCTCGGCGCGCCTGGGGGCCGCTAAAGACGGGTCTGGGAGAGTGTTTGGGGGGTGCTGGGCCGAGGGCGCCCCCCGCTCTCGCCCGGCGAGCGCAGGGAAGAGGAAAACCGACGCACAACAAAGAAACTCTAACCCGTCGGGGCCGGAGCTGCGGCCCGAGGACCGTCTGCCGCTCTGGGGACAAAGGAGCCGCGGGGCTGGGGTGGGTTCGACGCGCCCTCCCCCAACTCCAACCGTTGCGGGGTGGGCGGCCAGGCCTCGGGGGGCGAAGCCGCGCCGCTGCCCCGGAGCCAGCGCGGGGCGCGGGACGGACGTGCCGTGTCCCCGCGCCTTCCCTGCTTGTCCATTAATCATCGCATTTGTCACTAGTACAGTTATAGCCCTGCCCAAAGTGTGGTTTAAGGTTGCTTATTTTTTTTTCCTTCGGGGTTAACCGTCCGGTGGTGCTTCTGTCTTCCAGAGTTGTAAACTCTATTGTGTGCAGCTGGGGTGGGGTGGGGAAAGTAAACAGGTTCCCGCCCGGCGGCCGGTGCCCTCGCTGCCCGGGTCTGGTAGATCGCCTGTTTGTGTCGGCTCGGCGGAGTGGCTCCCGGAGATTGTTTTGTCCCGTGCTGTGTTATTTGCAAAACCCCGTCTGCGCTTTCCCTGTCCCCTCACACGAACAGCGAGTGCGATCTTGAACATTTTTAAAAAGTTGGAAGTTTTCCTTCTTGCTCCTGAAACACGCCAGTTGAAAGAGCGAACTACCCAAGGCGCTAACTAACGATCTAAGCATTGTTTCTCTGTTCTTCTTTTCTTCTATAGAACATTATAAACATCACTGGTTCCCAGAAAAGCCGTGCAAAGGATCAGGTTACCGTTGTATTCGCATCAACCATAAAATGGATCCTCTGATTGGACAGGCAGCACAGCGGATTGGACTGAGCAGTCAGGAGCTGTTCAGACTTCTCCCGAGCGAACTCACTCTATGGGTTGACCCCTACGAAGTGTCGTACAGAATTGGAGAGGATGGCTCCATCTGTGTGCTGTATGAAGCCTCGCCAGCAGGAGGTAGCACACAAAACAGCACCAACGTGCAAATGGTAGAGAGCAGAATCAGCTGCAAGGAGGAACTTCTCTTGGGCAGAACAAGCCCTTCCAAAAACTACAATATGATGACTGTATCAGGTTAAGATATAGTCTATGGATGGATCATCTTATAATGGATGGATAAATTTGATTTTTGCTTTGGGTGGGCTCCTCTTGGGGATGGATTATGGAATTTAAACCATGTCACAGCTGTGAAGATCTGGCACAAGATAGAATGGTAAAATTTTTTTTTTAAGTGACAGTGCCATAGTTTGGACAGTACCTTTCAATGATCTAATAGCCTGTGAGTCCAAGTAAATGATCACTTTATTTGCTAGGGAGTGAAGTCCTACGGTGGTTTCAGTTTTTCTCCCAGATACTATACCTGATTTTTACATCGATCCCTTTAATGCAAATCTGTATTTCAAAGAATCTTTCTCTGCTGTAGATCTTGCAGAGGAAATTTGCACTATTACACTTGAAAATTGTTAATGTTAACCTTTTTGGCAGCTCAGTAGGAAAACTTAATGTTTTAAACACAATAGTACTGGAAATTTTATGACAAGACTTTTACCTAGCACTTAAGTATGTATAAATGTACATAAGACAAACTAGTAAGCATGACCTGGGGAAATGGTCAGACCTTGTATTGTGTTTTTGGCCTTGAAAGTATCAAGTGACCTGAATCTGCCATGGCAACAGGCTTTAAAAAAGACCCTTAAGAAGACACTGTCTCAACTGTGGTGTTAGCACCAGCCAGCTCTCTGTACATTTGCTAGCTTGTAGTTTTCTAAGATGAGTAAACTTCTTATTTTTAGAAAGTGGAGGTCTGGTTTGTAACTTTCCTTGTACTTAATTGGGTAAAAGTCTTTTCCACAAACCACCATCTATTTTGTGAACTTTGTTAGTCATCTTTTATTTGGTAAATTATGAACTGGTGTAAATTTGTACAGTTCATGTATATTGATTGTGGCAAAGTTGTACAGATTTCTATATTTTGGATGAGAAAATTTTCTTCTCTCTATAATAAATTGTTTCTTATCTTGGCATTTTAATCAATCTCTTGTCATGATTATAGAGGTTCAGCTAAAAGAAAGATTTTCCTCAGAAGACTTAGGTTCTATAAGCTATGTGAATGTCAGTTGCACACTGGTCATGCTGAAAAAAACATTTGATAAGGGATGAAAATGATTTGTGTATGCATATTTAGGCATTAGAAGAAACACAAGGGTAACACGGTTTTTAAAAATCTATGACCTTAAAACATGGACACAAATTCACAGGCTAATCTCATGAAATGAGAATGAGACAAAGGTAATATCTACCAAAAACTCATATTCGAAAGGACTACATTTCATTGCTTCCCTGTTGAAGTGAAGATGTAAATGTCTATTACATCCTGTTTTGAAAAGCAACTTTGCCCCGATGGATTCCTTGTTCAATTAGAAAATCCTGGGGCAGATGACCCGTAGTCTTAAAGAACAGGCTAATCACTGCAGAGGGAGATTGGTTGATTTTTGTTTTGCATCAGCTGCAAGATTTACATAAAAATCAGTAAGCTGGAATTCAACAAAAGGTATGTTTATGAACTTTTATCCTCAAAAGTTGAAATGATGACTGACTCATTTTCAGACTTTTATTTCAGAAAAATTTCAAACTAACATTGGGAATGCTGCTGGTGTGCCTTACTCCACTCCCCACATGATAAAAGGAATACTGGTAATTCTCTGGCTGGAGAGGATTATAAATCGTTTCCAATGGAAATTGAAAGTGGAATATTGGAGTTTTGCTCTGTCTGCACAGTTAAATAATTTACTTTATCGTGGCTTTTTTTTTGTATACATGTAAACAGGTTCACACTGGAAATATGGTGCAATCTAAAGGACTTCAAACCTGTGAGATTACATTCTGATTTTGTAGACAACACAGGATACAGTTAAACATAATAGAACCTATATAGGTATTTAGATTACAGGTGGTGTTTGTTGACTATATTGGCAGGCCATCTTTGGGAGTTAAAACACATGGAGTGGAGTGCCCTTGCGAAATGGTTTAGTCTATTCTGTGAAAAGGTACCCAGACCTTCAAACTTGAATTTGCAATAAAAACATGCTAGTATTCTAGATTCTATATGGTCTCTCTCAGATGCCACTATTACTCACCAACTGCATTTTATCTGGTAATTCCTTTGAAGCTATGTTGGTAACTGATGAAGCTAAGGCAAAGCAAGACTGATTTCCAGTCAGTTGAGGAATATATTTTAGTCCCTAAAAATTATGTCATTTGTTATCAAATGGAAAATCGTTCCTGAAGATTTGACATCAGTTTGTTACTTTTATGAGTTCAACAGGAAGAGAGCTTCTTAAAAGTTGAGTTTAGAATTCAGGTGATGTCTGCCATGCAAAGAGCTACTTGCATAGTTCCTCTTTAAAAGGCTTGCAAACAGCAGTCTGAGTCCAGCTGTTTCCTGTGACTAACCTTATTCCCCTAGACAATAGAGCTGAGCTTAAGACTGCAGTACAGTAGCCATTTGATAAATCTTGTTCATTGCTTCTGTGGAATGTTTTGCCTAGCTATTTAGACAAAAACATTGGACTGTCTGTTGTATGTACATGCACATAAGTGCCAGGTCTGCACATGTGTTCATTTATGCCAAGTGTATACTTAATAGGTGATATTAAAAGTCTGAGTTAAAAAACAGTCAAACATCATTCTAAGAAAGGCCGACTGCTCTCAAAATTATTAGCTGCCATGGGCATCAGTAATCATAGTTATTGGCAGTATGTTTCTGAGAATTGTTACTTTCTGAGGTTTATTTACATTTTTGCCAAATTTAAGTAGAGTCTCTTCCTCTAATGTTGAAGTAAGGGTTAAGATGGATTGTATAGCAAGAATTAATTGGACTTCATACAGGATAATATAGCTGTCTCCCCCTGTGATCTGGAATGGGGATCATAGGTCTTAACCTTAATTTGCAATATTTCTGCACCGTAGACTGGAAAGACTGTCAGAAGATTGATTTTTGGTACATTTGCACAAATGGTCACTAATATCTTTAAATTGCAAGTAATTTTATTTTGTATGGGTGTTAGGAATCGTGGAATTAGCCTTCAAGTAAAGAGAGCAGTTAGTATTCCCGACATCTAGTGTTGTCTAAAGTTTATCATGCTTCCTTTAACATTGGGAACAAATCTGCTTTTCGACTTTTACCTCTGAATTTTAACATTTCTCATACTCTCTCACTTTCCCTTTTAAAGAAAAGTATGATAATCAAAATTTTAAGAATACTGGAAGTTTAGAAATATTCAGTTTCCTGTTTTCATCCATATTTCAGATGATAACCAGCAAGCTGCTATTGACAAACTGTGGAGAAAATTTATGAATAGTATATATGTGTGTGTGTGTGTGTGTGTGTGTGTGCACAGGAGATTTGAGAGAGTGTGTCTTGGATTGTCTGAATAGATTTCTTATTTATCTGAAGGTGTGCAGACTACAAATAGTTTCGTCTCATCACTGTCTCTGCAGTTGAGCTTTAGTAGATGGCTGCTGTCACAATATGACTGATTTGTTTTTGAGGTTTGGAGCATTAGATAATAGTATAACAGCATGAAAAAAATTTTCATAGTAAAATAGTTTGTACTATTAACCAAATCAAGCTGCTTAACTGAGTCCTTAAATCATTTATATTAATAAATGTTACTATGAGTAGACCACAGAAATTTATTTTTGTATGTCATTAGTTTTAATCTCTGGATGTTGTATTTTCATCTGAGAATAGCGTAAGGTGAAGGAACATTGTTAAACCAAATGTTAAATTTGGTAGCTTTGTGATGCAGCTAAACAAGTAAGCCTTCGATTTTATTAATAATGAGCATTGGCACCATTTTCTCAACAGGTTTATATAGTATAATTAACACCCCCTTTTTTTTTAACTGCAGTTGTAACTTGATTTACTGATTTCTTTTGGTATAGTATGCTGTGTCAAACAGAAATAGCAAAATGATAAGGTTTCCATTCATAACATTCTAAATTACTTGTAAAAAATGCTTCTTGTCGTTTGATGTTGAATAATCATACAAGGAACATTTTGGAGTTCAACTATTGACTTTTATATGAGCCTTTTCATCATCCTTATCATTTTAGTGCTGAAGAATGCAGCATTCTCCTGGGAGTTCTATGTAATTATAGAGAGTACTGATGCTGAAGGATGAAATGATTCAAGACTAGGGTTGAGGGAAATGAAAAACTGGAAAAGGTTTGATGATAAAGAAAAATTGATTTGCTGTGATCCTAGGTGTAAATCAAAAGGTATTTCTGCCAGCACAATTTTTGGCAGAGAGTTCGGTAATCACTCCAGTAGGGATTCTGTACTTCAATGAATCTGGGACAAAGTCTGCAATCAATTTGTTTTTGTGAACATGCAGGTCAAAGTGGTAGTGCAGGTTTATGTCCTAAGTGAAGACTGGGCTTGAGGGAGGAAAGGATGGGCAGCATAAATAAAGCATACTCCTCAAGATATTTTTAAAGAAATTCAAATAACAGTGTTTATGCTTTTGTCTCTCTATTTTATAAAGAGAGAATATTTTTAAGCTAAACCACTTGAAGATTATTCTATCTCTTTCCTGTTACTTTTAAGTTGTAAAGGCCATTTGTGACTCCATTCCTGGTGGTAGAAGGTTGAGTAAGTATAGGACAAACACTTATCATCACAATGGGGATCAGAAAAAACAGCTGAGTCAACCTGATTCCTGTATTTGGAGAATATTACATTAAACATTATCACTTCCAAATGATTAGAAGACATTTTCACCCGTGGGTCAATATACTTTCAATAATTTTATTATGTTATGTTATTGGTTTAAAGTATTTTTGTATACGTTTTTATGTTTAGATGCAAAGGCAGGTGGTATAGTTTACAAATTATATGATACACTGAAAATTTTATTGATAGGAATGTATGATCAAAAATGTTTAGAAACTTTCTTTAGGTTATACTAAAGTGGATGGGTGCGCTCCCAAGAATAAGTCATAATTATCACGTTCTTCCTTTAAGTGATAAGCCTTGAAGCAGTTGCAGCAATCCAGAGGATTGTCTTGTCTAATTTTAGCTTATCTGCGTTAGTCCTTAGTTGTAAAATAAAGAAATCTTCTTTTGCAGCAAAAGATATCTAAAGTTTAGTATACCAACTGAAAATATGCATGTTCCTATACAACTTTATACTGCTATGCGCTGAAACTTATTTAGATCAGTTGCTGTCTAGGTACTGAGCTAACGTTTGTAAGACTGATGATTAAGTTATTTTAGTGATTATGGTTGAACCAGAAGTCCCTGTTTGTTCTGGGCCATACCTAAATGTTTAGAAGGAAACGATGACGAACAAATTGGACTTCATTTGAGAAGATTCTGTAAGGGGGCATGGCCAAAAATGTTCAGACTTGGCAATTGAGCCATAAATAGGATTGAATGCATTTTCTAGCCTTCTTGATTTATGGCACTTTTGTCACTTCAAGTCAATAGACTAAATGGAGTTGTATTTCCTATAAATTGTATCCATGAGCCTTCCAGTTACCTTGTTTGACCTTCTGAGTGAGGTTGCAGGTAGGTCAATATTTTTTAATTTTCATTTTATGGATAGAAAACTGAGGTTTTAGAGAACTTTAATTTGTCCCAAAGCTAAGCAGCTAGTAAATAACTAATTCATAATTTGAACTCAGACTTTTCTACCCCCAGAACCAAGCTCTTAATCATCGATATATTGTGTATATATGGTGTATAATTTGCCATGTTTCACATTGTTTAAACATGAGTGTTTTAACTTCGCACTGCTAGTTGGCTGTCTGGGTATTTACAGCCTGGGAACGCTTTCATTCTCTATGCCCAGGAGGTATATACTGTCTTTTTTTAAAGCTGGGCCTCTTTCTTTAAGAGACAGTTGGGATTTAGTAATACTAAGCTTGGGCACAATAAAAGAATGAGTTGGAATCCTGATCTGTATTTTTGACTTTGGTCAAGTTCACTTGGCCTCTCTGAGCTCATCACTTCATATGTAAAAAAGGGAATAATAATGCCCACCTCATAAGTCTGTTGTCAAGGTCAAATAAACATAAGGAAACAGCAATGAATGGTGGCATTTTTGGAATTTGGACACTACCATCAAGGTCAACTGAATATACCAGAATTGTTTTTTGGATTTTTGAAAATTTGATGTCAGTGTGATTTTGTTTTGAGTTTCTTGAAAGTCTGCTTTAGCCAGTAGCTCCAAGGAATATACTCGTGTTTTGAAATATATAGGAAGGAAAATGAACTATCCCCATTCCCCCTTTTTTAAGGGTACTGATAACTCAGGCCTTGCATTTTTAATTTTAGACTTTACTGAGCTGGATCCTTAAAAAATTATGGTTTTCAGAGCTTTTTTTTTTTCAGTTAAGAACTAAATAGAATGAATCCTTCAGATCCTTTGTCTGTATTGAAGACCTTAAAATGTGAGAAGGCTGAGTAGTACTGAACATGTGTAAGAAAAGTAGCCCAGTTTAAATCGCATTTGCATCCATTATCTTGTTTAATCCTCCCAACAACTCCTTGTTGTATAAAGTAGGTTGTCTTCTCCCGGGATTTACTGTCCTTCAAGCCATTTATATTTGGCCATGGGTTTGTAAGAGATTTCAAACAGTGGTTTACAAACAGAATTTAGTGAATATCGGTCACTTCTTATCTAGGGCGGTGTGGCTACTTATTTACTGCAAAGAAAAGCAGGCATTTTTTTTTTTATCACTTTGGGTTTGGACTTCTTCTTGTGATGTAACCTGATGCAATGTTTGTTTGAATCACTAATATCATTTATTTTCTTTAGTCATGTATGAGTCAGTGACCATGGGTTCTTTTGGTTCAAATGCAAGTCCCTTTTACTGTGTGAAGATACCCTCTTTGAACAGCTTGCCAGAGTTGTATAGCATTACCACATACCTCAAGGAAGTAAATACTCAGCCAGCAAAGCTTCATGCTAATTTATTTGGCAGTAGTATAGGAAACAGTAAGCCCCATTCTTAAAGGAGACTTCAGAGACTTAAGACAAAATTCCCTTTGACTCTTTCAGAAGTCTTAAAGCCCCTGTGTGGTTCAGGCCCTCCCTGCTTGGAGTTGTGTGTAACCTTTTAAATCAGTCACTTTGCTCTTCTAATGTCTATGGTTGTGATGTAAGAATAAGAGTTTGAAACTAATTAAAGTTTACATGGCCAGTATTGTCAGAACCATTATCCTTAGAGACAGTAGTTATGGTTATAGAGTTAGAGAGGGGTGCCTGTGTGATATTGGAACATTGAATAACAAGCTCTTTTCCCCTGACTTCCAAATTCTTGCATTTCCCCCACTACCCTTCCTTCAAGTCTCCTGGGGGCCTTTCTCATGGTTAAAATATGAATGGTGTTTCATCCTGTATCTGACGCATTCATTTAACAAATACATGTTGAGTCTCTTTATGTAGCAAGTACTGTGCTGAGCCCGGTAGGTATCACTTGAGGGCCTTTGAACTTAATGGGAGAAAGAGAGAGTTATCAAACATATGCAAAAAATGGATCTGAGACACACTATGAAGGGAAAGAAAGTGAAATGGTGGTGTAAGAGCTACAACAGGGGGGCTATGACTATTACAGCAAGGTTTCCTTGAAGAAGGGACACTTGAACTGAGTTCTGAAGGATGAGTAGGGGGTTGAGGGAAGAGGGAGCAGCAAAACAAAATCTGGCTGGAGGATACATGGTGCTGGAGGATACATGGTGCTAGGAGGGATTGAAAGAAACACTGTGTGCCTGGGGTGGAGGGGAACTATGGGAGGGAAGACAAACCTCACATGGCCTCATAGGTAAAATGTCATATCATTTGATGAATTAATCAACCAAACCGATGCTTGAAAGTAAGGGGGTGCTAGTAATAATTAAACCTAAGCTATAAGAAAAAACCAGGACATATGGTCACCCCACTTGCAGGCTATGTCAAGAATATTATTCTCTGAATAGAGGTTTGGCAACCAGCCGTGTGTCTGTCAAGGAGTTGATTGTGTCAAGGAGTTAGAATACTTTATCCAGTACGAAAGAAACCAAACACCTCAAAGAGTGTGTTTTTTAAAGATAACAGTGTAGGTTTCATAATCTGTTCTTGTATAGCTATTAATAATTTTTTTCTTTTTTTTTTGTGAAAATAGTGTATTCTTTTTTTCTTTTGATTGGGGGAACTTTTTTTCTTATTAAGGACCATTCAGTGTTTGAAAGGTTTAGAATGGGGAGTTGGGTTTTAAGGTATGCTACCAGATTAGAGTCACAAACGGCATAATTGAAACATCTTGAGAATTTTCCATATTTTTCTTTGTTCTAACATTTTCATTTTTGCAAACAGTTTTTATTTAAGTAGATATTTTTGAAAATTTTCTAGGTTTATGTTTTGAGTGTAAGTTCCTTCTGGATGTAACTTTCAAGGTGGGGCCACTTAAATTTCCTTTCTTTTAATAGAGGTGAAAATTGTATAGAATGAAATGCATAGAGTTCAGTGAATTTTGCACACCCATGTCAGACACACCCCAATAAAGAAATAAGGCATTCCACCCACCCCATAGAATTTTCTTCTGGGGCACTTAAAACTTGATTAAAAAATATAGTTGTGGAGCTAGTCTTCAAATTAGAAATAAGTTTTTTTCCCCTCTCCTATAAAGAAAACATTTTTATTTTCTAACTTTATATTTGCTTCCTACACATGTGTCAGGGGTTACTTGAAACATGAAACAAATTGTCGCCAGAAGAAACCATTGTCTTTCAACTAGTTATGATTTAGTGGTTACTAATATAGTACATCCCTTCCCAATTTGCTATGGCTTTTGAGTTCCTTAAAGTGAGTCGTAAAATCTGAGTCATATCCCCGTCACTGGCTCACAGCCTTACCCAGGAGTGCCTGGTGCTTATACTAATAAGCAAAACTAATACTTGGCCTTATACTAATAAGGCCAAACTTTAGAATCTTGGTCAATCCAAAATGATTGGGATAATGCCAAATTCGCACAATATCGTGCCCCTCCCCCCCTTTTTCCCTTTTAGCCATAGTGATTATGTTGCTATAATAGGTGTTGCATATAAGAAAAGAACAACTGCCAGGTCTGTATATATAACCTTAGCCTGGAGCAAAATCCTCAGCTCCAGCTGCCAAAGAGCAGTTAGAATATTGACCTAAATCACAGCACAATTAGTGGCAAAATTGATTGAACTCAAGAGTGGTGTATCACCTTCTTTAAAGACTTTTAAATGCAGAGAGGGAAAGACATCCTAAAGAAACTGTTCTTAATGATTGGGTCTTAGAGGGGAATTGGAGATGGGGCAGTTCTCCATGATTGAAGAAAGGGGTTTACTGCTTTTTAATTTAGGTTTAGGATTTTGATTTTGATCCTGAAATCCAGGTCTTGAATTAACTGTTTTTCTCGATAAGGACAATGAGTTCTGCTTTAGCAGCTCCTCTGCAGCCAAAGCAGCGGTGGCTTCTGCATTGGGGTGACAATGGTGGGTGGTTTACGGAGGACATTTCTTTGTCCCAGTGCAATAATCCCTCCCATTTTAGTACAAGCTGTACTTTTTGTCTACTCTCTATTTTAGAAAGAATTGCAAATCAGTGAAATGTAAGAAGGGTTAAAGCTGATTTGTTTAGTGGTAAGACTTGTCAGTAACATATTTCCAGTTGGGGAAGCCTCTACTCTGATTACATATACATGTTAGCTGTAGATCCATTTCTCATTTTTAAAAAGAAGTTTCATGTTTATTTTATTGCATGCATGTTGAGAACATTTTTCCTTCATTCTTAGGTCAGTTATCTCACTGGCAAGCCTTCCCCAGGCCGCAAACAGCCTTGGGCCCCCTGCTCTGCCCTGATGCTGCAGGCATTGGCTGCAGATTTCATGAGTGCAGGACTGTGCTAAGCACCTGTGAGTGGCCCCTCACTGACTCCTCATCATCTGGGTAAGAGCAGACCTTAGTTTTTAGTCATCTTTTTCTCAAGAAAACTGAGGTCTATGGCATTAGATAACTTTCCCAAAGCCATACAGCCAATACGGGCCGATTTGGGAATAGAATCCCACGTTTACCCGGGGTCAAGTACCAGCTCATAACATATATATATATATATAGCCTCCCTAAATACTGATGTCTTAGGTCTTTGTATTGTAATTGTATGAGTTCATGTCTGATTTGCCCATTAGAGAAGTCAGGAGGTCCTAGAGCAGAATTTTAGAAGCTGCTTAGATGAATCTTTTCTTTCATAAATATTTATTGAGCACCTCCTATGTGTCTGTTGGAGACAGGAGTGAACCAAACCGATGAAAATCCCTGCCCCAAGGGAGGGAGTTAAACAAGCAAGTAAAACATCTGTATCAAATGGGGGGTAATGGGTGCAAAGGAGCAGATGGCTGTGTTAGTTCTGTGAATATTGCCCCCTGCCCTTGTTCAAGGTAGCATGGTGGTCCTGCAGAAAAGGGAGTTTTAACAGTGCTGGGACAGGGAAAGCATGTTATTTTAGGTAAAATAGAGCAGGCCACACTGATAAAGTGACACTAGGGCAGAGACTTGGAGGAGATGAGGGAATAAGCCTAAGCGATATCTGGAGAAGAAGCATTCCATTCAAATAATTGACTGAATTCCACAATCCTTCCAGTCTCATTCCTCCTCATATACTTAATTTTAATTTGGCATTCTCTGTCAGTCTTTATTATAATGTCAACTCACCTGCTTTGATAATATCAACTCACCTTCTTTACGGCAGTTGTTTTTCCTGAACTCGTTTTACTTGTTTATGATTATTGCATGCCTCAGGAATCAGCACAATTTTATTACTGGAAAATCCAGTTGGATTTTTTTTTTATCTCCACTTTAGAGAGGATGGCAAATCATAATAAACAGGCTGATAAAAAGACCTGAATTAAAGCAAAAAGAAAAAGTCTAATTTCTTTTCATTCTGCATCCAAAATAAATATAAGAGTTGACATTTAATATAATGATACAGAATCAGCAAGATGCTCAACATTTTGCTAGGTTGTATAGCAGGGTAAGCTAACAGATAAGCATTTAAAACAAAAAGGGTTTCTTGCTGACATTTAAATAACTGGAAAATTTGTTTATCCATAACACCTGTGCCATGCCAGAGACCTGGGTTTGATTCCTGGTGCCTGCCCATGTTAAAAAACAACAACAACAACAACAAAAATCCACCTGTTTCTTATGAAATCTGCGATTGCAGTACAAAAATCTGTTATCATTTAGTGCCCCTGGCTTTTCTTCTATAAACCTGATGATAAAAGCAAAGGTTCATTACCTTTATCATACAGTCACTCAAAAATCATGGAACTCTTACCCTTTTCAAGGGGCTGACTGTATCTGGTCTATTCTGGAATTGCAGAAAGTCCCTGGTGTTTAAGATGTTAAAATGGATATTTTTCTGTGTTCACTTTCCTTATCAAAGATGGATGAAAACATACTTTCTTAAATATATGTCACTATGAATTCTCCATCCCTGCTGCTCAGCCCACCAGGTAAGACTCTCTCCTGAACAATTTGAAAACTTGCTATATCCAAGACTAGTTTGTCTTCCTTTGTCTATGTAGTAATCAAATGAGCACTTTTGGCATTTCCTGGTTAAATCCAAATCACTATCATACGATTCTCCCCCACTCTGATAGTCTGAGCAAAGCCAAAAAAGGAGCTGAAATCTTTCTGATTTTGAGAAAAGACCCCTCTCAAATCCCCCAAATACATATTAATCAGTTAATTCTGGCCATCTGGCTGAAAATGGCATGGATGAGGGAGGGGTTATTGGGAAAGGAGAAGGGAATAAGTAAAGTGGGTAAATGCACTCTGAAAAACAGTAGTGGTATGTAGAATTTCATGAAAAGTGACATTTTATCCAAGGCAAATCTTTACCAGAGATGTCATAACATCTTTTGGATCATTTAAGTAGCCATTTTAAACCACCCCCACCACCAACTTGTTCTTATAAATGCTGACTAATCCTGCACTGTCTAATTATCCAAAATGCTCTTCAACAGCGATATACATATTTGCTTTATGACAATAGGGCCACAACCAAAATTCCCTGATGTTAACTTTGGGAACACAACCAAATGAAACTCAGTACCATGGATACAGATAGCTATTATAGCCTTGTGAATCTGCTAGTCATATTTGTTGCAGTAATCTGTGGCATCTCTCCCAGAATATTTCTCAGATTCATCAGTGTGTATCAAAGTGCATCTTATTATCAAATGTTGGCTCTGAGTCTCTGGCCGAGAAAGGTGTGTTTTTACCATTCAGTTTTCATGAGAAAAATCCTGCCTTCATTTCTTGATGAGTGTCCCTTTGTTTTGTTTTGTTTTTCCCTTCCACCTACCCACACTGAACTTGTCAAGTTAGATAGGGAAACATTCTACTGTTTAGAATAAAATAAAAACATCTAACTGGGTGGTAGAACAAACTTATTTTTAAGCTTAGTCATTTGGTATAACACTTTGGGTTAGGCAATAAAGTGATGATAAAAATGTGAGTGAAAAAGGAGTTAGTTGACTGTCCTATAGTTAAAAAGTTCTAGCATATTATTAGAGTAAAAAATGTGTTTCAGCACCTTGAGTGCAACTCTGTTGTCTAAGGATAGAAATTTATTCCAGGGGAACAAAACACAGACTTGGGTATGTGTGGGTGTGTTAGATCTCTGTTTGCTCAGGGCTGAGACATTGGAAAGAGGAGAAAGTAAGTAAATTCTTCAAGAAATGGTGCAAAAGGAGACTCTATACATCCATTTAGGTGTCACATGTATGCATAGGCCATTAGATCAGTACAGGGAAAGAAATGTGATTAGTTTGGTCGTTTTTTGTTGATAATGTTCTATGTCATTTCTTCTGATCCCTGGTTTTGATGAAAGAGAGGAAGAAAACATATTTCCTGTACCACTCTTGTCGTTCCACCAGAAAAAAATGTCCCTGTGTGCATGAAGTGCAAAACCTCATCCTTTTATTTTAGACTCACACACATGACAATTTATGAACCAGTCATGTAGGTTTTTCATAAGCTTTTCAAATCATCAACCTTTAGGGAGCGCCGGCAGTGTGCAGGGATTTGCTTTCACTGAAATTAAGTTCTCTTCGTGTTGGATTCAGGCAGTATATAAGTGAGGCAAGTGGCTGACCAAGCACCAGCTGCACTTAGTGGTGAAGTACTAAAAGCTACAACATTAAAAAAGGATGAAGTTGCACACTGAGCCTTACATCCCCGAAAGGGGTAAGGTTAAAATGCCACATAGACACTTTGATCTTGATTAAATGCTCATCTATGAGTTTAGCACCCCTGATGTCCTATGTCTAGGTCATATTTTGGACAATTGAATCACACTATGGAGATGGGACTACAGGCACTATGGAGATGGGACTACAGGCACTGGTACTTTTCAAGAACTCCCCAGGACATTCCAAGGAGCAGCTAAGTTTGAAAACCTATGCTCTGTCTGGACTGAGCCAGTGTTCTTTTTAAGAGCAGTAAAATGAATCAGTAAGCCCATAACTTCTCTAATTAAAAAACATTATATTCAAACAAACAAAACAAAACAAATTTCTAAAATGGGCTTGTCCTCCCCTTTAACCCCTTCCCCCAGCTTGGCACATTTCAATTCTGCTTTAATGTGGTGTGGCATTCCCAAATCCACCATTTAAAAGAAATTCTTTCCCATCAAGATGGTGGAGTGAGAAACTTCAGGACTCTGTTCCCACACAGAAGCTTTGAAAAACCAGCAAGAACCGCAAGAAACGTCTTTCTCAAAGGTCCAGAAAACAAAGGACTGCAGGAACAGGGTGAGCCTCGAATCAAGAAAAGGGTACATCAAAGTGGTGGGACCTCCTGATGCCATGGCTGGCCCCACCTGAGACTCACTTGTCCCAGAACTTGCCCAGCCAGTAGAAGGGGCTCGCAGAGCTCTCCTACAGGACACTAGGAGAGCAGTCAAGTGGATGCCAAAGGCAAAGGATTGCTGCCTATAGGGCGGGATTGCTTGAGGAAATGGCTTTCTAGACAAGAGGGGACATTCCTATCCTTGTAAATGGGGGAATTCCTAGGGACAAAGGTGCGTGCCTCAAACAAGAACATGCAGGAAAGGACCTGGGTGAGGCCTCTGAGTTTTGGCCTGGAGCTAGTCTCTAAATTCATTGTCTGGATAATCTCTGAGGGAGAGGGCAGGCCCACAGATCTATTTGCAAAAATGGGGAAAGGTATTTTCTTTTTTCCTTCTAATTCATTTTGTTGTTGTTGTTAGCTCCTGACATTCAAGGAAAACTTTGTCATTAGCACTTGCTGGAAATTAAATATCAAAGCAAATGATATTGTTACAGACTTAGGATATTAAATTTAAGTCCAAAAGAGAATATCAGAGAATATGCAAGCTCATAGAGACAAAGTAGAGTACAAGATATTAAGGTTGGGAGGTAGGGCAATGGGGAGTCAACGTAATGAAAGTGTAGGGTTTCTGTTTGGGGTGAAGGGGAAGTTCTAGTAATGGGCACTGTGGGGGTGGTGGTGGTCCTGCAACACTGGGAATGTGTCAATCCCACTGAATGGTGTGCTTGAGAGTTGGGTTGGAAGATTTATGTTGTATATATGTTCCAACAAAGATAAGTCAGTGAGACAATGACAGTTACATGCAATACATGATGCCAGATGGAATCTATGAATGGAGGAGAAAAGACTCAAAGGACATCATGGGAACGCAAGAAAAAATTGGAATATATAATGTAAACTTTATGAAAAGGCTAAATTTCTTGAACTTGATTATTGCACTTCAGGTGAAGTGTATATCCTTGTTTGTAGGAAATGTACATGGAAATATTATGTGCTCAAGGAGTATGATGTATGTAACCTGCTTTCAAAGATAGATGGTAAGTAGGAGGTAGACAGATGGTGGATGGATGGATGAATGGATAGATAGGTAGATGACTGATAGTAGTTTTTGGGATAGTGGGTGTAATATAGAAGCCCTCATTACAGGCAGGACTATTACCAGACAAAGGCAATGGATTCTTTTGCCCAATGCACTCTAATGACCAACTCCTGAGACACTGGGGTTTCAAAGAGAGAGTTTTTTACTAGGCACCTAGTAGGAGATCAGGTGGTCTAGGGGCCTAAAATCTGTCTCCCCAAACTACAGTAATTCTGATAGTTTTATTACAGAAAAAGATGGTCAGGGTTTAGGATAATGAGCACAGTAGCCCCACATGATATAATTAGAAGTGATCTAATTATTGAACATGCACAGATTGATTACATGCTTAGTCATAGAATGTATGTAAGAAAATGGCAGAATTATGTACAGGTGACTTGTAGGTTAACATTTTAGTTATTACGCATGTCAGGCAGGCCTATTTTGGTTAGATCTAGTCTTGGTTATCAAGGTTACTTTGGACTTGGGGTGGGTTAGTTATGGGCCAACCCAAGACCTTTCATTAATAAACATTAGGGGCTGTGTTTAGTGATTGCAAGAGTCTAAAGTTGAAAAACTGGATAACTGGGTACAAATGGAGGTTAGTCACAAGGTTTTTACAGTCACAGGGACAAAAGGGCTGCACAATCATTATCAGAGATCAAGGCAGCTGGATTACAATTTAGAGATTTCAGGAATTTCCCTCTGTCTACTCCAATATACCAAAAAACCAAGAGGGCTATTTGTAAATTGATTCAGTAATCAAAATCATCCCTTAAATCGTGACTTCTTGGTTATAGGGCTGCCCTGGGACTGGCTGGCCTGGGTGGATACTCTGCCCACACAGGACTCTGATTCATGTGTGCTTGAATTCTCTTGCCTTCGTTTGGCCATTATTCAAGTTTGGTCCTTAAAATGTCTAACCAAAAATATGAACAGTGCATCTCAACCCCTTTCCTATAAGTAATAATGCTGAAAGTTCCCATTTCCATGTATGTGTGTAAAAAGTTAACCATTTACAAACACATACCTAAGATTTCAGACAGGGTCAACCTGTTCCTTGAGATACAGATTGACCAAACTCCCTCCTTGTGGCTTGATGGAATCCAATGACATCCTCACGTCTTTGCAGATTTCCAGAGTGCTCCCCTGAACTCTGGCCTTGAGCCTCTCCCTTCTTCTGCTGAATTAGTTCAGCTTGGTGACTGTCTCATCAGTCTGTGGGAACTGTCCTTTTTGATACTACCCAATATTAACACCTTACTACGCCATCTTCATCTCCACAAGGACTCAGTCCTACAGGGCAGCTCTTTGTGCAACCAGCTTCACTGAAGGTGTGCAGAGACAAAGGAGGCCTAAACTGCAACAACACTGATGCCTTGAATTATTTGGACATTTCTAAGGCTCTGGTCATTTCTACGTCTCAGGCTCCAGTCCCTCCCTCTCTCCTTTCCCTTTCCCTTCCCCCACTCTCTCCTCTCTCTTTCCCTCTCCCTCACCCCTTTCCTTTCCCTCTCTCCACTCCTTCCCCAACCTCCCCTCCCACCTCTGTCTTCCTCTCCCCTTTCATCTCCCTCCCCTCTTCCCTCTCTTTCCCTCCTTCTCCCTTTCTTCTCAGCTTGGTCTTTCAGTAACAAAACTGAAATTCTTAATGGAAATTAGGGAGTGCAGAGCTGAGACTCTCCCTTTTTTTTTTCCCTCACCAAAGGATAAACAGTGTTTTCCTTTCTGCAATCACTTGGTGAGAGAGCATAGAAAGACAAGTAATGAGGAGCAGAGAAGATGGTCTTCAGGTTAGGAAGAAATACTTCTGAGATACCTGCATTTTCACAGTCACCCAAAGAGCGCCTGAAGGGCTGGAGAGTGTCATTTCAAGCACAAGCTCTGGAATCAGAGCTTTCCTGGTCGAATCTCAGCTCAAACACTGCTGGCTGGTGCCAACAGGTAAGGCAGGCAGGCATGTTTTCTAAGAGTTGCAGTTTCCCTGTCTGTGAAATAAAGCTAATGATATATGTTCACAATCTCCAGTCCTTGACTCTGAAATTCAACCTCTGAAAACAGATTTTTTGAAAAATATAGGTTTGGCAAAAACAAATTTGGCAGCGACACCTGACCTGTCCTAATGTGACGCTATCATATAGTCTTTCTACTTCTGTGTCTGTGTGCACACCTTGCTGCGGGAATGCTAATGTGTTTAGGTCGCAGCCCGCAATTCCTACTGTAAGGTATAAGTCCCAGATTGTCTTTATAAAATCTAGACAGTTTTGAATTCTGAAGCAAACCGGCTTAATTTTTTTTAATTAATATTTTTATTGGGGTGCATATACATGATACTAAACATTTCCCCTTTTAACCACTTTCAAGTATAGAGTTCATTGGTGTTAATTATACTCACAGTGTTTTGATACCATCATCACCATCCGCTACCAGAATGTTTCCATCACTGCAAATGGGATCAGTGTACATAACTCCCTATTCCATACTGTCACCCCAGCCCTTAGCACCCTGTACAGTTATTTCTTCCCCATCGTGACTTTCCCCATCGTGGTTTCAATATATCATGGGTGGGCATAAGAAATTAAATGGGAATTTGGGGGGAATATTGCTGAAGCCACAGACAAGGTGAACAGACAAGATGAAGGGACTACCCGTATGGATTTTCAGGCCAGCAAAAACATTTTTAAAAATGTTGCAATGTAAAAGTAATGGGAAAGGCAGCATCTGCCAATCAAGTGGCAGCTAGAGAGTTTCCTGAAACCCTGAAAAACAGTTTTTATGCAGGTTTTTCCAGATTGTGGGGGAGCCATGCCCCTGTTCCCTGCAATGCGGAAGGGATAATTATAATCTCCTTTCTGTCTCTATGAAGTTGCATATTCCAGTGATTTCATATAAGTGGAATCATGCAATATCTGTCCTTTTGGTCTGTTTTTTTTTTCTTCCAACATGGTGTCTTCTAGTTTCACCCAAGTTGTAGCATTATCAAAACTCCGTTCCATTTTTCAGTGGACTACTCTATAGTGTATGTGTATATCACAGTTTGTTTACCCATTCATCTTGCTTCCACCTTTTGGCTGTTGTGAATAATGCCACTATGAACCTTGGAGTAGGAATATCTGTTCTTGTCCCTGCTTTCAAGTCCTTTGGGTTATACTTAGAAGTGGAATTGCCAGGTCACATCGTAATTCTATATTTAACTTTCTGAGAAACTGCCAATTTCTTTTCCACAGTGGCTGTCCCATTTTACAACATTCCCAGCAATGCACAAGGGTTGATATTTCTCTGCACCCTCACCAACACTTTTTTTCTTTCTTTTAATAACAGCCATTTTAATTTGTGGCCTCACAGATTTTTGATAAGGTTATCACCTCTGAGGGCATTTGGGAGCCTTAGATGGGCTAGTACCCATGTGGGGATTAATGAAAGTCCAGCACAGAATAACCACTCAATAAGTGGAAGCTGCTATTCCCATCAGCATAATGCAGTCTCAGATGAGTGAGTGTGTGTGTGTGTGTGTGTGTGTGCGCGCGTGTGCATGTGCGTACATCTCTATCTCCAGGAAGAGTTACAAAACTTTGTCTATTGTGGGAAGTACATAGACCCTGCAGTGTACAAATGCAGCTTATTTTATATCTGTTGTTTATATGTATCTGTCTTGAGAGTTGAATTTTTTTCTGATTTTCTTTTTTTGGATGCCTTCCAAGTAGGAGAATAAGATTCTTTTTCTCCTCTCTGCCCCCCCTCCCCACCTCTCTCTCTCTCTCTCTCTCTCTCTCTCTCTCTCTCTCTCTCTCTCTCTCTGTGTTTTCTCACTTTCCCCCTAAGGTACTTCAATGCCCTTTCTCCATTAATGCAGGGAGCCAGATTGCTGATTACTGTGGAGGCTGCAGGACCAGCCTTTTCTTTTGTAGCAACCTTTCTCTGAGAGTAGTGATTAATGGTGAAAAAATGCTAAATGTGAAACGGTAATTCAGTCAAGTTCTCAGGACATTTTCCCGGGCGCCAGGTGCTAAGGACTTCTCAACAGGGACAACTTAGTGAATGCAATAGGAAATGAACACAGATGGTATAAAACTTTGGCTCTAAGTAGAAGATCATTTGAGGGACTTTGGAGCAGAGTGGAATGTTGTTTGGTGTTTTCTCCATTGTAAGGCCTATTGGCTGAGGGATGTAAAATTATTCCTACATGTAAATAATTCCTAATGTAAACTTAGGAGCCTGAATATAAGGAAGTATAAATAAGGCTAGGCTAGAGTTCAATTAATTGAATTAAAAAATCCCAAACCTTTTGTCCCAGGATGAGAATCAAATCAGAATAGTCACTCTTCTCTCGTTAGAAATTTTGATGTTTGGTAAAAGGAAAACAAAACAAAAGTTGTGGATTCGTTTTGCTTCTGTGCCAGTCAGTTTCCCCAAACTGGCTGAATGGAGACTTTATTTTCTGAGCATGCATGTCATTAAATGTTTTGAATGGTTTGAAGCATTTTTGTTTTTGTTTTGTTGTTTAGTTTTGCTGATGAGGTTTCAGTTTCTCAGAATCTAGTCTAAGGCTGGAATTTCTGCATGGTTGTCTTCATTAAAAAACCATAATGATGTGTGATAGAAATCATTCTAAGTGAAAACGAGACGCAAACAGGACACTAAGCCTGAAGTTTTAATAACATTTTCTGTTTACTTTATAAACTCAGCCACGACTTATTTCTTGCTGACAGTTATTTTAGAGGGCAAAGAAATAAATTTGTCTTGCCCACAATGGCTATGAATTCTTTCTAGAATCCACATTTTTCCTCCTTAATTATCATGGCTTTCCAGGTTCTATGGAGCAAACAGTTTTCCCCCTACTAACTGTATTGCCTGAAGGTAGAAGTAGAGAATTCGTAGAGAATTGGAGTTAGGGGAAAAGAAGGAAATCACAGAAGACCTCTCCTTGTCTTATAAAGTGCACATAACCACCTTTTCCTGGCCTTCTCCAGGGACACTTGCAGTCCTTGAGAATAAACCCCTAATCTTCGCGTCTTCAATGCTGCATTTATTCAGTCTCCAGGTACAGTACCACAGTGCATAAAGTCTGATTTTTCTCTAAAACAAAATAGATTTTAAAAGCTAAAACATTGCTGTTTCCTAAAAAACATATATATATTTTCTTTTGGCTGTTGTTGTTTTTTTTTTTAAACGCAAACATTCCTATTTTGATCATTCCATTCTACATATATAATCAGTAATTCACAATATCATCACATAGTTGCATATTCATCATCATTGGCTATTGTTTTTATTTTTATTTTAGTACAAAGGTAAATCTAGCTCCTGTTCACCCTCTTATATACTAAAACCACTTGCATAATATATTTCTAAGGAACAAGGAGAAATGGGCTCATTCTTGAGTGACTTGTCCAGTAGAAAAAAAAATTAGGATCTGAAAAGATCCTGCATATGAAATTAATCTGGAAGCTCTCTCAAGAGGGGACTTTGAAGGTTTTAAATTTTGTTTTAAGCCATTACAGAGTCATTTTAGTCAATCCAGATGCATTCATTGTGACTAAACCTCTTTTCCTTTCCTTACTTTTAAAATATGCATTCAGTGTCTGATGTTATGAATGGCAAACAGTATGAAGGACTCGGCTAAGCCCTAATGAGAATTCAAATGAGTTGAAGACATAGTCATAACCATCAGAAAGTAAGGAAAAAAAGATTTACTAAAGATCAACACCAGACAGAACATTTGTGTCATGAATAAGGGACAGGGTGAAATGAGTTTAGGGAAGGAGGCAGGGGATCAGGAAAGGCTTCTTGAGGAAAGTGGCATTTAGAAGAACTCATGTTGAGCTGAACAATGTCAGTAGTGAGAAAGGAATGTCAAGACTGTGAAGCCAAGAACCTGCCAAATGTGCATAGAGTATTCCAGCTTGCCTTGGGTCCAAGGTATGTGTATAAACCAGGTCCGTGCCCTAAAATTATTGCACAATCTAGTGAAGTATAAATGTAAATAAAATAAACAAATGATTGCGTGCATTTCGATCAGAGTTATGCACAAAGCACTTTGGAACACAGAACAAGAAACCCTAACAGGGATGGTGGGTGGCGGTTGATTGGAAGGCTCCTTAGGGGTTCAAATCATGAAGATGCAGCACTCTGCCCACTGGAAATAAAGAGAAAATATGTACAATTTCCCTTTATCCTTTCGACTGTGACAACATATAGCCTTTTTGGGGCTTTCTAAGGAAATTAATTTCAAGATTGCGCTAAGCAATAGTTCTCCCTTCTCTAAACGGAAGTGTAAGGATGCAAGTTCTGTTTTTTCTTTTCTTATTGACGTCTCTTAGTTTTTTTCTTCCCCACCTGTTCTCACTGGTATTGATCATTTTCTCTTGCTTGGTCAATTTGCACTGGCTTCTGTCTCAATCTGGACCTTGTAGGAAACACCAGTACAGCTTTACATATCAGAGGAAACCCCAATCTTTGTTGTCCCCAACTTTCCTTCAGTTTCACTAAGCTGAAACCTTGTTGTTACACAAGCATGATGGGGCCCTTGCTTTCTGTAGTATAGCAGAGAACGTGCTCTTGGGTCTGCACCCGGAGATGGTATTTCAAGTTGAGGCTCTGAAGTCAGATTGCTCAGTTATGCCACTTGCTAGGTGTTTAATTTCAAACAAGTTACCCAACGCCTCTGTGCCTCAATTTCCTCCTTTAAGAAATGGAAATAATTGTGATCCCTTCCTCATAGGTTGTTGTGAGAGTTAAATGGAATGATCTAAGGGAAGCGATAGGAAAGATTTTAATGAATGTCAGCTATTTAATATTTTTAAATTTTTGGTCAGCTGTTTAGTACTTTCTTGCTTCTTGCTGCATGACCAGAGCCTTTTATGCTCTGCAGCCAGCAGCATCTGCCTCATCTGGGAGCTTATTAGGACTGTGGATTCACGGTCCCCACCCCTGCAATTTTAATAATATCCCTGAACGATTTGCATGCACATTGTAGCACATGATTCCCATTTTCCCTGTGCAAACCCACGCCATGTTTATATTGTTGTTCCATCAGCTGGAGAACAGCCATGGTTTCATACCATAGACTCTGAAGAAGAACATCTGCCAGTTAAATAATGAAGAGCCCCACACAAGGGCAGCTCAATCATAGATCTTGCCCCATTTCAAATGGTGCAGTTATTGGGAAATAAAGTTTTAAAAGGCCTATCCAATGACCTCTAAGAGAGAGTTAGGACCACAGGGATGGATCCCTATTCTCAACAACTTCCATGTGGCAGAGGAGTGGGAGAAGTGAAGGTAAGGAGAGACTTTGTGACCAGGAACGTTTTTATTTTCCCTGCTAATCACAACAACAACAACAAAAAGGTAATCTAGAAGGAAAGGGTGGCTGTGGTGGGTGGGAGGAGATACCTGAAAGTCAAACATCTACTGAGAAAAGTTGACTCAGCAGAGATAAGTAAGAACTAACTACAACAAAAGACCTTTTAGCCAAGGGCACTCACACTGACCTGGCTTCCTACGGAGTTAACTTTTCACCATGAAGAGGAAAGATGGACAGAATTTAGGAATTATTCTGGGATTGGCCGGGGGGAAGGATCAAGGAGCTTTTTGAGATGGAGCTGGTAGGTAACATAACCATACCAGTAGGCTTCTGCCACTCACTACTCATTTCTACCTTGTGTTCCCTCCTCAGTTACCTGAATGATGGAAACATATATATAAACATCTATAAATGTCCAGTTTTCCAACTTGAATTCAAGAAGACCCAGGAAAATGTTGAACAGGTATGATGTGAATCCACCCATGCTTTTCTTGGACAAATAGCAGAACCGGATGAAATTATGCCCAGTAAAAGATGAATATAAGCAGAAAAAAGGGGCTTCCTTACAAATCATATAGCATTATTGAAAAGGAATGTGACATATAAAATAGAGATGAAGAATACACATTAGAAAAGTAACTGCTTCTAGAAATAAGAAAAGCAAGCTTACTTTAACTTCTCAAATGAGTTAAAGTGAATGGAAAGGAGAGCTGGCAGGCTGAAGAAAGGAATTGAGGGGATACAAATGATCAGTTTTGAGTACAAATAACATGAGAAGTAGAGAGGAGTAGAACCAGTGCTGAAAAAGTGTAGGATAATGGAGTTTAGTCATCAGAAGAAAGTACACAGAAAACCGTGGAAAAAGACAAGGTAATGAATGAAATTACCAAAGCGTTCATAGGTAAGGACACCCAACAGGGGAAGGGATATGTGTACCTGAAGATGGAAATTATAATGAGCTATAGCTGAATAAATGTATCAACATCTCATAAACATAATATTAAACAAAACAAAACAAAACATGTTTCAGAAAAAAGCATGCAGGTTATCCTTTATGTAAAGCTTAAAAACTTGTCAAACTTTATGGTATGTATAATATTTTGTAAGAATATGAAGAAAAGGAAGAGAATGGTAAACTCCAAAGTCAGGAGTGTAGCTATCTCGAGGGGTTGGGGAGTGAGATCTGAAATATGTATCCAGTGGATTTCAACTGTATTGGTCATGTTTTATGTATTGTTTCCTTAGGGAGGGTAGTGGGGGGATGTGTGTTCATTGAATTATTATTTATAGATCATTATTTTGTGCTGGTGAGGATGTGGGAGAACAGGAGCTCCTTTTCATACTTTGGAGAAAGGAATTTGAGTTGTTGCATTAAATTATTTCTGGACCTCAGTGGACATTTTCAAAATTTAAATCCAGGAATTCCTTTGTTGAGGAAGGTTTTCTTTTATTATGTTTATTTTTGTTTATTATTTTTAACTTTTTTATTGTATAGTATAACACATATACAAAGCAAAGAAAAAAGCAATAGTTTTCAAAGCACTCTTCAACAAGTAGTTACAGGACAGATCCCAGAGTTTGTCATGGGCTACCATACAATCCTCTCATAATTTTCCGTCTAGCTGTTCCAGAATATAGGAGGCTAGGGAGCTTAAATATTTTTTTTCTCATCACAATCAACTTTTTTCCTTCTTTATTTTATGAAAAATAACATATATACAAAAAAAGCTGTAAATTTCAAAGCATAGCACCAGAATTAGTTGTAAAACATAGTTCAGGGTTTGACGTGGGTTGCAATTTCACAATTTTAGGTTTTTACTTCTAACTGCTCTAAAATACTGGAGACTAAAAGAGATGTCAATTTAATGATTCAGCATTCATATTCATTTATTACATCCTATCTTCTCTGTATAACTCCACCATCACCTTTGATCTTTCCATCCCTCTCTTTAGGGATGTTTGGGCTATGGCAATTCTTAAATTTCTCATATTGGAAGGATCTGTCACTAATATGGGGTAGGGGGATGGAACTATCTGATATTCTGGAGAGGCTGGGCTAGGTTTCAGGAATTATCTGGACCAGGCACCCATCTGGAGGTTGTAGGTTTCTGGAAAGTTACTCTAGTGCATGGAACCCTTGTGGAATCTTATATATTGCCCTAGGTGTTCTTTAGGATTGGCTGGAATGGTCCTGGTTGGGGGTTGGCAGCTTATGATAGATAGCAAGTTCTACCTGAAGCTTGTGTAAGAGCAACCTCCAGAGTAGCCTCTTGACTCTATTTGAACTCTCTCTGCCACTGATACTTTATTAATTATACTTCTTTTCTCCCTTTTGGTCAGGATGGAAATTGTTGATCCCATGGTTCCAGGTCTGGATTCACCCCTGGGAGCCACCTCCCATGTCGCCAGGGAGACTTTCACCCCTAGATGCCATGTCCCACATAGGGGGAAGGCAATGATTTCACTTACAGAGTTGAGCTTAAAGAGATTGAGGCCAAATGTGAGCAACAAAAGAGATGTCTAGAGATTTTATATTGTGAAATATTTAATGTATGTAACAAGGCTTAAAGAAAAATAGATTTTGAAATTTTAATTGTATTTTTATTAAAAATATCATATTTGACAAGGTTTAACATTTTGATGATATTGAGCCTCTCCATCTAGGAAAACTGTATCTTTACATGCATTCATACCTTCATTTTTTTTTTCTTTTTTCAGGGACAAGCACTGGGAACCAAACCTGGGTCCCCAGCATGGCAGACAAGACCCTGCCACTGAGCCACGTACGTGGCCCACCCTCATACCTTAATTTTTCAGTGTAATACTTATATTGTCCCTCAAGTTTTTTTCTTGTTAGAGTTCTAAATATTTTTATATGTAATATCTCTATTGTAAATGGGATAATTGCATTTTCCCAAGGCCATATGACTAATATAAAGAAAGCTACTAGTTTGGGGATATTTTTCTAGTATTTTGAAGGCTCATCAAATTTTCCTTTTGTGCCTAATTGTTTTTTAGTTGTGTCTCTTAGATTTTCTAAGCATGCAGTATAAAATCTGCAAATAGACATAATTTATCCATTTTCTTATATATACTGCTAGTTTTCTTGCCTTATTGCATTATTTAGATCCCCTAAAATAATTTTGAAAAATAGTGGTGATAAAGGGAATTCCTGCTTTGATTCTGATTTAAATGACAATGGCTTTCAAAATTACCATGTATAAATGTTTGTGGTTTTCAATAGAAGCTCTTCAATATATTTGGTTAGATTTCCTTAAATAAATATAAGAATAAGATAAAAATAATATTTAGCGAGATAAGAGGTGATAATATATGCTTATTTAATTCAAAATTTTAGGATTTTGTGTGATTTATTTCCTCAAAATATATTTATATTTGGCATTTATAGGTATAGTTTTTCTTTGAATTGTTGCTATAATAAAAAAGAAATGTGTCTACCTGGTCATGTTCTATTACCCTTTATGCATAGGTGTTTTTAATATGCTAATATTTTATTTAGAATATATGTGATTATATTCACAAGTGTAATTTTATTTCTTTTTCAAGCTTTTGTTAAGCTTGATTATTCTTGTGTTAGACTGTCCAAAGAACTTGCTACTACAAATAGATGGAGGAGAGTTTTATTAACAGTATAACATAATTTGTGAATTACACAACACTAAGTAAAAGCAGCTGTTCCAAAGTATCTGAGGATCTTTGAGAATTTATAGTCAAAAGAAAAATGAAAGAGGGGGAGATGGTGGTTACCAGGTAAGCTCTGTTCTAGCGGCATACTGGAACATCAAGACAAAGGAAACTGATTGATCAGAACTTGGGTCTCTTTTTTTTTTTCTGTCCTCTTTCCTGTAAGTCTTGTTTTCTAAGCTGTACATTCCAGAAATCTGATTGCGTCGCCTCGGGTCTTCACCTGGAACGCCGCCTTTCCCAGGAACCATTTCTTTACTCAATTTGGAGTTCCTTGAACAAGACCATTTGGTAGTTTTAAATTTTCTTTGGAAGTCCAGAATATTTTTAACTAATAGGTAAAATAAGAATGACAAATATTCCCTTACCATTTAAACCTGTTTGCTGCCCCACTTACAAAAACTGAAGTTCAGGTGGGGGTAATACTATATGTGATTATATTTGGTTCCTGAGGCTTGGGTGGTAACAAGAATTCAGAAACCAAAGAATCTGTTAAAATTCCCCAAATAGATTCCCGTCCTTGGTTGTAAGGTGTGAAATATCTGAACTTGTATTTGTTGTTTTAAAGTTCAAATTGCACTCTTTACTGAACCATTTGGGTCTAGACCCATTCTAATTCTAATGGTAGGTTTGTTGTTGCTTTGTGACATTCCAATTTCTTCTTCGTTTGTTCAGGAGCTTTGTTTGGTACAGGAGCTTTTTTAAAGACTAGTTTTTAATATCCAAGTATTTAACTTCTGGGGGTCATCTGTTGGTGATTTGTAATTTTATTAGATAATGGTCAATTAATATCTCTACTTTTAAAATATATTTAGGTGGACATAAGAAAAATGTATATTTATTAATATAACAAAAATTTTAGAGGCTGCTACATGGTGACAAATGCTATGGAGAAAAAATCAAGCGGGAAGGGGGGTGGGAGTTCTGCAAGGCTGAGGGGAGTGGGTGGTTGCAGTCTAATGGGCTGGTCACAGATGGGTAGGTTAGTGACATTTAGAAGCAAGGAATTGAGCCATATTTGGTGAAGCTACTTCAGAGAGAGGGAATGGCAAATGCAAATACTCAGAGGTGGGAGAGGAAGTGATGGGAGACCTATCTGACAAGTTGATTTTCAATCAAGCCTGAGGCATGAGCACTTCAGACAACCAGAAAAGCAAATTTTTGTCCACTGTGCTAGAGGAAAAACTGGATTATCTTCCCATTGTCTCTCTTAAAACAATATAACAAAGTGCTGTCATATGAAAAGACAAAGAGTATATAGCCAAAAATTTCAGGAAATAAAATGTCAGTCACTTATCAAGAATGTGTAATTTGGTGGGATTTGTGATATTTGTTGTTTTGTCAGCTTTTTAAAATTTACAATTTTTGTGATGTCATTCTAATAAATATTCTCTCCTAGCTATTTTTTAATTACTATCTTTTTTCTTAGCTTTCCATACATCATAGACAAAATGGGATTAAAATCCCTAATGACCCCTCAGTTTTTTTTGCGTGGATTCAAGTGGATAGTGCATATAAATTGCTGAGCCCAGCCTCCAGCAATATCTCCCTGGATTGGACGCCTCGCGCTGGGGTACAGCTTTCAGCCGAGGGGCTTCCAAACAGGATGCTACACCAGAGGTCAGACGGCTGAAATCATTTTATTGTGCTGCATAACAGGGCACAAAGCTTTGCGGGTGCCATTCCAAGACGGGACAAAGGAGTTACAAACAGTTGCAGGTTTTATTCATAGCAGGATGCTGAAACATTCAGTTAAGGCATTGTGGACCAATCATAAGGTAAATTAGAAACGATAACCATAATTGGGGCTAGCTGCAGATGCGTTGTTACTGATTTATCGACCTTTATACAGCACATGAGGCAGGAACTTTCCAGCTGGCAAACATGACTCCCTCCTCAGGGTTAACGGCTGCCAGCTGACTATGGCTCTTTTTGATAGCCTGTTGCAAGCTCCACATCTGAATCTTAGCTTGTTAAGGTAATAGTGGTAAAAACCTAAAATTGTGGAATTGTAACTCATACCAAACTCTGAAATCTGTTCTACAATGAATCATTGCAGTATGCTTTGAAATGTATTCCTTTCTTGTGAAAAAGAAAAAAAAGCCAATTGTGATGATGAATGCACAGTTATATAATGATACTGTGAACTATTGGTTGTATACTTTGGATGATTAAATAGTGTGCTGGTTTGAATTTGTGGACCCCAGAAAAGCCATGTTCTTTTTTTTTTTTTTTTTCTATTTTACTCTGCTCCATTTTTTTTGCAATTTATTTTTTTTTAATTTTTATTGATACAACAACGTATAAACACATACATTCTTACAAATATGCCATACATAGTGTATGATCAGTGGCTCACACTATCATCACATAGTTGTATATTCATCATCATGATCATTTTTTTAGAACATTTGCATCGCTCCAGAAAAAGAAATAAAAAGAAAAAAGAGAAAACTCATATATACCATACCCCTTACCCCTTCCCCTCATTGACCACTGGTATTTCCACTGGATAGATGCCACAGTATCTATCCAGTACATATATATATATTTAATTTTAACATTTGTTCCCCCTTTTATGTATTTTTAATCCATATATGTTTTACTCATCTGTTCAAACTATAGTTGAAAGGAGCATCAGACACAAGGTTTCCAGAATCACACAGTCACATTACAAAAGCTGTATCATTATACAATCATCTTCAAGAAACATGGATACTGAAACACAGCTCTACCATTTCAGGCACTTCCCTCTAGCCTAATACACCTTAATCTAAAAAGGAGATCTCTATATAATGCATAAGAATAACCTCCAGGATAACCTCTCAACTATGTTTGAAATCTCTCAGCCACTGACACTTTATTGTGTCTCATTTCTCTCTTCTCCCTTTCGGTCGAGAAAGTATTCTCAATCCCTTGAGGCTGAGTCCCAGCTCATTCTAAGATTTCTGTCCCATATTGCCAGGGAGGTTTACAGCCCTGGGAGTTATGTCCCAGTTAGAGAGGGAGAGGGCAGTGAGTTTGCTTGCTGTTTTGACTGAGAGAGATTGGCCACATCTGAGCAACAAAAGAGGTTCTCTGGGGGTGACTCTTAGGCCTAATTTTAAGTAGGCTTACTCTATCTTTTGCGGAGATAAGTTTCATGGGAACAATCCCCAAGATCGAGAGCTTGGCCTATTGACCTGGCTGTCCCCAACCTATGACATTTAATCCTCATTCAGTATTGCTGGGTGGGAGGTTTTTGGTTGTTCTCATGGAGGTGTGACCCACCCAGTTGTGGGTAATAACATTTGATTAGATGGTTTCCATGGAGATGTCTCCACCCATTCAAGGTGGGGTTGCTTACTGGAACCCTTTAAGAGGGAACTGTTTTGGAAAAAGCTTTAGAGTCCACACAGCCAGAGACCTTTGGAGATGAAGAAGGAAAACTCTCCTAGGGGTGTTTCATGAAATAAGAAGCCTGGAGAGAAAACTAGCAGATACCATGTTCGCCATGTGCTTTTCCAGTTGAGAGAGAAACCCTGAACATCATCGGCCTTCTTGAACCAAGGTATCTTTCCCTTAATGCCTTAGATCTGACATTTCTATAGCCTTACTTTAATTTGGACATTTTCACAGCCTTAGAACTATAAACTTGCAACTTATTAAATTCCTCTTTTTAAAAGCTGTTCCATTTCTGGTACACTGCATTCCAGCAGCTTTCAAACTAGAACACATTGTATGTGAATATGTAATATATATCAATAAAATTGCATTAAAAAATAACAGCAAAAAAGAAGCACTGTATCATTAAATCAACATTTTAAAATACTTTGGTAAGTACATTTCATTATAAATGTACTTTAGTTTATGTAAAATATGAAAACTTATTCTGGAGAAGTTTCCAGAGGTTTCAACAAACTTGCTTAGAAAAAAATCCCTCCCCCCCGCCCCCAAAGAAAGTAATAGTTATTGTGGTAGTAGAAATATCCTTCTAGAGCAAAAGCCAGAAAAAGAAATAGAATAACTTTTAGTAAATTTGCATATATCTGAGACCTCCTGAGCCTATCCCTTTTCATTTTTAATTTTTGATTTTGAAATAAATTTAAACTTGCAGGACAGCATAACTCATTTTCAGCCTAATTTTCTATGCCTTTAAGATGCTCCTCCCCACTTCCAAGTTGTGTAAGCTTTAGGTCACACCTATCCTGTGTCTATCCCTGAACAAAGTATGACCCTGTAAGTCAAGTGAAGAAAGCATTTCTAGGAGATGCCCTTGGATGTGGCAGCATTTGGTCATTGGTGACACTGACAAGAGCAGCTCCTGTCGATGGTGGTGGATGTAGCCTAAGAAAGTGAGAGGAAGGAGACTGGGTCACGAATACGGGTTTACTACATGTGCTGCATGTGCTCTGCAGGCATAAGCAGATGTGGAATGGTAGCTGCAGGGGGAAACAGAATTGAGGGGATTTTATTTTTTTAAGATAAGAGAAATAATAATATACTTATTTCGGAAATGCAGTAGACATTTGATGATGCAAAATCAGGGAGAATCTAATTTTTTTTTTAATATTAAGTATCTATTTGCATTCAAATTCTGTTACAAAATTCCCCGACATAACTGTGATTCTTAAGAAGGTATCACTTGTCTTTATCAGAGTTTTGCTATATGTATTTTACTGCTATAGACGGTGGTGTTCAAGAATTCATTAATTGTACTTTTGTAGATTTCATAATATGCCTCTTTCTCCTGTTGTCTTGAATTCTTTTTATTTATCTTTGGATTTGCCATCCCTGCTTTCTATTTGCATATATTTACCTAGTGTGTTTTTCTGCATGCTTTTATTTTCAAACTTTCTTTGCATTCTATTTTAGGTGTGTTTCCTGAATACAACACGTCTCAGTTACAACATCTAACTGAGCTGATGTTTCAGTTAGAATAATTTGGGTTGCAAATAATACACAGTGGTTTTTAAATTTTTATTTTATTTATTTATTTTTATTTTTAACTGTTTTATTATGAAATATATATACAAAAAAGCAACAAATCTCCAACTACATTTTTTATCAGTAGTTCACAATAGCATCACATAGTTGTATATTCATCACCGTGATCATTTCTTAGAACATTTGCATCAACACTGAAAAAGAAAAAGAAACAAAAAAATCATACATACCCCTTACCCCTCCCTTTCATTGATCACTAGCATTTCAATCTACTAAATTTATTTTAGTATTTGTTCCCCCTATTATTTATTTATTTTTAATCCATATGTTTTACTCATCTGTCCATAAGGTAGATAAAAGAAGTATCAGACACAAGGTTTTCACAATCACACAGTCACATTGCAAAAGCTATGTCATTATATAATCATCTTCAAGAAACATGGCTACTGGAACACAGCTGTACATTTTCAGGCAGTTCCCTCTAGCCTCTCTGTTACAACTTAACTAAAAAGGTGATATCTATTTAATGCATAAGAAAACCTTCAGGATAACCTCTCAACTCTGTTTGGAATCTCTCAGCCATTGACACTTTGTCTCATTTCACTCTTCCCCCTTTTGGTCCAGAAGATTTTCCCAATTTCTTGATGCTAAGTCTCAGCTCATTCTAGGGTTTTTCTCAATCTCTTGATGCTGAGTCTCAGTTCAATCTAGGATTTCTGTCCCACGTTGCCAGGAAGGTCCATGACTCCTGGGAGTCATGTCCCATGTAGACGGGGGAGGGTGGTGAGATTGCTTGTTGTGTTGGCTGGAGAGAGAGGCCACATCTGAGCAACAGAAGAGGCTCTCTTGGGGGTGACTCTTAGGCCTAAATTTTAAGTAGACTTGACCTATCCTTTTTGGGGTTGCTTCATATGAACAAACCCCAAGACTGGGGGCTCAGCCTATAGCTTTGGTTGTCCCCACTGCTTGTAAGAATATCAAGAATTCAACTTGGGGAGGTTGAATTTTCCCCCGTTCTCACCATTCCCCGAAGGAGGCTTTGCAAATACTTTTCCACTCACTGATCAGATCACTCTGGGATTCATTGGGGCATCACTCTGGACAAACCAACAAAATCTCATGTCCTACCCCAGGTTCTATGTACTGATGGTGTTTAACCAAGCTATCTGCATAAGTTATATTAGGAAATTGTGCTGCTCATCTTTAAACCAATTACTTTGGTGAGGGGATTGATATTATGATAAATAGTTACTTTCAGGGAATTAAGGCTTAGTCATAATGCTGAAGTTAGAGATCCATTCCCACCCAAGCTTAATGTGCTTGGGAGAGGCGGAGGGAGGGAAAATAAAGAGTATTAATATTATAACGAAGTTAGCACAGTTTTTGTTATGAGATAAAAATAGTGTATTGCAAAAGCCAAATGGCTCAACTAATAACACACACCAGAAGTAATTGGAGACAATCAATAAGGTTGTTGTTACAATATTAATATTAATGTAGGAAAAACCAATAGTTTTCCCCTATACAGAGAATAACCAATCAGAAAACATAATTGAAAGAAGGAGAGCAAATGAATGTCCACCTTGCAGGGTGCTGAAAATAGCATGGTATTTGGAGGTGAGGGGGAGTACAATCAATCCAAACTAAGGTGTATAGTCGGCAGTAGCACTGTAATATGCCTCCACTGAATGTAACAAAGGCATTATGCCAAAACTAAATGTCAGTGAGTGGGAGACGTGGGGGAGGGGTGTGGATTCTTTGTGGAAGAACAGGAAATGTCTTCATATAGAATATGGTGGTGAAGGTATGTCTATATACTTCGGCTGGATTGTATGATGTGTGAATAAAACTGTTTAAAAAATAAACAGAGACAGGGTGCAAGGGTAGTTCAGTGGTAGAATTCTCAGCTGCCCTGAGGGAGACCTGGGTTCAATGTCTGGTCCTTTGCACTTCCCCACAAACAAACAAACAAGCAAAACAAACAAAACTTCGACAAATGGTGCTGCAATAATGGGATATCACATGGAAAAATGATGAAATGTGACCCCACCATATAACATACAAAAGAAAAAAAGGAATGGAGAGAAACAAGTGCTAGAGAAAATGTGAAGAGATGTACCTATCACTGCCGGTAGGGAAATGAGAAGTGCAGCCCCTTGAAGGGCAGTGTGGTGGCTCCATAGGAGGCTAGCGGTGGGATTGCCATATGATCCTGTAACCGTTGCTCAGTTTATCCCTGGAGGAACTGCGTAGGGACATGAATGGACATTTGCACACTGGTGTTTATGATGGCAGTGTTTGTGATCTACGATGGGTGGAGGTGGCCTGAGGGTGCAATGACTGAGGAATGGAAGTGGGAGCTGTGGTGTAAACATACAATGGACTACTGAGTGTTCATAAGAAGGAATGAAGTTGGGGGGCATGCAACTAGGTGTATGAACTTTAAGAACTGTATGTTGAATGAAATGTCAGGAACAAAAACACAAATATTATCATGCCTCAATCATGGACTAACTGTAACATAAAAATTCATTGAACTCAATTCACAAACATGTGTTATCAGTTTGGAGCCTATTGTAAAGGGGCCTAGATTGTAAGCTCCTATAGCAGTCACGTGTATCAAGGAGGTGTAACAATTATTTCCAAATTCTGAGATACTGAGCTATTTGTTTATAACTGGATTGTTCCAGAAACTATCATATTTATGTGATACCTGAGCCTGAAAGTCAGCAGTACTTCAGACAGGAACTGTTTAAAAAGTTGAAAAAGTGATCAGACTTTGAGTAAGAGATATGAATGAAGTTGATCTGGATAAGACTAAGGAAAGTCAGAATACAGAGTAAAGGATGATATGGCCCATATTTTAAAACTTCAATTTCTGTGTGAGACCAAAGGAAGAGATGTTTATTAGTTAAAAAAATATATGTGGGGTAGTGCATTTCCTAATTTGACTTGTATGGTCAGTTTAGTTGAACACCATAAGTACATGGAATCTTGAATAGAGTGTGATATCTTGTTGGTTTGTTTACATTAGTGTGATCCCTGATATATTCCAGAGTAATTTTAGCAGTTAATAAAGAAGCTTTTGCAAGGTCCCCATAGGAGACAGGGAGAAAGGAAGAAATATTCTACTTCATTATTTGGAAAATTTCTGTTATTCTCACAAGCAGTGGGGGCAGCCAAATCAATAGGCCTAACAATCTTAGGGTTCACCCCTGTGAAACTTATTTCTGCAAAGGATAGGCTAAGACTACTTGAAATTAGGCCTAAAAGTCACTCCAGAGAACTTCTTTTGTTGCTCAGATGTGTCCTCTCTCTCTGAGCCAACTCAGCAGGTGAACTCACTGCCCTTCCCCACAACATGGGACATGACTCCCAGGATGTAAATCTCCCTGGCTACATGGGAAAGAAATCCTGGAATGAGCCAGGACCCAGCATCAAAGTATTGAGAAAGGCTTCTTGGCCAAAAAGGGGAAGAGAGGCATGAGACAAAATAAAGTTTCAGTGGCTCAGTGATTTCAAATAGAGTCGAGAGGTTATCCTGGAGGTTATTCTTATGCATTTTATAGATATCCCTTTTTAATTTATGGTGTCTTGGAGTGACTGGAGGGAAGTAACTGAAACTATTGATCTGTGTTCCAGTAGCCTTGATTCTTGAAGACAATTGTGTAAAGATACAACTTTCACAATGTGACTATGGGATTGTGAAAATCTTGTGCCTATTGCTATTTATATCCAGGGTATGGACAGATGAGCAAAAGAATATGGATCAAAGTGTTCAATTCCTGACCATGCACTTCCTAAAAAACAAAGAAATAAGCAAAACATACAAAACAAAATCAAACAAAAATTCAATAAGTGGTGCTGCAATAATGGGATACTCTCATAGAAAAATAATGAAATGTGACCCCACCATATGCATACAAAATGTAGATAGATATGATAGATAGATATGGGTAAAGAATAAATAAATAATAGGAAGAAGAAAGGGTAAAATAAATTGGATAGATGGAAATACTAGTAGTCAGTGAGAGGGAGGGGTAAGGGGTAAGGTATGTATATGTCTTTTTTCTTTTTATTTCTTTTTCTGGAGTGATGCAGATGTTCTGAAAAATGCTCATGGTGATGAATACACAACTTTGTGATGATATGTGAGCCACTGATTGTAAATTGTGTGTGGAATATAGGTGTGTGAAGATTTACCAATATAAAACTTAAAAAAAGCATAATTGAAGAAACTATTCCATTTACAGAAAGTATAAAATATTTTGGAAAAAGTTTATTAAGTAACATGCCGTATTTATATGAAAATACATGAACTTTAACTGAGAGAGCTAAAATGTTCCTTGCTAGGAAAACTCAATATTGTAAAGGTGTGTACTCTCTTTAAATTATTCTCTGGAGTCATTTCACCGTAATCAAATCACAGTAGCATTTCTCTTTTGTGTGTGTGTTTGGGGAGGGGGTAGTTGGTCGATGATTTTAAAATGATTTTGAAGTTCATTTGATAAATTAGCTAGACTAGACTAACAAGGCAATTTCTTTCCTAAAGCATAATGAGCTTGTCAGGAAGAAAGGAGGATGTTCTCACCAGATATACAAACATATCTACATATACTACAAAACTATGGCAATTAAAAACAATGGTGGCTTACTCATATAAGAATAAATAGGTAATTAAAAAAACAGATAATAACCAAGCATAGATACAGCCAAGGGGACATAACAATATCATGCAATTTTTTAAAAACTTAAAAATTAGGTTTTGAGGTACACATTAAAACATTCATCCTTTTAAATTATACAATTAAGTGATTTTTAATATCTTAATAAAGTTGTGCAATTATTACCACAAATTCCAGATAATTTCATTACTCGATTCATGTTATCAGTAATTCCCCTTGCCCTCAGCCTGTGAAAACCACTAATCTACTTTCTTTCTCTATTTGCCTATTCTAAACATTTCATATCAATGGAATTATACAATATATGGCCTTTTGTGTCTGGCTTTTATCACTTAGCATAATGTTTTCAAGGTTCATCCATATTGTAGCATGTATCAATATTTCACTCCTATTTGTGGCTTAATAAGATTCCACATGGATATACCACATTATATTTATTGATCAGTGGATAGATCTTTGCAGTGTTTCAACCTTTTGCCTCTATGAACAATGCTGTGTTTAGGTTTAAGTTTTTGTGTAGATACAGTTTAAACTTTCTTAAACCTAGGAGTAGAGTTGCTGGGTCAATGCTAAGTCTGTGTTTAAATTTTGTGGGAAATTACCAAACTGTTATCGTAGTTTGGTTTTGATTTACATTTCCTTAATGATTAATTATGCCAGAAAGTACATCTTCTTGTGTATATCATCTTTAGGAAAATGTCTGTTCATGTCTTTTATTCATTTTTTTATACATTTTTAAATTGTGAAATATACCATATATGCATACCATATATGCAGAAAAGTGATAGATTTCAGTGTACATTTTAACAAGTAGTTATAGAAAAAAAAATTCAAAGTATGGTATGGGTTACAGCTCCACAATCTCAGATATTACCTTCTAGCTGCTCTAATATCCTGGGGACAAAAAAGAAGTATCAATATAGTAATTCAATAGTCATATTCATTTGTTAAATCCTATCTTCTCTGTTACAATTCCTCCCTCTCATTTGATCCTTCTCTCAATTGTTAGCACTATTTGGGCAATGACCATTCTGACCTCTTCATGTTGAGAAGGGGTGCCAAAATTATGGGGTAGGGGGATATAACTGGTTGATGTTCTTGAAGGGACTGGTGCCTCTGGGTTTCAGGTTGTCTCTGGCCTAGGGACAATTTGGCTTTTGTCACTTAGCATAATGTTTTCAAGTTTCATCCATATTGTAGCATGTATCAATATTTCACTCCTCTTTGTGGCTTAATAAGATTCCATTACATGGATATACCACATTATCTATTGATCAGTGGATGGACCGTTGCAGTGTTTCAACCTTTTGCCTTTATGAATAATGCCGTGTTTAGGTTTAAGTTTTTGTGTAGATATACAGTTTCAACTTTCTTAAACCTAGGAGTGGAGTTGCTGGGTCAGTGCTAAGTCTGTGTTTAAATTTTATGGGAAATCACCAAACTATTATCATATGTTGGCACTTTTCAGACTTTCAGAGCTGCAGAACCCCTACTCTGAGTCTAAGTTGTCACACAGGTACCCAAAATTCCAGGTAAATATCAGGTTATATACTTTGAGCACAGCATTGTAGAATTTAGAGATAATGCTTAAAACTCATGAATAAATGTGACTGGCTATAAGAGCTTTAGATTTCTGAAAAATAAACTGAGTGAAACTGTCACACTGTCACAGGTAAAATTCTGAGTACTCTTTAGGGTTTTCAGGGATAGTAGTGGTTGGGGCTTGGCATTTGTGGCAATTAGCAATAACGTCCTGAAGCTTACATAAGAACAACCTCCAGAATAGCCTCTCGACTCTATTTAAAATCTCTTAACCACTGCAACATTATTGCTTTTTACATTTCTTTCCTCCCTTTTGGTCAAGAAGGCATTATCAATCCCACTATGCCAGGGAGACTTACATCCCTGGAAGTCATGACCCATGTAGGGGGGAAAGTAACGAGTTTATTTGTAGAGTTGGACTTAGAGAGAGAAAGAGGCCATACCTGAGCAATGAAAGAGGTTCTGTGGACATGGCTCTTGCATATAATTATAGGAAGGCTTGGTTTCCCATTGCAGAAGTGAATTTCAGAAGACTCAGCTTCAAGACGGAAGAGTTGGCCTATTACTGCATGAGAGAGTATCAGGAATTTCCCAGGTAGAGAAGTTTAATAGTTCCATTTTTTTTCCTCCAGTTTTCAAGGGACTTGGCAAATACATACATACTCTGGAATGTATCAGGGTACATACATTACATTAGCTAAACAGAATTACAAGATCGATTCCCAATTCTAGGCTAAATGTGTTAAGGTTGTTTAAATGTACTGACCAGACAGGTTAATTAGATTGTGTGCTACAGAAAATTTAAATTTTGTACAAAATAAACATCTCTACCTTTGGTCTCACTCAGAAGGTGAGATTTTAGAATACAGAAACTATCATCCTTTACCCCGTATTCTGATTTGCCTTAGTCCAACCAGAGCAGCTTCATTCATGTCACTAATTAGAGTCTGATCTCTTTTTCGCCTTCTTTAACAGTTGCAATTATGGAGTAATTAGCTGACTTTCAGAGCTGCAGAAAGAGCTTACTCTGAGTTTAAGTTGTCACACAGGTACCCAAAGTTCCAGGTAAATATCAGGTTATATATTTTGAGCACAGCATCTTAGAATTTAGAGATAATGCTTGAAACTCAGGAATAAATGTGAACAGCTATAAGAGCTTAGAATCTATGCCCTAATTTTCTTATATTTTATACATAAGACCATAAAATATTTGGCTTATTTTACTCAAGATAATTTCCTCAGGGTTCATTCACCTCATTGAATGGCTCACAACTTCATTCCTTTCTGTAGCTGCACAATATTCCATTGTATGTTTACACCACCGTTTGTCCTTCTACTCCCCAGTCAATGTACCTTTCAGCCACTTCCATCCACTGGGTATCATGAATAATGCTGCTATAAACATCAGTGTGACCGTGTCTATTCCAGTCCCTGCTTTCAGTTCTCCCAAATATATTCCTAGTAACTGGATTTCCTAATTATATGGCAACCCTGTATCTAGCCTCCTGTGGATCTCCTACATTACTCTTCAGAGGAGCTGCCTCATTCTGCCACTCTACCAACATTGAGTAAGTATCCCTCTCTCTCCACATCTTCTCCAGCACTTGAATCTTCCTGTTTATATGTTTATTTTGAATCTGCAGATTTTGTTGAGATATATTCACATAGTATATATTCTATCCAAAGTAAACAGTCTCACAGTATCCTTACTTAGTTGTACAATCATCATCACTCTCAATTTTAGATGATTTTCTTTGTTTCAAAGAGAAAAATACCAGATAGATATACTCACACCAGAAGGAAAACCCAAAATTCCCCTTAACTCTTATCCCACCCCACCTCCAATTATTTAGTACCTTTGTGGTACTAATGAGGTATACCTATTAAATATAGCCCATAGCATACAATTGGTAGTTTTTCCCATATACTCCTCTATTATTAACTCTTTGTATAAGTGCCATATCTTTGAAGTAGTTCATGCAGGAACTTATTTGTATTTATAGCGCTAATCCGTGAGATACATGGCTGTAAACAACCCCTTTCTATCATATTCACCTGTTTGTTTAATGACAGCCAGGAAACTACAAATGTTGGAGAGGGTGTGGAGATATTGCTCATTTTAAAATTGTGTCATCTTTTTTTTCTTGAACTGCAATAGTTCTTTATATTCTGCATACTAGATCCTTATCAGATATATGATTTCTGTATATTTTCTCTGTTTTCATTTGTTAAAGCTTCCAAATGCAATATACCAGTAACAGAACAGCTTTTAAAAAGGGAATTTATTAAGTTGCAAGTTTACAGTCCTAAGGCTATGACAATGTCCAAATTAAGACACTAACAAGTGGTTACCTTCATTCAAGAAAGGCTGATACCCTCTGGAAACACCTCTGTCAGCTGGAAAGGCAGATGGCTGGCCTTTCTGGATGACTTTGTCAGCTAGGAAGGCTCGTGGCTATGTCTGCTAGCTTTCTTTCCAAGCTTTTTAAACAGCTTCCCTGGGGGTGTTTTCTTTCTGCATCTCTAAAGGTCTCTGGCTGGGTGGGCTCTGTCAGCGCTCAACATTTTTCTGAAATGTTTTCCTCTTAAAGGGCTCCAGTAAGCATCCCCACCTTGAATGGGTGGAGACACATCTCCATGGAAATTACCTAGTCAAAAGACTGCCACCCACAATAGGGTGAATTACATCTCCATGGAAACAATAAAAGAGATCCCACCCAACAATACTGTATGGGGATTGAAGAACATGGCTTTTATGGGATACATGAAAGTTTCAAACCAGCACATTCCCATTCTGTAAATCATTTTTATTTTCTTGATAGTATCCCTTGAGGCTCAGAGGCTTATGATTTTGTTTAAGTCCGGTTTGTCTATTTTTTTCATTGTTTGTACTGTTCATGTCATATCTAAGTAAACATTGCCTATCCACGGTCACAAAGATTTATGTGTATATTTTCTTCTAAAACTTTTATAGTTTTATATATAGATCTTTGATCCATTTTGAGTTAATTTTTGTATTGGTATTAGGTAGATATCCAAATTTATTCTTTTGCATGTGAATATTCAGTTCTACACATCTATAGCCAACTGCTTTTAGACAAAGGTGCCAGACATTTCGCTGAAAAGGCACTTCTTTTCCTGATGGAAATGTCTGGCACCTTTGTCTAAAAGCAGTTGGCTATAGATGTGTAGATTCTCAATTTTATTCCATTGATATATATATATTCTTATGCTAGTGACACTTGGTCTTGATTTCTGTAGCTTTGCAGTAAGACCCAAAACTGAGATGTGGGAATTCTTCAAATTTGTTCTTTTTCAAGTTCATTTTAGCTCTTCTGGGTCCATTGCATTTATGGATTTTAGGATCATTTTGTCAATATCTGCAGAAAGGTGACTGATATTTTGATAGGAATTACATTGAAGTGATAGATCAATTTGGAGAGAATAGCAGTCTTAATATTACATTTTACAGTTTATAAACACAAGAGTCCTTCCATTTATTTAGCTCTTTATTTTCTTTCAATGATGTTTTGTAGTTTTCAATGTATAAGTCTTGCATTTCTTTTGTTAAATTTATCTCTCAGTATTCTTTAGTATTTTTAACTTTTTTTTTATTGTGTAGTATAACGTATATACAAAGCAAAGAATTAAAAAAGCAATAGTAATCAAAGCACTCTTCAACAAGTAGTTACAGGACAGATCCCAGAGTTTTTCATGGGCTACCATATGATCCTCTCATAGTTTTCCTTCTAGCTGCTCCAGAATATAGGAGGCTAGGGAGCTTAGAAGTTAATAAGATTAAGCTTGATTTCTCTTCAGAAATTGTGGGTGCCAGAAGGCAGTGGGATGACATATTCAAACTGCTGAAGGAAAAAGGTTATAAGTAAAAAAAAAAAAAAAAAAAACTATATCCAGCAAACTGTTCTTAAAAATGAAAAAGAATTAAGATAAATTAAGCAAAAATGGACAGAACTGAAGGGAGAAATAGACAATTAGTCCTGACCCAATCTTCCTTGCCGTTTACATGATTCTTTCATTGATTTCGGCCTTGGACAGTTTGGTTAGGATGTGTCTGGATGTGGATCTCTTTGATTTTTTTTCCTTCTTGGACTCTATTGAACTTCTTTGATGTGGAATTTATGTTTTTCATCAGATAAGGAAGTGTTCAGTCATTATTTCTTTAAATATTCTTTCTCCTCCTTTCTGTTTCTCATCTCCTTATGGCACTCCCAATATGCATATTTTGGGATGATGCCTCACAGGTCTGTGAAGAACTATTTATACTTATTCATTCCTTTTTCTTTCTATTCATCAGACTTGATATCTAAATTAACCTATATTTAAGCTCCCTCATTCTTCTGCTTGCGCAGATGTGCTTTTAAGACCCTCTAATTAGTTCTTCATTTCAGCTATTATACTTTTCATGCACAGACTTCCCATTTGCTCCTTTTATAAAAATAATTTCTAGGGTACACAGGTGGTTCAGTGGTAGAATGATCACCTTTCATGTGGGAGACCCAGGTTTGATTCCTGGACCATGCACCGCCCAAAAATAAAAATTCTATCTACTATATTGATAGTCCCTAGTTGGTGAAACATCATTCTCATAGTTTCCTTTAGTTATTTAAACATGTTTATAAGAGCTGATTTAAAGTTTTTTTTCCTAATAATGCTAACATCCCGGTATCAGGGACAGTTTCTATTGATTACTTTTTCCCTGTGTATGCATCATATTTTTTGTTTCTTTTCATGTCCAGTAATTTTTTTTGTTGTTGCAAACTGGATTTTGTAATAATATAAGACAGCAATTGGAAATCAAATTTTCCTTCTTTTCCAAGATGTTGTTTCTTTAGTGATTTTTAAAATTATATTTGTAAAAGTATATTTTTGTCATGTGTGACCACTGAAGTCTCTGTTCTCTTAGCTTAATGATCAAACCTAATAATTAGACAAAGATTTCCTTATATGCCTGGAACCAATAAATTTCTTTTGTTCTCTTGAGGAAATCTGTGTGTGTTGAGGCACGTCTTCATCAATCAGCCATGCAGATTATAACTCCATCATAGCCTTTGATCCTTATTTGTGTAGAGCCTCAAGGTTAGCTAGATATGACAGATTAGGATCTCACAGGTCACTGAATTAAGGTATTCAGGACTGTTGGTATCCACCTGCAGGAAGTGATCAAAATCCTGTCTGAAAGAAGGCAACCTCCTAGGTCTCAAATTATCTCAACCATTTTGCATAAATGATGCCTGGCACTCAGTAAAAGTTAACCAGGAATTTTAGGACTCAAGACAGTAGAGTGGAAAATAATAAGAAACTATTGACAGTTTAAGAACCTCATAAGATATTTTGAAAGTAAAGTTTCATACAAGGGTTTAAAAAACATTTTTTAATTAGAGAAGTTATAGGTTTATGAAAAAGTTCTTACAAAAATACAGTGTGTACATGGAGTTTAATGTAAATATGATTACTGTATTCAAGGTAATAAAAGGTGAGATACAAAATTTTAAAATATAATTGTAAACTCTAAAAAGAAACCTTGGAAATTCTAGAACTGAGAAAACAATGTTTAACTGCAATCAGAAACTCAGTGGATGGTTTAATGTGAAGCTAGATACACTAAAGAGAGAATTCATGTACTGGAAGATAGGTCCAAAAAATTATCCAGAATGAAACAGAAAAAGATGAAAAGACCATACACACACACATAAATAGAAACCAATATAAGAAACTTAGGGGATATAATATAAAGTATTGCCATACATGTAAATGAATTCCCAAAAGGAGAGAGGAAAAATAATAAGATAATTATTGATAATAATTCAAATAATGTTTGAAGAGACAATGGGTAATAATTTCCTTTAAAATAATCTATGAACCAGCTGGATAGATAAAAAGTAAACCTCAGAAGGCACAATGGCAGAGAATATATGATATAACCAGCCAAAAGGGGAAAAAAATAAATTATCCTTAAAGTAATAGCAGTGATACTGACAAGGGACTCTCTTACAGAAACAAAAATAATGGAAAAGAAAAAAGAAACAAACAAACAAACAAACACAGAGTGAGAAAGCCTGAATACAATGAAATGATATATTAAAAATTCTGGGGTAAAAACAACAACAAAAGTAGAATTCTAAAAGCTGTAAAAAAATTACTTTAAAAATGGGAATTATGTAAAGACATTTTTAGGTAAACACTGAGAGAAATTTTGTACCCACAGGTCCATACAAAAGCAAATACTAAAATATTTTCCTCAGGCAGAAAGAAAATTATTCTACATGGAAAGTCAGGGTTATAGGTCAGAGTTCAAAGTCTTGAAAAGAGTAAATATAAAGACAAAACGTTAAATATTGGTATAAACTGTAATAATAATATCTTGTGGGTTAAAATGTACAACATATGTATTAGGAGAGGGTGAAAGCAGCATTTTCCCTAGACAGCCTCAAGTATTGTCATGTTTTTGAGGAGTTTTGGCTCTGAAGAATTTTTCTGGGTTCAGATTCTGCCTTGACTCTCTTCATCAGGTTCTTCCTAGTTGTTTGATCTTGGACACTAAGGGTTGAGCTCTCCATGCCTCTTTTTCCTTATCCATAAGATGGGGATAATAGATTGTCACAAGGATTGCATGAGTTGGTATTTATAAAATATGAGAACAATGGCGCATAGTAAGTACTCAATACATGTCTGCTATTGGCATGATGACATGGGATATTGTTTGGTCTCTAAATTAAACTTTGTTTCAGTAAGTTTAACGGCACCATATAAACAGCCTAAAACTTCTCTTTCCTGGCCTTGCTCTGTTCTTCTCATCTCTTGATTGTGAAGCAGGGACTTAGAAATGTGTCATTGGTCCAGCTTTTCCTGCTTGAAATACATAGCTGAAATCAGACTTCACCGGCCTGAGAACAAAGGATTTCCTTGAGGAGAGAGATGGCCAAATGGAAGAAGGGTATATTCCAGCATGGGGCATGAAGGATGCACTTTGGAAAAGGAGAAGAGATCTTTTCTGCCTGGGTAAGTAGAGGAAGACTTCACAACAGATTTGGGTGGAGCTGGACTTTGGAAGGAGAACAAGGAGAAGATATTTTAGGTATGAGGAAGAGTGTGAGTGCTGAAGCAGAGTGATGTGAAAATACAAGACACTCCTTGGGGGACAGGAAATTTGTCTATTGTGCAGCTGGTACGTTAAATGAACAGAGTGGGAGATGGCACCCACAGAGGCTGGAGAAGTGGGTCAAAGTTGGACTGTGATTGCTTTCCTAAGGAATTTGGAATTATTCAGAATCATTTTAAAAGCAAGTCTTTTTACCAAACTTTCAAATAGTCCCATTTAAAATATAGTTGGGCTTATTTAGTTTATGGGCTATATTCAATATGAGCATTCCTTAACTAGTCAAATAAATACTGATAGGAATTTAGGGTTTAGAAATAGAATACTTTTTTCTTAAGTTATATTATGGCCAACAAATATAAACTCATACTTGCTGGACTATTTTCACTATATAAGGTTATGCAAACTATGCCTATAATAAAAATAATAGCATGAGTAATAATAACAATTATTTAACATTTAACATTTATTGACAGTTTTTATGTGTCAGGAACATTGCAGAATATTTTAATTCTATTAGTGTATTCAATCTTCACAATACATCTGAGGCAGATACTATTTATTATATATAGCAGAAAATAGTTTGCAAACGACTGAAAACACTGTACCAATGACAATGGTTGATTAGGTTTTCTTTAAATAGCATTAGGCCTTATCCTTTTTCTGGTTTTATGTTATAATTTGGAGAGATGCATACAGAGTCAAAGGGGAGAGAGAGAAGCTGTTTCAGAAATCATTATCCCTAATTGATTGCAGTTTGATTTTTATTTTTAAAACTTTATCTAGGGCAGGCCACAGTGGCTCAGCAGGCAGAGTTCTCACCTGCCATGCTGGAGATCTGGGTTCGGTTCCCGGTGCCTGCCCATGTGAAAAAAAACTCATCTAAATAGAAAAAAATAAAAACAATTTAATCATTTCATATATCATATTATATCATATAGAATATTCTTTCTTGCTGACTTTGCATGGATTGAGGCAGCTGAGTCAAGTCCTGAACTAGAGGTCTGGAGGAGTCATTGGTATGAAGCAAGTTGGGACCTGTCAGGTCTGACTCAAAGTAAGCTCTTTGAGTTGTTCTTGTTGATCATTCCCTCTCCACCTAAATACATAAATAATACATAAATGATACATAAATACCAACTCAAGATATTATTAACTTTCCACTTAGGACCATATACCTGGTTGTGGGCAAACATGTTTGAACATTTAACAGTCTCAAGCTACACAGGAAGATGTCAATAGACAACTTGTTAAGATTGAAATTAATTCCATAGAGAAATAACGGTGGCATAGTCAACTTAGAAATCTAAAATGAATTTAGATTCTGGAATAATAAAAATCTTGCTTAGAAGCAGGGGTTTGCTTAAAGTTTTTGTTTTTTTCTTTCTATTTAAGATACCTTTTTCCAAGTTGTTTTTACTTATAATGCCAACTTTTAAAAGGTCATTGAACTGAAGTTAACTGTAAACTATGCAGAAATTGCTGTACCTATAGAGGGAAAACCCAAAATGAAGCTTTCTATAGCCAACCCACAGTTCAGTTTATTCAGAACAAAGAGAAAAGAAACTTTTGACAATACTAGAAGAAACTCAGCCACAGGTTTGGAATCTGTATGCAAACAACACCTGCAATGAACACAATATTCTGCTAATACCATTGATATTAGGCTACATTGGTCTATTGTTTGTCTAATTTAACAACTTAAACAGAGCAGTGCAACTGGTATTTGGGACAATTCCTACATTGTTACAGTGTCAGGCACAATGCTTTATTTTCTTTTTTTTTTGCTCATCTGTCCATATCGTAGATAAAAAGAACATCAGACACAAGGTTTTATAATCACACAGTCACATTGCAAAAGCTTTATTATTACACCATCATATTCAAGAAATATGGCTACTAGAACATAGCTCTATGGTTTCAGGTACTTCCCTCTAGCCTCTCTAATACACCTTAAGCTAAAAAGGGGTTATCTATATAACATGTAAGAATAACCTCCAGGATAACCTCTCAACTCTGAAATCTCTCAGCCGCTGACTTTATTTTGTCTCATTTCTCTCTTCCCCCTTTTGGTCAAGAAGATTTTCTCAATCTCTTGATGCCAGGTCCCAGTTCATCCTGAGATGCTGTCCCATGTTGCCAGGGAGGTTTACACCCAGGGAGTCATGTCCCACACAGAGAGCGAGGGCAGTGAGTTCACCTGTCATATCGTCTTAGAGAGAGAGGCCACATCTGAGTAATAAAAGATGTTCTCTTAGGTCAAATTTTAAGTAGGCTTAGCCGATCCTTTCTGGGGATAACAGTAAAGTCATTTTTGATATGAAAGTTCCTACGAATCTCCTCAGGAGGTTTTCCGTTGAGCATATTGGTTACAGTCTTACATGGCACATCAAGCAAATCTTTGATGTCTGGGTAGTTTACAGACAGAATAAATTAAATAAAAATGTTCTTTGATCAATATCGGTAATTCTTGGTCCCAAATGGGAATATGGTCTGTTGGCTTTGTTTGTTCTCATCACCCTCAGGAGGAGGAGGATCACCTTTGTGTGGGTGGACCTCCGAATGACCTTTTCCTAGAAGGAGCTGGGTCATCATCGCCTTCAACAACTGGTCCCACGTCTTCTAACATGTCTGTTATAGTCACAGACTGTTTGGCAATTTCCACATCAACTTCACATATCTCTCCATCAGAGCCCTGCCATGTAACTGAGGGTGTGGTCTTTGGCTCAAGGAGACAGTGGACAGGAGGCTGAGGAGAACCGGGCATTGTCAGCACACGGCCAATGCTTAAAAGTTCTTGTTAAGCCGCAGCAATTATGAGTCTAAGATTTTCACAAAATGAGGAAAGAAATCATATATAATTCTCCTATGTGAGCCAGTCTCCATTTGGCTGCCCCTTTCCCCATTGTGGCCCTTTAACATGTCGGCCAAATCCTGCAGTGAATGTCCCCTTTGAATGACGTGAATGGAAAAACCACAGGGCCCACCTCTTTAAAATGATGCACCAACAAATCAAAAATAATCAGAGAAAGCACAAGACAGATGGAGTTTTACCTAAAGTGGAATTTAAGATATGCCACAAGTAATCGATTCTCTTTCTAGGATAATTTGAGGACAAAGGCTTATTTGACTTCTTAAACACAATGGTAAGTCACTATTTTAACATGAATGTAAAACAGGAATAGGGAAGACTTTTCTGACATGACCGATCTCTTTTTTCTTTTCTATTCTTCTTTTTGCCACCACCACTTTTACCACCTCTACTTTAGTACCACTTGCTCTCTGTTGCAGTTCTTAGTTTTATGTGCCCGTCTCCTAGAGGAGATTATAGTTCCTTGAGAGCAGGAATGTCTTCTGATTTACCTTTATAAAAGGTATTCTTGATACCTGCCAAAATGTCTGTCCGGTACATGGTAGGTAATCAGCCAATGCTTGTTGAATGGATGAATGAATGGATGAATGAATGAATGAATATTATGGAAAGAACAATATATTAGTGATTAGAGGTCCTGGATTCAAGTCTCATCTCTGTCATTAACTAAGTTACTTTGAACAGTTGATTTCATGTTGCCTCATCTATAAAGATGAGTTGAAATTTTCTGCCAGTAAATGTTTATTTCCGTAAAAAGAGATTCACGACATTATATAAAATGTGCAGCATATATTATGAACAAATCATTCAAGTTTTATCCAGCAGTGTGGGAAGCCCTTTTTTCTTACTTTGCCATACATTTCAATTACACTCTGCTCTGGCTTATTTTGTCTCTTTTCTATTGATTCATAGAAAATCAGTAGAATCTACTGATTCATGAGGAACAGCCATTGTATTGTGGATAATCAAGGTCAGGGATCTTTGCTCTAAAAACTGACTGCTAGGGGCCTTTATCTTTCCAAGCTTAATCTCCATGCCAGCCTAAAATAGCAACATAGACCTTCCTTTAAATTCTACTACAATTTATGACAGTGAAGTGAAAAATAGTGGGAGAAGAGAGACTAAATTGGATTTTTTTAGAAAATTTTAAACCACACATTGGCCACCAGTGGCACCTACTTATTTATTTATTTATTTTTGCATGGGCAGGCACCTGGAGTTGAACCCAGACCTCGGGCATGGCAGGCGAGAATTCTGCCACCAAGCCTCTGTCACACTGCCCCCTACTTATTTTTAAATTCATCTAGATTCTTACAGCTGTGTCTAGGTAATTTTCCATCCTTTGAAAAGCTCACATAATTGCTTATGTGGCAATTGCAAAATCATCTCTTGATATGAACTTAAACCAGAGAAGGAAGTGTAGTATTCAAAGATGGAAAGGGGAGAGTTATTAAGGAAGATAAGGGAGAGGAAGGAGTTTGTGTAATGAATGGCAAAAATCATTGAAGAGTTGATAAAAAAGTTGCACTGCACTGAGGCAACTGCATTTGAGACTGGAGAAAAACAAGGTCACACATCTGATCATTTGCCCTCATTTCAGCAGAGGATACTGTCCGTTTTGCATGTTGTCCTTCTATGTTTTGAAGATTGATGCCAAAATAAAAACAATGAGATGCTCGGGTATTTTCTTTCTTTATCTGGCAATTCAAAATCTACTACCCAGAAAGCAGGGTTTTGAGTATACTACAGATGACTTTGTTCAGAACCTCTATTAGCTGTCCTTTCAGTGTAATTTTTTTTTTCTCCTTAATTGTAAGCGGGCAATGAAGGACTCTGAGAAACTCATTACCAGAAACCATTTTAGAAGTCTCCTCTGTGGGGGTGGGGAGTTGAGTGGGCTATGCTTCAAAATTTAAGTTAGATTTTAAAAACTTATATAAAGCAAAGAATTTGTGGGAGAATGCATTATGCTGTGAAGAAAGAGTCTAGATAGGAGTTTTCAAAGCCAGCTACTTGATATTTCCCAGAAAGTTTTGCAGCTTGAGAAAGAAAAGCCTTTAAATCCTTGTTCCCTCCCTGCATGTGTGTATGTGTGTGTGTGAATGAGAGTGTGTGTGCACGTGTGATTAAGAAATTAAGCAAGCAAAAAAAAAAAAAACCCCAAAGTTCCCTTTCCCAGTTCTCCTAGATATTCCCCACCCCCCACCCTCACCCCCCGCCCCCCGCCCCAGGCAATCCTGTGTGCACCCTTTGCTTTTGCCAGTACAGGGCAGCTTGGCCTGTGTAAAACAATAGATATACAAGATAACAACAGGGCAGTTGCTCCCAGTCCTTGCCCTTTATCAGGATTAACTGTTACACCAACAAACAAAACAGGGCGGCAGGGTTTTTTCCACCGCTGGCCTTGGTGTTCCTGTGTGCCAGATGGCATAATATCCATGGAAAAAAATGCTCCAAGTTATAATGTTGACCAGGCTCTGTTACTTCCACTTGATCACACTGTTTGGGGCTCTCTTTGATGTACAAAACACTCCTAAGATAATGAAATGCATTGGCAGCTGGCTAATGGCTGGGAAAGTGCAAACCCTGCATTGAACCCTCCCCATCCGACTATTCAAGCAAGGTGGGCCAAAGCTGGAGGAGAAGCAAAGAGGCTCGTTGCCAGGCAGGCCCGGGACTCCTGGGCAAGCGTCTGTGGAGGGGCTGGTATTTTCCTCTTTTCAATAGAGGGGGGTCTGTGCCGGCAGCAAAGGAGAAATAAATCCATCAAGGCCAACCTCAGGCTCATCTGGAGCTTGCTGCTGCGATTTGCGTAAGGGGCCTGGGCGCGCAGGTAAACAAAGACGTCTGGGTACCTGTTGCATGGAGGTGAGCTGAGAACTGTTCGTTTTTGATTATGTACAAAGTAGGACCTCATTTTGATGCAAAAAAAAGATCATCTGAATTAAATTTGACTTGCTGCTGCAGGTCTTTTCCGTGGCCTGATTCTCTGGAAAAGTGGAGCGTGCGTAATTGGACTGGGAGGTATTTTCTCACCGGCTTCTCCCACGCTGTTCCAGGCCACCGCCGCCTACACCCTCTCTGGAAAAGCTTCCTGCCCACCAGTACGTCTGCCCCTCCCCACTCCGCTCCAATCCCAGTGGGCGTGGGTCTCCTTCCAGAAGTGCTGCCGCCCCCCCCGGCTCCTCCCATCTCAGCGGAAATTCCCTCCATTTGAATTACCTCTTCACCTTCCAGTTTTCTCTAATTTAATTTGTACGAATGGAAACTTGGGCCGGGGATTCTGATTTCAGTCCAGCCGTCGGCAAAGTACGGCCTGTGGGCGAAATCCTGCCCACCACCTATTTTTGTAATGCCAATGAGCTAAGAAGGGTTTTTATATTTTTTAATGACTGAAAAAAAAATCAAAAGAATATTTTGTGACACATGAAAACGGTATGAAATTCGTCAAATTTCAGCATTCATGAGTAAAGTTGTAAAAGAACAGGGCCACTTCCAGCCATTTATGGACTATCCATGGCTGCTTCTGTGTTAACAGCGGCAGAGTTGAGTAGTTGGTACGGAGACAGTATGGCCTAAAATATTGACTAGTTGGCTCCTCAAGAAATATTCAATTTCTACCTCAGACTCTTGGCAGGGCCACGGAGTGGGTGCTCACTTAATACATCCCCCCTGAAAAGTTGAGCATTTCTGAAGTCTAAGTATAGTGTAGCTGGGTGGGAAGCCCTCCACAATCCTATACTTTCCATCACCTCTGAAAAAAGTTGTCAGGTCTACTATTTGAGACACTTTCTTTTCTTTCTGGCATCAAATGGAATTCACTTTTGAAGTTCTTTCTAATACTTCCTTTCTCTATTCAGTCTCTCCACAGCCAACTCGTAGGTTGACCTTAAACACGTACTTGAGGTTTGAAATGTCCCAAGGGTTACTCTTTAGACTGAGCAGAAATTTGAGAGGAAAGAGGGGGAGGATTCGATGTAAAAAACTTCACCCTACCACATTTCTACTTTCCAGGTTCTTTGTGTCAGTCCACAGTGTTGGGTTCACAGCCCAAGGTTGCTGCCTTATCCGAGGCAACAGGAAAGACCTGCCCATCGTATTACTGGTCTCTGCATTTTTGCTCTGAGCGTTTTCTTTGTTGATTCAAACCGTGTGTGTTTCAAAAAACCCACTTGACAGCATTTTTCTTCCTCCTCATCCTGTTTGTCAATGGGGGACCATGTGTGATGTCTGCAGCTGCCTTTCCAGAAGAAACTGGAACCTTCTTTTTAAATGCTGGCTTTGGCTGTATTGTTGGTCACAGTTGTTATACTAAATATACTAAAATTGGGATAATTTTTCATTAAAAGTTAATGGATTATGGGTGACCTTCCCTCTTTGTGCTTTTTTCTATTTCCTAAGAGGCACTTGTATTTCTTTTTTTCTTTTTTTACAATTTCACAATTTTAGGTTTTTACTTCTAGCTGCTCTAAAATACTGGAGACTAAAAGAAATATCAATTTAATGATTCAGCATTTGTATTCATTTGTTAAATCTTATCTTCTATGTACGATTTCACCATCACCTTTGATCTTTCCATACCTCTCATTGGGGTTGTTTGGGCTATGGCAATTTTAAATTTTTGATATTGGAAGGATCTGTCACTAATATGGGGTAGGGGGATGGAACTGTCTGATGTTCTGGAGAGGCTGGGCTAGATTTCAGGACTTATTTGGACCAGAGACCCATCTGGAGTTTGTAGGTTTCCGTAAAGTTACTCTAGTGCCTGGAACCCTTGTGGAATCTTATATATTGCCCTAGGTGTCCTTTAGGATTGGCTGAAATGGACCTGGTTGGGGGTTGGCAGGTTATGATAGGTAGCAAAGTCTACCTGAAACTTGCATAAGAACAACCTCCAGAGTAGCCTCTCAACTCTATTTGAACTCTCTCTGCCACTGATACTTTATTAATTATACTTCTTTTCCCCCATTTGGTCAGGATGGAATTGTTGATCCCATGGTTCTAGGTCTGGATTCATCCCTGGGAGTCATCTCCCACATCGCCAGGGAGAGTTTCACCCCTGGATGCCATTTTCCATGAAGTGGGGAGGGCAATGACTTCACCTGCAGAGTTGGGCTTAGAGAGACTGAGACCACATCTGAGCAACAACAGAGGTCCTCCAGAAGTAACTCTTAGGCATGCTTATAGTTAGTCTAAGCTTCTGTGCTACCTACATAAGCTTCACAAGAGTAAGCCTCATGATCGAAGGCATGGCCTATTGATTTGGGTGTCCCTAAAGTTTGATACAATATCAGGGGATTCCCTGATAGTAAGGTTTAATAGTTCCATAGTCTTTCTCTCCTCCCTCAGGGGACTTTGCCAATACTTTTTGATTATCTGGTTAATTTACTCTAGGAGGTTTCCGAGCATTACAATAGTTTATACAGGATTAAAGGACCTGTTTCTCATTCTGTGCTCTCTGTGTTTCAGTTGTTCAAATAAGCTATACAGATAGGTTGAATTAGATTATGCACTACAGAAAATTTCAGTTCCAGATCAAATAAACCTTTCTTCTATTGGTATCAAAGAGTATGTGTGGTTCTAAAATATAGACACTGTCTTCCTTACCCCTGTGTTCTTAATTACTTTAACCCCAACCTGTTCAGCTTTGTTCTTATTTCTAAATATCAGATTATATATATAAAACAGCCTCTCAAAATCCAGAAATAATAATCACCACTCTGAACTTAATGTGTCTGTTCTAAAAGCTTACAATCTAGGCCCCTGTTTTCTTATAAGCATTTTCTAAATGTGACCATACCATTGTCGTTTTCTTGTTTCTGGCTTATTTGGTCTCAACAAATGTCCCACATGTTCATCACATCGTTGCATACCTCACTACAATGTTCCTTTTTGTAGCAGTACAACCTTCGTTCACAAGTATGCACTATCGTTCACCAATCTACTTCTCCGTCAGTGTATCCTTCAGCCACCTGCATTCATCAGGCATCATGTAGAAGGCCCAAAGTCCACAGCCTATCAACATTCTCAATTTTAGATAATTTCATTGTTCCCAAGAGACAGAAAACCAATAAACACACCCTCACTTAATAGGAGCTCTAAACCTCCTCTTAACTCTTGTCCCTCATCCCATTGTTTACCTCTGCTGTTGCTGTGGTAGTGCTGATGGTTTCCTTCTGAACATAGCTCATAGCATGCAATAGCAGTTTTCCCCCGTACCCTTAACAGTCTTTATTTTAGATTCATATCTTTGAAGTAATTCCTACAAGAACGCATTCATATTTCTAGTGTGAGTCAGTAGGACATGTAGGTTTATACAAACCCTTCCAATTTTGTTCATCTTCAATGTGGTAATATTACTTCTAGACCCACTCGAGAATCACCTTTGCTCCTTTCTATTCCCTTACATTGGAGTTCATTCTCATTAGCTAATGGTTCCCCATCTCTAACTTCTATGTATCTCTAAGTCCCCTGTATTCTATATTATAAGTCTCTGATTATACCTTTATGCTGGTCATAAAAGTGGAATCGTACAATATTTGTCCTTTTGTGTCTGGCTAATTTTGTTCAGCATTATGTCCTCAAGGCTCATCCATCTTGTCAAGTGCTTCAGGACATCATTTTGTCTTACTGCTACATAATATTCTATCATATGTATATAGCACATTTTGTTGATCAGCTCGTCTGTTGATGGGCATTTGGTTTGTTTCCATCTTTTGGCAATTGTGAATAATACTGTTACGAACATTGGTAGGCAAATATCTGTTTGTGTCATTGCTTTCAGCTCTTCTGGGTATGTACCAAGTAGTGCTATTGCTGGGTCATAGGGCAGCTTGATATGTAGTTTCCTAAAGAATCACCAAACAGTCTTCCATAGTGACTGCACCATTGTACATTCCCACCAGCAGTGCATAAGTGTCCCAGTTTCTCCACATCCTCTCCAACATTTATAGTTTCCTGTTTGTTTAATAGCAGCCATTCTTATATATATATATATATTTATTTATTAATTTAAAAAATATAACAACTAACAAACAAAAACATTTTTAACATACAATCACCCATTCTACATATATAATCAGTAATTCACAATATCTTCACATAGTTGCATATTCATGATCATGATCATTTCTTAGAACATTTGCATCAATTCAGAAAAAGAAATAAAAAGACAACAGAAAAAAATTCATACATACCATACCCCTTACCCCGCCCTTTCATTGATCACTAGCATTTCAATCTACTAAATTTATTTTAATATTTGTTCCCCCTATTTATTTTTATTCCAAATATTTTACTCATCTGTCCATAAAGTAGATAAAAGGAGCATCAGACACAAGGTTTTCACAATCACATAGTCACTTTGTGAAAGCTATATTATTATACAATCATCTTCAAGAAACATGGCTACTGGATCACAGCTCTACATTTTCAGGCAGTTCCCGCCAGCCTCTCCACTACACCTTGACTAACAAGGTCAAGGATAACCTCTTGACTCTGTTTGGAATCTCTTAGCCATTGTCACTTTATTTTGTCTCATTTCACTCTTCCCCCTTTTGGTCGAGAAGGTTTTCTCTCTTGATGCTGAGTCTCAGCTCATTCTAGGATTTCTGTCCCATGTTGCCAGGAAGGTCCACACCCCTGGGAGTCATGTCCCTCGTAGACAGGGGGAAGGCAGTAAGTTTGCTTGTTGTGTCGGCTGGAGAGAGAGGCCACATCTGAACAACAAAAGAGGTTCTCTTGGGGGTGACTCTTAGACCTAATTTTAAGTGGGCTTGACCTATCCTTTGTGGGGTTTAAGTTTCATCTGAACAAACCCCAAGATTAGGGGCTCAGTCTATTGCTTTGGTTGTCCCCACTGCTTGTGAGAATATCAAGAATTCTCCACTTGGGGAAGTTGAATTTTCCCCCTTTCTCACCATTCTCACAAGGGGACTTTGCAAGTACTTTTTTATTCACTCTTCAAATCACTCTGGGATTTATTGGGGCATCGCTCTGGACAAACATACAAAATCTTATGCCCTACTCAGGTTCCATGTACTTAGGGTGTTCAATTAAGCTGTCCACATAAGTTATATTAGGACATGCACTAGTAAAATATAAATTTTGTACCAAATAAACTTTTTGTAATAGCAGCCATTCTTATAGGTGTAAGGTGGTATCTCATTATAGTCTTGATCTGCATTTCCCTTATAGCAGTGAAAATGAGCATCTCTTCATGCGATTTTGAGCCATCTGCATTTCCTCTTCAGAAAAATGCCTATTCGTATCTTTAGCCCATTTTATAATTGGATTGTTTGTTCTTTTGTTGTTGAGTTGTATGATTTCTTTGTATATACAGGAAATCAAACCTTTGTCTGATATGTGATTTCCAAATATTTTCTCCCATTGAATTGGCTACCTCTTCACCATTTTTGACAAAGTCTTTTGAGGTGCAGAACCATTTGATTCTGAGGAGTTCCCGTCTGTCTATTTTTTGTTTTGTTTGGGGCGGGTAGCCTAGGTATGAAGGTTGGTGCCAACAACCTATGTGCGCTGACAACAGCCTGCGGGGAACCGGGAGGGGGAGGTAGTGCTTGGAAGGGGTGCAGGAGAGGTGGGTTGGGCCACACTTGGGATGGGGATGGGTGTGGGGACAGTTACGTGCACTGGGGGCTGGTGGGGTGGGGGTGCCTGGAGTGCAGGGAATGGGAGTGGGTGACGGGGTTCAGGTGTGTAGGGTGTGGGGTGAGTTGCCGGTCATGGGGCTGCGCTCGTGAGGGTAGCGCACCCAAGGAACCCGGCCTGGCTTTCTCCCAGGTCCCGGGCTCCCATCCATGCATTCCTGCGGGCTGGGTGCCAGACTCCAGCTTTCTACCTCCGTTCCTCGGCCTCCACAACCAGGGCTGCCGCATGCGATGCAGAAGGCTGTCCCAGGTCTGCCGCCCTCCAGAATTACCGCTTCAGTAGCACTCCTGTCCCTTCTCTAAGTTTTCCGTGGAACAGGGCTAATCTCAAGCTGTTATAGTCAGCCGTCTTCCCAGAAGTTCTCACGTATTTCTTTTATATCAAAGAGAAAAAAGTGTTATAAAAAGTGCTAAAAGTACTGGTAGAGTAATAATCTCAGACTTGCTGATGTGTCTGAATTTCTCCCTTTCATTTTTAATTGAAGAGTGACCAGGCAAGTACAGACAGTATTTAAATCCATGACACTAGATAAATCAACTCTATACAATATGACTCCATTAAAAAATTATGCATGTGAGAGAGATAGAGATGATCTGAGAGTGTGTTGTATATGCATTTTAAAAACCTGGAATAATACCCATCAAATTGTCAACAGTAGTTATCTTTGTAAGTAGATTTGGGTGCTTTAACTTTATACTAAACTTGTTGGTTTGTGTTAATGTTTTCTTGTGATTATATATTTCTTGAGTAACGATAAAAATATTTTAAAGATATCACAGTTTTGCAGTACATTTGCAATGATAGAAATATTTGAAAATAATAAAAACTCCTATCTTACAAGTATTTTCACAGACCCTTGAAATATCCATTGGCTCCACTTACATCTGTTATTAATCAGCTCCTCAGTTCTACCCCTCCCACATTAAGAACCCCCTGACTCTTAGACCCCTGGCCTCCCCTCTCCATGGAACATTTGAAAAATTCTAATGTTATGGGTAAAGGGAGTCAAACTTCCTTTATGGCATCAGGTTTTTGGAAAGGCTTTTTCTACTCCAAGATTATTTTTTTAAATACTATTTTTCTAATACTTTACCAATTATTAATATTATATATTATAGCACTATGCTGTAGTTATATTTATATGTAGTATTATTAATATTAGTCCACCCAGAATTTATTTCTGTATAGACTAAAAGGTAGAAATTGGATATGGGATGTTTTGATCCCACATTTGCTCTTTTGTCTGCCAATAGTGTGGCTGTTTAGTACTGGTTATGAGTAATAAGGCTATGGGAGAACTGGGAACCCATTACCATGAACTTATCTTGGGCAGTAGGGCAGTCCTGGAATTCCTGAAGGAGAATTGCTGTCACTTTTGTCTATCATTTGTTTTCTTCACATTCAAATTAAATATTGCTAGCAATCAACAGAAATTAAAGCTAACAGTTAAAAGTGTACACAGTGAAATGCATTATTAACTCTTTCCAGAAGAATAAAATCTTCCTTTCAAATTTATATCTGTTAATTTGACTTGATAAAAATAAGGATCATAGAAGAAAATTAAGAGTGGCAGAAGCTTTATCTGATAACGTTTGAAAAGCACGAATAATTTACTGTGAAACATTATACGACTTGCATGAAAAAATTTTGGTCTCAGTGAAGATAATTTCAGCAAGATGAAAATGCAAGTGGCAATAATTAAAAATTTTAAAATTATACTCTATAGTGAATTGATCCAAGAAAATTAAATTTGCTTCATCCCTGAAAATATATTGTCAAGGAAAATTCATCAGTGTTAGTAAAATTATGATTTAAAAAAATTGCTCGTATTGATAAACACAGAGCACAAAATGTTCCTGGGGCCAAATCTATGGAGTTTAAAATATTCCTTTCCAGTGAAGGTCATACTTTATTTTTCTAAATGGGTTGCTCATTATCCTGACACCATTTATGTAGGTATTACTCAATCCTTTCTCAACTGGTTTGAAATGACCCCTTTTCCATTTACTAAATTCCTTTACTCGAGTCTCTGTTTGGAGTCTATTTCATTTCATTGATCTTCTTGCCTAATCTGCACTGTTTTTAATTATTGTGCACTTAGTGTTGATAACGAGTTGGGTAGGACTCCCTCATTGGAATTCTTATTCAAGAGTTTCTTGGCTGGTGGTTTCTCACATTTATTTTTCCAAGCTAACTTTGCATCAGTTGTTTAAGTAGATCTGATTTTTAATAACTCATTGATAAGTTGCATGATATAGACATTTTTAACATCTTGATTTGATCATATATACATGTATTCCACATGTTTGATTTTTAGCTTTGAATTATTCAGATTTATTTTAGTTTCGGTTTCAGATCCTGTACTTGTTTCAAACCCTTTGTTGTTCATTCTTTTTGAAGATAATTTTGTATTTTTATTCATTATCTATTCATTTCCAAAAACAATTAGGCCTGAGAGCCCTAGCATTCCTGCTGCTTCAATATATTTTTGGCACCTCCTTGGAAGTAAAAATGGCAGAGAAGACTTATTTTTTCCATGAAATTCAATATATATTCTGAAAGTTGATGCAGGGCCAAGATATTTAAATGTCCTTGTGAGTGGGATTTCCCTATGTCTTTTTTCTCTTTTCCGAAGAATAAGAATCTATTATTTATCCTGTCCTTTGCTGTGTCCTCTAAATTCTTGGATGAAATTCACAATGAGCTTTTAAAGTCTACCTTCCCCTTTGATGATAGTTGGTGATTTGAATTTGCATTCTAATGTGTCTAAGTGGAAATTTTTAACCTTCACAATGCTGTACTTTGCGAATTTGATATGAAATCATGGCCAAGTCTTTGAACGTCTGCCTAGCTTATATATTGCTTGTTTATGGTTTATTTATGGGTTAACCACTTGACCTTTGGGTTCCTGTGTTGTTGTGTTTTTTTTTGCAAACTACCTTTCATATTCATGAAGGCAAAATTTGGTCTAATTTTAAAATTCTGTCTTCAGTGTATAAAAATATGCTTGTCACATTTGTGCCTTTGTTTTTAATCAAAAACACCTTTAGAAGAATGGTAGGTTATCAGAATTAGCTGTTTGTTTGCCTCTTTTAGCATATCTGAAACAGACTGACATCCTCAAAGCCTCTGGCTCTTCTTATTGGCATCGTCCTCCTCCTAATGTTCAAGTTGAAAGCTTTTAAGTCACCTATGAACTTCCTCTTTCCTTCTCTCTCTCCTTCACATCCTCATCCAATTAATACCAAATTTGTTGATTCTACTTTTGGATGTCTCCATACCAATTCTGCTCTTTCAGTTCTCACTGCCCTAGTTCAAGATTTTGCCCCTCTCACTTGGCTATCCGCATTTCCTCCTAATTATTATGCTTTCCTTAGTCACTCCCCCACCGGATCAAAATTCATTTTAACATTGTTTCCAGAAAATCATCCTTACACAGGTCTGACCTGTCACTATGTGCCTAGAGAATACAGGTCATCCTCCTTAACCTGCTCTGCATATTCTCCCCCAATTTGAAGAGCCCCTACCATTATTTCCAGTTCAATCTGTATCCTGAATACGTGCTTTTCTCCAGCCAGGGGAGTGTACTACCATTCCCTGGACACACGCCACAGTCTCTTTGCTGCTGATCTTTGTTTCCTCTCTCTGGCTCCCTGGGTTCCAGCCACACAGGCCTCTATTCAGTTGATTGAACTCCAGACCTCTCCCACCACAGGGGCTTTGTCAACGTGCCCCTCCCCTTCCTTCCCCCAGCTTGCCTCCCAGCTGCACTTGGCTTAGTCACTCATTCTCCAGCTCTCACTCCAAAATCACTTGCTCAGGGAAATCAATCTTCTATGATCACTCACTCCCAGTTTCCCACCCCATACCAGATCACATTAAACGCTGTCTTGAGTCCTGGTGCTAAAAGGTGCACAGTGTATAATTATTCACATATTCATAGGGTTATTTGGTAAAGAACTCTCTCCCCTACTTTACTCAAGGTTCTGGGAGTGAGAGATCTGGACTGGATTGTTTACCAACCTAATTCCTGTACCTTGCACAGGAGAATGTACCAAATACATAATGAATGAGTGAATCAATGTCTTTAAAAGTCTTGACTACCTCTTTGCCCCATTTCCTCTCAGAAACTACCCAAGGTCTCCCATTTTGAATTTATCTCTCTCTTCCCTTCAACCCTAAAACACCTCTTCTCCATAAGTGGTGGCTTCTGAAGAATAGGTAACTGTTAAATCCACTCTCCCCATCCCGCCCACCCTACAAAGGCTTTGTGTTTAAGGATAAGCACTAATACAGGGTTTTGGTCATAGGAGTGACTAATAAAGCTTTATCAGATTTGAAATGTTCAAATATACCATGCTTCTAATGAAACCATAGTCTGGGTAGGAAGCTCATAAGAACCAGAGTCCTCAAATTATACCTTAATTTTAGGCACTCAGTTCACAGATGTGTGAGGGTGTTAATTAGGGAGTCTAGGAGTGGCTATATGATGAGGTCAGTGGGAATTCACACCCATTAGTAGCCGTACATGCCCTAGTAGTGGTGGGGTAATAATATCATCTTCTTACATTCTTATTTGATTTTCTTTTGCAAGCTCACTGTGATAATCCTGTTAATAAATTCTAATGGATAATGATAATCAGGAAATGGCAGAAAATAATGAATAACTAATCTGTGTTTATCTTTGTCAGCTGTACCCTGGCCGGGGACATAAAACCTAATGGAAAAATATAGTTTTTGCCTATTTAAATCTACTGTCACAAAGGATAGGCTTCAGGTTCATATCTTCAAATTCTACTTAGAACAAAACATGTTGTCCTTCAGCGTGGTTTTTGCCAAGCTTTCATTTGGGCTAAAAGATGGCATATTTCAAAAAGTGATATAGCACCATTAAATTTGGACTGCTGCAGAGGGTTTGGAGAATTTCCTGGGGTCTACATGTTAATTTAAAGCCACAGGAAAGAACACTGGAAAAGACAGGAAAAGCTGTGGTTATATTCTGTCCTGGAGTGGCCGAGGAGGTAGATATTAATGGAATCTTGTAAGACTGTATTCTGAGTATTTTCTTATCTTAACCGTTGGAAAGATACTGAGGATAGGTTTTTGTTTTTTTTCTTATTAAAAAAAATATATGGAATGCTTCACAAATTACCTGTCATCCTTGTGCAGGGGCCATGCTAATCTTCTCTGTATTATTCCAATTTTAGTATATGTGGTGCTGAAGCGAGCACTGAGGGCAGGCTTTCATAGTATAAAATACACTCATGTTTTTATTCTTGCCCTTGATGAATGTGAGAAAATTCTTCAGAAAGATCCTTCTTCTGATTGGCAGAAAAAATGTTACACTGCTCTCAGTAGGTGCTCAAAGATGCAAATTACTCAATTTCAACAACATAGCACCTAGTGTATTTCTTATTTGTTTCTTTGAAAAAGAGAGGACTTTCTGAAGATAGGGATATGCTTCTCGTCTGCCTAAGAGTGAGGGTCATGGGAGGGAGAGATGAAATTCAGTGCTGTAGAAGATAAAGCTAAGGTTAATAGATTTCAGGTAAACTCTTGTGGATATCCAGGATCTATAGACCAGAAAGGAAATAGTGAGATCATTGTCGGGTTCTGGGACTTTGGTAATTTGTTCATGTTTGCTCTTGTGGTCATTCTCTGTTCTCAGAGAGCTAGCAGCAAAATGCTGAAAATGAAAATCACTTGTGGGCTGTGTGATAAATAAGGTGAATTAACTCATTCCCTCAACCAATTTTATTGCATGCCTATTATATTCCAGGGACTGTTCCAGACACTGGGATACAGCTGTGAACAAAGTAAACAAAGATCCATGCCTCCACTGAGCTGATATTCTGTCTTCATCTAGACAACGAAGGAAGTAAATAGAATTTCCTTACTACTGACAAATGCAATGGAGAGGAAAAATAAACAGAGAAGTAAGATAGAAAATATTGAAGGTGGGGGTTGCAATTTTAAAAATGGTAGTCAGGAAATGGCTTCATTGAAAAGGTGACATTTAAGTCAAGATTGGAAAGAAAAGAGAGAGAGCTAACCATGTGATTTTTGGAGAAAGAGTGTTCCAGGAAGAGGAATAGCAAGTTCAAAGGTGACTTCTGAGACAAGCTTTAAAAAGGTAATATAGCTTCCTCCTCCTCCTCTCTCTCTCTCTTTCTCTCTCCCTCATTTTTTTTCTCTCTCTCAATGTGTGAGTTTGCAGTCCTGAGCCATCATATAAGAAATCTGGTTACTATGGAGCTGCCATGCTTGAGAGACCATGTGGAGAGACCACTCAGAGATGGAGATAGCTGGGAAGGCCTAACTGTTCCATCACCTGCTCTTTCAGTTTTTCCAGCCTAGGTGCCAGATATATGAGTGAGCCCTCAGCTTTTGAGCTACCCTAACTGATCCCAAGTGGAACAGAAACAAGATGTGTCTCCTGATTGCATACTCATGAGCAAAACAGATGATCTTGTTTTAAGCCACTAAGTTTGAGGTGGTTTATTTTATAGTTTTAGATAACTGAAGCAGAGGAGTTAAAGATGATGTCAAGATTTCTGGCTTAAGAAACTGGAAGGATAGAATGGCCATTTATTGAGTTTGGAAGGACTGTGGGTAGAGCAGGTTTTGGTGAAAACATCTGGAGTTTGGTTTTGTAAATACTAAGTTTGAAATCTCTGTTAGAGATCCAAGTTGAGTTGTTCAGTTGACTGTTGGCTATTTGATTTTGGATTTTAAGGTTGAAATCATGACTATGTAGATGATAATTTAAAATTATGAGTCTAGATGAGACCACTAAGTGAGTGAGAGTAGATGAAGAAAGGAAAATCCAAGGACTGAGCAGTAGGGTTCTTTAAATTTAAGAGGTCAGGAAGATTAGGAGGAATAGCAGCAAGGGAGACTGGGATGGGTAGCCAGTGATATAAAACTAAGTCAGATAAATATGACAGGCTGGGAATGAAGCGAAGTAGCTGTTTCAAGGAGAATGTTAAATTAAATTTTGCAAAGAAGTCAAGCAAGGTGAAGTCTGAGAACTGACCATTTGATTCAGTGATATAGAAGATATTAGTGACTTTGACAAAAGAAAATTTGATGAAGTAGTAGGAACAAAATCATCATTGGTGACTTAAAGAGAGAAGGGAATGAGAAGAGCTGGAAACAGCAGATTAGACCATTCTTTTAGGGTGTTTTGCTTTAAAGGATAGCAGATAGATGGGGTGGAAGATGAAAGAGGAAGTGAAGTCGAGAGGGATTTTTATTTTTTAAAACTTTTTTATTGTATAATATAACATATATACAGAGCAAAGAAAGAAAAAAGCAATAATTTTCAAAGCACTCTTCAACAAGTAGTTACGGAACAGATCCCAGAGTTTGTTATGGGCTTTTATTTTTTTAAGTGAAAGAAATATTGGAAAGCTTGTATGCATACAGGTTTACATTAGACAGAGAATTGGACTTAAACCCATTCAAGGTTTTCTAAGCAAGGAAGGCAGAGAAAACAGGAGCCAGGGAGATGAGACTGTATGCAAGCATATGATTATTTATTATGATTGACCATGAAATTTAAACTGGGTGTAGAAAAAAGTGAGGAAATGAGGCAAGTAAGGGACAGTGTAAAGGGAATAGGATCATTGGATTTTAAGTTCCCATATGGTCATAGGAGTGTTAGAGTTGGGCTATCAGAGAAATAAGCTGGAAAGAAAAATGGCTTGGTAGTCATTTCAACAATCTCAATAAAAGTCTGTCTTTTCAGCTTTTCCAACAATTGTTTATGGCTTTAAACTGTAACAAATCTTCTCTGGTTTCAGTCACTTAGAGTGATTCCATTCTTCACTACTGAGTCCTGACTAATATAAGAGTGAGGATGGAAGCTCTAGGTGATTTATATACAATTTGGTTGTCTTGAGGAGGAACCTGAAGGAAAAGAATTTGTGAAAGAGGGCTGAGTACCTGCAGTAGGAAGAACAGGAAACCAAGGAGAGACAGCCTGGGTCTAAGAACTTGCCCGAGGGCTTAATCACGGAAAGGCTGATGGGCTCCCCTACAAAGTTAAGAGAAGGAATGAAAATAGAACTTATTGAATTCTGGTTACAAATTTACAAAATATGAACACTACCATAATATAAGCAATAATAAATTTCATTACACATACATCATCACGTACATTTTATTTAATGAATATTAAATAAAATGTATGTGAACTATTTGTCACAGTGGATTCCAAAAAGCAAACCTATAACCATAGTCACTTTTATCCTTATCTTTACAATATTAGTAGAGGCATATGTGTGTGTGTGTGTGAAATGATGTAACAGTATGTTGGTGGAAAGGAAATTTTGATATAGAGAGTCTATAAGGCTCCTTTAATTTAATTAGTCCATTTCCCCTCTGTTCCTCCTCAAAACTCTTCTCTCTGGCTATTCAGAGCTACTCATGATTTCTTCATTCAGTCAAACCAGTTGATGCCTTGTGTCTCTTCAGTGTTATTCCCTCTTTCTGCAATGCCATCCCTTCACATACACTTTATCATTTGGTGTTTATTATTGCCTCTGTTAAATCAGCCTTATTTCCCAGTCTAACTTAGATGTCCTTCTCCTGTGCTTTGCTATTCTTTGTTGCTTTCATCAAACATTGAGCTTTAATCACTCATTTGTATACCTTATGTGGCTTCACATTCCCAGCATAACATAGTGACCAGACCTTGGGAAATCTTCAGTATGTGTTTTTGAGTAACTGAAATATATGGTGTAGTTCTATTAGGGAATATTTCATCAAAACAGGTAGAGGAATAGTCAGACCTGGTAAGAATTTGGTGGAGGAAAGATGAAAGGGAGAGTGATATCACAAAATGGAGATTTTTGACTGTTTGTTTCAGGTCAGGATAGTGAGAATAACCTTTTCAATTTACAGATGAAGATACTTAAAACCAAGAAACAAATGACTTACCCAAGGAATTTATCTAAGGGGGTCATGGTAAGGAGGAAATAGAAAAAGGAACTAGCAATTCAATCACTCTGTAGTAAGATCTTGTGAATATTTAGATGAAGACCCATTAAATATATTGTAGGCTGGTGTCCAATACTCTGGGTAACCTCTGAAAGGACTAGGTGTAGGTTTCTGCCCATTGTCCAGCAGGAAGGTTATAAATCACATGCTTGTGTCTAATTCCAAGAAGATTTGTGTTATTTTTCTTAATATTTTTGACATTTATATTTATTGTAATAGTGTGTTTCTTGTTGTGTTTGTTTTGTGCATGTGTGTGTTTAGCAACTATGGGTTTTCTAGAGGAGGCATGAACCTATGATTGCTTAAGTATGGATAACTTTCTTAACTTTTTTGTGAAATATATACAAAACAATAAATTTCAACGTGCATTTTAACCGGTAGTTATGGAACAGATTTCACAGTTTGGTATGGGTTACAGTTCCACAATTTCAGGTTTTTCCCTCTAGCACCTCCAAGATACTGGAGACTGACAGAAATGTCAATATATTGATTCAGCAGTCATACTCATTTGTTAAATCCTGCCTTCTCTGTTATATTCCTTCTCTTTAAATAACATATATACCTAAAAGCAATATGTTTCAAAGTACATTGCAACAAATAATTGTAGATTTGGTATGAGTTACAATTCTTCAATATTAGGTTTTTATTTCTAGCTGCTCAAAGGTCCTGGAGGCTAAAAGAAATATCAGTAAAATGATTCAGCATTCATTTGTTAAATCCAACTTTCTCTGTATAACTCCACCATCACCTCTGATCTTTCTCACACTCAGCAGAGAAATACCCTACACTCAGTAGAGGTATTTGGCTATGTCCATTTTAACTTTTTTTTATTGTATAGTATAACATATATACAAAGCAAGGAAGTAAAAAAGCAATAGTTTTCAAAACTGTTCTAGTTTGCTAGCTGTCGGAATGCAACACACCAGAGACAGATTGGCTTTTAATAAAAGGGGATTTATTTTGTTAGTTCTTCAGAGGAAAGGCAGATAACTTTCCACTGAGGTTCTTTCTTAAATGGAAGGCACAGGATGGTCTCTGCTGGTCTTCTCTCCAGGCGCCTGGGTTCCAACAACTTTCCCCGAGGTGACTTCTTTCTGCATCTCCAAAGGCCTGGGTTGAGCTGCGAGTGCTGAGATGAGGTATGTTGAGCTGCTTAGGCTATGCTACGTTGCACTCTCTCATTTAAGCACCAGCCAATTAAGTCAAATGTCACTCATTGCAGCAAACACGCCTCCTAGCCGACGGCAGATGTAATTAGCAACAGATGAGGTTCACGTACCATTGGCTTATGTCCGTAGCAACAAAACTAGGTACGCTCACCTGGCCAAGTTGACAACTGAATCTAACTAACACAAAGCACTCTTCAAAAAGTGGTTACAGGATAGATCCCAGAGTTTGTCACGGGCTACCATATGATCCTTTCATATTTTTCCTGCTAGCTGCTCCAGAATATAGGAGGCTAGAGGACTTAAATACTTTTTTATCATCACGATCATTTTTTTTCCTCTTTTTTTGTGAACAATACCATATATACAAAAAAAGATATAAATATCAAAGCACAGCACCACAATTAATTATAGAACACATTTCAGACTTTGACATGGGTTACAATTTCACAATTTTAGGTTTTTATTTCTAGCTGCTCTAAAATGCTGAAGACTAAAAGAGATATCAGTTTAATGATTCAGCATTCATATTCATTTGCTAAGTCCTATTTTCTATGTATAATTCCACCTTTGATCTTTAGGGGTATTTATTTGGGCTATACCCATTCTAATTATTTCATATTGGAAGGGACGATAAATAATATGGGATAGGGGGCTGGCCATCTGCATTTCAGGACTTAACTGGTCTGGAGATGCATCTGGAGGTTGTAGATTTTTGGAGTATTACACTAGTGCCTGGAACCTTCGTAGAATCTTATATAATTCCCTAGGCATTCTTTAGGTTTGGCAGGAATGGTTTTGGTTGGTAGGCACTGGATCATTTTTGAGGAATTGAATTAATCATGAGATTCTATGTGAATGGATTAAGTGTATACAAATAGCAAACCAATTAATTTATAATTCCATATAAAGGGAATTTATTGGCCTAATATACCTTAAAACTCGAGGGCTCAGGCTAGCTTCAGACATGGTCTAATAGAGGATTTAAACAACGCATTTGCTTCTCTGCTTTCCTGTATGTTTCAATCTTAAACAGTGCCTTAGTTTGCAAAAGTTGCTGGAATGTGATATACCAGAAACAGAATGGATTTTCAAAAGGGGAATTTATTAAGTTACAAGTTTAAAGTTCTAAGGCTGTGAAAATGTCAAAATTAAGGCACCAAAAGAGGTTACCTTCATTCAAAAAAGGCTGGTGAAGTTTGGGGTTTCTCTTTCAGCTGGGAGGGCACACAGAGCTATCTGCTAGCTTTCTCTTCCAGCAACTTGTTTCATGAAACTCCCTGGGGGCATTTTCTTTCTTCCTCTCCAAAGGTCTCTGGCTGTGTGGACTCTGTTGATTCTGGTGGCTCTCTCTGAAATGTTTCCCTCTTAAAGGGCTCCAGTAAGCAACCCCACTTTGAATGGGTAGAGATACGTCTCCATGGAAACCATCTAATCAGAAGTTATCACTCACAACTGGGTGCATCATGTCTCTACGGAAACAATAAAAACATTCCACACAGCAATATTGAATGAGGATTAAAGGACTTGGCTTTTCTGGGGTTCATAATTGCTCAAAACCAGCACGCATGGGTTGAGTTTTTGTGGCCATATGATAGCCATTGCATCTCCCATTCTTATATCCTCATACTTCAACTCTGTGGAAGGAGGAAATGTTACCAACAAAAATCTCATTTTGATTCTTGTTTCTGATTGAATCATGTGCTCATTTCTGAATCAGTTACTGTAGTCAGAGCAAAACAGTTTCTGATTGATTTATGCTTGTCCCTTGTTCTACCCGAGTGATATAGACTGAGAGTATGTATGTTTCTGTTGAGAGGGGATTCCCTGAGGAAACTTGGGGCACCAAAAGAAGGATAAAAGGATTTTGGATAGCAAAAACAACAAAGTCCATTATACAAAGTGCTGACTAAATCTATCAAAGTTGCTGGGAAAAGTCATTTCATCTCTCTTGAATCCAGTTTCTGTTTCTCTACAATGAGAAGGTTGGATTTATAACCTGCAAGTTCACATCCTAAGTTATACTCTATGACTAAATATAGTTAGTTTTAAAGTTTTAAATTACTTTTTTCCCCCAGAATTACAAAAACAAGCTGTTGAAGGAAAGTAAAATGGAGTATTTGGCCTTTATTTTGGCTGGTTACATTTTGCATGAAGGGCAGCACATACCTTTGGATGTTGGCTTAAAACCCAAGAATCTTAAAAACTGATGTGATCAATCCCAAATGCCTATGTACTTTAATTTATAATTTTCTGTCCTTTTTAAGCTAAAGGAAGATGGGACAAAGGAAGGGCATGTATCAAGAGGCTCTGCTGTATCTATTTCTAGACTATTTCCAGTGGGGGAACTCGGTTGAAAGGGAAGCTCCAGAAGCATATTTAGCACAGTTTTCTATATTTGAAACTTAGAGTAGAGAGCCCAGATACTTCTTTACATCTCTCTTTTTTGGGGGGGAGGGCCTGTGCCTGGGCCAGGAATCGAACTCTGATATTCTGCATGACTGCCAAGTATTCTACCGTGAAACACCCATGCACTCCCATACATACCCTTTTGTATTGACCCCTATTGCATTATAGTAAAGCAAGCATAGGAATTTGTGAAGCTAGAAAGCCCTTGGGTTTCAATTTCTCCGATTTTGAGGATTGCATGACCCTTTCTTAGTGATGGGTATAAGGAGAATGGTTGAAATAAATGGCCACTCCTGCAGCTCTAAGCCATAGACCTTCTTAACAGCTGATACTTCCAACAGTGGCAAGGGGGCTCCATAAATGTTTTCCCTATGTTAATATGAGAGCTTAGCATTTTATATTAAATCTGTAAATGTATGTCTGAGACGGCATTGCATATGAGAGACCAGTATCTCCTTCAAGCTGCCCATTTTCCAGTTATCACCTAAAATACCACCGTGTACAACATCCATGTGACAGAAACAATACATTTAGGTACTCGAAGTCTGCTCTGTGAAAAGTCTCTAGGACTTCTTGCTCTTTCAGTCCATTACACAAAGACCACACTGGACCCAGTTAATCCTCTTTCTTCAGTGACGGACTCAAGAATTTCTGAACTCTTGGCTTCCTTATCCAAATCAACATGAACCCCTATCCAACCTCAGGGAGTCTCCAGGGCCCCAATGAAGACTACTTGTTCTTATCCAAGTAGGCTTTGCTTTAATTTGGAAGGAAAAAATTACAATCCTTCAGGGCATGCTGGGGTCCCTGAAATTCCCCCTCTACCCATCCAAAATATTCTCCCTTTCATGAATTTTACAAGGTCGTTTCATCAGAATTAATTTGTCTCTGAAATGTTTTCCTAAAATAAATGTAGGTGGTGATCTTTGACAGTACATTACGATTTCTCATTCTTCTTCATACCCTGAATGTTATATGCTATCAGCTGTCCCAGCAGGTCCTATTATACAAGTTCAGTCAATGAGAACTATTTTGCACTTCCTGACTTGAGTTTGTTGTTTCTTTCACTACAACCTCTCTTCTGCTATTTGTGTTCTTTTTATGGCGGGCAGAAACTAATGTAATAGAATTGTTGCAAAAAAAGAGATTTATGACAGATATTAAAATGTAAGTTGTAAGGGCTTTTGAGATCCCTCATGTGGAAGGAAGTTCTTTGACATTATAAAGGGGATTTACATATAACCACAGACTGTGAGAACTGACCTTCAGCTTATGAAAGAGACAAGAAGAAACCATGGTGGCCCGAGTGACTCCAGGGGGCTCTGAGAAGCCCTTGCCAATGCTTTTCCATAAGGTCTGTGCAATATCAAGCAGGAAAGCTTTCCTGGCCCTTCCCCTACACTTGTATCTGCTTTCTTTATAAGCCTAGGGAAGGAGAGTAGAGAGGAATGCTTCCTACTTTGAGTAAAAGGTCTTCATAGGAGATAATTTCCCTCCCTTTTCAGAGTTGGGCAGAACTAAGGCCAGCCTTATGCAAGAGGATGGCTCAATAACAGTCGAAGCTGTGTTTATGAGTACAGCTGTTGCAGCAGTAAGAGCCCTGTCTCCTGCTGCTACCATCCTGCCCCTTGCTTGCTGGACAAGGAGAAGGGTTGTGTGTTTATTGAGTGACTTGAGCCAATAATTATGTTAGTGACCAACATAATATAATGGTATATGTTGTGCCAGGGGAGAACACTGAGTGTTTTACATGGATTGTCTCAATCCTCAAAAGAATAGTAGCCAGTCATACTTAGTATATGACAGGCACTTTTGACAGAACTTTTGAAATATTATACTAATTTAACCCTGACAAGAGTCCAGTGAGATAGCACTGTTATCAGTCCTATTTTAAAAGCAAAGAAACTGAGGCTTAGAGAAATTGAGGAACTTACCTGATGTCATGCTGCTGTTAATTATCTAGCCAGGAGTCAAATTCAAGGAAAGCCTACTTCAGAGTATAATTTTTTATTGTAGTTGTGCAGGATTGATTCATTATAATTTGAGCTATTGCTAAAATATTTTCTAAAAGTAAAATGCAGCTAAAATCCTGCATTTTTTATTATGAATAAAATATTATGAATGCATGTTTGCCCCCATGTTCTTAGTGTAGCATTTATCTCCACCAATGAGAGCTAGCACAGTAATCTGTCCAATATGCTTAGTATCACCTAATGGGATCATGTAGTGCATCCCCCTATGACTGTGACTTTCAAAGTTTAGGAGAGAAAACATGTGGCAAGATTGACAAGGTGGCAGGACAGGTGGAGTGGCTAGTCATAGAGACTTTACAGGTTGCTATAATTGTGGTCAATTTGCCACAGTCCAGGGACTGTGTCACAAGTCTGGAGAAACCTGATTTGTTCAGTGCACTGGGAGGCTATGCCTCTCTAGGATAGGCTCCTAGAGACAACAGTGAAATCCAGAATGCCAGTGTATCAAGATGCAATGAGAATTATAACTGCCAGGAAATCAGGTCCTCTTATCTTTGGGTCAGAACATGTTCTCTTTGAAGACATTCTCTATAAAAAGTAAAACTATAATTGCATTGCTTGGTGAGTATGGGATCAGGTCAAGGGAATTTTCTCTATGATGAAAATCTTGAATTTTTGGGCTTTAGTCAAAAACTGGACCAGTATATTCACTGTCCTGGATAGGGCTTACCCTTATGAATTAGGACTATATTTAGGTATAAATGACATAAAAATCCAAAATCAGATAGATGTTTATTTCTGATTCATGTTTATTCCTGATGATGCCCAAGTCTGACATCATGTTCCATTGTGGAAGAGACCCACATTTCTTTTCTTTTCTTTCTTCTTTCTCACATGAGGAGGCACCAGGAATCCAACCCAGGTGTCTGGCCTGGCAGGCAAGAACTCTGCCTACTAAGCCACCATGGCCCGCCCTCACATTCCTTTTATATCTATTACTTTTCCCTACATAGTCTCGACTTATAGTGGTGCTTGCATTTAGGAAGAAGACTGGAGGAAGAGGTAGAGAGAGCAGAGAACACACACATGCTTCTCTTAAGGAAGACTCCTTGAGACCACCTCATGACACTTTTGCTTAAAACCCATAGCCTAGAATTTAATGATATGGCTATACCTAACTACATGGAGGTCTAAAAAATACAGTTTCTGTCCTGAATTGCCACAAGGTTCAGTTGGAGACCAGGTGCTAGGGTTCTCTCGAGTAACAGAATCAACAGGAAACACTTGCAAATATAAAATTTATAAAAGGGTCTCACGTAACCATGGGAACTTAGAGTCCAAATCTGCAGGGCAGGCTGTGAAGCCGACAATTCCAATGGAGGGTCTGGATGAACTCCACAGGAGAGGCTTGCTGGTCAAAGCAGGAAGAGAGCCTGTCCATTCTGAATCCTCCTTAAAAGGCTTCCAGTGATTAGACTGAGCATCACTCATTGCAGAAGACACTCCCCTTGACTAATTACAAATAGAATCAGCTGTGGATGCAGCTGACATGGTTATGATTTAGTTCTATGAAATGTCCTCATCACAACAGACAGACCAGCACTTGCCCAACCAGACAAACAGGTACCCCCACTTGGCCAAGTTGACGCATGAACCTGACCATGACAGTCCACCCCTTGTCAACTTGGCAGCTATACATATCACCTTAAACCATACCTAATTTCTAAATAAAAAACAATAAAATGCACATTTTTTCTTTCACCTAACAATACTCAACTGTCCTGCATATAACTAGAAACACATTTAATCTCTCCAGAATAGGTGCAAGTCCTTGGGTAATATTCATTCTTAAACTTGATATCTTATAAATTAAATAGTATAACATGAATAAAACAGCATTACAGTCCTTGTTTCTGTAACTGATCATGTGGTCATAGTTCATATTTATCACTACCTTCTTCCACTATGCATTCCATGTTCCCTTTACCCTCAGCAAGCACTTCAGCTGGCTGTGGTTCTTTGCTGAGTGGGGTGACCCAAACTTTCATTCCTGAAATTTCAGAGCCATTGGTAGTCCTGCCTGGATTGGCTTGTTGCAATTTTCCATTGACTTTAATCACAGGGAATGATAGTACTAAAAGATGCCCTGAGGGATCTCCTATATTCCAAGAAAACTCTTTACCTCCATTGTGTAGTAGCAGTCCCATTTCCCCCAAATAGTCAGGGTCAATTACCCCAGCCAATAATGTAATCCCCTTATTGGATTGTTGACCCAGGGGCATGAGTAGCCCAAAGTAACCAGGAGGCAGTCTTATATTGCAGTTCAATGGAATCGTTGTTTCTCCTGGTGGGAGCAATCCCCCTTTTGGAACTAAAACCTGTAGACCAGCAGAGCTCAGGGTCACAGGGACAGGAAGCAAAAATTTTCCTAGTGGATCACTAGGGGTAATACCAAGTGGTGCCACTCCCATTTCCACCCCTTAGTTCCTGGACTCATGGATCCTGGCTATGAGAGAAACAGCACCATACAGCAGATGCTGATTCAGAGCATATACAGCTTCCTGGAGAACATTACCCCAGCCCTTTAAGGTATTGCCATCTAGTTGACACCATAATTGAGTTTTCAAAAGGTCATACCATCGTTCTATCAATCCAGCTGCTTCTGAATGATGGGAAACATGGTAAGACCAGAGAATTCCATGAGCATGTGCCCATTCTCACACTTCATTTGCTGTGAAGTGTGTTCCTTGACCAGAAGCAATGCTGTGTGGAATGCCATGATGAGGGATAAGGCATTCTGTAAGCCCATGGATGGTAGTTTTGGCAGAAGCATTGTGTGCAAGGAAAGCAAACATATCCAGTGTATGTGTCTATTCCAGTTAGAGCCAATCACTGCCCCTTCCATGAAGGGAGTGGTCCAATGTAATCAACCTGCCACCGTGTAGCTGGCTGGTCACCTCGGGGAATGGTGCCATATTGGGGGCTGAGTGTGGGTCTCTGTTGCTGGCAGATTGGGCACTCAGCAGTGAATGTAGCCAAGTCAGCCTTGGTGAGGGGAAGTCCATGTTGCTGAGTCCATTGCATAACCTCCATCCCTACCACCATGACCACTTTGTTCATGAGCCCATTGGGCAATGATAGGAGTTGCTGGGGAAAGAGGCTGACTGGTATCCACAGTATGGGTCATCTTATCCATTTGATTATAAAAACCTTCCTCTGTTGAAGTCACCCTCTAGTGCACATTCACATGGGACACAAATATGTTCATGTTTTTAGCCCACTCAGAAAGGTTTATCCACATACTTCTTCCCCAGACCTCTTTGTCACCAATTTTCCAATTATGGTCTTTCTAAGTCCCATCCAGCCAAACCATTAGCAACAGCCCATGAGGCAGTACACAAACTCACCTCTGGCTAGTTCTCCTTCTAAGCAAAATGAACAACCAGGTGCACTGCTCGAAGTTCTGCCCACTGGGAGGATTTCCCCTCACCATTGTCCTTCAAGGATACCCCAGAAAGGGGTTGTAGTACTGCAGATGTACAATTTTGGGGGGTACCTGCATATCGTACTGAACCATCTGTAAACCAGGCCCGAGTTTTCTCTTCCTCAGTCAATTTACTGTAAGGAACTCCCCAAGAGGCCATAGCTCTGGTCTTGGAGAGAGAAGGTAATGTGGCAGGAATGGAAATCATGGGCATTTGGGCCACTTTCTCATGTAACTTACTTGTGCCTTCAGGACCTGCTCCAGCCCTATCTCATATATACCATTTCCATTTTACAATAGAGTGCTGCTGTGCATGCCCAACTTTATGGCTTGGTGGGTCAGACAACACCCAGCTCATGATAGGCAACTCAGGTCTCATGGCAACTTGGTGGCCCATGGTTAAACGTTCAGTCTCTACTAAGGCCCAGTAACAGGCCAAAAGCTGTTTCTCAAAAGGGAAGTAGTAATCTGCAGCAGATGGTAAGCCTTTGCTCCAAAATCCTAAGGGTCTGCATTGTGATTCCCCTATAGGGGCCTGCCAAAGGCTCCAAACAGCATCTCTATTTGCCACTGACACTTTCAGCACCATTGGATCTGCTGGATCATGTGGCCCAAGTGGCAGAGCAGCTTATACAGCAGCTTGGACCTGTCACAGTGCCTCCTCTTGTTCAGGTCCCCACTCAAAACTATCAGCTTTTCTGGTCACTTGATAAATGGGCCAGAATAGCACATCCAAATGAGGAATATGTTGTTGCCAAAATCCAAAGAGACCAATTAGGCATTGTGCCTTTTTTTTGGTCGTTGGAGGGGCCAGATGCAGCAACTTATCCTTCACCTTAGAAAGTATATCTTGATATACCCCACACCACTGGACACCTAGAAATTTCACTGAGGTGGAAGACCCCTGGATTTTTGTTGGATTTATCTCCCATCTTCTGACATGCAAATACCTTACCAGTAAGTCTAGACTAGTTGCTACTTCTTGCTCACTAGGTCCAATCAACATGATATCATCAATAAAATGGACCAGTGTGATATCTTGTGGGAGGGAGAAACGATCAAGGTCCCTGTGGACAAGATTATGACATAGGACTGGAGGGTTGATATACACCTGAGGTAGGACAGTGAAAGTATATTGCTGACCTTGCTAGCTGAAAGCAAACTGTTTCTGGTGGTCCTTACTAACAGCTATTGAGAAAAAAGCTTTGCTAGATCAATAGCTGCATACCAGGTACCAGGGGATATATTGATTTGCTCAAGCAATGATACCACATCTGGAACAGCAGGTACAACTGAAGTTACCACCTGGCTGAGCTTATGATAATCCACTGTCATCCTCTAAGACCCATCTGTTTTCTGCATAGGACAAATAGGAGAGTTGAATGGGGATTTGGTGGGAATCACCACCCCTGCATCCTTCAAGTCCTTAAGAGTGGCAGTAATCTCTGCAATCCCTCCAGGAATCCGGTATTGCTTCTGATTTACTATTTTACTAGGTGGGGGCTATTCTACTGGCTTCCACTTGGCCTTTCCCACCATAATAGCCCTCACTGCACGATTTAGAGAGCCAATGTGGGGATTCAGCCAGTTGTTCAGTATGTCTATTCCAATTATACATTCTGGAACTGGGGAAATCACTACAGAATAACTCAACTACTGTGAGAAGGACCTGAGTTAAAACTCCATCAATCACCTGGCCTCCATAAGCCTGCACTCTGACTGGTAGACCAGAGTGGCATTTTGGATCCCCTGGAATTAATGTCACTTCTGAACCAGTGTCTAATAATCCCTGAAATGTCTGATCATTTCCATTTCCCCAATGCACAGTTACCCTGGTAAAAGGCTGTCGGTCTCCTCGGGAAAGGCTTGGGGGAAGATTAACAGTATAAGTTTGTGGCATTATAACAGGGTTCTCCCCCAAAGGGACCTGGCCTTCCATTCATTCAAGGGGCCCTGGGTCTGTAAACTGCCTCAAGTCTGGAAATTGATTAGGGGCCGTGACTCTGTGTTTTTGTAATTCAAGTTAGATTTCTGTTCACTTGATCTAGAACTCTTTTGTTTATACAGCTCAAACAAGAATTAAGTAGACTGCCCCATCTATTGTATTTCTAGGTACCCCATGATTAACTAGCCACAAATCTCTGTGAGTCATATAATTTTGATGCCTGCTTTGAGTTTACTGTCTATTATAACAGCCACATCTACCCTGTCTTTGGCGATTAAATTCTGCCACCTGGATTATGCCAACTTGTGATCCCATCATCTCCATTGTGTTTAAGGATCCCAGTTTAGTGACAGCAGTTCCTACAGTAATATCTGACCTTCAGAGAAGTGCAACTACAGAGCTCTTCAGGGATGATGGCGCTAGTCTCACAAATTTATTTCTCACTGTTCTGGTAAAAGATGCATCCTCTGGACATTCCTGGGGTGTAAGAGCAGGCTTTGCATGATAAATCCACTCTAACATTCCAGTCTCTCTAAGCCTCTGGATCCCTTCATCTACATTATACCAGGGCAATTCTGGCATTCCAACCTCAGATAATGTCAGCCACCTTTTGATCCATGTTTCAACCAATCATTCAAACAAACTGTTAATAACTTTTCTAACCCCTTGAGTTATAACATTGAATACAGAATCTCTGCTTAGTGGGCCCATATCAATAAATTCAGCCTGATCCAGCCTTATGTTCCTCCCACCATTATCCCATACCCTTAAAATCCATTGCCACACATATTCCCCTGATTTCTGGCATATAAATTGGAAAACTCACACAGTTCTTTTGCAGTATAATGTACCTCCTCATGTGTGATACTTTGTACCTCACCTTTAGGGGCCTGTTGGGACTTTAGCCTACTTATAGGTCTGGAAGAAATGAGGGGTGGTGGGAGTGGGTCATGAAAAGAATTAGAAATATCTCCCAACCCATTTGCTTCAGGACATTCATTTGCAGTTTCATCTGGTGAAACAGGATTAATCACTCTAGGGCTAATCACTTCAGGAAGAGGTTGGGTGACCAACTCCTCAAGGCAGGCTGGAGGTGGAGCGACTGTGTCCTCAGGGCAGACTATTACAGGGTTATCTTGAGAAGACTCAGCATTGAAGGTTTCAACTTCACCCCTGATATCATCATTAATCCATATGTCACCATCCCATTTTTCAGGGTCCCACTCCTTTCCAATCAATGCCTCACTTTAACGGCAGACACCATGCAACACTGAGGTTTCAATTTACATTGTAAAGTTGCTATTCTAACAATAAGATTCTGAGTCTGATTTTCAGAGGTTTCAAGTCTATGGCTACAGGAAGTAAGATTTTCCTTCAGGATACTCATAGAAACGTCTACATCTGTCAGACGGTGCTTAAATGGCTTGTTTGAATCCGTAAGTCCATCCCTTTCACTCCTTAATGTATCCAGTGTATCTCACAACAACCAGCCAACATCTCTATACCTCTTATTTCCAAAAAACTCTGCAAAGGTGTAAAAAACATTATCCCCCAGAGCCTGGCTTTGTACAAGTGAAACATTAGGGGAATTGAATGGTGATATTTTGACTATCTCTTTTGCCAACTCACTCCATGAATTGGGAGTGTCATTCTGATTATGGGAATCAGAGTCCTTAATGCTTCTGAGTCCAGTCAGAGTAGAAAACCATTCATAAAAACCTATTTTTGAGATTATGTTTCTTAAGAACCGCTCCTGGTACCAAGTTTTATTAGTTAAGGTTCTCTAGAGAAACAGAATGAACAGGAAACACTCACAAATATAAAATTTATAAAAATGTCTCACATAACCATGGGAACACAGAGTCCAAAACTTGCAGGGCAGGCAGTGAAGCCAGCAATTCCAATGGAGGGTCTTGACGAACTCCACAGGGCAGGGTCGCCTCCTGAAGCAGAAAGAGAGCCTGTCTCTTCTGAATCCTCCTTAAAAGGCTTCCAGTGATTAGATTAAGCATCACTCATTGCAGAGGACACTTCCCTTGGCTAATTACAAATAGAATCAGCTGTGGACGCAGCTAACATGATCATAATTTAATTCTATGAAATGTCCTCATCACAACTGACAGGCCAGCACTTGCCCAACCAGACAAACAGGTACCACCACTTGGCCAAGTTGACACATGAACCTGACCATGACACCAGGGTCTCCATCATCATGGACAAAGTGGAAAATGGATATTTGGGAAAATGGATATTTAAGAGAGCTCATTGTCCATGACTGAACTCCCAAAGCTTAGATCCTAGGTCTCACCATCCATGAAGGGACAGGCTCTCTCCCAATTATGAACACAGATGTAGCGAATCCTGCTCCTTGGCTATGTCATACAGCTACAATGGCAAGGTTTGAACCACAGCTCCCAACTTTTACAGAATAGGTTGGGCACCCTCTCCTTCAAGTCACAAAAGCTAAGCTGACAGCACAGGCCTGGAGTCTAAGTTGTTCTATCTCATGTAGCTATTTTTGAGGCAACTGATCTTGCAAGACTCTAACCATGCAGATTAAAATCCCTGCAGCCCAAGGTTGGAGTCTCTCTTCTAGAGGCTGATGTTCTTCAATTTGTCATATACTGGTCCATAATATGGTGATCAAGAGTCCTGCATACCTGCAATTGACACCACCTCTCTGAGTCCTTCCCATATTAATGCTGCATACATAGAGTTTGGTAATTTACCCTTGCTTATAGGTCATGTGACAACAGCAGTCTTTGCCACACTAACCATAGAATTGTTTTGATTCCTCTGACTTTTTCTTTTCTCTGCTTCTGCTGCTATTCCATCTCCATTCCAAACAACATATGCTTTCTTATGTAGGGTAATGCCTCCAATCAGTCACACTCCCAGTTTTGCCAGCCTGGGGCCAGGCTCTCACCATTTCAATCCTTTAACTGACATTTTTTTCTTCTTTTCTAGTTTATTTGGGGTCATGTGATTATACTGCTGTTATAACAGGGAAAAAGTAATGTAATACCAACAACAATTAAGGGAAGTACCACTGAGATTCTTATCCCTTAGAAGTGTCTGGTCAGTTCACTACATTACTCCTCCCTACTTTTGTTTAGCTTTGACACAGTGATCAAGGAATACGTAGTGCTTAAATCCAGCACTTCCAGTTGCTGCTTGTGCATTTGAAAATAGTAATGCAAAACAAAAATATTAAACTTTATTTTTTGACATGGAAGAACTAAACTTTGCTTTTTAAATATTTATTTCACTGTCTAAGTGAAGGGTTTTTTTTTTATTACAGCAATTTCTGTGTATACCCAGCAGGAAACTAAAAAGCACTTGAGAAACTGCAGTATGTAACTAGGGAAATGGAAAAGAGTTAAAATAAGCAAATGAGGTGTTTTTCTCTGATCCATCTTTCTGCATGTTTCACTGATTTGAAAACACTGAATTCCCCTTTTTACTACATGACCTCATCCAACTTTAGTGCAATGAGAAGAGTATATTACAGTAGTTTTAAGCAGGGAGAACAATATGTGTTCCAGTCCAGCACAATCCCAGGACCAAAGAACATGCTAGGTAGAAGATTACCTATGAGTTTTAATTAGGGACTTACAAACAGGAGAAGATCTTGTCAATAGTGGTCATTTGGGAAATCAAATTTAGCACTCTGCCAAAACCAAAAGGGGGAGGAGGGCTAAGGGAGTGGCTTATAATGTTTAACAGAGTCCTGTGAGAGTTAATTGCCAACAGTGATTAAAGAGAAGAGTTTCAGTGAATGTCACGCAGGCTGGTACATGCTTCCCTAAGGGAGGGGGTCCAGACCCCTGCATTGCCACAGTATCATAAACAAACAAGAAATATCTCTGGCAGCATTACAGGGAATCTTCAGAAATTTTGTACTTGTGGCCTGAAAGAATATTGCCTATCTAGCTAGATCTTATGTAAAGACTCACTGTTAATGGGAAAGATATTTCAAAGCAAGCCACATTCATCTCTCATACCACATTGCTATTTTTCTTACAAATGAACAGAAATGAGGATGTCTTAATACTTAACTAGAGATACCAAGTCAGAAGGTAAATATTTATTGCCTTAGAATTTGGTGTCTTTTATAACATAACTTCTAATAAGATGTCTGATTCTAGGACTTTATTTTTCTGAGAGAAACAAAATCAAAATTAGATACATGACTCAGACTCTCAAAGTGACCCAAATGTCATCTAAACGCTTTTCTGCCTGTTTCTTCATATTTATGAAAATACAGGGTACATATCCTTCTTTAGCTTCTTTCTTACTTGCTTCCTCCTTTAGTCAGTTCTGTTTTTGTTTTCTACCTGAGGTAGATTGGATTTGTGCCTTCTAATTTTAGTATCTTATCCCTTGCTTCAAAATCACTCAATACACAATTGATTCCTTTTTAAGTACTGTGCAATTGAATGCAGCACACCACAAGATCTGACCCAGGTTTTCCTTTCCAGTTGCCCCTTCTACTCCTCCCCTGCCTGTTCCCTGGGACCAGCTAAACCAAGTTACTTGCCATTCCCCAAACTCTCTACGTCTGCCAGTGTACCATTGCACAGCTCTCACCCGCTGCCAAGAGTTCTTGATCCCAGATAAAACAATTCATTCTTCAATCTTAAAACCAAGCTGGCCTTCACTGGCTTCCCCTGCCCGGGTCAAGTGCCTCTCCTCTTTGGAATTGTGGGACCCTGACTTATGTGCTCTAGATACACGTTTCAGTTTGTGTGTGTGTTTGTGTGTGTGTGTTGGTGGATACCTAAGTCTCTGGTAAATCAGGGTATTTCCTCTATCTTTTCTCTGGGGTTTTGTCTAAATCCCAAGGGGTTTATATGGCTTACATAGACCCAAAGCATATGACAGAGGGATATATTCATCAGCTATCCTTGCTGGCCTCCACCTGATGTCCATTGGATTCTCTTTTCCTTTGGTTGTCAGTCCAGAAGAATGGCTACAACATCACTCTCATTCCAATCTTTACAAAATTCCCTGCTTTGGCAACTTTCTGAGTACACAGAGATCTATGCTCCAAGGCCATGCTGGACCACGGGGAATTTTAGGGCACCAAGACCTGTCTCCTTCTAGATCACTTTCAGGAACATGAGAACATTCTGTTAGTGAGGTTGGCTGAGGCCCAATCCCCCTGGATACTGCACGCTAACATTTCTCATCTGGATTTGTGTTTCTCCAGGGCTCTATGAGGGACTGGAGCACAGATTTCCTTATTATGGAGTCTCTCAATTTCGTGTGGGGGTCCTGTTATTCCTTCTTCTCCTCACTGGGGCCCTTCTTACAGACTTGGCTTCTCCTTCGTTCTCTGTTTATTCTAACTCTTTTTACCACCCCACCCCCACCTCCTCCCTTCTCTGCGGGAGAAATGCTATTTGGTAGCGGGTGAGTTGGGTGGAGTGGGGGAGGAGGCTGCTAGAAGTCTAGTTCTAACCCCATCCCGCCTTCTCTAAGTCCTGAATTCCCTCAGGGTAGGCTTTTAGAACTCAAAAGCTTTTACTCTGCTTTTTGCTGTAATACCCTTTTGGCAACAAATCCTGTAATGCTGAAATGGGGATAGGTCAAGGGGTTCCAGAGAAGAAATCATCATTAATATTTCAAAATATCATCCCACTGCAATAGTTCTCATCACGTTATTCAAGAATAGGTAATTTATTTTTCTCCTTTTCTAGATTCTGAGTTTGTACCTTTCCTTTTAGTGCCCTCTAGGTCAGGGCATAAACCCAAGAAAAGGTGAGGGTACCCACCAACAAACAGAATGAGGGTTCAAAACATAAATTAAAAAAATACATAAATTAAATTGAGCAATAGAAAGAAAAGTGCGTTGAAATGTCAATCTATTATATTAAGACAAAGTAGTGTCCAGAATCCCATCATGGTACATTGTTGGGGTGAAACTAGGAGCTCAGTGTTTGGAGAATGAATGAATTGAGTAAATAATGCTAACTGAGGCTCAGAGAAGGAACATATTTTGTCCCAAATCAAACAGCTAGCAAACAGCAAATATAGAATCAGAACCCAGAACTGTTTGATTCCAAATCCTGAACTCTTTCCTCTGGCCCACGTTACATAATCAATTTTATTTAACCTATGAGGAGCTTATACATTCAAGGTCCTTTGTGATATGTGTGTATATATATTGCTTTTTAGGGAAATTGTGTGTGTATATATATATATATATATATATATATATATATATATATATATATATATGTATATAAATTGCTTTCTGGGGAATGAGATGCATTTTCCAATTACTGGAAAGAATCATTCAGATGTTCTCTCTTGCTCCACTATTCTTAGAATTTTTATGTTGTCATTTTCTACGAGGCTTATTGACTTATCTAATATTTACTGCTTCATTTATTAATAAAAGTGGGATGCAATATCACCATTTTCCACCTGGACTACTAGCTGGTATATTTAAGCCAAATTATGTATAAATGGCATTGGTGAGGATGAAGAAAAGAATGTTTGTGTGAGTGAGGAGATGTTTGCTTTTGGCTACGCTTGGCAAGATGGTGGCAATATTTTTTAGAAACAGGACATGTGATTATGCTTACATTCTAAGCAGCTTGTTTATATTTCCCCCAGGGTTTAACTTTAACTTTCTTAGATGTCTAAAATACTCTGAGGTGAGGCAGGGAATGCCATAAATTTTTACAATCAGACATTGTCTCTGTTTCCCAGGCAAAGTCAATGCACCTTCTGTTGGGTAATTGGAATCCAAGAAGCAACATGGAGCATTTTTAACAACACATGAATGAGCTGTATTTATAATGGAACAGCAAAGTTTTGGAAACCCAAACTATTTATGCTAGAAAAAGTGATAAAAAGACACAATGAGAGATCAGAGTATGTTGACTCAGTTGTAGAGTCTGGCATCCAACACTTTAAACATAAGTTAATGTGAGTATGTATTTCCAGAGGACTGGTCCTGCATCCTTTCTATTTCTGGGGTAGAGCCCCATTGCATTTTGCTGGTAATGTGCTTTCTCATTTTTTGACGTGGTAGCTGTGGCAAAACTGCATCTTTGAAAATGTGCTGTATAAAAAGTCAGGCTTGTATAACTCAGCATGCTATTATCCTTTTTTCCTTCTATTTTGGGGTAACTTGATGGGAAAGGGGAGATTTTGGTAACTGTGGGGGAACCTTGCATTGTTTCTTATATATTCCCGCCCCATTTCAAAAGATTGTTTGTGCATTTGTGTGTTTAAATATATCTTCAGAACATTTGAGCGCCTAGTGTTTCACAAGTGCAGTAACTTCATACTTGCAGCCACTGTATACAAGCAGTGTCAAGACCTGAAGGCAAAGGTGGGTGGTGTGGGCAGGACTGTGGGGAAAGATGCGGGGAAGAGAAAAAGGCAGCTGGAGATTAAAACAGCCCCTTCATATTCATCATTGAAACAGTTGTTTAATGAATATTTATTCATATGAAAATATTAAGGTATAACCTGTACTTTTCTCTTCCCAATAATCTATCAGATTTTCCATTTTATTGGTTGATTGCCATAGCTCACAAAATTCTCAGGTTAATTTTTCTTTCAAGTGAGAACAGTGGTTTTCAATCTTTTTGGTGTTGCAGACCATTTTTGAATGGTATCATCTTCTCAGAAAAATTCACAAATATTCAGAATATTAGAGAGTTCAGAGGTTCCCTTAAGCTCATCAATGGACAGCTGGTCAAGAATCACTATTCTTCGTGGTTGTTTTTCTCCCCCACTTATCTCTGAAGCCATCCCACTGCTTCTTGTCTTTTCAAAACACTTTTTCATTTGCGCCTTAGCTAACTGCTTCTGTACCTGATGTTGATTGATCAAAGTTGCCCTGTTCTGTATAGTAAAGTGGTGGAGGGATGAGAGCAGGCAGTGTGAGTTCCTTCAAGCCCACAATTCCTTATCAAGAGTGCTTCTGCTATGTTATCTTAGGAAGAAGGGTCTAATGGCTCTTTCTACTTGATAATGATGATGCCAATATACCATACTGATTATTGAGATGATTTTCCAGGTATGGAACCAGATTTGAAATTATACTATCTCTATACTTTAGATGGATTCTCTTGAATTAAAAGTACATATTTGCAAGATGGCCTTTCTATCAGATGGGATCTTTGGTGCCAGAGCTGAACAAAGTTTACTGGTTTCTGCAGGAGTCCTACCCGCATTAGAAACAGCTCCAGGACTAATAGGAACAGCTAAAATTCTCAAAATAGGAAAGGTCTTAATGTATTGTAGATACCCAGATATTGTGTAGCCACACACTCCAATTTGTAAAATGTTGATTTATGAAACTGAAGTCTTATTCCAAGAAACTGTTTTTCATTTGCCAATTGCAAGTGTAAAAGTGATCTTGTATTAGACCAAAAAATGATCCTCCATTTCTTCATCCCTGGAACCTATAATATGTTACCTTACCTGGAAAAAGGGACTCTGCAGATGTGATTAAATTTAAGGAGCATGAAATTAGGAGATTATCCAGGTGGGCCCAATCTAATCTTGTGTCTCCTTAAACTTGACGCTTTCCTGGCTGTGGTCAGAGAGAGGGATGTGATAACAAAAGCAGTGTTCAGAGAGCCAGGTTGCTGGTTATGGAGGTAGAATATGGGAACCGTGATCCCAGGAATATAGATGCCTCTCGAAGCTGGGAAAGGCTGGCAAACGGATTCTTCCCAAGTCTACAGACAGGAGCCCTGCCTGGCTGAGACCTTGTTTTTAGCCAAGAAATGCCCACGTCTGACTTCTCCAGAGCTGTAAGATAATAAATTTGTGATTTTTGAAGCCGCTAAGCTTGTGGTACTTTGCTATAACTGCAATAGAAAACTAATGCAGTTCTATTGTTAAAACTGTAAAAGAATTTAAAAATATATTAATTAAAGTTAAATTCAAACAATTAAAAATTTTATACAGTTAATGGACTCCTGAGATGTCTGTGGAACTTCCAAAGCCTCCTTGGGTCCAGAGTGAGAAACTGCAGTATGTAAATATTTAAGAGAAGTAGGTAGGGGAGTCCATAATTTCTTTTCATATGTGCTTTTGGTGCGTGGATTTGTAAATTCCTTAATTAATTGCTTGATAATTTGGTGGGTTCATTTTACAAATTAGATCTGTACTCAGCTACTTTCTCTTATGGGTTTAAACAGTTAAACCTACAGCATTTATGGTAGCTTATAAACAATTTATCATAGCCTTTAGTAATGACTTCTGTGCATATAATTACCAGAAACTATGCATTATCATTTTTTTTCATAATGTTAAGTTGTCTTTTTTAGGATTAAAATAAGAGTTTGGTGTAGCTGCAGTGAGTCAGTCATACAATAAAAATACAGCTGATTTTTCTTAGTAATAATTTCAACTATAACGATATTATTTGTGCCATGTGGAAAATATGCATCTCAGACAGTACTGTTTTCTTTCTAAATTTCTTGATAAATTGATTAGAAAGTAAACTGGACTCAGAGAGAGGTGCATACACACATGCATATACATACTCTCTCTCTCTCTCATATATAGGTCTGGAAAGGATCTTGAGAGGTCACGTCTTTCTTCAGGCAGGATTCTATCCAAGGGATTCTGAAAAGATAAATATCTGTCCTAGGGATGGAAATGGAATTTTTTTCTCCCCTAAGGGAGCCCTAAATATGTTTCATTCAGCTCGTTTGCATGAGTCATTTACATTGATTTCCGTGAACCATTTCTAGGTCTCTATTCTTCACATAACCTTTGACTTAACAAAACCTTTCTCCTCTCCTCTCTGTTTCCTACCCACCCCACATTCATTATGCATTCAGTTTCTACTGAGTGTCCACTCTGGGAATGGCTCTATGGAAGAATCACTGAGAAATAAAGTACACCTTAAAGAAGTTGTGGCATTAACTTAAAAAAATACATTATTGACTTTAATATGCAAAATGACACCACATCCTCAACAAGCCTATCTACTCCATCTATACATGCAATCTACTGGGAAACCAAAGTGTGGGTGTAAGGAAAAATTAAATGACCTTACAAGAGATGTTTATGAAATATCAGACAATGAAACATAAAAGAAGGGGATAATAAATAATAAGTATGGGTAATGGTGATGGCAGAATAAACGTTTGTTGAGTAAACATGTGTCGGGCCTTTTTTGCATATTGTATCATTTGATTCTAAATATCCTTTGGAAGAGAAATTATGATCCTCATTTACTTATAAGAATATTGAGCTCAATATGCAAGCAGGCTCAGAATTATCTGAATTTTGAGTTCTTGCTCATTTCAGCAGACTACATGGTCTCTGATATGCAATCACAGTAGGAAACACTCCCTGTGGATTGAAATGTTCCTGGAGAAAGCAGAGATTGTTAGATTCATTTATCAAGAATCTGTTATGAGCCAGGCATTTTCTAGGTCTTGTTCTCTCAATAAAAAAAACCCAGGAAGCTGAGGCATAGAGAGATTAAGTAAAAGGCACATGCCAGGTAAATTGTAGGGCAGATTATGAACCCAAGTGGTCCGAGTTCCAACACAATGTTGCCTCCTTGACTCTACGCTGGACCTTGGAGATAGAATGAATAGGGTAGGAAGGTCTTTTCATCCTTTCAGAATGACACAAAAGAAAAACAATTCAACAAGTTATACCAGGAGGTGTGATAAGTATTTTGATAGGGGAAGTAGAATGCTGTGGAGATATAGAAAAGATTTGTAACCTAGGTAAAAAAAAAAAAACAACCAAAAAACAGGGAACACTTCACTAAGGAAGTTACATAAGCCAGAATACGTGAGGGAAGAGCAGGAGGTAGCCAGTTCAGGAAAAAGAGGTATGTGTAATCAGTTAATAAAATTTAAGCCCGTAATCTTAACTCAAGGATTGTTTCAGAAATCAGCCAATAAAAAGCTACAATCAGCTTTTATTAACCTCTTCCCCCAGATATCACTTGGTTCACTCCTTCACTTCATTTAGGTCTTGACTCAGCTGTCACCTTCTCGTTGAGGTCTTTCCTAACCACCCTATTTCAAATTATACCATATCCCTGACACTCCTTATTTCTGTTCCCACCTTTATTTTTCTCCTTAGCATCTCTCTAATTTGCACATATTTAATTAATTTGCTATTTTTTAAATTGTCTACCCTTTCCTACTGGAATATATGCTCCATGAGGGCAGGGGATTTTTTTTATGTTCCCTGCTGTGTCTCTAGAATCTAGAACAGTGCTTACAACATAGTAGATGCTCAGTGAATACATGCTGGATGAATGTTGGGTGGATGGAGTAATAGCTCCACAAATTCCTGACCTTCTGACTACTGTCTCGTATGTGAATCAGAGATCACTCCATTGAGACACCTTCACTGGGAACTTTCCAGTGCCCTAATAGGTCGCACTCCATTCTGGATACTCTGGAATTCCCACTCATGTGGGACAGACTACTTTTTTGTCTCCCTAAACTCCACAGGCCACATGCAGAACTTTGTCCAAGCTTGTGAGGTGCAAATGACTTTGGTTTTAGGTTTCAAACCATCACTGCACATCTTCCTTTGCTGTTTTCTTCCCTTCTCAAAGACTTGTTCCTAGATCCCTCTGCTCGGTCAGCCTTCTGAAGCTCATCCCTACTTTACGTTCCTGAATTTTGTTTGTGACACCAAAATTAAATAATACACCTTTTAATTTTTACTTAACTAGTAGGACTTTGGGGTTTTTGCTTGACTAGAAAAGTTTAAACCCAAAAATATAATATCAGAAATATTTCACATCCCGTTTTTTTTTTCTAAGTCTATGAGCTTTCATTATTTTTTCAGATATTCCAGTTTATTTTACAAACATAGGCTGAGAGCAATTTGCTTCTCCTTTTACATCCAGGTGGAGGAAATGAAGCAGAGAACCTATTATCATGTGCAAAGAGCTCATGATTGCAAAGGAATTCAAAGACCTTAGAGGCAAGAGTGATTCATTTGATTAGAGAGACACTGGAAGTGGAATAAGTATATTAGGTGCCTGGCCAGGAAGCTGCAGAACTAGGTGATGAATCCATCACTATCCCTCTGTGGAGATGTCAAAGAGACCTGAAATTTTGTCACCCTGGTGATGCACCACTAATATATAAAGATGGGTTGGGGTTACTCTATGGCCTCTGGGGATAGTTTGCAGAATCATTGGCTAAACAGGTAAAGCCCTTACATGTGGTATTAAGATCATTATGGAAGGAGGGGAATAACATACTAGAAATCAAAACTGGGAAGAAAACTGAGTTATCATCCATTTCCTGTCCACCTGATATGACAGGACCATCAGCAAAGTGATTGACATGCCTAGAGTAAGCTGAGGAGGCAGAGTTCAGAATAGTAACCTGCTTCCTGCTTCTACTTCCATATTAACCTCATTCCAGCCGTTGGATGCAAAACAGGTTTTATTTGGAATTTTCTCAGCTGCAGAGGCATTGGTTTAAATTTATATCTTTTCCTTTTAGGTGGCCTGTTTGTGTTGCTCCAATGTCAATTCATAAAAAAAGACATCAGAAGATCTATTTATGACTTCTGACTAATTATAAGTTTTCCTTGGTATCTGAGCAGACAATTAACATAGAATTCTGAATAAAACATTGAAGAGGGTTTCAGGTTTTAGAACTATTGAGTTTGGGGATAATTGGTTCCATGTGTTTCCACTGAGGATGAATCAACCTGTAGACATCTCATAGTTCCATTAAAAACATTTTTTCTTTTCAGTTTTGTTTTTATATCATATTTGTGTTTCTTTGCATTCCTCGTAAAATTTTCTATTCCCCAAGAGAGTTCATGAATAGGGAAGAGGAGAGGGCAAAGCAATGAAGTGCTGAGGGTAGAGTCAGTTGGGGAAAGTCCCACAGCTCTTCTCACAAGAAGGAAGGGGTAGGGTGCACAGTAAGAACAAAAAGCTGCTGAGTCATGTGGGGACAAGTACTCCCACAGTGGGGTAAGACAATGTTGGCGAACTGATGAACCCAAAGTCTGGATGTCTTTCCTGAGGTCAATGGGATGCCCAAACCATTCCCTCCAGACATACAAGAATAGGACATTCAGCAAGTCAATTCTTAATACTCTTCTTTTGACTCATGCTCCTCTGTCCCATAAAGATAATTTCATCACCCACTTACTCCTATCTTAGAAAAAGACATGTAAAAAGATTAAATGGTGCAAGCTGAATTTCTAGTATTAGTGAACTAATTCAACAAATATTTATTGAGCACCTGTTATGTATCTGTTATTTTTTTCTAGAAATTAGGGCCAGAGTTATGGGTCCCTGCTCTATGGTGGATGGGGAGTGGTAAGGACAGACAGACAAGCCAATAAGTGAATAAATCATTGAAATTATTTCCAGTGGTAATGCCTTATGAAAACAATAAACCTAAGGGTTACAACTGAAAATAAGGATGAGGTGGAAGCAGAGCATCCCAGGCAGAGAAAAAAGTATTTGGAAAAACATAATAAGGTGTAGGGTGGTTTAATGGTAGAATGTTTGCTTTCCATGCAGGAGACCTGGGTTCAATTCCCAGACTATGCACCCCCCAACAAACAACAACAACAACAAAAAACCCTAATAGCAGTCAAGATTGGCTTCCATGTTTTGTTCATCAGCCTCAAGTGGCTTCTGCAAATCATGGCAGATGTTCTGTCATCACCAGGTGGGCAGGGCCCTTCAGTCAAGTATTCTTCAAATCTAGGGAAACAGAAGCCCTCTAGGCATTGTGATCCAAGTCCAAGGAAAAAGAGAATCATTAAGGAAAATGGCAATTCACCTGGTGTCTTCTTTTGTCATTTTGCTATTTCACCTCCCCTCTTAGCCTCTACCCATTTCTAGCACAATCTCATCTTTAGGGTTAGCTGCATATAGAGCTCCCACCAGAATGCAGAATAAAAGTGTTCAAGTGCTTTTGTGGAAAACTGCAAGACAATAATTATACTGGGTTTAGGTAAAATTCTATACTCTGGGCTGATAAGCCTGCAGTGTACTAATTTTTCCTCTCAGGGAACATTTTGGCAACGTCTGGAGACATTTTTGATTGCCACAACTGGGTAGGGGGCACCTAAGAGATATAGGCCATCCATGCTGCTAAACATGCTACAATGCCCAGGATGGCCCTCCCATAATGAAGAATTATCTGGTTCCACACTAAGGGCTAAATAAAATATGTCATTCTTATCAGAATGAATTTAGTCCTCCCTTCCAGCCTCCAATGTTAGCAGGGCACCGAGTTGATTAGGAACCCCTGGAGATGGCTAATCTTCTGCGTCCATCATTGGGGTACAAGTCCCAGCTCTGGGTCTTAGTAGATGTGTATCCTTGGGCAAATTACTTAATCTTTTGTGTATCCATTTCCACATCTGTAAAATGGTGAAAATAAAAGGGCACTTTAAGGAAAATAATGAAGTCATGCATTTGCTTATTATTAGGGTCTGGCATACAATAATCATTCAATAAATATATTTTTCTACTACACTGGCCAGGTTTATGGGAGTGTAATTGGCAAATTCCATAGGAGTAGGGAGGAAACCACCTGCCTCAGTTTTCCCTGTCCCATAAATTCAGTTCTGCCTCTTCAATGATTAGCTACCACATGCCAGGTATTCTGTTAAATGCTGGGGATATGGAGGTGGATGACAAATATGGAGTGGACAGACATTGCGGAATTTTTCTCCTTGGGTTTAGCAACATGATGACCTTGAGAAAAAGCAGGAGACTCATTTGTCTTTCACTTGAAAATGCAGCTGAGGTTTTAAAGCCTTGCCAAAGCGTCTTGGCTATTTTAAATGTGCATGTGCTATTTCACCACTGTGTGTGGCAGCTGTTCTTCTGGAGCATTATTCAAACTGAATTTGAATCATCTTCAGTATCTCTTAAAAGGCTTATTAGGCAGCTTCTGGGGACAAGTCTCTAAATGCATAAGGAAATGTGGCCCACTCTTGGGCATGGAAGTGTGATTGAATCTGGCTTGATTAAATGGAAGCAGTGGTTATCTCAACAATGTCCTTGTCAGAGATATGCTTAGAGTTAGCAACCAAGCAATAAAGACTTGCCTTTCAATAGCACATGGTGTTTAGCAGAAGAAACCTTCATTACAAAGAGCTAGTTCCTCTTTCTAGAACTGTTGAGAGTCTCTGTTTTTTTAACTGACAGATCGAAGATCCTAGCCTTTTACCGTCACCCTGCCTATGTGACAATTTTCTATGATTTTGTCATAGCTAGAAAGGAATAAATCTTCTCAGTGTTTAGATATTATTCCTAGGTTTCTGCCATCTTTTTGAAGCTTACTGACAAAGATGTGTAGAAGCCCCTTTGTATATTTGAACATCCTTTGCCCTGAGAATAGTTTATGTGAAAGATTCAATTCCCTGAAAATATTGAGCAGAGATAAGAAAAATAAATTGTTATTAAGATTATAGTCAGATTCATTCATCTTTAATAAATTTCGTATTAGAAGCTGCCAAATTCAGTTCCAGCTTCCTATTCTTACCTGCAACCTGGACACAAAAGTGTTCCATCAACCAGTCCTTCTAGAGGTTGAGTCCTTGCCAGTCACTCCTGGCGTGCACTACCATCTGTTTACCTGTCAGCTGCTCGAATCCACCCTTCTTCCTAAATTCACTGAAGTGCTTCTTCTGAATGTCAATCCTTTTGACTAGTCCTTTAGACAACAGCCAATTCAAAGCTGATTCCAAGTATCAGGATCCACCCACTATTCTCCAGCAAGAAACAGGAGCAACAAAACAAGATCAACACTTTCTGAATGTATTTCAAGCAAATCATCTGCTTGAAAATAGTGCTGCATTCTTAAAGTGTATATCCCTAGCAGAATAGCTGAATCTAATTAGATTATTTGATATCAGACTTGAATTGAAAGACCCTTTAGAGATGAAAGTTTTTTCTGGTCTCCTCTTCCCCAAATGTTGTTTCACTGTCCAAACACAACTTAGCTCAAACTTTTTGGGGAAAAAAGATCTCAGATCAATTCAACAAGTATTCTTTATTTTACTTTCTGTTTGGACCTTGGGTAGAATTGGCCACTTTTTCTTATCAAGGGAGCTTCATATAAACACCTCTTTGGAAATTAGAAAATTCAGGATTCAAAGAGAGAGGAAAATGGAGGAGCAAATCCAGCTCTCCTTGAATATTTCTTTCTTCTTTTGGAGAAGCTGTGCAGATAAAGGAGTGAGAGGAAAGATGCACCATTGGAGGTGATCTTGAGAATACCCAGGGTTAGCTGGAGCTGGAAAAGGTCATTATGTTCTTCCTGCATTCAAACCTGGGCATGGAGATTTGCAGTTAGTGAATTGTACAGATTGCAATACGAATGTTTTTATGGGTTTAGCATTTCCATCAACCCACCAATACATATCCTGCTTTCTTCCATGTCTTGCATTGTTTTCTTATATAAACTTTTTTTTTTTTTTTTACTTTGTTGCCATCAGTATAATTTTCCCCAAAAGACGCATTACATGTAGGGACAGGAAAAGTTCAGTAAAATTAAACTTTCATTTTCAAACTTGAGCAATTGACCCAAGCCTTATAGTGCTTATGAATGTAGGAAATAGGAGTTGCTTTGGGGTTCTGACAGGCTATTTTCTGGGATCCTTTCATTCAGAGTTCCCACATGCTTACATGTGCAATGACACTGCCTCTGGCTCTCTGTCTCACACACACATGTTCACACACATGCATATGCACACATACATACAATGCAGTCTTCCAAAAGAAATCCTAACATTAAACCTAAATAAGTTTAATTTAGACCTAAATAAGTCTACATGGGTATTAGTTTTAATTGCTCTCCTATGGCAGAGTCACTTTATGTTCCTCTTGTTTTTCCCAGCCCCCACAGGTAGATAACTGTCTCTTAAATGCTCAACCAGCTGTATGCTGGCGCAGAGTAAGAACATAAACTGCTACTGTTTTCCCCAGAGAGAGCCTACTTTATCTCAAAGGGCTGAACTGCCAGGTGGAGTTGAGTAAACTGTGGGGTTGCAACACTGTTGAGGCACAAAGTTCACCACCAACGTAAAACACCAGACCAGTTCTGCTTTTGAATGTCTTCTAAACTGACAGGACTGAGCAATATAAACAAGGGTGAAGCAATAGCCTCTGATGAAAAAGGGCCATATAATACTGACAACTAATGAGTGAAGTACTATTTCAGCATCTCTATGTGCAGAATACAATTTTGTTTATTTGCCCCGAAAGTGTACTGGAAAAAAAAAGGCAAGAAGAGAAGTGCTATGTGTGAATTATCTGAGAGAAATTCTTTCTTTCCTGCTAGGTCAAATGATTGGGATTTACAGTGGCTAGAGCTTTTTTTGAGAGCAATTAGCTCAAATTTCTGGGTTTTTTAGGTAAGGGTAGCTTAAAGAGCATAAGGCTGCATGGCTTAATGTTTAGAGTCTCTGGGTTCAAGTCTCTAAATTTGTAAACTAGAGATAATACCTGGGCCATAAATTGTTATGGGATTAAATGGTAGAATTTAGAGTTCCTAATCTGTCACTTTGTGTGTTACCTTCCCTCCTTTAACCAAAATCACTCAGCTAGTTAACCACAGAGCAGGGACTAGGCATCTTTTCCTTAGATCATTGCTTTTACCTCTGTACACTGTTATTTCAATGTTCAAAGGGCAAGAGTCTTGAAATCTCCAAAAGAATAGAGTCTATGGGTAAACTAAAAACTTCTTTAATTTGTTTTTTTCAACGGCCACACTAACAACTTTTACCAGAGCTGCTAATAATTAACTAAAGGGAGTGACTGCGTGGAAACTTTTTCAGGCTTTTCCAGAGTATAACTTGCCAAAAATGGTGTGAGAGTCAGCCAGAGTATGGAAGAGAAGGGAAAGTCAGGGGCCTGCAAAAACACATAGGTGTGATTGAACCACTTGGCTCTGGGACAGACAGAGCTGGGAGATTCACTTTCTTCATGTGTTTGTGTTGACCGATTCAAGATCTCATTTCAGATTCAAAGTCAGAGAGGTGGCACCAGGCTTTGGGTTTCTTCAAGGGCATTTACTCACTCAATAAATTAAGTAGTGACTTTTTGCAGCCTTACCTGAATCACAATCACAACTTTCCTTGTGGTCTTGCACTGGATTTTGGAAGCAGTTGGGGAGAAATGGAGCTGAGAATAGTGGAGTTCAAGCACAGATCACTTTGTTGTTGATGCTCTGCTGCTTGGTATCTCTTCCAAAAGGTTGGGTGCCAAAGAATGCTTAAGGTAGATAAGAAAATAGAACATTCTAGCACTCCCTAACTTTTTTCTAAAACACTGTTATGAGTGGGCTGCTAGATGAAGGCAACCTACATCGCCCTTTCACTGTTCACTTTACTGGACACTTCTCTTCTGATCAGGTAGAGTTGTTGTGCTTCTGGAATCTTCCATTTTCTCAGGAATCATCAGAATCCTGCCCCATGATGTTAAGGTAATGGCAGGTCATTTTTCTCATCTAGTTCAGAATGAATGGTAAAAATGCATAGGGTTGGGTGAATTTTTGATCACTCTAAGCCATCCAAACTTCAGAGGCTGTCACAGCCACACTGAATCCCCAGGGCCTAGAATTCTATAGTAGAGGGTGTTCGGTGATGCCTTATTACACAAATCAATGAGGGAAGAGGCTAATTATGAAGACAGTTGCCGTTTTGATTTAAGGACTCACATCATTCTTGACTGGTTGGGCAGACAGAACTTTATTTATGGCAACTTGTTAAATTTCGTTTTTAGATCAAGATACAATAGAAAACAAACAAAGATCACTAAAGAATCTGTGCTGGTTTGAAACTATCACGTACCCCATGAAAGGCCATGCTCTCTTAATCCATCCCCATGGGGGCAGACCTATTGTTGGGTGGGACCTTTGGATCAGGATGTTTCCATGGTGATGTGACCCAGCCCATTCAAAGGGGGTCTTAATCCCCTTGCTGGAGTCATCTATGAAAGAATAAAAGACAGATGAAACTCAGAGAGCTCAGAGAAGCTGAGAGATAAGTGCCCAGAGATATTTGGAGAAAGCCATTAAACCAGAACCAGGAAGGAAGGACCAACAGACATCATCGTATGTCTTCTCATGTGACAGAGGAACCCTGATGCCAGCAGTCTTTCCTCTGAGAAAGTATCTTCCTCTGAATTTCTAATTTTGGACATTCTCATGGCCTTAGAACTATAAATTTGTAATCTAATAAAACCCTATTGAAAAAGCTAACCCATTTCTGGTATACTGCATTCTGGCAGTTTTAGCAAACTGAAACAGAAGCTGACTGAGATGCTTGATTTCATTTGAATTTTTTTCAAATGTTCTGATCTGAAGTTACTGAGAAATAACTAGGATTCCCCTCTTTTTGGAAATAAAGATATCACTATCTCTATTTTGAGTCATTGTCATGATTAATGAGTCTGTACATGCTTAGAATGGCTGTTAGTAGTAACAGCTCAATGAATAGTAGATATTTTTATTAGCATTATGTATTTTTGAAACAGTTCTTCAATTTTTAAACAATTCATATGTTCAAAGATAATTTTGCATAAATGCATAAATGTTAATAACTCATACCCATATATATATATTCTCTTGTTTAGGGAAGGCCTTTTTTTTCCATTATGCTTAGCTTCACTTCCCTCTCTTTTTCTCTTTTGTCCCCTGTGTACCCACTCTGCCATGTAACTATTGTCAAAGACCTGGTGTATCCTTTTACATTTTTCTCCTTGCTCACATAATCATAAATACACATTTTTGTGCTTATGAACATGTATGGCGGAGGCTTGTTCATTGCTTGTTTGAATAATGTGCACTTACTGGTTCTTGTTATGCTCTTTTTCACTTAAAATGTTACTGTACAGAAATCGCTCAGAAGCATGAATTTATCTCTAACAAGTCTAACTCATTCTTTGGAATGGCTGCATTATAATCCATGGCATGGATGCAGTGTCATTTATTTAGACATTCCCTACTGATGGGTATTTATTGTGATCCCTGCCCCCTTCCATTTTCTTGGTAACATATATACTACCTTATATTTCCCATTTTAACCACTTTCAAACATAATTCAGTGGTAATTATTTTCACAATGTTGTACTACCATCATCATCCATTACCAAAACTTGTCAGCACCCCAAACAGAAACTCTGAACCCATTAAGCAATTATTCCCCTTTCTGTAGCCCCTTAATCCCTGGCTCCTGGCAACCTATAATTTATTTTCTGTCTCTATGGATTTGCATATCTTAGCTATTTCATATAAGTGAAACTATACAATAGTCGTCCTTTTGTGGCTGGCGTATTTCACTCATCAAGATGTCTTCAAGATTCATCCATGTTGTAACATGTATCAGATCAAAGTGTCCTTTCACATATGCCCTTAGCCACTGGTTGGTGTCTCGGAGAGAGGGACCAAGGAGAATGACTACAAGGATAAATGGCACATATAATTTTCATTTTCATATCTGCTGCTAAATTTCTTTCCCAAATGGTTTCAACAGTTAATTCTTTCCTTACCAACATAGGAGTACCCATTTCTCCACATACCTACTGTTCTAGTTTGCAAGCTGCCAGAAAGCAATATACCAGAAATGTAATAGCTTTTAAATAAGGGGAATTTATTAAGTTGCAAATTTATAGTTCTAAGGCCCTGAAAACATCCAAAATTAAAGCAAGGCTGTGGAAATGTCCAAGCTAAGGCATCCAGGGAAAGATACCTTGGTTCAAAAAGGCCAGTGATCCGGATTTCTTTTTCAACTGGAAAGGCACATGGTGAACATGGTGACACCTGCTAGCTTTCTCTCCAGGCTTCTTATTCCACGAAGCTCCCCAAGGGGCGTATTCCTTCTTCATCTCCAAAAGTCTCTGGTTGTGTGGGCTTTGTGATTCTCATATCTCTCGTGGCTCTAAAGCTTTTTCCTAAATGCTTCCTCTTTTAAAGGGTTCCAGTGAACTGATTAAGAGATACCTGGAATGGGTGGAGTCACATCTCCCTCTAATTAAAGATTAATACCCACAGTTGGGCAAGTCACATCTCTGTGGAGATAACCCAATCAAGCTCCAACCTAAAGTGCTGGACAGGGATTAAACGAAACAGCTGCTTCCACAAGATGGATCAGGATTAAAGAATGGGTTTTCCAGGGCACAAAATCCTTTCAAACCATCACACCTACCAATTGATCTTTTCAATTTTTTCCAGTCTGATGTGTGTAAAGAGTTAGGTGATTGTTACTTTAAATCCCATTTCCCTAACTATGATTTAATGCAAACATCTTTTCATTTGACTGCTGGTCATTTGACTTTGCTCCTTTGCAAATATCCTATATATTTCTTTACTCTTTTTCTATTAGCTTGTTTGCTTTTGTCTTGTCAATTCATAAGCCAAAACAAAACTGTTGTCATCTATGCTGCAAGTATTTCCAAACCGATCATTTGCTCATTGACCTTGTTATGTAATCATTCCTTTGCCATACAAAAGTTTTAAATTCTTATCTAATCTATGTCTATCTTTTCTTTTATAGTTTCAGCATTTTCAATTTTGGTGAAGAAACTCTTCTACCATTGATCATGAATATAATCTGTTAGATTTTCTTGAAAGTGTTCTTTTTTTACTGTTGTTTTTAGTCCAACTAGTAAATGGGATAAAATGGAGATTCAGTTATATTTTTTAATCCAGTTCAATAGCTGTTTGTGCCCAAACCAGTTAAATACATATATATGCATATGTATCAATAAATACATTTCTCTATATATGTATGTGTATATATCTCATATATGCAATTGTATATATATTCATAGATGTATATACAGATATTTTTTATATGTGTTTGTACAAAAATCCATATATGCACATGCGTGTGTGCATGTTACATAATTATATATAATAAGCCTATTATTATATATAATTATGTATAATTCTTGATTCTCTTTTTAGTTTCAATGACTTGAGCTTCTACCTGTAGGCTTCATCAGCCATTTGATTCAGGAGTCAAAGAGAGATTTGAATTAGTTGTGGAGGGGAAGGAAGCTATGTTCAAGACATTCTAGATCCAGAATCTTCTGTTTCAAGCATTTTGGTCCTGTGATACCACACTCCATACCTGCTTCTCAAAGTGAACTGCAGTCTTTTCTAGTGGATGTGTCTCTTGTACTGCTTACAGCTATTAGCCATTAGGGAAGTTCCTTTGTGCAGAGTTAGACTTTCCAGAGATTCTACATACACATCTTCTGGCCAGTGACTCCTTTTATAGCAAGTAATTAGAAAGAGTGGCTGATTAACAAGATGGTTGTTGAAGCAGAAAAGAAAGAGTAACTATATCCCTCTTATTATTATTATTATTATTATTATTTGTATGGGCAGGCACCAGGAATCGAACCTGGGTGTCCGACATGGCAGGTGAGAACTCTGCCTGCTGAGCCGTCGTGGCCAAACCCCTCTTCTAATTTTTTCTACCTCAAACAGTCTATCTCAGTTTTTTGACAACTAAGACCCAATTTTATTTATATCTACAAAAAGTGTGAATATCGTTGGGGGGGGGAATTAGCCAGCAACCATTATGTCAACAAAATTTTTTGTCAGCAAAAAAAAATCAAGCATGTCAGAAAACCATGATTATAGTTAGAAGCATTTCCCATTAATTCATGTTCATTTTAACTTGAAATGTATTTAAACTCATGATAAAAAAAAGCTAGACAAAGCCATTTAATCATTTAATCTAAAATATAAAATACAATAACTATTCTTCTTTGTCCTAGGACAATGTATCCCATGCTTGTAAGTAACCAAATGGTAATGATATTTTTATGGGTTTTCCCTTTGGTGACCTTTATAAAAAGTCTAAAACAAAACTCAAACTCAGTGCATTCTACCTCCCCTTTACTACTCTAAAATAAGTATTGCGGAAGTGTCATTTCTACAAATCAAACCCTGAGTCAGTGCCAACAATTTTAAGGAACAGGAGTTTGAATGCAGATTTCCTAACCCAAGGCAAGTTTATAGTTCCCAGGACATTTTTTGGGAGCTGTTCCCTGTGAAATTTTATTATATAAAGCACAACATTTTTTTCCCCTTTCTTTTCTGTATTCAAATAAAAAAAATAGATTTGCTTCTTCTCAACGTAAACTTACAGAATTATAGGATCTTAGAATTATAAGGTACACATTTATAAGTCGGTCAACATTAGAAATCAGCTACTTCAGACTCCTGTTAAATGATTCTTGTTTTATTATTTTTTTAAGTTGCCAATTGATTTAAGGAAGGGAAGACTCTGTGAATGCCTGAACTTTGTTTTGAATCCTATTTCTATCTTCAGAACTTTGTTAAATGGCTTTGCTAGGAGGAGTTTCTTGGGGTGGGGTTTTGTACCTGAACATGAGCGAGAATCTACTTGTGTCCTATTTTTGGTGGAGGTGATTTCAGCAGGGGATTTTTTGCTTCACAGAGGGAGAACGTCTGAGCATTTTTTTTCTGTTCAGCACAGCTGGTTGTTCCCTACTGACTGGTGTTTGTTTTGAAGTCACGTGACGAAGGGGGGTTTCTGCCAATATTTACTCATTACACATTCAGATATGACACCCTCACACCCATTTATGGGCTAACTGCAGGGTTTTATCCAATTCTCCTGCCAAGAAAGGAAAGTTTATTCCCAAAGTGAAAGTTGTCTTCTTGAAAAAGCAGAATGCTTCAGTGCACAACAGGCATATTTTGGAGCTGTTGCTTTTTTTAATATTAAATTTATTTAACTATTTCATTATTTAAGATGAGTGTTTGGCTGATTATATCTGAAAATTTTCTTAATCACTACCACATTTAATAGAAAATAGCTTCACTGTACTAGGAAGGGTTTTTGCACTTTATACATTGCTATACTCTACTCTAAAATAATTTTACTCGTATTTGGAGCCCCTCCTTGTGGAAGGATTATACATCCCTGACATTGTATGTGGACAAGATCATGTGGCTTTGGCCAATGAATTGAAAATGAAACTCACTTTCTATCAGAAGCTCTATGAGCCCGTGTGGGGCCCACTGCTCTCACTTTTCCCTCTGTAGCATGACCAGTAGTGTTCCAGGTAGAGGCTGTTTTGTCAGTTAGGCCTTGGAGTAAAGGTGTCATAGGTAAAGCCACAGCCAACATGCAACCTGAGCATGAATGAATGTTTTTTTGTTGTGAGTCCCTGGAATTTGGGGGCCATTTGTTACTGTGGCAGAACTTAACTTATCCTGACCCACTATTTACTGGAAAGAGCAGACACCTAAATTCAAATCCTGGTTCTGCCACCAAGTAGTGATGTAAACTTGGATATTTCTAAAATACCAATGATCTTTACTCCTTGAACCTCATTTCCTCTTGAGATGTATGGGTCTCATCGTCTGCCTGATCCATAGGATTGGTATGAGGCTCAAAAGAAATCATTTTTATTACAGTATACTGAAAAGGACCAGACTCCATAGAAATGTAAAACACTATTATAATTGGAGTTTTCCTCTTTTAGTGAGTGCATGCACTGGTTTTAGCCTCTCTTCAATTTTCTAAGAAATAGAACTTCTGAAGTATATCATTCTTATAAAGGTTTACACGCAGTCAAGTCCAAATGCTCAAATATACTTGTTGGAAGATGGCACTTCTGAATGTGGAGGATCATTCTTTTTAAACATCCAGCTTTGGGAGGGACATACATGGAGCAGTGCTGAGGCATGTGGACGCTGGCTTGGCCAGCCCAATCAGCTTATGTATCTTTCCTGATCAATGGGTAGCTCATGATCTGGCCAAATTGCTTTCACTTTCAGAGAGAGGACTATACATGACAGGAAAGAGTTAGAGAGCAGAAAGAGCATTAGCTTTAGAATCGAATAGACCCAGCACATCTGTCAGTCAATAAATATTTGTTGAATAAGTAAATGAATGAGCTCAAATCTCACTGGTTATACTTTCTACCTGTGTGACCTTGTGCGAGATATTTAACCTCCCTGAGCCTCAGTTTCCCTACCTGTAACATACCAAATACAGATCTCTACCTCATAAGATTTTTTAAAAAACTTTTTTATTAATAAAAATAATTAACAAACAAAGCATTTAGATATCATTCCATTCTACATATACAATCAGTAATTCTTAATATCATCACATAGTTGCATAGTCATCATTTCTTAGTACATTTGCATCGATTTAGAAAAAGAAATAAAAAGACAACAGAAAAAGAAATAAAATGATAATAGAGAAAAAAAGACTATACATACCATACCCCTTACCCCTCGCTTTCATTTGCCACTATTTCAAACTGAATTTATTTTAACATTTGTTCCCCCTATTATATATATTTTTTCCGTATGTTCTACTCTTCTGTTGATATAGTAGCTAAAGGGAGCATCAGACATAAGGTTTTCACATTCACAGAGTCTCATAGTGAAAGCTATATCATTGTTCAATCATCATCAAGAAACATGGCTACTGGAACACAGCACTACATTTTCAGGCAATTCCCTCCAGCCTCTCCACTACATCTTGAACAACAAGGTGATATCTACTTAATGTGTAAGAATAACCTCCAGGATAACCTCTCGACTCTGTTTGGAATCTCTCAGCCATTGGCACTTTGCCTCATTTTACTCTTCCCCCTTTTGGTCGAGAAGTTTCTCTCAGTCTCTCGATGTTAATTCTCAGCTCATTCTAGGGTTTTTCTCAGTCCTTTGATGCTGAGTCTCAGCTCATTCCAGGATGTTTGTCCCACATTGCCAGGAAGGTCCACACCCCTGGGAGTCATGTCCCATGCAGAGAGGGGGAGGGTGGTGAGACTGCTCATCATATTGGCTGGAGAGAGAGGCCACATCTGAGCAACAAAAGAGGCTCTCTTGGGGGTGACTCTTAGGCCTAAATTTTAAATAGACTTGACCCATCCTCTGTGGGGTTAAGTTTCGTGTGAACACACCCCAAGACTGGGGGCTCAGACTACAGCTCTGGCTGTCCACACTGCTTGTGAGAATATCAAGAATTCAACTTGGGGAAGTTGAATTTCTCCCCACTCTCACCATTCCCCGAAGGGGGCTTCCACATACTTTTCCAGTCACTGATCAAATCATTTTGGGATTCATCGGGGGATCACTCTTGTCCCACTTTTTTTTAGAAGTTAATATATGTCATGCACAGTTCCCTATTAAACATACCTTGAAAACATTCTTTATAATAGCATCATAAAATTTCATCTTTGGTTGTTCCATGATATATTGAATTGTTCTTCTCTAGAAAGACGTTTAAGCTGTTTTCAGCTCGTTACTGCTGTGTGACTATAACAAGGCAATAAGTTGGAACAAATATGGACTTTGGTGTCTAGGAGAATTGTATTTAAATTTCAACTCTACAGTTCCCTAGTTGAGTGCTATTGTGTAAAATGTCTAACCTCTCTGAGCCTGTTTTCCTTATTATAAGGAGGTACTAATGAGTACCTTACAGATTTGGACTTGCTGAGTTTGAAGTGATTACGGGATAGCCAAGCATGCACAGATTGGAGGAGTGTTCTAGACTGGAAAATATTTGAAAAAAAGAATCAATCAATTTTAGGGGCCAGTTGATATTCTAAGAAAGGATGAAATCAAGTGCTGGAGGGGGCTGAGAGAGAAGGACAGTGAGCCACGGATTCAAAATGACCTGAGGACATGCCAATATTTAGAAGGTCAGGTGGAGGGAAAGTGAACTGAAATTATATGATGAAGAGTGAACGTTAGACAAGTGAAAAGAAAGCAGGAAATACTGCCAAAAAAAGCCTAGGGAGTTATTTTAAAGAGAGAGTGGTCAGAGATGTACAAGTAGAAAGGGAGTCAGTGGGAGGTGAAGACTAGAGAGGCAGGAGAGCCGTGACAAATTTAGAGAAAGTTCCAGTAAGGCAAGGACTGAAAATGTCCATTTGATTTGGCAATTAGGAGGCCTTTGGTTTTCTCAGCTGGAACAGTTTCCACGGAGCAGAGGGTCAGAGCTACAGGAAGACATACAGTAATGGGAGATTGTACTTCTAAAACAGTTGTATACCCAGGGAGGAAAAAGGATGGAGAGACTCTAAAGGGGAATATGGGGTCAAGGGGGGGATTCTTTATTTGAAATGATATGAGAGACTTGAATAAGATTTTAGACTGAGAGAAAGAAGACTATTGAGAGGGAGAGGTTACAGACACAGGAAAGAACGGAGAATTCATTCATTTAGTCCTTTCTTGATTCATATATTTTTTCAACAAATAAGGATAGAATACTTACATGTGCTAACCACCTTTCTACATAGTAGTGATCAAAGTGGTCTAGGTGCTGCTTTCATTATAGTGCATATACTGAGAGGAGAACAATAAACAACAACAAGAACACAATAACAACCATGAAAGTAATTTAGGAAAAAAGTATTATAATGCAAAAATTGTATATGAAGCATTAAAATAGCTTCACTGCTCTGAAGTGAGTGACAACTTTACACTGGATGGTAAGGGGTGGCCTGGCAGAGGAGGTGGTATTTGGTGTGAGGCCCGTATGACATGACAGTTGCACCAAACCAGTAGTAAGAAGTTCTGGGTAGAGGGAAGAGATGATGTCACAGCTCCAAGGAATGCTTTGCATTATCTGTAGAAATAGAAAGCCAGGTAAATGGACAAGGGGAAGGGTTGGAGATATGATCAGAAAAGGAAGGCAGAGGCAGCTCTTGAGGGACCTTGTATACCAAAGTTTTATTGTAGGTCTGGTCAAAAGGTGTTATGCAGGGGGCAATATGATTATGTTAAAAAAGATCATTCTGGCTGCTCTGAGAATATGTTTTAGGAGGAACCAGTCAAAGATGTGAGTCTTTAAGAAGTTATTGCTTTAATCAAAATGAGAGATGGTATGACTTGGGTGAGGGTGGTAGTAGTGAAGGTGATGAGAAATGTATGGAATAGAATTGATTCAAAGGACAAGTTGGTGGATTGGATGTGGGAAGGTGGAGTCTGAGAGGAAGGAGGGATTGAGAATGGCTCACTACTAGAGGACTTGAATGGTTGTGGATTTTTTTTTTTTTTTTCAGATGGGGGAAGATTGGAGGGCATGTGTAAATCAGTAGTTCTACATTGGACATGGTAAGGGGATGACTGATGAAGGAATGGCTAAGAGGAACATGTTTATTGTCTACCATATTGGTAGCTCTATAATTGCAGCTGTAACTCAGAGGCTCCATGTTCTGAAAGAATGTAAAATCAATCTGGGGTATCTATTTGACTTCACCCACCATTTGCTCTCTCATTTGGCCAACTCTCTGCTCCCTAGATCTGTACTCTGGCTTCTGACCCACCTCCCTAGTTCCAGAATCTCATTTATTCTTCTTCTTATTTAACACCTAACTCCCCATCTGATTCTCAGCTATATGCATACTTTCTTGAATTTAGCAATAGTTTCAAGTTCAAGATAGCCCATTACATTTTATCAGGTATTCTTTATTTATCATCCCATAGATCCAGCCCAAAAGAACCTTTGCTATCTAACTTCCCATCCACCCACCCACTATAGGAAGAGAATTTGTTAAACTACTAGATCAGTTTAGCCAATGGTTGACCCATTCTGTAATTGTTATTCTTAAACTAATCCTCTTTTGTTACAAGTACCAGTTCAAACCAATCCCTTGTTAGTATTCTTATACAAATATCTGTATTTAGCCATTCATTAAGTTGGTGCCTTGGCACCGCTGAATTCCAAGCTGACATCCTCTCACCTGGACCTCAGGAAAATTCTAGCTGATCTTCTATTGTCCGGCCAACTCATTCTACATAGCATAGTCAGGATAATTTCTCCAACAAGATACTGTCCATCTCCTGCTTACAAGGTTTCAATGGTTCTTTATTACACTTAGGATAAAGTCTGCTGATGCTTGCATGCCTTGACAGAGACAGTAGTGTTCATTAAATGATCCACGTGTCTCCCACTCACCATCTTATAGCCTCTCTTGCAGTTAATTGGGTCCTAATGACTAGTTCTGACTGGGAGGGGATGAGCATGCCGCTTTGGGGCCAAAGAATTTAGGAGCTGGTGTGCTATCTCCACACACTCGATTCCCTGTTATGGTGACCCTAAAAGCCACATGTTGAGAGACAACACCAAAGCATGGTGGGATCCTGGGCGCCTGAGTTGCCCTATGGAGAAGTTTTGCCCTGGAATGACATCTGAGCTGCATTCAGTTTACTTGATGGAAAAATAAATCTTTGTTGGTTAAGCCACAGAGCTCTGAGGTCTTATTTCTGCAGCACAGCCTAGTCTACTTGGTAAGGGTACACAGTCAACACAGTGCTGCAGGCTCTAACCCTAATCCACTTTAGGCCAGCTTGCTCAGTTCTCCAGGCATGCAGAACACTTTCCATTTCTTCCAAGGTGCTGTGCTTTCTCCTGCCTCTGGTTATTTCACACTTGTTAGACAGTGTCTGCTCTTTCTCCTCCCTACTTCTAACAAATGCCTTTTGGCTAAATCTTACTCATCTTTCCAGACAGAACTTAACCATTGCTTCCTTAGGGAAGCCCCTATAACCACTGCCTTCCATAGCTTCCCATCATCTTGCTCATTACATTACACACCTTGTAATTAGTTGTATTTAAACAAATCTGTCTGCTCTGCTTAGACTATAAGTTTTGCCAGGGCACAGACACTGTCTTCCTTGTGCATCATCAATTTGCTGGCATATAGTAGGTACTCAAAAATTATTTGTTGAATGGTTGAATGAATGAATGACTGGCAAAGGATAAATAATAGCAAATGGGATAGAGACTATAAAAAAAGGAGATGTTGAAATATATAAAATAAACCGTAGTTTGTGCAGAAACTATGCTTGGTCTAGTGGGGGTATTATGGGTAGGCATGTAAACATACTGATTCTAACTGTACCTTGCCATCTGCCATGTATGATAACAATTGAGTTATTTGAGATTAAAAATAAACATTTCCTCCTTCAGAATTCCCTGGTAGCCTTCCAGTGCATGTGGGGTAAGGTTCAAATACTTTAGCATGATGTTTGAGTCACTTAAAAGTTGCACCTACCTTTTTTCTTCCCTACCACCTTACTGCTCCATCATCCTACATATTCTATTCTAATCAAAGCAAATGCTTCATCCTCTCTGAAATTCATGTGAAGCTCCAATCTTGTCTGTCTCACCAACTCTTATATTTTAAGACTCAGTTTCAATGTCATCTTCTCTGTCTAGATTTTCAAGTCTCCCATTTTAGCCACTCAGCATTTTGCCATCCTTATGTCACACTTATAGTGTATTTTTTTGTTTGTTTGTTTGTTTGTATGTCCTTTCACTAAGAGGGGAGCTTCTCTGGGTAAGGAGCTCTGTGTAACTTACTCATTTTTTACTTCCTATATAGTGCTTGGCCAAAAGGAAATCTCTATGAATACCCATTGAGTAAATGAATAAACAAATGAATGAACAGTCTTCACAAAACCAAAGCTGAGCTATTAGAATAGATGCAACTTTTAGTTTTGCTTTTTGTTTTACATTTTTTCTTTCCTTGAGTGAGTACATAGAGATAAGAGTGGAGGATTCATAGAGGAAGCAGATAACATCTTTGTGTATGTGTGTGTGTGTGTGTGTGTGTGTGCGCGCGTGTGTGTGCGCGCGCACACATATGGATAATAAGTTTGATGCCAAAGAGTCCTGGCAATTCTTGGCAGGATGCTTAAGAGTCCTGGGACTCTACTGGATTCTGGGGAACTCAGGGATTTCTTGGAGATGTCGAGAACCCCACCAGGGGCTGATGCTGTGAAGGACAACTCCAGAACAGAACTCTGGGACTAATCAGTATGTTAGCCAAAGAAGCCAAGGACTAGCCAGTGGGTTCAGCTGAAAAACTTTAATGCATGGCATAAGTATATGCTGGAAGAAAGATGAGCACTATTCTCCAGAGAAGCAGCCTAAGGTTGGAGTCCTTGCATTATAAGGACTTGCGAGGGGCCCTTCCCCCTCTGCTATACTAATAAGAGACTGATGAGTTTCCTTTTTCATTAGTTCTTTTCAGGTGCTGCCCTTAGTGAGGGTTAGGTGAGTGGGGGCTAGGTGTGCATGCCATAAGGGACTTTTTTTTATAGGTCTTAGGGTCACATCCCTCTCTCCTCCCTTATCTAACCTGCCTCATTCCTTCTCAGAGAATTTTGTCCCTTAATCTTAAGGGTGCTGAATGGGGAAGGTCAGTCTTCTGTAATTGCTTCCTGCTGACAGAGGAGTCATTGTCCCTGCTTATAGCGGGGTTGTAATACTTTAGCTGTTAGATCTAATGATTCTTTTGGGATAGTATGGATTTTTTTGCATCTTTCTTGTTCTGGTGTGACCCCATGGTTGTCTGTCAATGTTTTAGAAATGTGTCCAATCTGTACCATGACTCATGCTGTTCCTGTTGAGGTGCAGCATTCTAAGAGAGAGAAAGAGATAGAAACCCACAAAGCCAAGGAGGGCTAGGATGGCTAACCCCACTAAATAAGAAAGGATGCAGTGAAGAATGGCACCTATCCCAGGTGGCAGAAACGCAAATAAATCAAATGGGAGATCTTAAAACTCAGGGGACAATTTACAGGCCTGGATTTTAAGGGAGTTAATAACCGGTGTTATCTCTGAGCTCTGATTAATATAAAAACAACAATCCTCTCCCAGGAATGCACATGATCTACATGGGCTGCTGCAAGGGCATATAGGGCTCATTGGTTTTGTAGGACAGCACCCACTAATGAATTTACTTGGGACTGGAGAAGGGTAAAGCTGGAGACCATTCATTTGATGCTAGTTGATAGTTTAAGGGAGAGATTATAGTGGACCCACTTTGCATAGGCTATTCTTTTTTTTTTTTAATATATATTTTTGTTGCCAAATCTTCATATGCATACAATCCATACATGGTGTACAATCAGTGGCTAACAATATCATCACATAGTTGTGTATACTTCACTATGATTACTCTTAGAACACTTGTATCACTGCAGAAAAAGAAATAAAAAGAAAAAAAAATCATATGTCCTTAATCCTTGCCCCTTCCTCTCATTGACCATTAGTATTTCAATCTACCCAATTAATTTTACTCCTTATCCCCCCTATTATTTATTTATTTTTATCCATATTTTTTTAAATCATCTGTCCATACCCTGGATAAAAAGGTACATCAGACACAAGGCTTTCACAATCATACAGTTGCATTATTAAAGCTATATTGTTGTGCAATCATCTTCAAGAATCAAGGCTACTCGAACACAGCTCAGCAGTTTCAGGTACTTCCCTCCAGCCACTCCAATACGCCACAAACTAAAAAGAGATATCTGTATAATATATGAGAATAATTTCCAAAATAACCCCTCGACTGTGTTTGAAATCTCTCAGCCTCTGAAACTTTATTTTGTCTCATTTCTTTCATCTCCCTTTTGGTCAAAAAGGCTTTCTGAATCCCAAGATGCCAGATTCTGGTGAATTCTGAGAGTTCTGTCCTATGTTGCCAGGGAAATTGATACCCTGGTACGTATGGCCCATATAGGGAAAAGGGCAGTGAGTTCACCTGCCAAGTTGGCTTAGAGAAAGAGGGCATGGGCTATTCTTGCAGCTGCAGAAACTATAGCTCCCCCAATCTCAATGGCAGCTAGGAGTGGATTAGGAAATGGATATTCTTTTATTCTAGTTTTGGATGACAGATGGGGAAGCTGGGAGTGGAAAAGGCCCATTTCCACTTTTTAGCTTGAGTACTGGGTCATGTACACTAAAATGCACGTCCCTGACAACCACGGGGTAAGTTGAGTTTTATGTCCATAATAGAAGTGAATGCTGGGTTGCCTCCTGGTCTGGACAACATGTCTCTGGTTGTTGATGTGACTGCAAGGAATTTGATTTGGTCATGGTTGATCTGTACTCCACTGAATGCTGAAAGACAGTGCCTTAGGAAGTTGTCATTAGAATTGAACATGATACTTTGATTTTTATCCCACACCATTCCTGGCCTTCCTGTCAGTTGGTCATAGAGTTTGATGCAAGCACTGGACACAAAATCTGAAATCTCAGGGGATTTGTACCTTTTCCCACACTGATCCTGACAGAACTGGGTAGGTCCAGACAGGGGTGAGGTCTTCAGTGATTCAAAAGGTGTATTGTAGCTTAGACAGGTGAACAGAGGCCCAGAGTTTTTTATCAGTGGGCCACATCTCAGACTAAGTATAATGAGGGACCCATATTTAGCAGAACAGATTAAAGAGATTAACAGCACACTGGACCACACTTGGGTAAGGACAAGTCTGCATGTGAGTGAAAGGAAAGAAGATGTATATGCAGCTTAAGGCTTATAAGAGATCTTTGCTTAGTAGAGGGGTTGCGCACCCTGGAACTATTAGGGACACATGACTTACAAGAATATCTTCTAGTTTACAGCTTGTAGGTGATGTGAACCAGTGGGTCTTTGGGTCAGCATCAGCTCCCACCATGGTTCAAGTTTTTGAGGACAAAGTTCCAGAGTGGTGGCTAAGGACAGACTAAATGGCTTCTGTATTAACTAACAAGTTAAACATCATACCTGCTATGTCAAGGATCATCTGAGGCTCCTCCATGGTGATAGCCAGCTGTGAAGTAGGAGCTGCTCGGGACCTTTTAATTCTCACTCAAGGTCATGTAGGATCTGCCCCTTTCTTCCTTTGGAGCTGGGGACAGTCCCTTTTCCAGTGACCTTCCTTTTTGCTTTGAAGACAATGTCCTGGTGGTGCATTCAGGCCATGGCACTGTTTGCTCCAATGTCCCAACTCCCCACATTTGAAACAGCTGCCTTTCCATCCCGTTTGGCCTTTGGGGTTGCCCTGAGGGTGCAGGGTGCTACTTACAGGGACTGCTATTAAATGAGCCTGTCTCTTGCCCCGTTGCCGATCCCGCTGGACTTCTCCAGTTCTTCAGCTTTGTCTCTACTACTGAAAACATTAAAGGCAGTGTCTAGCATTTCATTACAGGGGGTTCACAGTCTTATAGCTATTTTTGGCAATTTCCTCCAAATACCTGGGTCTGATTGGCTAATAAAATGAGTCCTTATTAATATTTGCCATTTCTGGGAGTGAGGATCTATGTTGGTCTATGTCTTCAAGGCTTCTACTAAGTGTCTCTGGAATAGAACAGGGTTCTCACCTTTCCCTTGGGTTACCCTTCTAATTTATCATCATTTACTGGTTTATGGTGTATTTTTTCATTCCTGCTACAAGATAGGCAATATGGTCTCAGTGTTTTAAATCTGCCTGCCCTTGTTGGTCGTTCCAGTTGGGGTTGTTATTAGGAACTGCAGTAGCTCCTACTGGATACCAGTTTGGCTTGGATGCTGCTAGGTTATCTGCATGGGCTTGGACTTCTGTCCATATGCAGTTTCCCTTCTGGGGTGCAGCAGGTGGATATGACAATGTGAATGTCTCCCCAGATAAGGTCAAAGGAAAGTGAGAGAGACTGGAATTCCTCAGTGAATTTGGCTGAATTTTCAAAAAGACACCCTAATTTTTGCTTATATTGGGCTAGGTTGGTCATAGAAAATAGCACATGTACCTGGATGGTCCCGGAGTCTCCATTTTCCACATCTCAGAGAGGGAAAAGTTTGTTGAGAGGAGGGTGGTAGGACGTCACTCCAGGAAATTCCAGCAGGACTACCTTGTCCCTGGGGAGAGCTGGAGGTGAGAGATGGTGACCCACCAGGCCAGTGGGAGGGTGCTTGGCAGCCTCATGGACCAGAGAGGGGACAGTCTTGGGGTTTGCAGGAGAAGCTCCCATGCTAGTGGGAGGTGAGCTTAAGAGGGGGTCATCTAGAATGTCCACCTGAGTTTTCTAGTTTGCTGGTTGCTGGAATGCAATATACCAGAAATGAAATGGCTTTTAAAAAAGGGGAATTTGTTAAGTTGCTAGTTTAAAGTTCGAGCACCATGAAAATGTTCCAATTAAAGCAAGTCTATAAAAATGTCCAAATTAAGGCACCAACAAGAGTTTATCTTCACTCAAGAAAGGCCGATGACATTCAGGGTTTCTCTCTCATCTGGAAAGGCACATAATGAATACAGCGACATCTGCTAGCTTTCTCTCCATGCTTCTTGTTTCGTGACGCGGTCCCAGAAGTGTTTTCCTTCTTCATCTCCAAAGGAAGATGCTTCTTCTTCATCTGGCTGCATGGGCTCTTGTGGTTCTCGCCACCCTGTTGTGGCTCTGCTCTCTTGGAATCTTGTCATTCTGAAGCTTTCTCCAAAATGTTTCCTCTTTTAAAGGATTTCAGTAAACTAATCAAGACCAACCTGGAATAGGTGGAGTTGCATCTCTAACTGATCAATGTTACTACCCACAATTGGGTGAGTCACATCTCTGTGGAGTTAATCTAATCAGGTTTCTAACCTATACTACTGAATAGGAATTAAAAAAAAGGTTGCTCCTACAAGGTTGGATCAGGATTAAAACATGGCTTTTCCAATCTTTCAAATCAGTACATGAGTATTATCAGAGGCTAGGTGTAATGTAGGTGACAGGTCCCTCACAGGTTAGGAAGCCTTGACATATGGAACTCCCTTGACTCTTACAAAGGAGATCTAGTTGTGATATGGCATTAAACCTTAAGGTACAAATTTTTTTTTGCCAAACTTCTCTATCCTCCATTTGATACTGGGGCCAAGTTGTGTTGCAGAAAAAAAATTAGGTTCTTCCTATTTTGGCCATCTAGCTGGAAAGTGTCCCAGTGTTTCAGGAGGCATCCAAGGGGAGAGTTGGGGAACAGAAGGAGACTCACCCATGTTTTCTGTTCTTCAGGGTGTGTCTCTGCCCATGAGAAGGAGAAGCAGACAGAAGAATAGAAAAGGGATTTGTATTAAAGAGAAGTGGGAGTCTTCATGGAAAGCTCCTGATTTAGCCTCTCTGAGATCAGCACCCCAGGTCTGTTGGACTGGCCAGGCAATGTCATTTCTAGGGCTTATAAGTAGATGAACCCAGGGTGGAATGTTCTCAACACAGGCAGGAGAACGTGTTGCTGAAGGGAGTTTTAAAGGTATTTGGGTTGTTCTCTAGACAGTATAGAAGGTTTGGAGGGACTGTGCCTCGTGAGAGGTAGAAGTCTGATACCATGAAAGTGAATTAAAAATTAGGTCCCCGACCAGACTGGGGATCCTGATGGTGAAGTAGGAGGTGCCTAAAGAAACACCCAACTAGCCCTCCCCACCATGTGGGTGCCAAGGTTTCCCTGGCAGCATGGGAGATGACTCCCAGGGATGAGTCTGGCCCTGGCACCTTGAGATCAACAATTCCATCCAGACCAAAAGGGGGAAAAGAAGTGTAACTAATAAAGTATCAGTGGCAGAGAGAGTTCAAATAAAGTCGAGAGGCTACTCTGGAGGTTGCTCCTATGCAAGCTTCAGTTAGACATTGCTACCTACCTTAACCTGCCAACCTCAACCAAAACCATTCCAGCCAATCCTAAAGAACACCTAGGGCATTATATAAGATTCTACAAAGATTCCATGCACTAGAGTAACTTTCCAGAAACCTACAACCTCCAGATGGGTCCCTGGACCAGACAAGTTCTGAAACCTAGAGGGCCTAGCCTTTCCAGAACATCAGCTAGTTCCATCACCCTACCCCATATTATAGATAGCCCCTTCCAACATGAAAAAGTTAGAATGGCCATAGCCCAAACACCCGTACAGAGAGGGATAGAAGCATCAAAGGTGATGGTAGAGTTATATAGAAAATATGGAATTTAACAAATGAATATGTTTGCTGAATCATTAAATTGGTATCTCTACTTTTAGACTCCAGTATCATAGAGCAGCTAGAAATAAAAACCTAAATTTGTGGAATTGTAACCCATGCCAAACTCGGAAATGTGTTCTACAACTAATTGTGGTGTTGCTTTGACATTTATATATTTTTTATATGTTATTTTTCACACAAAAAAGAAAAAAAAGTCGATTGTGATGATAAAAAATTTTGATTCTCCTCAAGATACTTTTCTCAAGATACTTTTAAAGTATCTTGAGGAAAAAAAAACCAAGCTGGAGGTCTCATGCTGCCGGACTTTAAGGCATATTATGAAGCCACAGTGGTCAAAACAGCATGGTATTGGCATAAAGATAGATATATCAACCAATGGAATCGAATACAGTGCTCAGATATAGACCCTCTCATTTATGGACATTTGATCTTTGATAAGGCAGTCAAGCCAATTCACCTGGGACAGAACAGTCTCTTCAATAAATGGTGCCTAGAGAACTGGATATCCATACGCAAAAGAATGAAAGAGGACCCGTATCTCATACCCTATACAAAAGTTAACTCAAAATGGATCAAAGATCTAAACATTAGGTCTAAGACCATAAAATAGTTAGAGGAAAATGTAGGGAGATATCTTATGAATCTTACAATTGGAGGCGGTTTTATGGACCTTAAACCTAAAGCAAGAGCACTGAAGAAAGAAAGAAATAAATGGGAGCTCCTCAAAATTAAACAGTTTTGTGCATCAAAGAACTTCATCAAGAAAGTAGAAAGACAGCCTACACAATGGGAGACAATATTTGGAAACGACATATCAGATAAAGGTCCAGTATCCAGAATTTATAAAGAGATTGTTCAACTCAACAACAAAAAGACAGCCAACCCAATTACAAAATGGGAAAAAGACTTGAACAGACACCTCTCAGAAGAGGAAATACAAATGGCCAAAAGGCACATGAAGAGATGCTCAATGTCCCTGGCCATTAGAGAAATGCAAATCAAAACCACAATGAGATATCATCTCACACCCACCAGAATGGCCATTATCAACAAAACAAAAAATGACAAGTGCAGGAGAGGATGTGGAGAAAGAGGCACACTTATCCACTGTTGGTGGGAATGTCAAATGGTGCAACCACTGTGGAAGACAGTTTGGCGGTTCCTCAAAAAACTGAATATAGAATTGCCATACGACCCAGCAATACCATTGCTAGGTATCTACTCAGAGGACATAAGGGCAAAGACACAAACGGACATTTGCACACCAATGTTTATAGCAGCGTTATTTACAATTGCAAAGAGATGGAAACAGCCAAAATCTCCATCAACAGACGAGTGGCTAAACAAACTGTGGTATATACATACGATGGAATATTATGCAGCTTTAAGACAGAATAAACTTATGAAGCATGTAATAACATGGATGGACCTAGAGAACATCATGCTGAGTGAGACTAGCCAAAAACTAAAGGACAAATACTGTATGGTCCTACTGATGTGAACCGACATTCGAGAATAAACTTGGAATATGTCATTGGTAACAGAGACCATCAGGAGTTAGAAATAGGGTAAGATAATGGGTAATTGGAGTTGAAGGGATACAGACTGTGCAACAGGACTAGATACAAAAACTCAAAAATGGACAGCACAATACTACCTAATTGCAATGTAATTATGTTAAAACACTGAATGGAGCTGCATCTGAGCTATACTTTTTTTTTTTTGTTTGTTTGTTTGTTTGTTCTGGTTTTTTATATATATATTTTTTATTTTTTATTTTTATTTTTTCTCTATGTTATCACTTTATTTCTTTTTCTGTTGTCTTGCTATTTCTTTTTCTAAATCGATGCAAATGTACTAAGAAATGATGATCATACATCTATGTGATGATATTAAGAATTACTGATTGCATATGTAGAATGGAATGATTTCTAAATGTTGTTAGTTAATTTTTTTTAATTAATAAAAAAAGCTTTCACTGTTTTGAAAGAAATAAAAATTCCAATTTTTAAATACTAAAAAAAAAAAAAAAAATTTTGATTCTTTCTAGCCTCCTATATTCTGGAGCAGCTGGAAGGAAAAATCTGAGAGGATCGTATGGTAGCCCATGACAAACTCAGGGATCTGTCCGGTAACTACTTTTAGGAGTGCTTTGAAAATTGCTGCATTTTTCTTTCTTTGTTTTGTACATGTATTACAGTATACAACAAAAAAGTAAAAAAAAAAAAAAAAAAAAAAAAAAAGAAGAAGCATCTAAGTATTGAAAAGGTTATTTAAGCCTTGTAAATGCAATGTACACAGCCTGTAAAAGCATTCTGTCTTGTAATCACCACAGGCACGAGAGCACCTCAAGGAGCTTTGAGCAGGACAGCAGGGCGTTAGGTAACTGAATCCCCTTGTACTTTGACTTAAAATTTTAAACCAAAATTATACTTACCCATCTTTCTACAGGGAACCGTTTAGCTGGTTCATTCACACTCAGCCAAGGTTTTAAGAGGTGCCAATGGCAGGAATAGGTGAGGCAGAAAGAATGAGACCTGGTCTGTGAGGGTTTTTACACCCTCGTTAGATTTTTCACTCAAAGTTGTGACCCTGAGGACTAGGAAAGTTCCCTGCCCTTTTCCCAAGGCAGACTTTCTGCAGCCCCAGGGGAATTCAATGTGATGGTTTGAAATTTCCGTGTATCCCAGAAAAGCCATGTCCTGTAATTCTGATTCAATATTGTGAAGCAGAAATTTTGATTGATTGTTTCCATAGAGATATGACACAGCCAGTTGTGGGTGGGGACTTCTGATTAGATGGATATATGATTCTGCCCATTTAAGGTGGGTCTTGAATAGTTTACTGGAGTCCTTTAAAGGGGGAAACATTTTGAAGATAGCTGAGAGCCAAAAGAGACCCAGATGTCTGGAGATGCAGAAAGAAAATGTCCAGGGGGAGGCTGCTTAAAAGCAGAAGCCAAAGGATCAGTACATGCCCTCCCAGCTATCAGAGGTTTTCTGGACCCATCATCCTTTTTGAGTCAAGGCATTTTTCCTTAGATGCCTTAGTTTGGACATTTTTATGGCCTTAGAACTGTAGACTTGTAACTTAATAAATTCCCTTTTAAAAGCTGTTCTATCTTTGGTACATTGCATTTTCGCAGCTTTAACAACCCAAACAGGGGTTTCTTTCCAGTTCCAGAATTATTTACAGTAATTACAAAATGAAGGCTTTAAGCTGCAGTATTTAGAAAGTACATATTTATCATAGACAGCTAAGGTGGTAAAGAGAGACTCAGGCATAGAACATAGATAGGCCATCGACCTCCTGTACAGCTGTGAGAGCTCCTCCAGTCAAACCCCAAAGAACAGCATCAACCCTTACTCATTTAACCCTTGAATCCATACAGGGTGAGGAACTGGTCCTCCACTACACTTAGCTGGGGAAAGGGAAGCCATGGTCAAATGAGCAGGCTGAGATTATGTTTTGTGGCCAGAGGAGAGAGAAGGACAAAGATGGAGAACAATATTCTTACCCATAGGAGGCAACCTTTGTGGTTGCCAAGCTGAAGCCAGATAGTTCTGAGAGTTCTCCGAGAAATCAAGACCTCAGTGAGGGGATGGTGTTGTGAGGGTTCTTGGCTGAGTTGCAGGCAAAAAACTTCAAGTACCAGTCAGTGTGCACAGGCAAATTGTTTAATAAGCTTGATGCTGGAGAGCCCTGGAAATTCCTGACTGGATGCCAGAGACTCTGGGAATTTGTGGCTGAATACTCGAGACCCCTGGGAGTTCTTGGAGAATTTGAGACCTTGACAGGAGTAGATGCTGTGAAGGTTCTAGACTCAACCACAAGAAAGAACTTGAGGACTTTGCACAGGCAAAGACTCCAAGGTAGCCAGTGTGTGCAGCTGAAAAGCTTTAATGTGCAGCGAAAGTACATGCTCAAAGGAAGACAAGCCTGGGTATCCTCCAAAGGAGTAGAAGCTGATAACTTTTATTTCTTTTAATGTTTTTTTTTTGTGTGTGTGAAATATAACACATGTACAAAAGAGTAATACATTTCAAAGTACATTTTTAAAAAGTAGTTCTAGGATAGATTTCAACACTTGGTGTGGGTTATAGTTCCACAATTTCAGGTTTTTCCTTCTAGCTGCTCTAAGAAACTGGACACTGTGGTGGGCCATGGTGCCTCACTGGCAGAGTTCTCACCTGCCATGCTGGAAACCCAGGTTTGATTTCCGGTGCCTACCCATGTGAAAAAAAAAAAAAAAGAAAAAGAAGTTAAGATACTGGAGACTAAAAAAGAAATATCAATATAATGATTCAGCAGTCATATTCATTTGTTAAATCCTAACTTCTCTGTTATAACTCATTTTCCTTTGATCCTTCTCCCAATCTTTGAGGATATTTGGGTTATTCCCATTTTAACTTTTTTCATGTTGAAAAGGGTGTTGTCCCTATATAGGAAAGGGATGTGGAACTGGTTTGTGTTCTTGGAGAGACTGGCACCTCTGGGTTTCAGGACTTATCTGAAACTAAGAACTATCTGAAGGATTTAGGTTTCTGAAAAGTAAGCTTAGTGCTTGCAACTTTTGTAGGATCTCAGAGCCCTGGGTGTTCTTCAGGGTTGACAGAAATCATGTTGGTTCGGGTTTGTCAAATCATGGCAATTAGCAATATCTAGCTGAAGCTTGCATTAAGGGTAGCCTTCAGAATAGCCTCTCGACTCTTTGAATTTTCTTAGCCACTAATACCTTATTTTGTTACATTTCTATTCCCCTTTTTGGTCAGGAAGGCATTGTCAATCCCATGGTACCAGGGCCAAGAGGCTCATCCTGGGAATGATGTCCCCTGTTGCCGATAGTTTCTTTTTTTTTTTTTTTTTTTTGCCTCAGAGATCAGTTCCCTTTATTTTATAAATGAGGAAAATAAGCAGACATGATTTGGTGAAGCTCACACGCAGCTAGTGCTATTTGCAACTGCGACACATATCTAAAGTACAGGGTGATAAATACCTAGGACATATTAAGCCCACCATTTAAATAAAACATTTTACTAAGCCTACTGATTTAAACAGTATTATCAAGATTGACATAAGGGGTAGGGATAAAGTTAATATAGCACAGCAGCACATTTCACATATGTATTTATATTTGAAAGATTAAATGGGAAAAATCATCTCAAAGATTAATGCTCAGTTTTGATAAACAATCAAGTTTTCATACAATTTTCTGATATACAGCAAAAGGTATTAGCCTTTAAAAAATGCACGTTCTTCAGCTTTCTCCTATACTTCTTTATGCCTTATCTTTAAAAACTGAGCACTGGGGCAGGCCATGGTGGCTCAGCAGGTACAGTTCTCACCTGCCATGCCAAAGACTTGGGTTTGATTCCTTGCGCCTGCCCATGCGAAAAAAAGAAAACAAAAGAAAAAAAAACAACTGAGCACTGGGTACTTTCAAACTAAGTATTGTTACATGTATGTACATTTTAGGAAGAAACAAAATCCATGATATTTTAGTTAACTCATAGTGTATTTATAAAATGAAAAATACTTATCAAAATACACTTTTCACTGGGAAAAATAAATAAAACAGACAAATGGATCTACACAAAGTAAAAATTAACTTTGGCAGATTTCAGTGTGGTACAGTCCATCTCAAAGCATATTTGCTCCTATAACTCCAGAGCTGTTCATCTTCCAAGTTAAGAATCTTAAAAATATTTTAAATTGAGATTTTATTATGCCGATATTTGTTTTTCATTCCACATCATCTTCAGCCAAGCTCTGAGCACTTACAATTCTCTGACTAATTGTTGGGAGCTTAGTCAGAAGCATCTGGAACACTGGTGGTGGAAGAGTTTGCTGTAACACTTGCAGTAACTGCTGTGGCTGTCCACACACAGCAATTGCATTTGTCAAATGGTCCACACCCTTCTCATATTCACCTTGGGCTAGTAACTCTTCACCAAGCTGTATTTCTTCAAGGAAAAATTTCTGAACAGCTTCAGCATCTTTAAGGTCAGGCAACTTGGAAAGCCCAGCTCTCTCCTTGGCAAGTTTCTGTTTCTTTCTTCGCTCTCGCAGCCTGTTCTTGAAATTGGGGTCACTCCGTCTCTTGCGGTCGAAGTAAATGCAATACCCGATGAAAAGGGCCCCGCAAACACCGGCGGCGATGGCACTGTTCCGACCCACCATTTTCTCTCGACCGTGGAGTGAGGAGGGCGGCGGCGGCGGCGGCAGCCCGCGAAGCAGCCTTCGGCCGCCAAACCTCGAGCGGGACGGCGCCGCTCAAATCTCAGTTTCTTTTTAAAACCTATTTTCCATGTTTAACTTTTTTATAGGGACTGGCTAGGTTGTAAAGAGCTACATAACATGAATATCAAGAAACAGTAGCAATATCTTATGCCATGGCTATTTATAGTATGGTAGCAAAATTTTAACCCAGAATACACATATCTTTGATTTTTGACAAATAGAAAAAAGCCTTTCCTAATTACTTCCTAAATGTTAAAAAATCTGAGCTTTTTAAAGTTTCTTTCCTTTCTGGGACACATAGACTTAAAAGATTTCCTCTGTTAGAGGTGTGGGGAGTATAATTTAGTTTTTTCTTTTAATTCTAAGTATTTTTAAAATTGTTATTACTTTTTATTTATTTTACAGTCACTTGGCCTTAAGACTGGAAAAATTCCATTCCCCTTTCCCTGATGAGGACATTATGATAAAAGATTATTACCCTTGAAAATACTTCAGGACTATGTCACTGACCTTGGGTGGTTGGCTAATAAAACCGAACACATCTCAGAAGGAGTGGGTTGACTTCTTAAGAACGGCTCATTGACATGCTCACCTTAACACACAAAGCTAGGCCTGGTTTGCTCAGATGGTGCATCACTCTCTCTCCCACCTCCCTCGGACTGCTCAATCACTGCCCCCCTTAGCATCTGGGAAGATTTTGAAAAGCATTAGCGTGGACATTCTAGGAATATCTAGTGCTTTGAGGCACAGAACAGGCAGCTCAAGATCTCCAGCTTGGAGGGAAGGGCCTGAGAATTTTTGAAGGAGAGACATTCTCATTCCTTCTTTCAGCTGAGCAGGATGTCAACAAAAGGTGGGGGATAAAGATGCCAGTAGGAGCACAGGGTTGCTGCTCTCGGTTACGCATGGGAAAGCTCAGTCTAAAACTGTCAGCTCTGACACATTCTCCTTTAACCTAGCTAAAAGATTCCTAACTGAATCTCCAGGACTGTCAACAACATTTTACGTGCGTGCACGGGTGTGTATGCACGTGTGTTTGTGCTTATACATTTCCCTCCTGCAAGGCTAGTTGTTTTTCAGCTCACCGGTTTAAAGCTGTGTTTTTCCTCTGTCAGGTGACTATGGGTTTGTCGTGCTCAGCAGGCCTTTTGTCTAATGCATTGACACCTTGATGAAAAATCAAAGGTAGATTCATCAAAAAAGACAAGATTACTCGAATCATAAATGGAGAATATCAGGAGGCTAGCAACAATAATAATAACAAATTGCAGCTATTGTCCACAGAAACTTGCTTTTCTAAGGTACTTTTGATAATTACCTGTCAATGTTTCAGTTTCAACACCCACGCCTTGAATTGATGGAGTCTATTTATAGCACATGAAATTCTTGTATTTGCCTCTTGAAATACATTCCATTTCCAGGCGTGAATAGGACAAGGGTTATTTTATTTTCCCAAGAGGGCAAAGTGGTATTCAAATCCTCTTTCTCCATCATCCAAAGTCAAGCCACCATCGTCTCCTGCCTGGCCAGTTGCAATATCTGTGCAACTTTTCTCCCTTCCATTTTTTTCTCTGAATACAGTGGATAGAGTAATCACTTAAAACAGTTAATTTATTATTTTTAAAAGTAAAAAAACAGCATATGAATATAGTAAGAAAAAAAAAGGATCAGTTCAAAGGGACATGCAGTGAAAAGTAAATCTCTCTTGTGTCAGACCTCTAGTCCCCAAGGGCCTCTTTCTATAAGCCACCACATCGATGAACTTCTTGTATATTTTTCAGAGATAATGCATATATACAAACACACACACACGTATATGCACACATACATATATGCCCATGCATATATTTGATATATTGGTTTTCTTCTATACAGGTATGTTTTAAAGATATAAATTGGATTGTAATATGCAACAGAAGCTCGGAATTAACTTTGGGATAATGCTCAAAAATTTTAACATGGACTTCAGGTCCTGCCTTATCTGGCCACGCCCTGACTGTGCAACCTTGTTTCATCCCATTATCTTCTTCATTCTCTGTATTTCACTCTGGACTTCAGATTTTCAAATATCTAATCTTATTTCCTGAGGTTCTTCACACATATTTTTTTCTTCAACCAGAATAATCTTTTCCTGGAATAGAAATTGTAGTTGCCTCCTGTTTTAGGTTCCTAGTCTACTCAAGCAAATACCATAGAATGGGTTGGGTTAAACAATGGGAATTTATTAGCTTATAGTTTTGAAGCTAAAAATAAGTCCAAATCAAGATGTCAAGGTGATGCTTTCACCCCAAAGACTGGTATTCTAGGGCTGGCTTTTGGGAATCCTTGTTTCTTCTGCCACATGGCAAGGCACATACATGGTAGTGTCACCTGGCCTCTCCCTTCTGTATCTGATTCTGATTCTCTCTGAATTGCATTCTTCTTCTAAAGGACTCCAGTAATAGGATTAAGATCTATTCTTGGCTGGGCCACACATTAACTAAAGTAACCTCATCAAAAGGTCCTACGACAATGAGTTCAGATCCACAGGAATGGATTAGATTTAAGAACGTCTTTTTCTGGAGTATATGCAGCTGCAGACCACCATTCCTCTTCAACGTATATGCCAACTTTGCTCAGCAGTCATATTGTTTGGATGGTACAGACCCAGTCTAGAATCCAAAAGTTTCATAAATCCAAGTGGAATTTGTGAAATTCCATTCTCCTTACCACAATGTTCGGTTTAGTTAACCATGACCTAGGCCAACCAGCAAGAAATCCACTGACTAGAATGATTGGTTTGGGGTGGCCCAATCAGCATAAAGAAAGACCTCCCTGTTTCTTTCCCTGAAGGTGATAATTACCATGCTAGAAACCTGTGAACATTAATATGCTAGAAACCAAGATAATGAAACCAACATATAAAATTTAGAAGGCCAGTTTGAATCTCAGAGAACCAAAGCCAGAGTTTGAACAAACTGTGCCTGAAGCCCCAAGATATTTCACTTCATGTAATCCAGTTTTCATTATTGAATCTCTGTGATGAGGAGGTGTGGGTGATGGTGAAAACTCTATTCCAATGCAAGTCAGAATCCTGGATTAAAATATGGGCTTTTCCATGTATTGGGCTTCTAGTCTTGGGAAAGGTACTGAATATCTTTATACCTCAGTTTCTTTATCTTTAAAATAGGTATCTTTAAAGTGGGTGTGTGCCTCACTGGATTGTCATGAAGATCGAATGATGTAATGCATGCAATATGCATGTCTCAATAGCAAATACTTGCACATGGTATTTTCTGCAACATAGTGAATATTTAATAAATATATTACACAATCATACTCAGTCCATATAGCTTCTTGTTCTTATTATTTTACTAACATTGAGTCTCAATTTCTGGAGCTGCAAAATGAGGCTTCTTTGAACACTGCTCTAGGTTCTGAAGGTTTTACCTATAAATGATATAATGTACTTAAGATTGACCAAATGTTGGATTTTTGATTATTACTGCTTGATTCAGATTCTTGTGTAACCACAAGATTTTGAACAAATTGTTGTTCTTCCAAAAAGAAAATGGATTGGAAGGAATGTTTATGTCGACTTACTATTGTTTGTTTTTTGAAATGTAAGTAGCTCTGTATTTACTGCTTACTAGGAAAAGTCTGTGCTTTTCATAATGGACAAAATGGCCTTGCTTCATGTGAAAACTGCTTGTGTTCAAACCAGTGGTGGGATTCCTTAAATATAGCAGAATGTCTGCTATTGTCATTAGCATATCAATGTGCAGATGTGTCTTTTTTGCGCATCCTTGTTGTTGAGAACTGCAAATGTGAAATGCACATGTCTATCTCCTTCATGCAGACATACATATTCTAAGCATAAGCAACAGCTGTTGAGGCAGTTAGACAGTTCTCTATTGTGTATTTGTAGACATTGCGAGGCTAAATAAATTGCCCACCCACTGATGTCTTTTGAACACATATGTGTATATTTCTCTTGCAGAAGTATGCCATGAACAACCATTTTGTGTTTTCCAAGCTGGATGCATTGGATGAGGTGGGCTTAAAAAAGAATGAAAAAATAGCATTGCCTACACGGGGAACTCTGACTTTAACATTTAAAGGGGAAAAAGAAAGGCTGTTTTCTCTGTCTATCATCCTATCCCCAACTATGCATTTTGCTGGAGTTGGAGCTAGGTCTTCTGTTTTACTGACTTAGAAATGAATGGCATGTTATATGCCCTGGTCCATAGGCCACTGAGGGCCTGTTGAGAGCTCACGGCTAATCCTCTTTGACAAACCCTGCATAATGGTTTTAATAATTTTTAGGTAGTCCTAACCACCCTTACAGCATTAAATGGCACTTCCACCACAGAGCCGTGGTTTGGACAGGGACTTAGTCCTCAGGCCGGATCAGTGTGAATGCACAACTGCAGAAATGGTCTCCATAGCCTTAGCATGCCAGTTGCAGCTGTGCTCCATACTGCAAAAGCACCGTGTACACTCAATTCCCATGTGTTTCCAGCTTTTTTCTTCAACTGAAAATTGGTTGTCAATTTTGTATTCCCTAAAATAACTGAGGAACACGCACACATATACACACAATAATGTGAAATAACAATAATCCTATTTGTAGTTATGTGCTTGGCACCATTCTGGACCCTATCTGCTAACTCATTTATCACCCCTCCCCAGCAATAGAGTGATGCACTTACTGGTATTATCCAAATTTTCTGTGGGGCAATTGAGGCAAGGAGAGGTCTGGCAATGTGTCCATGGTTATACAGATAGTAAATAATGGAGCTATGAATGATGATAATGATAATAATAATAACTACCATTAACAGAGTGCTTCCTAGGCCAGGCCAGGCTCTCTATGAAGAACTTTATGTATATTTGCTTATCTAACCCTCACAATAGCCCAAGTGAGAGTTATTATTATTGCACTCATTTCAGAACAACAATATCCAAGGCAGAAATAAGCTAAATACTTTGCTCCAAGTCAAATGTCTTAGAGCAGGAATTTGAACTCCCGAACTTGTGTAATTAACCACTAAGCAGTAATACCTCTAGATGGGAAAACTTTTCTTCCAGATCCCTGGGAGAATGATCTAAGCCTCCATATGGTGCTGGCTGCCAAGAGTGCTGAGCTTACCTGTTGGGTTTTGTCTCACTCTGGCAATGCCTCGAACCTCGGGACCTTTCCAGTACTCTGTTCTTGTATCCCATTGCTCCCATCACAGACTTTCCTTTCCAGTGTTCCATGACTTTAAGAGCCAGCTCGGGTTTGTTGGCAAATGGTCAGTCTGAGAACCTACTTCACAACTACATACAGTGGGAGAAAATGCTTTGAAATGTTTTAGATACCTACATATTTTGGGCATAAAATCTTACCAGTGTAATCACAATTTATTACCCTTTGCAGGCAACAATGATTCTTTTATTCACCCAATATTGGATGATTATGATGGCCTGAGGACTGGGCAAAGCCTCCATTAGCATTTGTGACAGGGCCATTTTGGAAGTGCAATGCCCATTGACTGCAGGGGCTTTAATGGTAGAAGCCTTGGCAAACATGCTGTTTGGCACCTCTCAAGTCATGTTACCTTAATGGTCATTGACTCTGCTTATCTGAACAGCTGGTCTTGCTGGCACCACTTTGAAAAAAAAAGGATGGGGTTTGATTTCATTGTAAGAAGAAAAAGAAAATTGTTTGTCAGAGCTAGATGAATTCTTTCAGATCTAAAGGATACCATATTTCTAACCTGGAGCATAAAATTGATGAATGGAACTTACGGACCTGAAATTTAGCTTCAAAAGAGAACTTTACATTTGACTCCATGATGGAATCAGGTCAATGTTTTCTCTTGCTCCTTTTCCTCTTCCTTCTTGCCCTCCCCTTCTCTTACCTCTCTTACCCCTCTTTTTTTTTTTTAGTTTGTTTAAATAATTGGTTTTTCCTTTTGTCCATTTCCAACCCATTTCAAAAGGTGCCTTTTCCCACCCTATGGAATTTTGCCTTTGTATTTTACATGAGCCGATCGTCATCCTCAAGCATTTTGTTGAGGGCCCTGGTGGCCTATTTACAATGACATAAACAAATCAGGGGACACAGAACTGGAGCAGGCAGAGCTTTTAGATGTAATGAAAACCCCGATTTGGATCTAGTGAATGAGGGTCTGACTGAGTTTGCCATCTTCAAAACATGGTGAGGTCTTCTGGGCCAATAAACATTTTCCCTTGTTATTCTGCACATAAGTAATGTGAGGTCTAGTCGTCGGTGTGATTATTTGTGTATCACAAGGCATCTGAAGTCATGCGTTCGGTGGATGATTTGCTAGGTCATCTCAGATAGGTCGTTTAATCTTTGGTGTTTTAGTTTCTCCATCTGTGAAAGCATGATAACACACTTTGGGCTTCTAAGGAAAGTGCTATTAAGAACGTATAAAGTGTGTCACTTGAGGGACTCAGACTTTTACCAAAGAACTATTTATCACTTTTTTTTTTTTTAGAAAGAGTGTAATCTTAAGGTGTTATAGCAACTTCATGGTGAATTAGTCAGAAAAAATCCTTGCCAAGGAGAAACAGATCTGGGGGACATTTTATGCAATTTGGAGGTAACTTCTGACAAAGCCTTGTTAGTTTTGTAGTTGATCTAAGAGGAAAACTAAAATCATGAGAACAACATTTGAGAGTCCACGTTTAATTTACTTATAGATGAAAATAAAGATTTTTATGTGCTCAACTTCAGATTCTAGGTTGCTGATAATATCTTGGTAGTTTTGTTCTTTTGCTCAGGGTGGGGTGGGGGGGCTTGATACTGAAGACAGCCTATGGCTGCTTTTCACACACTATGTGTTAGCAATAGGAACATGTTGTCAACTCCTTGAAAACATGGAGGTGAGAATTCTTTGATTTTGAAGTCCTCCATTATGATCTAGATTGCCCTTGATCTCTCAGACTAGAAGTAACCGGTATTTATTTTTGCAGGTGATGAAAACTTTCCTATAAACTCCTTAAAGAGACCCTGGGATAGAAACACATCTGAAATCAGCAGTTTTGCTTCCCCAGCTTCCCATTTCCATATTTTGAAGAACTAGTTTAACCCTTTTCATACCTACAAGCCAAACTCAGTGGAACCCCTATTTCCAGTCATCTCCTTGCTTGCTCACTTTTGTTCTCTTCCCTCCTCCACTGCCTTGAAACTACTCAGACAAGACCTGTTGCTTTCACTGTGTGAATTTCCCATTGGCAGAGCCCCAGCTCTCAGAATCATTCTATTTCCCCAAAGGGAATCTCACCAGATGCTCGGACTGTGATCACTGTGCAGTGAGCTGTTCGCCATTGCCTGGGCTTGCCCACGTGTCTTTGCAAAAATGTAAACAGAGGCCCTGCAACTCTGCCTAAGGGCTGAGGGCCGAGCTTTGAGTCAGTAACAAACCCAAACACATGCAGGAAGTGTTATTCCTTCCCCACCTGCATTTCTGACTTGCAGGAAGATGAGTGCTCCCACTGTCAGTTCTAAACCTTTCAGTTATGGTGCCTGAATAGTGAGAATTCTGTGGGGTAAAAAGCTGCCTTTTAAGAGCTGTGACAATCTGTGTTAGTCACCATTTTGAAAATGCATACTGTTTTTGCCCCAGCAGTTTCAGTGCTTGCTAGAATCTTGAAGGGAAATAGTTACGTGGTTAAAGCTTTAAAGCTTCGGGTGGGTATGTTCACTGCATATTGTTTACAATAGCTCTAAACTGGAGTGGACCTAAATGTCCAACAAGATGAATTTGGTTAAATAAGTCAGTAGGTCTATCTCTATGCCTCCCTCTCTTTCTCTCTCTACCCGATAGACCTTTATCTCCCATTTAAAATGAGAATGTAAAACTTTTTTTTAAATTTTAGATTATAGATGCTCCTGGAAAACTTGATGAAAGCTGTCAAATCAACTCCCCAGAAAAATGCCTTTATGCTCAACACTTTCCATATAATATCAGAGGATCTCATCATGAACTTGTCGATCGCTCATGGGTTAAGAAAACTTTGTACTAAGGAAATCAGTAAAAATTATGTTTAATAATCAGATATACTGAGTAGTAGAACATGTAGGTGATAAAACAATAAAATGCCATTTTTGTAAAAAGGTAACCATATGTGTAAAGGAAAGGCACTGACAATGGTTTTCTCTGGGGCCAGTATGATGGTTTCCCTGCATGTCTTCTTTTTTCCCTTTTCTTCTGTCCTCCCATTCCCTCCTCTCTCTTTTCCTTTTGCCTTCTTGCCATCCTTTCTTCCTTCTTCACTCTCTTCTCTTTTCCTTAATGGTTTGATTATTTGTATTTCTACCTTCTCTATGACTAAGCATAAATCATTTTTATAACAAGTAACTGGCCCTGCAAGTTAGTTTTAACTAAAAAGAAAGGGTCAATTTTGGCAAATGTGTTACAGAAATTGGGGATATTTATACCACCCCTCTTTAGTTACCAAATGATGAAATAATAGGATGAAGGGCATTAGGATGAGGGGACACTATTTCTGAGTGAGATTTAATTAGGATCCCATATAAGGTGGATCAATAGACTTCTTTTCAACATGAAATGTAGATAAACATATACATAAAAAATTCAAAATGAATTGGAGCCAATTCATAAATGCCAGAACCATACATGGCAACCAAGAAAAGCTTAACTACAGCTAACCTTTAGCTTGCTATCAAGCACTACAGCATTTCCACTCTTGGACTGTTAGGGTGTTGTTTTAGTTTGTTAAAGCTGCCAGAATGCAATATACCAGAAATGGAGTGGCTTTTAAAAAAGGGAATTTATTCATTTGCAAGTTTACAGTTCGAAGGCTATGAAAATGTCTAAACCAAGGCATCCAAGGATGATTGCCTTGATTCAAGAAGGGCTGATGGGTCCAGAACAGCTCTCTCAGCTGGGAAGGCACATGGCAATGTCTGCTAGCTTTCTTTCCTCATTTCATAAGGCTTCCTGGGAAACATTTTCCTTCTTCATCTCCAAAGGTCTCTGGCTACATGGGATCCTAAGCTTTTCTCAAAATGACTCCCTCTTAAAGGGTTCCAGTAGCAACCCCACCTTGAAAGGGTGGAGACACATCTCCACGGAAACCATCTAATCAAAAGTTGCCACCCACAGTTGGGTGGGTCACATCTCCATGGAAACAATAAAAAGGATCCCACTCAGCAATATTGAATGAGGATTAAAGAACATGGCTTTCCTGGGGTACATGACAATTTCAAACTTGCACAGGTGTCTGTGGTGGCTCAGTGTCCATGGTTCATGGACCTGACTGACTGTGGTAGACCTATTTCCTTTACCTCATGAGAAGCCTGGGAGAAATTGTGCCACCTTTGCTGTCCTTGTTCCTTCCATTTGAGACTGAAATTTGCATTTCTTCTATTTATTACTGAGTGTCTTTTAGAAAAGAGAAGTTAATTTTCAGACTGTGGAAATATCTTCTTGGCATGTTTCTTAGTTTGCCAGGCTGCTATAAAAAAATACCACACAATGGATTGGCTTAAGCAACAAGAATTTATTGGCCTATGACTTTGAGGCTGGAAGGAGTCCAAAATGAAGATATCAGCAAGATTTGCTTTCTCCTGGAGTTTTATGTTCTGGTGTTGGCTGCCAGAAACCCTTGACATGCACTGGCTTGTATCTGACTCTCCTTTCTTCTACTCTTCTGGCTTCCAGTGACGTCTGGCTTCTTCATGTGTTGGTTTCTCTGAGTTCTAACATTGGGTTCCTCCTCTTTATAAAGCCCCCAGTAATATCAATTAAGGCCCACCCTCATGCAGTTGGGCCATACCTTAACTAAAAAAAACATCTTTAAGAGGTCCTATTTACAATGGGTTCCTACTCACAGAGATGTGGGTTCAGATTAAGAACATGTGTTTTCTGGGGTGTGTTTCTAATCTAGCACAGTGTCCATGACTCTTTTCTTGGGTAACATAGCATCCTCATTCTTTTTTTAGGGAACTCCTTTCTCTGTGGCTCCAGCAGGACTGGCAGGACCCTCTGGCTGCAGGATGCACATGTGCCTCAGGTCTGGTCAGTTAGAGTGTTTACTCTCTTAGGCCACAGTGCTTGGTTTGAGGGTGAACATGTGATCCAAGTAATGTTATACAAAGAGGTAACTTTTTTTTTTTGAGTCCTCACAATAGTGATTTTATTAAACTAGTTGCTTTATAAAACACTGCAGATGTCATAGTTGTTAACAAAGTGAGTTACCAAACTGTAGTTAACTGGTGCAGTTTGCAGATCATGTTTTATAAAGGAAAAGAAATGCCAAAACCCTGTTAAAGTTGTTCCATGGCAGCCTAGGAGAACAAAGAAGGTTTGTTTCTCAGACACTTAAAACAGGTAAAGAGTTTCCCTCCCCTATCTGAAGTACCCCATGAGTAGAAAGATTCTGATAAATATAAACTGGACAGTCTGTGTACTCAGGAGATTCCACAACTTGTAATGCAATAATGGAGAGGCTTACCTTCTTCAGCTTCAGGTTGGAGGGTTTTGGTAATTTAATTTTTAAGTTCAAACTTGTAATGGTTTTTCAGGATCTTCACTCTGAGATAAGCCGTCCTCTTTACAATGCATTTTTAATATCCTCACACTCAACTTTAAAACAAAACAATTTTAATACTAGTGCACAGCATATGCCCTTGCTGCAAACTGCTTCCTTGACAAGTTATGAAGTAGTTCAAGGAGGTACGGTTAAGGCTGTATTACTGATTTGTGCTGGTACATACTACACAATTTTTTTGTCGTGTTGCAACCTTGTTTCCAACTTAGTGACTGCTGCTATGGAATCAGACAGCAACAATGTCAACTTTATTAGGATTTTTTTTTTTTACTATGATTTAGAAGCAACTACGCAAATTAGCACCTAAGTATCAAGGGGTTGAATAACCAGCACAAAGATTCTGCACTTCTGATTGTAGCATTTGGCAGAACTGAAAGGAAAGGAAGTGCTACATGTTGAAGGGATTGTGGGCAACAGAAAGAAGACATCAGGAGAAGATAAAATGTCACATGAAATCTTCATTGTCTTGTACATCTCCTCCAACATAACCACCATGTTCTGCCAGACCATCTTCCATGGTGCTCTCTAAGCCCCCTCCAGGAACCACACCTTTCTTGGCTTGGCTTGGCTTTTCCTGCTTCTATTTTTCACTGCAAAGCACCGTCAATGAATTGGCAATGTTTTCCAAATCATCAATTTCCAATGACATACAGACATCTCGAACTAAGGCTTCAAAAACACTGGCATAAGACAGTGATTTTTTTTCATATTGTGTAATTTTATCTTTCAGTAACTTTCCAAACTCTCTGAATTCATCTCTTGAAGGCGGGTTCATGGCATGTATTCCATAAATTATATAATTAACAACAAAAGTTTCTTTTGCTAATTTGAGGTCTGACTCTTCCTGCAACTTTTTAGCTGCAGTTTATCTGCTAATTGTTCTTCTGGTGTTAGCACTTAAGGTTCTTTGGGCTCTTTTAACCTCTCTTTTTTAATTTCTTCTTGCCTTTTCTGCTGCTGCTGTTCTTTAGCTTTGATCTTCTCTACTATTTTTTTCTTCTCGGAAACTTTTACTTCTGCTTCCTCTTTTTTTCTTCATCATGGTCATCTCAGTTATCCTTTGCATCCTCGTCTTCTTCTTCGCCTTCCCAGTGGCTCCCACCAGTGTCGTTGCTGCCACCGAAGAGGTGACTTTTTTTTTTTGGGTGCATGGTCCAGGAATCGAAGCCGGGTCTACCGCATAGAAAGCAAGCATTCTACAACTGAACCACCTGTGCACCCGAGGTAACTTTTAATAGAGATTTCTGGAGCCAAGATTTCCAAGCTGATGATCATGGTATGGAAAGAATCTGTAGAAGAATGAAGACAAAATAGCCATGCAGAGTCAGGAAACAGGAGAAGGCAAGTGATGGGGGTGCAGGGGGAAGGCTAGGATTCAGTAACTTACTTAAGATCCCTCAAGTATTAGTGGATCTTGGGTTCAAAGCCAGATTATGCCTGATTCTAAAACCCTGTGCTCTTAACCAGCATGTTATCAATCAAGCAATGATACAAGATGAAAGTTAAGCCTGACAACTGGTGGACTGTTCATCACAAGCATTCATTTTTAATTGTGATTTAGAAAGGGATGCCCCAAGGATAATACATGATTATTTATTCAGCAGGGCCAATTTTAGGAGTTAAACTCTCTTCACCTTCAGTTTCCTTGTCAGTACTTCTGCCATTATTTTGGTTTGCGTTTTGAGCACCAGATAGTGCTTAACAGAATAATACCAACCAACTTCTCTGTCTTCATTATACCAGTGGAACACACCTAGGTCTGGGGAAACTCTAAGCTGCCTGATGTACTTCAGCTACAAATGGTACAAATGTGAAGATAAAGCACAGGTCCTTTAAGAATCAGGATAGAGAGACAAGGTTACATTGGTGATATGTTGTTAGAAACCCAGAGTGAGCTTTCTTTTCATTAATAAAATAAAAGTGAAGAGATTTATGGGTTCTGCACTGCCCCTCCTTCAGGTAAGATTGCTTACACATAGAACAGAAGAGTTCTGTCTTGAGAACAGAAGAAAAGAAGTAAATGCACATCTGAGAAGCACCAAGTATGGTTTTGTCTCCAGTGCAGAGGTTTACACTGTACTAATAACATCCTGTTCTTATGCGCTGGCTGTGATGTGGTGGATAGTGGTCTCTCCACCGGCTGTTACAGCCCAGCTCATTTTTCATAAAGACACTGCTCTTTGAGGCTGAGCAAATGGGCCACTGCTGCCTTCTCCTTGTCTTTCATAGTTAAGGATGGTAACTCCCAGTTGCTCTGAGAATGTACTTTCTATCTCCTCTAAAACGAGCTCTTTAATACCTTTGGGATATTTGGCAAACTTAAATTTTACTGGAATCCTAGAGAGTATTAGTCAGTGCAAAAGCAGTCTCAAAATAAAATTGTTCAGTATAGGAAAAAGCTGCTCTGTTGCTCTCTGCAGTTATAAAGTCAGGCTTTTGAAGCAAGGTATGGTGAAACTGAGAAAAATGTAAGTGAAGCCTTCAATCTTGTCTTCCCAGGAACTCAGATTTCTGACTTCATATCACCTTTTCCATGGGGCAGGTGGAGTAAAGGGATGGAAGATGTTTTTTTCCTTTCTTTTTTTTTTTTTTTCATGGGCAGGCACTGGGAATCAAACCTGGGTCTCCTGCATGGCAGGCGAGAACTCTGCCTGCTGAGCCACCATGGCCCACCCCCTTCTTTTAAAAAAATTTTTTGGGAGATGCCTTTTTGTACACTGTATTTATTAGTTTCAAAATGAGATTGTGTCTAAAAATCCTATTTATTGCAAAGAGATAAATGTAATGTGGAATAAAATCTCACTCCTGTGTTCAGATTGCTGACTCGGAAGGAGTTCTCTGCATTTGGAAGGTCTTGAGGCATAACTTCTGCTGGTCAACTACAAAAGAAGGTGCTCCCCTTCTGTTTTCACTGAATTGCAAAGTCACTCTTTTGTCATACTTGAAACAGTCAACAATGGTGGTTGTGTTTTGGGATGGCTTCTGCTAGCATGTGTGTCATGGGCTTATGCTTCTCTTCTTAGTTACAAATCTTGTCTCATCAATGGAATCACTAAGATGGCAAAAAGATGGAGAGACCTCCTTTGTCAGACTCAGACCCACTAAATAAGAATACATAAGAACAAGGTCTGTTCTTCTGCTTTAGTTTGCAAAAGCTGCCAGAATGTGATATACCAGAAACAGAACGGCTTTTAAAAAGGGGAATTTATTAAGTTGCAAGTTTACAGTTCTAAGGCCATGAAAATGTCCAAATTAAGGCAAGACTATATAAATGTCCAAACTAAGGCATCCAGGGAAAGATGCCTTGATTCAAGAAGGCCGATAACATTTGGGGTTTCTCTCTCAACTGGAAAGGCACATGGCAGCGTCTGCTAGCTTTCTCTCCTGGCTTCTCAACTCATCAGGATTCCCTAGGGGCATTTTCCTTCAGCATTTTCAAAGGTCTCTAGCTATGTGGGCTCTGTTGGTTCTATTGGCACTAAAACTTTTTCCAAAATGGTTCCCTCTTAAAGAGTTCCAGTAAGCAACTCCACCTTGAATAGGTAGAAACACATCTCTTTGGAAACCATCTGATCTGAAGTTACCACTCACCATTGGTGGGTTCCATCTCCATGGAAACAAAAAGATCTCACCCAGCAATACTGAATGAGGATTAAAGAACTTGACTTTTCTGGGGTACACAACAGATTCAAACTGGCACACCATCTATACTTTTATCTAGGTGATCCTTGTATTTAACCAGAGAGTCTTCATTCTAGTCTTCCCTTAGCCAGATAATTTCACCAGTGTAGCTACTTGCCATTTTGGGATCTTTAGACATGATGTACAAGTCAGACCAGGTGTCACTTCAGGGTGTAGGCTAGGGTATGGGAAGTGAATATTAGAGAGGTGTGGTAGAACCAGCACTGGCCTGATGTGGGCAGCATGGAGGCTTATCTTGGAAGGCCCAGTTTGAAGGGAAGGGGCTTCCTGAGGTGATTTTCTGCATGAGTTTTGAAGATCAGTTTGTTAAAAGAACAGAGTGGCAAAGACAACTTTGTTTCCTTCAAGTAAGAACACATACATACATACATACATACATACATACATACATACATAAAATTTCATTTCTGTCTGGCTCTTGTTTCCACCATTGTTTTTGTAGTTGGTTGATTTTTATTTTTTTTAATGAATATTATTTTTAATATTTAAGAATATATTTTTATTGTAGTAACATATGTAACTCAAAATTTACATTTTAAACACACTCAGGTATACAATTCAGTGGTATTATGTTCACAATATTGTGCTATCACCAACATGTACTTGGCTTTTTTTTCTTCTCTTTTTAAACTGTATAATATAACACATACACAAAGCAAAGGAAGAAAAAAGCAATAGCTTTCAAAACACTCTTCAACCAGCAGTTACAAGTCAGATACCAGAGTTTGTCATGGGCTACCATACCATCATCTCAGATTTTTCCTTCTAGCTGCTCCAGAGTATATATAGGAGGCTAGGAAGAATAAATATGTTTTTTTATCATCAAAAATGAACTTTTTTGGAAAAATCATATATTTACAAAAAAGCAATAAATTTTAAAGCACAGTGCAACAATTAGTCGTAGAACAGATTTCAGAGTTTAGTATGGGTTACAATTCCACAATTTTAGATTTTTACTTCTAGCTGCTCTAAGATACTGGAGACTAAAAGAAATATCAATATAATGATTCCGCAATCATACTCATTTGCTAAACCCTACATTCTCTGTATAACTCCACCATCACCTTTAATCTTTCTCCCACTCTTTTGGGGTATTTGGGCTATGCTCATTCTACCTTTTTCATTTTGGAAGGGGCTGTCAATAATAAGGGGCAAGGAGATTGTTTCCACCATTTTGAATGCTATTCTTCATGGGCAGAAACCAGAAATATATGTTAAAACCTATTCCTTTCAAATAGAGAACTGTAAGAGACGTCTGAATGTATACACTTCAATCCAAAATGCAATGCATGTAATAACTTAGTCTTTCCCACCTGGAAGAGTTCATCACATACCCACTTACTCATACAATCATTTAAGTAGCATTTCTTTTTGGATGACCATTAGTTGTCACAGGGCCAGGTGAGAGGGGATGCATAAAGCAGACATGATCTGTGCTCGAGATTGTCACAATTTGGGGGGACAAGTAAGAAGTCATGCAGGAGAGGGAATGATAAGCTCTCACTGGGCAGGGGGAGAAGGAGTGTCATAAAATCCTACTAGATAAAGAGACAACTGAACAAGACTTTAAAGACTGAAATGGAGACCCACCTGAGACTAGCCAGTCTTAGGTAAATGCAATAGCTTGAGCAAAGGCTTGGGATGACCTGGTGGAACTGGAGAAGGCTATGTGATTTGCTATTATAGTGCAAAAGGGAAAAGTGGTGGGATGTAATGTGCTGATTTGGCAGCATCCAACTCATGTAGGGTCTTGAATGTTTCTACTTCTGTTCTAGGGAAAAGAACTGGGCACAACCAAAGTATTTGGAGTTATAAACACACAGCAGAAGAGAACAGAAGCTGCTCAGTTGAAGAAACAGGTGAGTATGAACAGACTCATGTTTTCATTTTGTGCATACCTTGGGATTGGGGTTGCAAGAGTCTACCTCAGATAAGCTGGGTAGAATAATTTGGCAACTCACAACTTTTAAAAAATTGTTATATTTTTACCTTGGCTGCAAAATACATCTAAAAGAAAAACACTTCTAGCTTCAATTTTAAAATGTCTTAATTTGAAAGACCATTAGTCATGGAGGTGTTTCCATAGCAAATGTGTGTGGGATGTCCCAGCTCCATTGGCAACAGTTGGAGGGAACTTATAACATAAAATTGGGACAGGGCCTGGCGTGATGGCTAGAAAGTTCATGGTACTGTTTCCATAGCATGAGGTGTCCATGTTGGGACAAGATAAACTAAAGGCAAAGAGCTAGAGAAGTGCTGGCATGAAAATGAGTAACAAAGAGAAGATAAAAATGGAAATCCCAGTTTAGTGTGGATAATAGGAATGCAAATGGTGCTACTAAAATAGTATGGAACATTACTTTTCAAAAAGGCAAAGCAAAGGAAAATTGTAGTAGCAAAAGCATTTTGCAGGGTAAAATTGTACACTGTGTATGCCTCTCAGAAGCAAAGCCACCCACTCTAATTTTTCTCAGCACGATGCTGTGAATTTGGTGAGTCATTTTATGAAGGTTTACTACAAAGCCCCAATCTGCATATTTTTTAAATAGTACATTTGGATGAAATCTTTCTATACCCAGCAATTACCTACTAATAGCTCCATTTTATGACCAAAATTCTTACTTGGGCTAGGAAAAGGACACATCTTTTAAAAAAACTGATGTTTATGGAATGATCTCCAGTGCTTATTGTTAAGTAAAAAAAAAAAAAATGGTTAAGAGACATATGATTATTACATTATCAGTTATCTAAGGAGAGAATGATCTGAATATAAATTTGCTTATATTTAAAAAACCGAAGGAAAAGGTTATCTTGGGAGGAGTGAGGAAACAAGGTGGAGGAGGCAATATCAGAAACTAGATGTCTTTGAATATATTTTGTTTCTGTCTCCATTTTTAAAACATGTAAATATTTGTCATGATCATAAAATGAAATTAATCATGAGAAAAGCATTTTCTAAAAATTGAAATAAGAATGGCACAAGTGAATCTGAGGGTCAAGTTAGTGGCATAATCACAGAAACAAATGATCTCAAATGATTTTAAGACACATTCATCTGTCTATGAGATGTATCCTAAGAGAAAAAGCATTGTCAAAAAAATTAATCTTTTTTCTGAATTTTGTCATTGATGGCATTATTAGTACCTTTTTTGGTGTTTCTCTGGTGTGAGATTACTGTACATTTTCTATGGGATAAAGCAAATAAGCAATCATGTCGGTATTATTGGAAAGTAGGATTGTTGTCAGAAGTTAAGTAAAAATTCTGTAGTCTTGAATTTATACTGCAACTAACAATTTAAATTGGGATGCATTTTAAAATAAAAAGTACAGATTCCATGACCTCTAACCACTGAAAAGCAATGGCCAGCCTAGTAGAATGAACATTCCCTAGTGTTCAGATTGTGGTGTGTCAATACCATTCCCTGTGAAAAGGAACTAGGTCCCCTTAGAAGACAGCTGATTCCTAATATGGAGTAGGAAATGCATAACATGAACCTAGAATAATTTATCTTACTAAAAAGCAGGGAAGCCATCAGTGATTTGGGGGATTGTGTCTGAAACACCCTGGAGACAACTGGAAAAGTCTTCCTCCAGCCAATCATGGGACCATTTGAGCCACAATAAAAAATGACTGCAATGTATTGAAACACATCAATTATGTTTAACCCCCTAGTGATATTAACACACACAGACCACACACATACAGCCAAGAGAATCCTCAAAACCCCCAAATCACTGGTCATCTTTGGAGGATGCCCTAGGTAACCAACTCATAAATTTTGAAAACTGGTAAGTGAAGGGAAAGAATTAAACATTTATCCTGTTTTTTTCTGTACATACTATACCATTGGGTAATCAAATAGCAAATAGGGCCTGATTAAAATCAACAAAATGAAAATTGGTGAAATGTGAATACTGATTGGATAGTTGATAATATTACGGGTTTGTTAATTTTTTTTGGATATGATAATACATTGGGGTTTCGTTTAAAAAGTTCTTATCTTTGAAGTATATGAATGTATATTGAAATATTTACAGATGAAATGGATGAGATATCTTGGTTTTGCTTTGAAATAATCCAGCGGGAATGGGGGTTATATAAAGCAAGATGGACCAAGAGTTGATAATCACTGAAACTGGATAAATGGGGTTTATTATATTATTCTTTTGGTATATTTTTGAAATTTTCCAATTAAAAAATAAGGATAAAAATCATAACGTTACTTATCTCTCTTTACCTACAACCTAGTTATCATGCTTTCCAATTTTTCAAAAAAAACTTTTTTCAAAAAAAATATTTTTATTGAAATATATCCACACATGCACAGTCCAATGTATTTTTATACTCACATGGCAGGTACTCAATAAATGTGGTTGAACTGTCCCCCCAGCATTGTTCAAGATTCTCATTATGGATGAAAACAGGACAGATTAGAGAAATAAATTTTAGGCATCACTCAAGTGAATAAGTACATAACTCCTTTGGGACAGTCATGAGTTTTCACATTTAAATATTAGTTGTTTGAAATTCTAAAAGAGACTCCTGTCTTAAAGTTGAAGACATTGGCCTTCTTATTTAGAGGCAATACCTCTTTGGACCACATGAAAAAAAGTTTCTTAACTGCTCATGAAAAATTGATGCAATGTGTTCTCATGACTGATTAAATACTCAGTTGCAGGAAGACTTCTTGCTAATAATTTTGCCATAAAACACCTGAGCTCATAACTATCATAAAAATCTTTGGGTGTTCAGTAAGCATCTGTGGTTCTTTACCAACAAAACCCATGCTTCTATATACCAGCAAAACTCATGTTTCAGTATGCTGCCTTTAGTCACTCAGGGACATACGCTGCCATTCTGAAGGTTTTAATCTGTATTAGTCAGCATTATTTTTCATTGCAAGGGCTAGAAACGCAGCTTGAACCAAAAAGGAAAATCTGCGAGAAATAAGAGAAGCCTCACACAATTTTCTGTTCTTCTGGTAACAAACCCTTAAGTCTGGGTCCTTTATTTTGTTTTTCAACTTTTTTAAATTGAAATTTTTTTAATTAATAAAATATATGTTCATAGATTGAAAAGTCAAATGCTAGTAAATTATTCATAACAAAAAAAACCAGTAGTTCTTCCCCATACCCTTATTTTTGCTTTATGGAGGGAACTATTCCAGTTGATACCACTGAATTTCTAAATTTCGTGTTGATATTTCTATTTCTAGTCTTCTTAATTTCAGGCATGATATGCAGTTTTTCTGCTATGGAAAATAAAGATATGCCTTTTGCCTCTTTTATTCCCACCATTCCCTTCACTTCTTCCTTTATCTCTTTAGTGTATTTGTCTCATAACTTGGTTAATGTCAGTAGTCATTGTTGACATTGTTATGACTCTACGTTGTTCACAACTAAGCCATGTGAATGTTTGTTTCCACTTCCTTTTGATTCAACATTTTTATGTTTCCTAAGTTAATAATTAAATTTCACTTATTTTTCTGTGTAGCGATTGCCAATGTTTTTCAAAACCTCTGCTAGAGCTTATAAAATTCTTCTTAATATTCTCAGCCATATCACTGGCCTCTCTGTCTCATTTATTTGCCCAGGAGCATGGCCCTGGACACATGGCTCAGTCCCACACATCTGTGGGTGTTCTGTAGGCCTACTGAACAGCTGTGCTTCCGGGATTTTCCTGGGAATGACCTCTGCCACTTTCTTGTGTTGGATTCCACTTATTGGATCCCATATATATATATATATATATATATCTTTAAAAAGAAAATTTGGGAGAGCGTATTTTGAATAGCTTTCTGAGAAACTGTATCTAGAAGATGAATTGTTTGAGAACTTCAATGTCTGAAAATATCTTTATTTTGCTCTTATACTTAATTGACCATTTGTAAATGTATGAAGTCTAGGTTAGCTACCATTTTCCCTCAGAATATTCTAGTAATTTTCATTGTCTTTTAGTTTTTAATATTGCTGCTGAAACACTTGATGACTTTATTCCTGGGCCTTTTGTTGGTATGCATCTCTGGGTTTTAGAATCTTTTCTCTACCCACGATGTTCTGAAGTTTCATAATATTGTGCATTCATTTCACCTTTTTCTCATTAATTGTGCTAGGCACTTCAGTGAATTTCAATCTGGAAATTTAAGGTTTTCAATTATGATATGTTTTCTTGCAGTGGATTTTTTTTGCCCTTGGTGTTTTTTTTTTTTTTTTTTTTTTTCCTGGAACAATAATTCAGGTCTCTGACCTCATGGATTATTTCTTTAAAAGGCTTTTTTTTTCCCATTTTCAATCTTTTTTACTAAAAAAATCTAGTTTCTATGTTACTTTCTAACTATGTGTTCATAATCCTTCATTTACTTTTAAAAACTGCTCATTCAGAAAGGGTCCTTTCTTATGTATTCAGTTTATTTCTTTTAAACTATAGCATTTTATTCTTTTGGACATAGTATCTTTTTATTTTTTAACTTTTTTATTGTATAGTATAACATATATACAAAGTGAAGAAATAAAAAAGCAATAGTTTTCAAAGCACTCTTCAACAAGTGCTTACAGGACAGATCTCAGAGTTTGTCATAGGCTACCATATGATTCTCTCATATTTTTCCTTCTAGCTGTTCCAACATGTAGGCAGCTAGAAGGAAATATCTTTTTATCATCACAATCTACTTTTTTCCTTCCTTTTTTGTGAAAAATAATATATGTACAAAAAAAACCCCTATAAATTTCAAAGCACTGCACCACAATTAGCTGTAGAACATATTTCAGAGTTTGACATGGGTTACAATTTCATAATTTTAGGTTTTTACTTCTAGCTGTTCTAAAATACTGGAGACTAAAAGAGATATCAATTTAATGATTCAGCATTCATATTCATTTGTTAAATCTTAACTTCTGTATACAACTCTACCATCACCTTTGATCTTTCCATCCCTCTCTTTTGGGCTATGGCAGTTCTAAATTTTTTATATTGACAGGGTCTATCACTATTATGGGGTAGGGAGATGGAACTGTCTGATGTACTGGAGAGTCTGGGCTAGGTTTAGGGCTAATCTGGACCAGGGACCCATTTGGAGGTTGTAGGTTTCTAGAAAGTTACTCCAGTGCATGGAACCCTTGAATCTTGGCTGGCTCTTCACCTGTAGGCTATTCTAAATAGCTGATTGAGTTCTCTGTGCGTGAGGTTTGATTGTATTGCTTTCTGACCTCGGTAATTAAAAGTAGAACCAGTTATTTACTGGGGAATTCAGAAGGTGTTATTAAAAATACTTAGCAATTGGTATGGCATGAACACCATTCAATCCGAAAATGTGCCCAGACATGCAGATTGCATTGGCCATCAACAACTCATTTAAGAATCTTATGCATATGCGCTGGAATCAACCTCATCAATAGGTCTTTCTCTTGGACAGGATGGTTTCCTCAGCGAGTTCTCTAGTCTCCTATCTGGGATAAGATGGGGATAATAATCTTACCGCCAGGGTTAGAGATCCTGGAGACCATTATATGGACTTTCATTTAATTTATCAGTTTATGTATTATGAGGCCTTTACTCACAACCTCAGCTACACTCCATATCCTCAGAGTTCAGATACACAAAAATTCAATTTCTTAAGAATGTCTCCCATTTTGTTCAAGGGAGTTGGAGGTACACTTAGCTGTTGGAGTAGGGGAGGATGTTTGGGAGCCTAACTGCTCCTTCTTCAGATTGTCTGCTAAAATTCCTATCTTTGGCTCTGCCTTTTATCCTCATCTTCTTGAAATCTCCAGGTAGGTACTTGAAATCTCCAAATCCTACAGCATTCTGGGTTTCTTTTGCAAAAATTGCTTTGTTTCCTGTTGTCATTGCTCTTTTCAGGAAAAGAACTTTAGTTCTTTGTGATTTATTAAATTAGTTACCACTTATCCATCTGCTTTCTTTTCTCTCTCTTTTTTTAGACACCTCATTTGATATCATTTCCTGTCCAATTCTCTTGGCACTTATTGGCTTAAAACATGTGTGTGTACCTAGTTTCCTTTTAACTTTTTAGTAGAATTTCAAAAAGAAATGAAAATAAGTGTATATTTAATCTACTATGTTTAACCAGAAATTTTTCCTTTAAATTCTTAAGATGCATCTTTAAACAGTTTTTTTTACAACTAGTGTTCATCAGTATTTATGTACTCCTAGAAAACAAAGTGAGAACATAAGTGCTTATTAGTTTTTTTTTCATTTTCTTGTGCTTCACCTCCCAATTTAGGATCATCTGAAATTTTTACTCCAAATTTTAATAAAAATGATTTTAGCAATACTATTTTTTTTTAAATCCTACTTTCTTTTATCCCAAATCTTCCTTTCTCTTAGGTTCTTTGTTCTGTTGGTGTACACATATGAATAATGCACACATGTTGGTAGAAGTTGGTACCAGTTGTAGGAGCTTGTCTCCAGTGATTGTGGGGGCAGGCGTGGACGGTCTGCTAGAAGGATGGCTGAACTTCCGGCTAGTCTCTAGGGTATCACTAGCTCCTTGTGACAATGAATCACCAATCTCCTTGGACTCAGAGCCCACACTCATCTGTTTTAGTATGTGGGCAATCTTTCTCTCTTTTGCTCAGTGTAGTCAGGAGCTGTGGGGCTCGCTGACAAGCCTGGTTGTTTTAAATGCATTGCCCCAATTAATCACTGTGACAATTGCTCCTTGACCTCTTTCTGCTTGAAATACCTTATAATCACTCTCATCTCCACACCACTTCTCTCCTGTATGTTTTTCTTTGGTCTTATTGCATCGAGAATTCAATCCTATATGCTCTGCATCTTTTATGATGATCTCAACATCTTTGGTGTTGACATTCTTTCCTATTTCCCAGTGCTATTATGATTTATGCATTTATTCGATCATACCAGAGTAATTGGGATGAGAGAGAATATGTTTAATCTGCATTTTGCTCCTATTTCTAGATAGATATATTTCATTTTAATGTAATTGTTTTGCTAACCAGTTTCTCTGCTATTGCTGCACTGTTTCAAAAAGAAAACTTGAGTCGATTTTCACCATTTGATCATGTTTTCTTTTTTTATCTGCTTATCCTTTCTGTTTAGTATACTCCAACCTGAAGTTAAAAATTTGTCTTTTTAGACAGACACAGATAAAAAAACAGCTACGAAAACTTAACTTTGATATCCACTTAACTGTGTGTATTCTGCCAAGTGGCAGAAATACATTTCCAGTATAGATTCCCCACTGGTATTAAAGGCATCTGGAAAGATAAAGTAATATGAAAGAGAGCCAAAAAGCTACAATGGAAGCAGTGTTGTCCAAACAGTTTATTTAAAATGTATTTATTTTAAAAGGACCCAGTGAGTTATTTTAGGGAGATGGAATACTCTTTTCCCCTATTTTCTTTGGCAATCACGCCATTTTCTGGAACTGCATCACTACATTTCTTGTTCAATACTTGAATCAGTATAAAGAATGATTAATATTTTATTAGGAAGTTATTGTTTACTATAAAATATATGATTTTTAAAGAGTGGTTTTGTGTAGCTTTTTCTCATTCAATGGTGCCAGTTGTTGCTTTCACCAGGAAATCTGTCTCTTAAATTATAATGTAAAACCTTCAAATATAAGTTAATTTATTAAATCTGATTTATGTACTTACAGAATTAGGGTTAAAGTTAGGGTTAATGTTATTTTATTGTAAATATATGTATATCATAAAGTGTGCTTTACTTGAATTTATGCAGTGCTCTTAGTAGAAGGAATGGTGATCATTTTCTTTCAAAGTCATGACTAAGAAACATATTCATGGTTACAGTATCACTGCTCATATAATTTACAAAAAATTGATCAATATATAAACAAAAGGTTTTTTTTTTAAAGAACTTTGTATATTTAGCACTTGTGGTAGTTAGATTCAGTTGTCAGCTTGGCCAGGTGAAGGTACCTAGTTCTGTTGCTGTGGACATGTACCTCATCTGTTGCTGATTTACATCTGCAGTTGGCTAGGAGGCATTTCTGCTGCAATGAATAATGTTTGACTAATTGGCTGGTGCTAAATGAGAGAGCACAACATAGCACAGCCCAAGCAGCTCAGCATACCTCATCTCAACACTCACAGCTCAGCCCAGGCCTTTGGAGATGCAGTAAAGAATCACCCTGGGGAAAGCTGTTGGAACCCAGAGGCCTGGAGAGAAGACCAGCAGAGATCATCCTGTGCCTTCCCACATAAGAAAGAACTTCAGATGAAAGTTAGCTGCCTTTCCTCTGAAGAACTAATGAAACAAATCCGCTTTTATTAAAAGCCAATCCATCTCAGGTGTGTTGCATTCCGGCAGCTAGCAAACTAGAACAGTGCTTGAACAACTTGAAGTCTGTATTCATTGGGAGTATGGCTGTAGCAACCTCTCAAAACTTATCTGACTTCTGGTCTCTTCTAGATCATTTGTTTCTTTTCTCAATACACATGATACAAGTTTGGAGGGGACTTTTAGGTTTTACTTGTAACCTCCATTCCTTTTTCCTCTTGCCAGACCTCTCTGTTCCTGTGACAAATGCTGAGTGTTATTTAAATTGTGGTACAAATTAAAAAACTGAGCGCTAAATGCACAGCCTCCGTTCAGAGTATTTTGCTGCTGCAAGATAAGCACAAGGTTATTTATGCCAGGGTTTTCATTGTCAGCATGAGAACATTTTGGTCTAGAAGAAGGAGTGGCTGGTTAAATTTTCACAACTGGCCAGAACCAACAAGCATCCATAGAAGGGTTGTATGTCATCAGTAGGTAGAGAAAGTTTTCCAACATCTTTCACTCCTGTCCCTGATTGGATGATTCGAGTTAAGATGCTGCCAAGTTTTAAGAAATCTAAAAATGCTCTTACCTTTAAATTTGGCTAATGCATATCAAACTCATACCTTGCTTTTGAAGAAAATAACACTTAAATTTCATTTTTCATGTTGTCTTTTTTTCTTAATCACCTATATCTGAGCTTTTGATGTTTGAATATATAAAAGAAAGTTACTAGGGAAAATGTCAAATGACCACAATAGGGAAAGCACACAGGAATGTCACCTTGGAAAGAAATGTTTCAAGCCAACGGCTAAGTATAAGAATAAAATATTTACTTTAAGTCCCTTAAAGTGCTCCAATCTGTTAACTACACTGTTTTCTCTACAAAATCAAACAAACCCACAGGTAGGCAACAAAATATCTTGAGTAATCAACTCTCCTTTGCCTAAATACCTCTTTTTAGGTTGTATTAACAAGGAACAACTATGTTTTCTGTTTGCCATAAAACACTAGCAGAAGAAAGATTGGTTACTATTTAGTTAATAGCTTTTGCTTAACATGCTTTTATTGTGTGTATGTGCATTTGTAAAAGCACAATTCCAGAGAAAGTTAAAGGGCTTGCTGCAACTCAGATCTGAGGAAGGAGCTCTGGTTGGGAGTCAGGAATTCCACACCTAACTCTTACCCACCAACTTGGCGATATTGTGCAAGTTACACACATTTCCTGGGTCTCAGTTTCCTCTTCCAACTCTCAAGTTTCATAATTTTCTGAAATAAAATTAGTACTTTCAGATACTCATATGATCACTGAGCCTCACAAAATAAATAAATGATGTTTAGCAGTCATAAATGTCAGAATGATGTGTTACATCATTTTCTTTTCTGAAAGAAACACATGAGAAAGTCTTCTGTCTTACAGTCTACATTTAGAAATACTCCTTTTCTTCATCAATCTAATAAGCTGGATCTCTGGGGCTTTGTGGCAACTTTTTGATTCTTATAGTCAAAATTTCAACTAGACCTCTTTATTAAACTTAACACATTAATAAAGTTATTTAATTTCTTTAATGGATTATTTTCTCTGAGAGAGGAGTATATTATCTCACTTAACCAGTAATATTAGGATACTCACATTTTTATTGACTTAAAATTAGTGATGGTTTTACCTTTGCTTTATATTTTTAAAAAGAATCACACATCTTCCTTTCAGTCTCTGGGATCCAATCAGGTAACTTTGGCTATAATTGAGATGGTGTCATGGTCAGGTTCATGTGTCAGCTTGGCCAAGTGGTGGTACCTGTTTGTCTAGTTGGGCAAGTGTTGGCCTGTCTGTTGCGATGAGGACATTTTATAGAATTAAATCATGAGCATGTCAGCTGCACCCACAGCTGATTCCATTTGTAATCAGACAAAGGGGGTTGTCTTCTGCAATGAGTGGTGCGTACTCTAAGCACTGAAAGCCTTTTAAGGAGGATTCAGAAGAGACAGGCTCTCTTCCTGCTTCAGTTGGCGAGCCTCTACTGGGGAGTTGGTCCAGACCCTCCATTGGAGTCATCGGCTTCGCAGCCTGCCCTGCAGATTTTGGACTCTGCGTTCCCGCGGTCACGTGAGACACTTTTATAAATTTTATATTTGCAAGTGTTCCCTGTTGATTCTGTTTCTCTAGAGAATCCTAACTAATACAGATGGTTTTGATAATTATTAAGTTTATGGTTTTGTGCTTTATTTGTAATTTAGATTCCTGATAATTTGGAAGATGGTTATATTGATTAGGATGTTTGGATAGGGAGAACTTCATTTACTCAGGTTACTTTAAGAACTAGAAAGTCACTTTACAGATACACATAGGAATGAGGAAATGGCACAGCTGAAATCTCATGAAGATCCAGGAATATCCACCTAGAAGCCTCAAGGAATGAGCAGGGGTTATAGCACAGCTGGATCTCACAGGAATTGAACCAAACTTTGGAATTTCAAGCTGTACAGACAGGTCAGAATATGGAAACTCATTCTAGTGATTGGCCATTAAAATAGCTCCTCAACTCTGGTGTCCACTTCTGGGTGTATCTTTTTGGTTTCTACTTTCATTCCACTCATCAGTATTTCTTGCTAAATCCTTAATGCTTCTAAGGAAGATAATCTGATTGGTCCAGTTAATTATTATCACTCTTGATTGGGAAGAATTTTCTATAATTTGAGATGAGTCTTTGCTGACTGTGTAGTTCGTGCTCACCCCTGCTCCTATCAGCTGTGATCAGGAGGCCAAACGATGGTGGGTAACTCTTGTAAGAAGACTGTTGGGGATTGAGTCATGGCCCCCACAAAAGGCACATTTAGGTCCCAACCCTTGGTTCTGTAGGTGCGGACCCATTGGAAATAAGATCTCTTTAAAGTATTCCTTCAGTTGAGGTGTGGCCTAACCGAATCAGGCTGGGCTTTAAACCAGATACCTGGAGTTCTTTATAAATAGAAGGAAATTTAGACAGAGAGAAGGCACAGGGAGCAGCCAGAAGCTGAAAGTCAATAGAACCCAGAAGAGAAAGGAGAAGATGCCGCCATATGTATTGCCATATGTTGGCAAAGCCAAGGAACCCCCGAGATTGTTGATGTCAGGAGGAAACAAATTTTCTGGCCTCTGAAATCGTGAGCCAATAAATTCCTAGTGTTAAGCCAACCCATTGCATGATATTGATTTTAGCAGCCAAGAAACTAAAACAGAGACCATGGATGAAATTCTTATAAGTAGGTTCTAAGTGTGGCAGGCATTCTATGGCTTACAGTATTTACTCTAATGGGAAATTTCTATGTGATCCAAGGAAGGAAATATTTTTTTTTTTAAAGATTTATTTTATTACCTTAAAGTGTCCCTATAGCTAGTTTAAAAATCTTACAGACTTAACAATGTTTGTCTACAACCACAAACACCACAATTGCAAATCATTTTGATAATGCCTATGGGGTAATGGCATCCTTAGCCACACTCCCCACCTTCTCTCTCCTTTTATATTACTGAACTTGGTTCCGGTAAACATCAAATTAGCAAGGTAAAAATGCCTGCCAATTTTCACAATTTATTCATATGTCTCAGAGCAGCTTTCTTTTGCTGCTCTTATTTACACGTGAAATGTGTACATTATTCATCATGGACCTATTATTTGTTGAGGATCTACTATGTGCTAGGCACTGTGCTGATTCCTTTTTTGTACTCTACCATTTAGTCATTTAAAAATATCAACTTAATTTTGCTTTCCATTTAAAGACCAAAATGAAGACCTATAAGAGAAAGCATGGTCTGGGCTCTTTCAACTGCTCCAGCTAAATTTAACTTGCCATTCATATCCCCTGACCTCTATGCACTGGCCTTAATGGTCCTTTTTAATTCTTCAAATGTGGCAAACTCCATCCCACCTTTGTGGATAACCTTTCCTTCAGAGTGGAGCACTCTTCCCCTTGTATAGTAAACTCATTTTCAAATGTCATTTCTCAGCTCAAAGATCACTTCCTTGGGGAAGCCTTCTGTGGCACTTCTGCAGAAAAGGTCCTTCCTTGTCATGGAAATGTCAAAGATCTGGGTCTGTTTCCTCTATGACACTCATTAGAGTTAATTCTCATCTGCATATTTCTATGATTACTTCATTCTCTGTCTTCTGCCATGCTATAGGTTCCAAGAAGGCAGAGATCACTTGTTTAGTTCACAATTTAACCCTTTGTGCTTAGCCTGTTGCCTGGCACCTATGAAAGAAATTTCATTGAGTGGACTGGCCAGAATGATTCTCAGTCAGATGCCATATAGGAATTTATCCAAGAAAATGTCCAAAAAGAAAATACGTGACTACATATATTCTTTCTGATTTCTCTGGATTATATTGTCAATGAGGAAGCATTTCTTTAACGATTGATTCTCTCTTTTTGGAGAAGAGAGATTATGGCATTAATCTGGTATGGTAAATTTTCCATAACAATTAGGTGTGAGAGAGTATTTGGATGTTACCTATTTTTGCTGTTTGTAAACCAAATTTAAGCAGCTACTTAGGGATATAACCCCTGTAAAATTTTATGGCTCTCCATATAGATTCTTAACTAGAATTTTCTCAAGTACTCGGCTATACTTTCTGACTCATAGCTCTCCACAAGGAGGGTGTGACTCACATCAAAAACCAAAAGGAGGCCAGGATCAGGACACAGCTAAGAGAGGGTGGGTGTGCTGACTGAGGCTCCTCTGGCAGGAAGGGGCAGCCTGGACAGAGCCTCAGTTTCTACATGCTGTGTTATCATGTCCAAGCAATGTGACAGCCCGATTAGAGCAGTTTTTGATATGATTTTTAAATTTCCCTCCAAAAATCATACCCGTAACAGTAAAAGCTTGGATGCTGCATGAAAAGTAATGCAGTGATGTTTGTTTGAATAATTTTGCAAGAATTAGGCATGCACAGGGTTGAAAGAGACATAATTTCAGTTCCCTTCCTTCCCTTCTAATGTCCCTTCTTCCCTTTTGGCAGATATTATTTAGAATATTCACTCTGCCTTTTTCTTTCAAGCTAATTTAGTCTGTATTTTTGTTAAAATGGAGATAATAATACCTACATTACAGGTTGTGGTGAGACTTGAGTAAAATGATAATATTAGTACCATTTAGTAAACATCAAATATGTGCATTATCTAATTTAATGTGCACAATAACTTTGCAAGCAACGTGCCTGAATGGTAGGTGTTCTAGTCTGCCAGCTGCCAGAATGCAATATACCAGAAACAGAATGGCTTGTAACAAGGGGAATTTAATAAATTGCTAGTTTACAGTTCTAAGGCCGAGAAATTGTCCCAATTAAAATGTCTATAGAAATGTCCAATCTAAGGCATCCAGGGAAAGACACCTTGGTTCAAGAAGGCCGATGAAATTCAGGATTTCTCTCACATGTGAGAAGGCACATGGCGAACACAGGCAGGGCTTCAGTTCCCCAGGAAGTGTTTTCCTTCTTCATCTCCAAAGGTCACGGGCTGATAGATTCTCTGATTTGTGGTGCTGCAGCATTCTCTGCTCTCCCCAAATCTCCTTCATTTTCCAAAATGTTTCCTCTTTTATAGAACTCCAGAAACTAATCAAGACCCACCCAAATGGGTGGAGACATGTCATCACCTAATCCAGCTTAACAACCACACTTGATTAAATCACATCTCCAGGGAGATGATCTGATTACAGTTTCAAACATACAATATTGAATATTCTATATTCTTATGAGCAATCAAATGATTGCTCCCACAAGATTGATTAGGATTACAACATGGCTTTTTAGGGTATCTAATCCTTTCAAATCAGCACAGTTCTTAATTCCCACTGTGAAGTTTAGGAAGGGTTCCCTGGAGGGATGTCACATTTATCCTGAGACCTGACAGATAAAATAAATGGAAATGAGGGGTAGAGTGGGAGTGAGTGTATTCTAAAAAATAGTATGTACATATATAAAGATAATATAACGAAGGGACTATGACACATTTGACTAACTGAATCTGAAGAGATTAATGGCGAGTGGAGGCTGGGGAAAGCAGGGGCTGGGGTATGAAACTGCTTGGTGCCCCTGTAGTTGAGGCTGAGTTGTGTCGGGCAGCCTGGCAGCTGGTCCCTCTCCTCTTCAGTGTGTCCTTTGCATGAGGACCCTACTAGAAGGCTGACTCCTGGACTCTTGATCTGAGTAGTTTATGGCTAGGCAGTGAACTCTTTCAGCCTTGTTCTTTGTCCTGAGCATGAAAGGCCTATCTTACTAGTAACAGGGTCAGTTGGCTATGTGTAAATGTCACTCTAATCTGAGGCTGTTGGGCTGTGGGCAAGGAGGCTCTTATCACAGGGTCCTAGCAGTCTGGACCTTTCAGCAGGCCCAGGGAGCAGAGAGGCATCAAATGTCACCCCCTTGGCCTCTCCAAACCCAAACGCCTTCTGGGAGCCCTGAGCAAGCGAGGCTCTGTGACACGGTAACCTACTTAGTGTTCCACCTTCTTGGGAGTGGGAGATATGCACTATGTAGATCAAATAAGCTCTGTGGAGGACTGATTCATTTCTTGACTCACAGATGGTCTATCCTTAAGTTTGTGCTACAGAAAGCACAATCCTTGGAGTTAGGTCTGCCACCGAATTTGCTGAGGAAAGTTTGAAGTGTGCACAGAGTGGAAAGCAAGCAGCTGGTTCCCAACATATGGCCCTTCTGTTGGCCTGTCTTTTTCTTGCGAGCAGTCGAATGCTAATAACCAAGTCAGGAGAACTTATACATCGGGGTTCAAACCTGCACATTTTGAGAATGAAAGGGGCTACTATTAATGATCACATTGGGACAGCGAGCAGAAACTGAGGCTGCTGTAGGCACACCTGGCCACGTGGTAGTCCTAACCATAAGCTTTTTGGGGGTCTCTGTATTTAGGGGGAGAACCTGGGGTGAGAGCATTTCTGGCTCTTTTTCTAGACATTTTGTTTTTCGTGCTCCCCAAAAAGCAATTTTTGGAACATTCTCTGTTTTATGAAATTCTTGTGTTTCTGAGAACTCATTACTATCCACCTTAATAAAAGACAATTGATTTTTAATCAAAGCAAAGGAATAGACTGGTAAAAATGTAAAATCAGAAAGAAAATCCCGCAGAGGAAAACTTCAGCTCTATCGTCTTACTCCGTAGAATCCTTCACTAATTAGAATGTGGAGTCTGAGACATTGTTTTCTTTATTGCATTGGCCCATCAATTGTCTATTATACATTATTAGTTTTTATGATACCAGGCTATATGGGTAGGGATAATTATTATTATTATTTGCCCAGAGAGGTGGCAAGGAGGAAAATATTTCACATGCAACTAACAGACGAGAGGCTAAGAAGGCACTTGCTTATTTATCAGCTGTTTTCTTCCTAATGTGTTTCTTGGTAAAATAATAAGTAAAATGTCAGTTTGCCGTGAAGCCAGCACTATGGTGGCAGCAGCAGTTTTTTCTGCCTCAAGTTCAGCAGGTTGTAGGAAAATTTGGTGACTAGTTGTTTTCATTTTTTATTTCTTCCCCCATTGTAATATTTTTAAAAGCCATTACTATTTAGCACCTACTCCGCAGCAGAGGTTTTCGACTCTGGGGCAGTTTTGCTCCTCAGGGAACTTTTGGCCCCATCTGGGCACAGTTTGGTTTGTCACCACTCAGTGGGGAGAAGCCAGGGATGCTGCTAAGCATCCTACAAAGCACAAGGCAGCTCCCAGCACAAATGAGTTATCTGGCTCCAAAAGTTGAGCGTGCCAAAGCTGACAAAGAGACACTGCTCTGCAGCATCTTATTTGTTCCAGGGGATGCTAAGAGATAAGGCTGGGATTCGACCTTGGATGTATTTGACCTTTAGAGTCTAGGGGGTTCTTTCCATCAGGCTTACATAATGTTCCCGGGAGCCAGAGTTGCCCTTGCTTCCTTTGGATGAAAATTCCCCTTCTTCATTCCCTGCAAACCACCTGCCTCCAGCCCACATCACTCTTGTCTGACATCTGTGTTCTATGGGTCAGAGCAGTTCCTTCCCACAGCTCCTTCTGGGCTCATCACCCTTAGTACTTAGGCAGGTTCAAATCTCTTTCTTGAAAGATGAAGCAAGAAGGCCCTAACTTAATTCTATACCTCCCTCAAGTATAGCCCTCCCTTTTTTCTTTCCTTCCACAGTTCAGCTTAAGAGATGGTCTAAATGTGCTGTCTCTGCTCCTTATACCCCCAATTTACTTGTAATAAGACCTCCATTTTCTCTGCACAGTTCAAGAGCTCTATACAAACTGCTCTGTTGACCACCACTGGTTTGCCCCCCGATCTCCCTATTTGGTAGGTTTTTTTCTGTTTGCCTACCTCTTTCTTAGTTGGCATCCTCCCAGCACTAGCTGCCAAAGCCCTTTCATTTTCTGTGATTGACAAAGTTCTTGCTTTTAATCGCCCTTCTCTGGGATTCCCTTCTCCCTCTTTGACTTTTCCTTGCAGTAGTCCTTCATGGACTCCTCTTCTCCACCACACCTTTTAAATTGGCATCCTCCAGGATCCTGTCCTCACCTTTATTTTCTTGTCAACCATGGCTTTGCAGATTTGCCACTTAGCGAAAGTCCAGAGATGTATAACATATACTTTGTAATTTGGCTGCGATGTGAATGTGATTTAAATGCGATGCTAGTGTCATGTGCAGAAGTGAGGTTCATCTCTGATGAGTGATCTTGGCCAGCCACCCAAAATCCATGTTGCTTGACTCAATTTAATGACTGCGTATTAGAGTTTGGATCCTCTCTCCCCTCGTCTTTGTAAGAGCTCTCTAACTGGTCTTCTTCTCAATCTTAGCTCCATCCTTTACTTTTGCCATATTCATCTTCCCCAAAAGAAAATCTGATTGGATTCTGGCTTCAATCCCCTTCATCTTTCACAACACATCCCATCTACTTCATCCTTCCCTGGACCTGGAAGACCTTCCCTCCCCATCCTCATCCCACAGTGTTAGCCTTCGGAAGCCTACTGAATCTGCAAGGCATACCTTAGACATCTCTTCTGTGCCTCTTCCCATATTTCTAGGCAAAGTTTTGGTAAATATCCATCTCACATATGCTTCTCTGTCTCCCATCCCCAATTAGGTTGTACTTTCCTTCAAGCATGGAGAAGAGGACTCAAGAGCAAAGTTTCTGTCCTCAAGCAAGTGGCTTTACCCAGCAAATTGCTATTGTTATCTCATTTTAAAGCTTCCTCCACTCTCCCAAAAATTAAAAAATCATTTAATTTTTGTTACTAATTTGCTGTGTGTCTCAGTGTATTTTACTCATGTCTCTGAGTTGCCATTTCCTCCACTCACATTCTGTTAAATAATATGCTTATATTCTCAAAGAAATAATATGTGTAAAATTCTTTGAGTTACCCAGGAGGAAAGATCTTATTAATAAAAAATGTACGAAATTATCACCATTCATTTAAAAAGATTATATATGATATTACTTGTTATCAAATATTTTATTCAGACCCCAACAAAGTGAAACTATTTCCAGAGAAAAATGTCCCCCTTATATGTCTGTAGAACTTAAAGGCATTTATTACAAAGCTTTGGCATGTAATTTTTGTCTTGTGTGAAGATGGTTATTTGTCTCTTTCTCAGACTTCCCCTCAGATTTTTAAAATAGTTAAGAATTGCCTTTGCTGTTTTTCTCAGTTCTTTCTACCCCCCTGAAGCAAAGGGAAAATTTCATGTCAGAGGAGCGAGGAGATAAAAGTAAAAATTTTACGTCCTTGATTTTGATCTGAAGCTTTCTTATATAATCTGTAGCATTTGCTGTCAGAAAAGAAGTGAAGCTGTAAAGAAGGAGGAGTTAGAAGAAAAGAGATGTAGAGACAAATGTTGGGTGACTTTATCACTATGTTACCTTTATCCAAATTTTAGTATTGAAGTCATGCTTTAAAAATCTCATTTTGACCTGACAATTCCACTCCTGGGTATATACCTGAATAAATTGTAAGTAGGGACTCAGGCAGATACTTGTGTAGCAAATTTCAAAGCAGCATTTCACAATAACCAAAAGGTGGAAACAACCCTTGTGTCCATTGCAGATGAATGGATAAACAGAATGTGGTATATTCATACAGTGGAATATTATTCAGCCATAAAAATGAATGAACTTCTGATGCATGTCACAACATGGATGAATTCTGAAAACATGTTGAGTGAATCAACATGACAAAAGAACAATATTGTATGATTCCACTTATATTCAATATCTAGAATAAGCAAATCTCAGAGATAGCAGGTTCCCAGGGATTGAGGGAAGAGGGGATAGGGACGTATTTGCCTAGTAGCTAGAATTGCTATTTGTGGTTATGAAAAAGCTTTGTGAATGGATGGAAGTGACTGTAACATAGCATTGTAATTGTAATTAATACCACTGAAATGTACACTTAAAATAGTTAAAATGGAAAATTTTGTGTTATACATATATGTCTACAGTTTTTTAAAATCTCATTTTGGTGAGATGGGCAAATGTTTGACAATGAATGATTTTAAGAGAAAATAATGCAAGAGGAAGAGCTTCAGTCAGGAAATTGGAGCCCTTCCATGGAACGTCCACATGGTTGGACTGCTGATGTTTAGATGCTGAGTGTGGGGTGGGTGTGGAAGAGAACTAGAATTTACTGACTGTATTCCTTGTGCTGTGTATTTTTATAATTTATCTCATTTAATCTTTCCAACAATTCTTTGAGGTATGTCACCTACTTTTTCAGTTATGCGAATTGGAACGCAAGAGGTTTATTCACTTACCTGAAGGTATACAGGTAGTGGTAAATAGAGCCAAAATTGGAACCTAGGGTTTTTCCAACTCAAACGCCACACCACCCTAAAGTCCTGTTAACGTCCTGGCCTCAAAGAGTTTATAATCCAGAAAAGAAACATCCAGAAAATAGTTGTCACTGTAAAAAGTAAAATTGGCAGACCACCTTTATCCTACTTTACGGAGAGTAAAAATGACTCTGTGATTACAAAGGTTAAGCCTCACTGTTAGAAAACCACACAGCTTGAGTAGTTTTTCTCTTGACAATGATGCAGAAACAGAGAGACGCTATTTTGCTAACAATTTTTGCAGCAGTTGCTGTAACATGTTACGTAGACTTTGAGGTTAAACAGATCTGGATTTGGATTCTGATTGGGCTACTTGGCTTGCTGGGCAATGCTGGCAGGGTAGGTCATCTCTGTGCCTCAATTTCTATTTATAAAGTAGGGATCATGACATCTACCATACAGGGTTGCTATAAGGATTAAAGAGGTGCTTGATTCATGGTCAGTTCTCAAAACTGGTTTTGACAATGCCTGGTGGCCACCGTCCTTGTCTTGTATTTGTACATATTTTGAAATCTTTTGGTGGGAAGTAAGCTGTAGTCCTAGAATGGGGCCTCATGATCTCTGCACACAACTAACTAAAGGTGCTGCGTAAACATGCACAGAAATGCTGAGTAATTGGGTGGAGATCCTGGAGAGAATGGACTGGTTCGTCTCCCTTCCCTTTGAATGAAATAATGAGTTCCAGAAAAATAAATGCAGAGCTTATGACTGCAGAACTTCTCAAATCTCTAGCTCCAGCACGTTACAGTGATTCTTGATGTTTCTCTTGCATTCCAGAGGAGTATTGAGTCCACATAAGCCAGAACAGAAAATCAGAAGCTAAGTGGGTTGTACTTAAAAGTTATCAACAAGAGGAGGGAAATGAAGCCAAGAGTTTCACTAAAAGTGCTTGGCAAGAATTATAGTGAAGAAAGTAGGAAAGGGGCTGGGATGGGTGGTGAACATTTGTTTTTTCCAAATTGATCTTCTCCCACCAGAGCGTTTCTGAGTCAATGGTCACAATATTTTCCCTCTGAATTGAAGGGAAGCCTCTTCTGAAGAACTAGCCTTGCAAACACAAAATCACAAAACTATGGCACATGTTTTCCTCTCCCATATTTCCATTCTTTAATGTAATTCATTTAAAAAAGACACTGTTTCAAGTAAGCCCTATTAATTCTGAATAGAGTCATAATCCATCCAAACCAATCCAAATGAAGGTAAAAGAAATAATAAGACTCTCATTAGGCAAAATGGTGCTCAGTTAATTTATTGCACTGCACTGAATAATAAGCTGTTAGGTTCCACATTACTTTGTTCATATTAGATCAAATAGTTTATTGCTATTGGAGCTTATTTCATATCACTTAAAATTTGGATATATCACAATAGAGTAGATATTAGCCCATTATAAGAGACAGACTTAAGCACTTCATTTATAGGATCTTTCCATTTGGAAAATGGCAAGGGAGAAGAGGAAATGCAAACAGGGTAATGGACAGAGCGGGATTTATATGCATTGCCTGGTCGGCCAGCTCTGCTGTGGGTGACTGTTGGCTGCTCACACAGGGCTGGGTGCCTAGGAGAAAAGCTATGTTTCTAGCAGGAAGAGAATCTAAAGAGAGTTTATGTTCCTTTTCAGGGAAGTGTTGACATTTTAATTACTTTCTATTTTCTTTGGAGCTACATTTGAGAATTGGAAGCAAGTTAGAAAAATAAGAATTGGCTTTATTAGAAATAAGATTAATTGACATGCAGGCATGAGCTGGAGAAAGTCCAGATTCAACTCTTGACAAACTGAAGTCTCCAGCGGCAGGGACCTAGAGAGCTAAAAAAACTCAGCCATTGAAAACTAGCCAGAAGAATTCCTGTTCTGGGCTTATCTTTTCTGAGAGCAAACCATGCCTCTTTGCAATCTAATCTTTTCCTGCCCTGGATCCCCTGTGCTTTCATACTTTTTTTTGCTTTAACTTTGGTCTTTTGTAAAAAGGGATGTGGGGTGGGTAGGTGGGTAAAGTAGTGCAGAAATAGAAAGCAAAAAGAGAATGATCAAGCAAAGCAAAAAAGAGTTGGAATGAGTTGGGGGAAATTGGCAGATTTGGAATTATTCTGTTTTGAAGATAATTTTAAAGTTTTGATATTAATAATTAAAAAAAAAATACCTGTGGAAGTGACGGTGGAACCAGGGTATTGGGCTTTGGGAAATGTGATACATTTTCACTCTCTCTCCCTGCACCTGGAGGTGCCTGGAATTGAATAAATATTTAGCAAAACTAGAGAACCGATAGGTTCCAGGGTCAACAAATCTAAAAATGGTAACAGTACAAGACTGAAATTAAAAAAATCTACAACTAGCACCTTTGTGCTTGAAAAGGTGGCATGTGAAGACATAAGTCCTCTTTGTCCCTCTCTGACCGTTTCCGGCTTTGCTGTGCCCCATGGTACAGGGTAGAAACTCCATTAAGCTCAGAGCAGTCAATTCAGCCATAAGGGGCTTGAACTGAGTCCCTAAAAATGATTTAACACCTGCTATATTCCAAGTGCTTTAAATATACTATTACCATTTAAACTTGTAGAAAAACTGACAAGGAGATATTATTATTCCCCTTGTAGTTATTGTTATTTCTGTTTTACCAATGAGACTTGGGCAGGTTAAATAAATTTCCATATTATATGAACTTTTATTATCAAACATTTCAAGTACACACAAAAGAAGACAGACTAGTATCATAAACTCCTATGCTTATTTTACTTCACCCACCATCAACAGTTACTTGCTCAGAACCAATCTTGTTTGTCTACGCCTACTCCATCACATTATTTTGAAGCAAATTCAAACCACCATGTTTTTCATCTTTGTGGTAGTTAGATTCAGTTGTCAACTTGGCCAGGTGAAGGCACCTAGTTCTGTTGCTGTGGACATGAGCCAATGGTACGTGAACCTCATCTGTTGCTGATTACATCTCCAGTCAGCTAGGAGGCGTGCCTGCTGCAATGAATGATGTTTGACTTAATTGGCTGGTGCTTAAATGAGAGAGCGCAACATAGCACAGCCCAAGCAGCTCAGCATACCTCATCTCAGCACTCACAACTCAGCCCAGGCCTGAGTTGAAAAATAAATAAGCTCTGCATTTATTTTTTTGAAACTCATTATTTCATTCTAAGGGAAGGGAGATGCAGAAAGAAATCACCGCAAAGAAAGTTGTTGGAACCCAGAGGCCTGGAGAGAAGGCCAGCAGAGATCACCCTGTGGCTTCCCACATAAGAAAGAACCTCAGTTCAAAGTTAGCTGCCTATCCTCTGAGGTACTAACAAAATAAATCCCCTTTTATTAAAAGCCAATCCATCTCTGGTGTGTTGCATTCCGGCAGCCAGCAAACTAGAAAAATCTTTTTTTGATTCAATGTGTAAGTCTAAGAGATAAGGATTCCTTCAACCAAAAATATCCCACCAAAGAACAATAGAAAACCCTACAGCACCTTTATCATACCTAAAAACATTAATTTGTAATATCAACAAATATGCAGGGTTTACATTCCCCCAGTCAGCTTACAATCTATTTTTAACTATTTGAATCCAGATCCAAACAAGTTCTATACATGGTGATTGCTTATGTGTCTCTAAGGTCTCCTCTAGTTTGTAAGTTTCCCCTCCATATTTCACTTTTTTTCTGGGATTTTTGGTTGAAGACACACAGTGGCTTTCCTTGAAGATTTTCTCAGTCTGAATTTTCCTAGGGTATTGTCAAACATGTTCATCATCTTGTACTTTGTATTTCTTGTAAATTCTGTTAAATCTAGAGATTTTCATCAGGTTCTGACTTCACGTTTTTGGCAAGATTATTTCATAAGTTGTGCTACCTATTTCCAGGATCAGAGTTGTGTGTGTGTATCTGTGTGTGTGTGTGTGTATTTGTGTAGCGTTATCAACCGCGTGGGATTTTTGCCTGGATCCATAAATTCATTCATTATTGCAAGGTGATGATGTCCTAATTCTGGGAAGCATCACTGGGATGCTTCCATAAGGAGAAATTCCTACTCGTTACCTATTTGGTTACCTGAAGTAGGGTCATATAGGAAATCCAGGAGAAATGCTTTGCTCTTTTCCTTTATCTATCACTTTGCAGAATAATGAGTTCATTCTCTGGTGTCTTCTGAAGTGAACAATGAACTGTTATTGTTAATATCTAAATATAGATGTATGTATTTTTATCCTTTACAATATAGATGCATCTGTTTTTTACCATAATATATATGCTGATAACTGGATGGTAAATGCCTGCCTCCAGTGTCTATACATTTAAATAATTTTGTTAACTTGATTTTAAGAAAGTACCTCTTAAGATATATAAGGGTTTATTTTAAAACAGTCTTGCATTTAGGGACTCTTATAGAGAACTACCCTTTGAGTCTCTGAAGATGGTGGAAACCTTGCTTTGTTGCTAGAAAAACGGAAGCAGTTATTTATGTAGACATAAGAGAAAGGATGAAGGAAAGGAATAGAGAGGAGGGAAAGAAGAAGAAGAAAAAAAAGAATAAGCAAATGTGTATTGAAGGGTAAACCAATTAATTTGTGGGCTTTTGTGTAGCCTTAAAAAATTATTGTAGCTTTTTTATTTATAGGGACTCATGTGACATTATTGTCAAATGATTAAGCTTGAGGGCTTGAGTCTCAGACTGCTTGGGTCATATATTCAGTTCTGGTACTTCCTAGCTGTGTCAGCCTGCCCAAGTTACTTCTCAGTGCCTCAGCTTCCTAATTAATACCTTAGGGATAAAACAGCAATGGCTCATAAGGGTAAAATAAATGAATATATATAAAATGCTTTGATTGCTCTTAGTAAATGCTCCAAAGATGTTAGTTGTTTGTGTTGTCATTGTTGTGAATGCGATAAGGCTTTGTAAATATGTGGATGACAGAGCAGTGTCTCTGGACATGATGAGAAAAGCAAAACTTGTATTTGTTGAGCTGCTGAACCTGCAGTCTTACTATATTATATAATTTATTATGAACTTTAATATTATTTATTTTTATTATATATTAATTATTTATCATTTATTCTAGCACTAGGGAAGGGATACAATATATTCTTTTTGTGAATTGAGTGATATTGTTAGGTATACTTGATCCATATTAAGTTTTGCTTTATCTGCAGAGAAATTTTAAAATCCAAAGGAGAATACAATGTAACCAAAGAACAAAACTTTAGAATTTTATAGGAAAAGCTTAGCAGATAAAGCCCAGTAAAGTTGTTCAACTATTAAAGTGGCCTACAAAGTACCAAAAGAATCTCGTGCTTCTAATCCTCCCCAGGGCAAATCCATGTCCACATTTACTGAAGTTTCTTCCCCTGTATAAGAAAAACAAGAAATAAAAGAGGAACAATTTCTGAAAAACTCCCTCCAACCCCGGAAATGATTTTAATTACCAATTCATCTGTTGGCAGGCTCTTCTGGCAGATGTACCTGCAACTTGGAAAGATAACAAATGAACCCATTCCTTACTCCAGAGTTGACACTGATAGTGCCTGCTGAATTTGCTCTCAGAAAAGAATCCTGGGCAACAATACATCTGGCACTCTGCTCGAGGAATTTGTCATGTCGCTGACATGCTCAGTCTCCATTGTCCACACCACCCCGACAGCAGGTCCTTTATATTTCAAAGAAATTGCAGTCTGAATTAATATAATTAGAATGTAACTGCTATTCATTACACAAACTCCTCATTTCCAGGAGTACAGATCTGATAATGCTTCAGTGCTCAAAATTTTCCCAGTGATGGCTGGAGGAGAGCGAGCAGATAATAAAATGACAGCATATATACTATTTCATCAGCCTTTTAAAGGCTTAACTAATGGAAACATAGGAGGAGAAGAAAACGATCGTATCCCTGACATATCTAAATAGAAATAGCTTTCAAGTTTACCAGTCTGTATAGCTCTTTTATAAAATATGTACCATATGGTATTTGAAGTGAGAGAAAGAAATGAAATAGAAAAGATTGAGTATCTTCCAAAAGACAGTTACATGGAGTGGAATGGATAACTCGTGGGCAGAATTGCAGAATTAAGAGGTGGTTGAATAACGTTGTTCATTCTTTACTGCCTCACCTTGTGCTGTCAATGTCGTGAAGCAAGAAGTTGTCACCAGGTAAACGATAATCGTGTGCTGGATTCTTGAATTTCATTTTCTGTTATGTTCCTACAAATATTTGATGACCGATATGGTGATATCGGCATCTTTAACTGAAAATAAGATTTGTTCACATTCTCTCAAATAAGTTGACAGTCTCATCCTGAGTGACCCATTTGAAGAGGACAGTGACATATCCACACACAGGCTGGTGCTTATGGCCTCTCTCCCAGGAGTGTAGAGTTGGCCATTGTGTTGTGAGCATATTGGGTTAGAGAGGACTGAGAAGAGACAGAAGCACCCCCTGATCCTCACCTGAAATGAAGTTGCATAGCCCAGGTGTGCTTCAGGATCTCGTGTGTGAGTGTGGGTGTGTGTGTGTGTCCGTGTGTGGGAGGCAGGTATGTGCTAAAATACCGACGATGCCTGGATCCCATCCTGACCACTGAATCACAGTTTTCAGCTGTGCTGTCCTAATTACATAATATAGAACCACCCCAGTGCTTCTGATGTGTGTCCAAGTTGAGACCATAGATGATGCTCCCTTTCACAGATGCAAATATTCAAGTTTACTATCTAGGTGACTCTTACCATAGATGATATATGTACTTTTAACAAATGAATACATTTAATTTATATAAACAGAAATCCATTAAGATGTTTTGGGTCCCTGATTTTCAGAGGGGGCTATCAGAACACCTGTGAGGCTCTCTGCCCGCATGGACACATCTCCTTTCCCCTTTGCCTTTGGTACCCTTTCTTGGTTATCCAGCCTGTCTCTCCTGTCTGGGCTAGAAAAAAAAGTTGGTATCTCACAGTTTTAAGCAATTTACTTTGCAAACGAATGCAGTTGTGATTTATATCTTAATTTGAAAACTAATAGAATAAATGATTGCCCCTCCCTCCAATATTTTTATCTTGTTTGTCTGGATTTATTAGGATTGTGTGTTATCAACATCTGTTAGACTAGCAAATATATGCACACATGGAAAATATCAAGCTTGCAGGCAAGGCCCATCCCCCAAACGTGGACACTTGCGCAACCTCTGTTTTCTTTAAAGAATATAAAAGTCAGACTTGAGAGAGGGATGTTTAGGGAATGCTTGTCCTTAGTCTCTAGCTTTAACCAGCTGCGGGCTCAGATATGGTCTTTCTGATTTTTAGTGGTCTTGAGAGAATTCTCATGGGGGTGGCTAGGAAGTGGAATGGAGCCGGGGTAGATGCTATTTTCACCAGTGGAGTGTGAGATACAGTTCTCAGGTAGAATACAACTTGATTTACCCAAGGGAGGTAAGAGTGACCCCCAGGACCCAGCCTGCCCCATCCATACCCAAAGACTTTCTGCTAAGGTTCACAGAAAAGCCTACTTTGCTGGTTGGAGAATCAATTAAGCTTAGCACATATATAACAATGATTTTCCAACAGAGAACTTTATTTTATTATAAAGAAACATACACTCAGGGAAGAGAATGGGGGGGGGGGTGCAGCAGGGAGAGGAAGGTAGGAAAAATAAGAAGGGGGAAATTATGGGCTATTGATTTTAGAATCAAAGAAATTTGTGTCAGAATCTGGCCTCATTAGTTGCATGCCCTTGAAATCTCTGAGCCAGTCTTCCCATCTGCAAAATGGGACTAGTATCTTTCTCACACAGTTATTGTAAGGCTTTACTAAAGCACATTGTTCAAAAGCACTTGTAAGATGCCTGGCATAGAACAAGTATTAACACAAAACATCCAAATGAACAATATCATCCTAACTGGTAGCATAGGATGGTAGTTACCTGAGATTGAGTTTGAATCCCTTTTGATTCTAGGCAGAATGATAGCTATTGGCACTCCTACCATCAAAGTAAGTAATATTTTTAAGAATTTGTTGGGGTCTCTTAAATTAATACTACTATTATCAAGGAATAGAGCTCAGTTATGTCTGTTTTCATGATTTGTTAGCTGGAATCCTCTAATCCTTTCCTTAAGCTTACAAGCTTTCTCTCTCATTTGTAAAAATTATAAAAAAATACCTTCAGAAACAATTAATGTTCACAAGAAAGCAGGACGTTTTTGCGGCAATGTTTCATTTTATCACCATGTTTTTCTCTTTCCTGAAGAACCAATGAAGAATGGCAGTTTTATGTGTAAAACAGTAGTTATCCTTTATATGGGTGACATTTTCCTAAAAGCCCAGAAATATTTCACATTTGCAGAAAAACACCCTGTTCCCAAGTTGGATCTGATTAAAATTCAAATCTATATTAACATCTCATGACTTTTTTAGAAAAGTGAGCAGTGCGTTTGATGGAAAATGTTCAGTGTCTGCCAGGTCTTTGCTTCTGGGGGCTCCCAGCAAGCTGTCCTGGGACCCAGGAGGGCTGGGCCAAGCTATGTCCTTGTTAAAACAATCACTCGGCATGAATGCTGGCCATCGGGTTTTCCTTCCTCTCTCCTCTCCCATCCCCACATTGTTTCAACAGCCAGCCCCTTAACATTTTCTCTGAAGCAAGGGAAAAGGAAGGGCAAAAATGGCTTTGAAAGAATAACATTTCTTTCTATGGACTTAAATAGAACATTCAACACAAAACATCCTGCATTTTCTTTTAATTGATGACACACTGACTGTAATAAGGGGCAAACTAAAAACCAGGACTTGATGTTCAAACAAGCATTGTTTCAGTTACGTGTCACCAGAGGGAGGGAAAATTGTTTGACTATTTAAAATTGCAACCAGCACCTTTCCCCATCTGAGTAAAGATCTCCTTGACCCTCTGTTACCTTTTCTTTCCCCCCATTATTCTTATCTCCCCCTCTGACATGTGATTCTTTAATGTTTATTGCTTGATTCCCCTGCCATAATGGAAACCCATGAGAGCAAGGATCTCTGTCTATTTTGCTCACTGTTGGATTCCACTATTCTAAGAACTCGGCATAAAATAGGTGCTCAATAAATATTTGCAGCTTGAATGAATGTTTCTTCTTCACTGACCTTTCCTACATATGTAGGGGTAAAATAACGGGTAAAAATATTTGACAAAACAACCTATAAATGTAAGGTGCTTATTATACCTCTTAGTTATATTTGAGAGTTTGCCTTAGTTGGTGAAAAAGAGATACAAGTGCTGGAAAGAAGAGAAACATCCCCGTGGCACTCTCCATCCTCTTATCCTGTGACACATTTCTTTAAAGCCATGATCACTCCAACCAATACATATTTCTTCATTATTGTTTATCTCCCCTTATTAGAAGGTAAGCTTTTTAAGAGAAGGATCTTGTATGCTTTGTTCACTGCTATAATCCATTGCTTAGAAGAGTATCTGACATTTAGTAAGCACTCAACACATATTTGTTGAATAAATGAATGCTTGAATGATGTGTGTGTTGAAGCTGTATCCATGACTAGCCCTGACTCTGCACAGGTCCTAAAAGCATGACATAGTGTATACTAACACCTTTGGTGGTAACGGGGTGGGGAGTTGTAAAAGAGAAGATGACCAAGATCATACTAATAATATTTTAAGTTTCCTGTCTATAGTGAAGATGATGCCTGAGCTGGTTTGAACATGTTATGTACTCCAGAAAAGCCATCTTCTTTTTCCTAATCCAATCTTGTGGGGCAGACCTATTCTGGAAACTTTGACTGGATTATTTCTATGGAGATATGACACACCCAGTTGTGGGTGTTACTTCTGATTTGATTGTTTCTATGGAGATGTAATACACCCAATTGTGGGCTGGACCTTTTGATTATATGGAGATGTGGCCCTGCCCATTTAAGGTGGGTCTAAATTAGTTTACTGGAGTCCTTTCAAAAGGGAAGTATTTTGCTTCAGAGGTTACATGGATGTAGACATTGGAGATGTTTGCAGTACTGACAGAGACGTCTGGAGATTGAGAGAGAAATAGCCTTGATGCCTAGCAAGGATTCATGGAAACAGCCACAAATCTGACAAGAAGAAATATCCAATCCTGGGAGGTGCTATGCTAAATGATGAAACACAGAGTTTTGCCCTGGAGCAGGTAAGTATGGATGCACAGATGTTTAGAGAGGAAGCCATTGGAATCAGAAGCTAGAAGCAATGGAACTGGGAACAAGGACCAGCAGATACCATGTGCCTTCCCTATGACAGACATCGTACTTTCTTCAGAGTCAAGGAATCTTTCTCTGGATGCTTTTGGACATTTTTCTGGTCTTAGAACTGTAAACTAGTAACTTAATAAATCCCCTTTATAAAAACTGATCCATGTCTGGTATATTGCATCCTGGCAGCACTTTCAGACTAAAATAATACCACATTCATTACATATGTTATATAGTAAAAAGAGCCTAGAGACTGTGGTTTGGATCCTGGACCAACCACCTATTTTTAGAATAAATTGGATAAGTTTTTTAAGGTCACATTTTTATCTTCTGTAAATAAAAATAATGATACCTAAACCAAGAGTTTAGTAGGAGTACAGAAGGATATCCCCTGAGATAGGGTATTGGTAAATGTTAGCTGTTATCATCATCATCACCATCATCATCACCATCATCGTCGTCATTGGTTTTCATCCTCCTCCTCCTCCTTATCATCATCATCATCATCACTATCATCATCATCCAGGGCTAGCAGACTACAGCTTGTGGGCAGAGTTGGCCTGCAGCCTGTTGTATTGGAACTCAGCCATGCCCATTCATTCTCTTATAGTCCACGACTGCTTTCATGCTACCACAACAGGATTGAGTAGTTACATGTCTTTGTTTTCTAGTGCTGCTATAATAACTACTGGTTAGTTTTGCTGACTGGTTGGCTAGAACAACAGGAATTATTTTCTCACAATTTTGGAGGCTAGAAGTCCAAAATCAAGGGATTTGGCAGGTTGTGCTCTCTCCAACATCTGGAGCATTCTGGTGGTAGCTTGTCAGCAATCAATAACTCAGTTTCTGACTCTATGGTTTTCTGTCTCTTCCTACTCCTGGGTCCAAATTTTCCCTTCTTATAAGGCCTCCAATCATATTGAATTGAGGCCCAACCTGATTCAGGCGAGCTTCATCTCCAAAGATCCTGTTTACAAATGAGTTCACATCTGGGACATGATTCAGCCCCCAACAACACGAGAAACTGCAGAGCCCACAAAACCTGAAATATTTACCTTTTATCCCTTTACAGAGGAAGTTTCTGGAATGTGGCCATCCGAAATACGATCAACCAAACACGGAGCAACAAAACTCCACCCATGGTCCAGCAACGCTACTCCAAGTGCAGTCCTCAGACCAGTTTGGTTCATAAGCTGTTTGTTACAGATCCTAGACATGCTATATAGAAACTCATGTTTAGAAACTTGTGTCACAATTTGATGTGCCATGACATCCAAGTGCACGAGTCTGGTTTTTACAAAAGTGTTGGTTCATGACAGATTGGGAATTTAAAAACCTGGTCCCTCCCGCTGGAGTAGAATGTGGTGCTTTTTACTGGGATTTTGTTGTATTGGTAACTCCTAAGACATGTTCATGTGGTTTCGGACAGGAACATCTGGGGACCCTTCAGGTGGGAGTGTGGAAGAAGCCCTGAGATAGCAAGTGACCTAAGAAGGTTGATGAGCAAGCACATTACTACAGTCATGCAAATGGATTTTGTATGCAGATGGATGGGCCAGCCGCAGTTCACTTACTAGCTAATATAGCTGTAATGTGTTGCTTCATATCTGGGAGAAGGCAGCTACCTTGGAATTTTCTGTATGTCTCACATACACATTTGAATGAATTCCCTTTTGAGCTAAATGCATTTTAAGTCAATAAGTGATCTCCTCTGAATAGTAAGCCAACAACTTTCCTGGAAATATCGCAAAACAACTGTTCTTTGGCCAACCTTATGTTTTGTCATATGTATGCTTAAAAAAAAAAGCAGACCGACTTTTTCCTTCTCTGTTTTAGAATCAGTTTCAAACAGTAAAGCCTGCCAGAAAAAACAAACTCTCGGGACAACAATTCCCATTATGTGTGGGGTAGGAGCTGCCAGACTTTGATTACTGGCCAAATATTAGCCCGTTTGGTGTCCTATGGGGAAAACTCAAAGTCTGAATCCAGACACTTCCAGGATTTTATGGTCACTCGTAGTATCAGACCAGGTGATTTATAATGACTTGTGCAGAAAAGGACTATTGTGAGAAGGAAGTAGAGGTTAAAGGCCACATCTCCTTTTTCCTGGATTCCGCCATGATTCATTCTGGCAAAAGGACGTGAACACAATCACCTCCTGCTTTTCCCGCTGCGGGCCTGCCTGGGCGTGGGTGAGGAGCCCGCTGCGCCTACCACCTGCCGCCCTGGGCTTCCACCTTTGTGTCCGAAGAGGAAGATCTGTGGGTTCCTAGAAACCACTGTTCACAGTAAAGCTGCTAAAAAGGAGAATCCCTGCCCACTCAGCTGTGATGTGCACCTTCCTTCCTAATATACGTCTTATGCCCTGGCAGACGTTATCCCATGTTGAGAGCTCAGATAAGCGGGGAACTGCAGTGTGTGCCTATGTGCGTACTTCATTTGTTCTTTCATGCCATTCTTCAGTATGTATTTATTGATAGTCACTGTGGGGTGACCAGGGACTAAGTCAATTATAATCACAACATCAGCTGAAGTTTACTGAGCGCCTAGTGTACGTCAGCATCTCTCACCATTTTGTATGCGCACATTTTTATTCACCTCTTCCTTTCCAAAGCCTTATGATGTAGCCTCATTTTCCATAATAGTGAATTGAGTCACAGAGCTAGGATTCAGGTCCAGATGTATATGATGCAAAACCCAATCCCTTATTCACTTTGCTAAATTGCCTTCCCTTAAATGAATAAAAAATCAAAGAAGCTATTATATATATCTTTTTGGAATTCACATTCTGGTCAGTGAGAGAGGCACATGGCACAGAATGAGAAAAGCTATATAGTACAGTGAGGTGCAAAATATCACAAGCACCTCATTCTGTTAAAGAATGGGAGAAGGGGAAGGAGGTCTCGGAAAGCGCCACAGAGAAAGGAGTGTTTGAGTTGTGTCTCATGGAGTTGACATTCACTTGGTGGGGGGCAGGGGGAGAGAGAGAGAGAAATCGGCTGGGTGTTCCTTTCTTATATTGGAAGAGAGGAGGGCTTATTTAGCAGTAAGGAGATATCTGGTGTACAGCGCAATTCTTCCATACTGAGTGGAGGAAGTGGTCAGTGGGAAATACTTCAAGGCTGTCTCCCCACTTCTCACATCTCTTTCTCCTCTTTGTTCTCTTTTGGCCGTTGCCATGTCTTACTAAAAGGGGACAAAGGGAGAAAGTGAGCTCAGCTTGGGTAAACTGAAAGTGAATATGTCTGCTCTGAAAACCACAGGAAAGAGAGATGAAGGCAACCTGGTGGCAGGGTCCCTTATGGGATCGCTGCTACTGAGGAGAAGATATCTACCAGCCAGGCTGTGAACACGCAGGCTTGGGCCCTGTCACAGTACTGTGTGGAGGGGAAAAGAAACTGACATATTTGGTTCTTTTCAGTTGTACGCTTCACTCAGAAAGGCATGGCTGTGGGTGCTTTCACTGCAGGTTGGTGGGCAGAAAAGAAAGGAAAATAGCATTCCAGAGACGACCCTGAGTGAAGATGACGGTGAAATAAACAATCCTCTGCCTACAGGCTAATAAACTAAAAGTGACCACATGCTGAGGCCCGGGGAGCAATCTCGCTCAAAGGGAAGGAGAGCAGTGATACTACGGACAGACTGTTTCTGAGCCTTTGGAGGAACGAAAAGCAGTGGGTGTGGATGTGACCTGCATTGCTGGCGACCACAGCATCACAGTTCTTTGGGGTTGCACTTTGAGAAATTGAGATCTACTTTGGAAATTCTTGGGCATCAGATTCCAGACTGGAATTATCACTAGGATGTTCACTTGCGATAATTCTTCGGTTTTGTGTATATATTAAAAAGTGAAATTGAGCTTTCCTGTATTCTTTGCAAAGTCCCCGGGGCCTCCAACTCTTCCTATAAAATGCTTGTATCACAGAACTTCTTACTTATTTTGGTCATGATGCCTGAGCTCTTGTCTTTCAAGTCCATCCCCTGGCTCAATTTGATTATGGGATATTTACATGAATCCTCATCCATTGTCTCAAAAGAACATGAAAGAAAATGCCCATTATTAAAACCCTCAAATGATTGGATTGGTGAAAGAGGACGGGGTTGGCATGGAAGAGAAGATCTGATTCTGGGATTTCATGAAACCCAAAACAATAGGCCAGCTGCTTTTCCATAAACAGATTATTATTATTATTTCTACCTAGACAGCTTGATAGCAGCCATTATCTTCTTTCTGAGTGTCTTATCAAGTTCCGGCTGTGTGCAGCATTGGTGATAAGGAATGAGAAATGTCACCCATGGGACTGCCAAGGATTATTTCTATGCACCACTGTTCAGCAACAGCCAATCCTTAGAACTGGAAAGTCATCCAATTGTTCATGCTGGGCAGTAGCTATTCTGACTACACCAAGAGAACGTAAAAAGGATGTAGTTTTCATTGTAGGAAAGACTGCAATTTCATTACTTACTCTCAGTGATAGTTCAAGCATTCGAGATTTTGAAAAGCAGCTCTATCTTGGAATATCTTTGAAGAGGGAGAAGACAAGGCAGGAAAGAAGAATGAAATGAACTCAGCTTTTGAGGACTAAGAGGAAGTATTTAAAAAAGAGAAGTGTACAACTTTCAAACGCTGAAATGTAAAACGAGACATATGAGCCTCAAAGAACTAGAGTAGTAACAAATAGCCATTATTTGTGATCCAATTGTTTAATGTAAAGACTTCACCCCACACATTAGTCATCAGAAAATAGTTTACTTGATTTCTGTTTGTCTCTGTTTCACACGAAGTTCTTACTTGAAATTAATTAGTTAATAGTGAAAAAAAATTCTCTTTTCTCCTCAATGAGTTGTAAATGTTTTATTATGGCTGTAGATGTGCTAGCTCGAAATATTTCAGGAAAAAAACATGATTTTATATTTTTGCCCTAGTATCTCGTTTTCCCATCCTTTTATCTTCCTAGAGGAAAGACCATACTAGGAAAAAAAGAGAAACAAAACAGCCCAAGTATATGACTAATTTATATCGTATTCATATAGAGCTCTCAACCAAGTGTCAGAGTGCTTTAGTGTTCTTTAAATACAATTCTAGGGTCATGCTGGTAATATAAATTGCTCCAGAGTGAGCCTTTTCTAACATTTTAAATCACTACTCTGAAATTGGAATTTCAAATGAATAAAATACTTTGCTCTTAAACCAAAAACTTCAGAAATTAGATCCCTGTCACAGAATCATTAAGATGGGGAGTAGGAGGAGGTTGGGAAAGTAAAGGGCAAAGAGAGGGCAGAGAGGAAGAGAAGAGAATGTTGGAAGAGTGGAAGGGAGCTCTGACTCCCTTTTGGCATTTGAGCTCCCAGAGAGCAAGGTCAGGGGCCAGGGCCAGGACAGGGGTCTGTTCTTTATGTGCCTACAGCACCTAGGAGAGAGTAAGTCCTCAGAAGGCATTTGTTAAATGAATTGGTGGGAGGATGAGAAATGGAAAAAGGAGATAGATGTATTTAAAAAATGGTCTCGGTGTTAAAATAGCCAACAAATTATTTTAGGTTTTTCACCTGTTAAGCATCTATTAGGAAGCTTAGTGCTTCTCCGAATTTATTATATACAAGGATTATCTGGATCTTGTTAAAATCCAGATTTAGTGGATCTAAGGTAGCGTTCAAGATTCTGCATTTTTACCACGTTTCCAGGGCACACTGATGCTACCGGTCCCTGGACTACAACGGAATAGTACAAAGGGGACTGATCCGGGAGTCATGAGCTTTGAGTTCCAGACTCTGAAATTAACCATCTGTGTTTTTCAGCCAGGTGATTAGCTTTCCTGTCTCAGTCTCCCCATCGGTATGATGAGTGGGTTGGAGCTACGTACTTTCTAGGGCTCTCCCAGTCCGAGTATTTTAAAACTGAAACTAAATAAACCAATGAAAAAAGAAACTTAGAGAATGTCCAGTCTCACTGTGCTCTAGAAATCCAAGACTGTATGATTGGAGTATGGATTACTCCTTTCCAGAGTAACAGGTAATTTGGCATAGCTGAATCCTGAACAAGATTTTCTGAATTTTAGTACGGTCATTTTCCCACAATTCATTTCTTTTATCATTACTGATTTTTAAAAAGGAAATGGCTACAATTTGCCACATGTGGTGCTAAGTGTTAGGAATGCAAAGATGAGTTAGTGATTTCATCTTATTACCAAATCTCTTACCTGATTAACTAAGAGCTTTCTATGCTACGAGGTGACAACCAATGATGCATTAATATGCTAGTCTTCCCTCTTCTGTGATATCACATATTAATGGCTGTGGTAGATTGATTGCAAAGATGGCCGCAATTCCCCAAGACTGCATGATTCTACAGTCTGCTGTATTAGGTAGTGGAGTTTATTTCCTCACCTACTTTCTCAGCGTTGGTTTTGTGATTGGCTTTGGCCAATAAATGCAGTAGAAGGAACGATGTGCCAGTTGTGGGCCTAAGACTAAAGGGGCTTTGTCAGCTTTTATTTCCAGTCCTGAAATCCTCCTGCTACCACAAAAATAAGCCTAAGGTAGCCTCCTGGAGGATGAATGGTCACAAGCGATGAGCAGTTGTCCCAGTTGAGGCCAATCTAGACCAGCCTACACCTAGACAACTTACAAACATATACAAGATGCCAGTCAAGATCACAGAGTTGCTTATCCCATCCACAGTAGATTGAGGATGCCTAAGTGAGCTCAGCTGACACCAGATGAACCACCCAGCTGACCCATAAACTCATGACTAATAATAAATACTTACTGTTCTAAGCCATTTAACTTTGGAGTACTTTGTAATACAGCATGGCTAGCTGGCATGATGAGCTATTTAGCTCAGAGCTTTAACTCAAACATATGGCTCAACTTCGAGTTCTCCCTGGAAAATAGTAGATAAGATACTGTGAGGGTGGCATGGTCTTTGCTACTGTTATATACTTTGCGTGCTTCTCACTTACAAAAGAGGAATGTCAGTTGTATTAGTTTTATTTTCCTGGTTAAAAAAAAAAAAACTCTATGCACAATAATGGGAATAAATGCTAAGTTCCCATTGCAAAATTTTCTTCTCTAAAGACAAGCATAAAAGACAGTACCAAAGTTTGGAATCAGAAAATGAATATTTGAGTCCTGGTTTTGCCATGTATGTGTGGTACCTTGAGTTCCAGACTTCTTCTTGGTAAACAGACATAACCACTTCTTTCCTCCAAAGATGGTTATGAAAATGGAGAGATGTAATAAATATAAAACTGCTCTGTAAGATCTTTAATGGTGTACAAATATTATTTCTTTGTATCATTAAACCTAATTTGATTTTATTTAACATAATAGTATCCACTATTATTGAGAAGCCTTAACTCCTTTTGTATAATAATTATCATGCATACATTTTACAGTTTTCACGTGATCTCATTTTTATTTTCCAATGATGACATGAGGTACAAATTTTTGTTTTCTCATTTTACAGATGATGAACCTCTTCTAAGTGCTGGTATTTGCAGTGATGATACCGTGGATGTGTTTTGCTAAGATAGGAACTCCAATATGTTGGACATTTCTTTAAAAAAAGTCAGGCTAGGTAAATAAATCAGATGTTAGGCTTTTATTATGTAGTATAAATGTCTCCTAACATTACTTCTTTTTCATTTATCCCATTTCCTTTCATAACAGCTATTGTCCATGAAGTTCTGTGGTTTTTCTTCCCGCTTTTAAAAATGAGAAATAGATAATGGTTGCTCTGAAAATGTATCTTGCCCTAGTACTGATATTCTGTAGCCATCAGATTGTTCATTTGATGATATTAATGGACTAAATGTATAGTCCATTATAAGTAATTATCATTAAATTCTTAAGCCAAGAATTTTTGCTTATGATTTTGTGGTTGCTTTGGCTGAAGGTAAAGATTCTGGGCTCAGGCATTTTCTATCTGAATATGTGCACTGGTTTTGGTGTATAGTGAATACTGCCTGGCTACAAATCTGTGATTTGAGCTTTACTAGGTGGTTAGAATGAGTCTTTCAAGGCAGAGCATTTCTTCTCTTCTACTTAATTTTTTTCTTCTGCTGTAAGTGGTATCCTTTTTTTCACCAAATCTTAAAACTCTTTGAGATGCATCACAATTCGATAGTGTGAAAGACAGTTACAATTGTGACAATATTATATTATCTGCCATTTATTGATAGCTTTTTTTTGCATGAGACCACTATTCTAAGTATTTTACTTGATCTAGTGATCTAGTTTAGTTAATTTTTTTTTTTTTTTAACATGGACAGGCCCCAGGAAACGAACGCAGGTCTCCGGGATGGCAGGTGAGAATTCTGCCAGTGAGCCACCATGGCCCGCCCTAATTTAGTTCATTTTTGCAACAACCTTTTGCAATGGGTTCTATTGTTATCCCCATTTTATAGACGAGGGAACTGAGGCACAGAAAGATTAAGTGCCCAAAATTAGATATCTAGTAGGTGGGCAAGCTGGGATTTTTAGTTTCAGGCCACTGAGCAGGAAATTCAAATTATACACTTCCATTTTCCTTGAACTAAAGAACTTTCTTTAAATCAGGCATCAAGAAAAATAATTTGTATTAGTCTATATATTGCAGTGCTATATCATTAAAAATTGTACGTATTCAGAAGCCATCCAGATATTATGAACTCCCTTGGATAAATCTTCCAGTAATCAGTCTCTCGTAGGATGTTTCCCTCTGTGCTAGACATTCTGAAGGACACAAAAGAAGTAGAAGAAATACTCCCTTTTAAAGGACCTGAAGATTTACAGGAGTAGATGGTCTTTTAGGGGACCTGTAGGCATATGGTTTGTCCTATAAAATCTGAGGTCATAGTGAGCAGGCAGCTGACAGAAATAGGAAACACTGGCCTCCTATTTCAAGTGGCTCTGCTAGTCCTTGAGATATGGGTAGGCTAAGTCTAGGTCCCCCCATTTCCCCACCCCCGGACCTTCCCACCTCCCCACCTCCCAATTCCTTTTCATCGTCATGTTGTCCGCATTTCGTGGTGAATGAGAGGCCTCTGTTTTCTTCTATGTCAGCCCAACTGTGAAACACAACCATTTTACAAATAACTGAAATAATTTGCTCAGATTCACAAAGCTAGTAAGTGGCAGGGCCATGATTTGAAACTAGGCCATCTAGAAAATGTGTTTTACTATAATGTTCAGCACAGGAATTTCTCTAAGGGGATGGGCTGCTTGTGTCAGAAAGGAAGTTTGATTATACTTTGGGCTAAAAGCTGATTCCTAGGACCTGGGTATTAGCTGCTGCCACAACTTTAGAGGAAGAGAAAAACTACTCTGAAAAAAATATATAGGAAAACAAATTTGAATCTGGGGAGTTTAGGGATTAATCTGGGATTGAGGAGATGAGAAGCAGAGCGAGTAGAGAGAGGTGGGACTCTTCCTGTGGGAAATGCTTTGAGCTGTTGGATGTCCCTCCGTGTGCCATTCTCCCTCCTGATATCTTCAGTAAAATCTTCTTTACTCAGGAAATGTTCAGCTTCGAGAGGATTTAATTCTTATAAAGGTTCCATAGGTAAGTGAAGTAGCTATTTAATTTTTACGGTGTTTTATATGAGGAAATCGAGTCTTGGTGGGATTAAAAAAGAAGCTTGCTTGATGTCACCTAGTTACTAAGGGTCAGGCCTTGCCCTAAATTGGGTGTTGAAATGCGTCCCCCACAAAAGACATGTTCAGATCCTAACTCCAGGTCCTTTGGATGTGAACCTGTGTGTCAATAGGGCCTTTGAAGATGTTATTATTAGGTAAGGTGGGGGCTCATTTGTGAAGAGGAGTTTTGAAGATTGTATATAGATGAGACCCAGTTAATTAGGTGTGGCCTTAATCCATATGACTGGAGTCCTTATAAGGAAAGGAAATCTTGACGCTGTAAGTCAGAGACAGCCCCCGGAAGAGATGGTGAGGCATCATGTGATAGAGGCAGATATGAAACCAGGGAACCCCCAGGTTTGTGGCAAGTCAGCACCAGAATGCTTCCCACTCTGGGAGGAAGTAGGACCTACTAAGACCTTCATTTTGAACTTCTAGCCTATCAAACCAGGAGACAATAAATTCCTGTTGTTTAAGCCAACTAGTTCGTGGCATTTACCTAGCAGCTCTGGCAAACTAAGACATCCTGTTTTCAATTACTTCCACCTTACTCTCCCCATTTAGGACACCATAAGTATGCACAGTTAGGCTTGGCCTCACCAACCCTCATCTTTGAAATTTAGTACTTAATGAGGCCCAGGATACAACATTAACAATTTTGCAGTTGGCTTTGTCCTAAGACATATTGAAATTATAAAGGCGGCCAAAGGAGATGAAGACATTTCACCAGGGAGAGTTGGCTGGCTGGCTCTAGAAGCCCTGTGAAATAAACTTGAACTTAGCAGATTCTTTGTTTATGTCTGGCTCTCCACTCCAAAGGCCTGATTTTGTGTCGTCTGAGAGTAGAGTAGGTCAGATTACATTAAATAAACATAGAAAAGGCTAATATTCCTTCTTTATTAATTTACCCAAATGCTTGCATCCCCAGAGCAACATATTTTCTTCCTATGGGCAAACTCATCAGACATTTGTGTGGTGAGCAGAAAATAACAGCAAACTACTTGGTTGATCTCAAGAAAAAAAATATGAACTGATATATCTGGGGGCCCTTTTAATCTACTATCAGGGTGTCCTGTCCAGCCTGCCTTAATATTTCTATCTGGTGACCAACGGTTCCTCTCCCTGGTTAGGGCTGGATATAGTTAGGTTGTTGTTGCCTCTGAGACACTCATTTTTCCATGTTCCATGGTTGACCAACTCCCCTTTTGAGATTGTCACATTAATAACTCTAATGAGTCTACAGGAAAGGCTTACTCTGGCCAGATGGCTATTCTGCATCCTTTGAGAGATTTTGCATATCTCTGTGCTGATTTTATAGCTTAACTCTCAAAGGGCAATGCTCTGCCCCTATTTAGGAGGCAGCAGAGAAAGCAAAGTGATTAGAGCTCAGGCTCTGAAATTAGATTGCCTGGCCTTACATCATTGCTTTTTACTAACTATGTGGCCTGGGGCAAAGTGCTCTAATCCATTGTGCCTGGGTTTCTTAATCTATAAAGTAGGGGTGATAACAGTACAGGCTTCATAGGGTTGTTTCAGGATTTAGCAAAGTAATCATGTACAGCACTTGGAAGAGTAACTACTAAAAGATAATGGCTAACCAAATTGTAATTAATATTGCTTGCAATCTAATAATAAGAGTGTTCATCTACTGTGTGGTTACTTTATGCCCAGCACTGTTTATAAGCCTTCTAGATGAATATCATTTAAAGCTGGCAAAACTCAGTAAGGCGGAAAATATTTTTTATTCCATTTTATAGCTAAAGAAAATGAGACAGAGTGGTTAGTAACCACAGTCAACAGATGGAGTGTGTGACCTGGGGAATAAAGAATATCACCTCTCTGTATTACATGTATGCTCTAAACCTGCAAGTCAGCTTCAGTGTCACCTACTGTGCCTGAGTCCCTTCCTTGAAAACATGTTTCCTCAAACTGGAGTCTGCATTAAGTATATGAAAAGAGGGTCAACATCTTTTGTATTCTTATTTCTTCTTTTAGAGTAATGAAAATGTTCTAAAATTGATTGTGGTGGTGAATGCACAACCATGTGATGATACTGTGAGTCACTGTATACTTTGGATGGATTACACGATGTGTGAATATATCTCAATAAAATTGTATTTAAAAAAAAGATGGTCAACGTCATTAGCCATTAGGGAAATGCCGATCAAAACCACAATAAGAAACCATTTCATAGGATGGTTATTGTTAAATAATAATTGAAAAAGAACAGAAAATAACAACTGTTGCAGAGGACATGAAGAAATTGGGACTCCAAGTACATGGTTGGTGGAATGTAAAATGGTGCAGCCACTGAGAAAAGCAATGTAGCAATTCCTCAAAAAGTTAAATCTAGGACCATAAAATCTGGCCATTCCACTCCTAGGTATAACCCAAGAAAGTGAAAACAGGGTTTCCAACAGATGCTTGTACACCAGTGTTCATACCAGTTTTATTCACAATAGCCAAAAGCTTGAAACAACCCGCTTGTTCATTAACAAATGAACGGATAAGAAAAATGTGCTATACACCTACAATAGAATAGTGTTCAGCTGTAAGAAGAAGTGAAGTTCTGGGACATACTGCAACATAGATGAACCTTGACAACATTATACTCAGGAAAGGAAACAATGCATGTAAAGGAAAATATCATGAGACATCTAGAAATAGCAAATTGGCAAAGACAGAAAGTGAACTAAGGGTTATCAATGGAAGGAGGGAGGAGAGAAAAAGGGAGTATATGCTTGGTGCTTGTAACTAAAAATTAATTAAAAACAAAACAAAAAAAAAAATGGGGCCTTATGATGCTTTTTCCAATCCTGTAAGGAAAAAACTAGACTTTTCATGTCACTGGAACCTGGAGCTCTGCTACGTACTGAAGAGCTTTTCTTCTTCCATAATCTGCCTGTCTCAGCATCGGAGCAGTGCTCTTCCTGGAAGCCTCCTCAATCTGAGCTGCTCTACCAGCCAGGGCTCCTGTGATTCTTTGTTGAAGCCCCCAGTGGTAAACACTGGGTAAGCCTTGCCCTGTTCCTGGTTGTTATTCCTCCGAATGCCATATTATGTTTGTCCAACTGGACTTCATTCAAGCACAGACAATTGGGTGCCCTCTCAAGGTCTTTGTACCTGCCACATCCAAGGGTTGGGGCAGAAGTGAACTACATACAGGTCTTGGTCTCCCTTGGGTTGCCTGCTTTGTAGTTCTTAACTAGGGAAAGCTCATACAAATCTTGGCATACAGTAATATAAGGTATGGCTGGAATTGAAACTCATGTCTCCTGACTCTACATTCTTCATTGCACATGCAGCTGAAGGATGATGGCTGGGGCGGGATGATGGGACATTAATTCCATGGATGGAGCTAGGGCCTGGGGTTTAAGGCTTGAGGCCCGAGTGAGATGATTCTGTCCAGTGTGGTTACTGGGAGCCAACAGACTAAGCCAATGTTCCCTTAAAACAGAGGAGGCCCAAATTGTAGTCGTGGCTATTATAGACATCAGAGCCAGGTAAACAAGAGGCGAGGACTGAGACTGGATTACTGAGAGGAAGTTCAAAATTAGCAGACAAGAGGACAGTGGGTAAGTACCTCAAGAACTGGCAAGAAGAATTCTGGTTTACTCTCTCAACCATCATGGCTATCTGTAACTCACCTGTCTCCCATGTGTGATGCAAGATTGGGGTGAATAAAACAAGCAAAAGGGGCCTATGGCCAGTGTGACAAGTCCAAATTCTTTCTTCTTTGTCATACTGCCTTACCTCATTGCCTTAAGTCTCAGAAACCAGTGTGGGGCTTAACTATTAAGTATCTTATCTGTTAAGTATCTCTGGGTTCTATTGTTGAAGATAAAAGGTAGATTTCTTTTTTAATAATTGATGAAAATATGTCCTAAGGAGTTCTCATCCTGTCATGAGTCTTATATTTTTCTGGGACAGCTTTGGATGATTTAGTACTCCATAATTTTGCCTCATGCTCTGCATTCAATCATCCTTGAAAAGCAACTCTAATTGCTTCATGACTCTGTACTGTTGTGTATGCTGTGCCCTCTGCCATTTGTACCCTTCTTTCTCTTTAAAGGCCTTTTCTGCCTTTGGGCTTCCTTATGTCCTGTATATACCTCCATCGTAATGAAAATAGCTGGTATTTATTAAATACTAATTAGGCATCAGACACAACCAATTTATGAGCTAAGCACTATTATTATTTTCATAAAACAGATAAGAATATTGAGGCATTAGGTAAGCTAATCATTAGCCTAAAATGATCTATGCAGATAGACTTACCCAGACATCTGACTCCAGAGTCCAAACTTTAATCACTGTATAACACTGCCTCCATCCATTCCTCCATTTACTTTGGAAGTATTCACTGAGAGCTTCCTACAGATAAGGACCATTATCAGCCCTGGAGATTCAGCAGTGAACAAAACAGAAAATCTCTGCCTTCATGGAGTTAACATTCTCTTGGGGGAGACTGACAGTAAATAGATGCATACATATATAACTCAATTCCAGGAAGTTATAAGTGTGGTGAAGAAAAATAATATAGGGAGGGGAATAGAGAATGCCAGGGAATTGCTGTTTTAGATGGTAGAGTAGTAGAAGACCATTTTTGAGAAAGGAGATACTGGCAGAGTCTTGATTGAATGACATTATTTCCTGTACAAAAAAAAATGTAAGTTCTCTATGAAGGCAGGTCTTCATTTTATTTACATCTCCCCAGCATGTCCCAGGAATTATAGTACAAAAGAGATCATTGTATGGTGAAAAGAGGAATATGGCTATGACTACCAAACAATAGCTAGAAAATCTGCAGTAAGTAGTGATTAATAAGAGCATTTACCTGGGGAGTTCATTGGAGGAGTTTGCAGTGAGGAAATTTCCTTCTTAACTCTGCATTTCAAAACATCATAACTTCTTGGCCAAGAAGTACATGCTAACCCCTCTTCACAATGTTTTCTGTGGCTCGCATTTTCATTGACTAAATGTATTTCAATCCACATGCCACAGCAGGAAGCCTTGATTCTTCCTTTCCTCCAGGAACTTTACAAATAGAAACTACTGCATCTGCCTGCTGAAAATTCCTGTAACTACCTTACAGCACTAAAGATCTTGAAAGCTGAGAAGGTCAAAAGAGAATTGAATTCTTTAATTTATTTGCTAGTTCCCACATTTGAGACCTAATTCAGGTTCAGTTCAATAATTTCAGGACCTTACACCAACCCCTAAAAAATTCATTGTTATTTGTGAATGCCAAAAAAGGGGAATATAGACTCTGATAGTTTCTTGACAGCTGCAAGGAAAGACATACTTTCATTCACCTTTTCATTTATACTGCTCGTCTTTTAGGTATTTGGATACTGCAAACAATTATCTAACTCTTTGCTAAAAACTGAAATGAAAGTTAAAGGCTAACACTTTGCAAGTGTAGGCGGCTTTAGAAAGGTAAACCAAAATGGTTTGACTTAATGAAATGATGCCAGGTAAAAGTGATAGTGATTTTCAATTTTTATGTAAGTAAATATTGAACTATTAATGTATGGACTTCATGCTAAGTCTCTGTGACCATCAGTGAATTGGAGAGTGTCCAGGGTGGAGGAGTGAGGGAGGAATGCTATGTCCTTACCCTGCCCAGGATGTGTTGAACTTTGATGGGGAAGCACTCATGTCGAATGCTGGCAATATTTAGAGCACTTCTAAATATTCTGGCCATCCTTGAAGCACAGTCTTTTTTTCTTCCTTCTTCTCCTTTCCAGCCTTTCTGCTTTACCGCACCACATCCTGAGACACACCCAATAAGATCCCAGACTGGGGCAGTCTCAGGTGCTAAAATTACCCAACATGCCATTGATTAAAACCATCTCTTGGAGCCCATCCAGAAATCCAATTCAGGAATTAGAAATAAGTATGTGGTTCTCTTTATAGACTGACTTGTAAATTATGAATTTGCCTTTTAACGAAAGACATTTTAATATTTATTTCTTATTCTGGCAAGATATAATAACTTCAGGATGGCAAGTAAGTATTGCTACTGACTCCTGAAACCATGGCAGACATTAGTAATCAATCTCTGCACGCCCGTTGGTCTTGGTCTTGGCCTCAGAACACAACACAACCCTCCAAGTGGCAACTCCCAACTGATGGAAGTAGACCTGTAATTGAAACCTCCTAGATATCTTTGGACTACATGGCATTCTGTTTTATTTCATTTATTAGGTATATGACATCAAATTTCTCTAACACCTTGCCCTATGCATATGAGCATACCTTAAAATAATATACTTAAATTAATAAAACACATCCATCTGCATAATTCATTGTTTGCTTTGCTTAGGGAGCTAGTCTAAAAATCCATTATTTAGCTTACTGCAGAAACTATCAGCAAAATCTCTCTAATGTTGAGGAAGGACTACCATTTGCTGGATTTCAGAAAATGTTAACCAGCTTTGGAGCTTGGCAAGGGCTATGGGTAGTTCTAAGTTACAAAAATGATTTAGTTTTTTAAAGGGTGGTGCAGAGAAAGGCATGAGGAATTCAATGAGAAAGTTCTCTCCTTCACTGCAGGTGCTTGGTTCTCCATCTGTCTGTCGTATTCTCTCCCATAAACATAAATAGAATAATGATATTTAATATGTCTGACCATGAAATATTCCTTGCACATTTTTACTTGCGTCAAACACAAGTTTTGAGGTTTTATTGAAAAAGGTAGAATGGAAAGGTTAAAAAGGATTTTGAAATCACAGGCCTTTTGTGTGAATCTCAGTGCTGCCATTTCCTGTCTGTGCAGGTTTGGGAAAATGATTTACTATCTCAGAGTCCTGAATGGTAATAATATTTACATTTCAATATATTATAAGTACTAAATGGGTGACTATTGCTGAAAACACCTTGAACTGTAAAGCATTGACAAATATGGACTATCTTGATGAATGGTATATGGAATAGTTACAAAAAGTAAAACATATTCAGGTGGGCTGCAGTGGCTCAGCAGGAAGAGTTCTTGCCTGCCATGCCAGAGACCTGGGTTCAGCTTCCAGTACCTGCCCGTGCAAAAGTAAAACATATTCAATCTCTGTTGTTATATATTAATATCATAATGAACATACATTTTCAATTTTGAATTAAGGTTTTATGATCCAGAGTTTTCTGTATTTTGTGTTTCTTTTGGAAGCAATGTGATTGAACTCAGGCAGTGTTTTATAACATTGCTATTTCCTCTGAATTTTCTGGTTGTTGATAAAGTTAAATACCAGTTAATGTAGATTTAACAGCAGCTTCTATAGAACTTTCCTCACACACATGAGCAGTATGGTGGTCTCTCTCTGGTCAGCCCATGTGTGGGACAGATACAGGCAACATTCCGTGAACTTCATTCCTGTCTAAAATTACGTTTGGGTTTCAACTCGGTGCTTTCATGGTTCAGTAATAGCCAAATAAACTATAATTGTTTTATTTAATGTTTAGTCTATGCTAGTACATGGAGTTAACTAAACACTCAAGATCCTCCTTAGTGAAACTGGTTAGTTTGTTGTAATTATTCTCAATTTTTTTTTGTATTTAGAATGTTTTTAAATACAACTAGTTTTTACTGTCTATGCTAATGAAAGTAGAATTAAGATGCTGAGTATCCCAAATGACCACAATCAGCTGCAGAAAGGTATTGTAAGGAAAATAGCAATAGAATAATACAATTGAGGTACCTGTGCAGCCCTTTTAAAGGATTCATACCAAAATATTCTTTCCCAAGAACTAAGAAGGACATCTATCTTGAATCCCCACCATGTCTTCAGTTTTGTGGTTGGATCCTGACTCTATTCATATTTATTACTGACTCCAACGTTTGCGGTCTGTTTTTCAAAACCCTGTCTTCACCTCTTAAGTCTACTGATTAACCAAGTAAAGCTCAGTTTAATGAACACTAGCTAAGTGGGCAGAAGGAAGAGAAGACATGGCTTTGCCTTTAAAAGGATAAGGCATCAAGCTATTTAACTCTCCTTAAAAAAATTAACTTTATTGAGGTTTGATATATACAATAAAATGAACCCATTCTAAGTGCACAGCTCCATTGAGATATGACTTGTGTAACCACCAACACCATCAAGATATAAAACATTTACTCATGTGTCCCTTCACATTCAATCTTCTCTTCTCTGAGACCCAGGAATCTACTGGTAAGTTTTTCATCTTTGTAGGTTACTTTGTTTTTTCCAGAAATTCATTTAAATGGAAACAGGTATTATGTACTCTGTGCATTGGCTTCTTCTGTTAGGTATGAAGTTTTGGGATTCACTCGTGTTTTTGTGTGTATGAGTAGTTCATTCTTTTCCATTGTTGAATGTGTTTCATTGTATGACATTTATTTATCCATTCTCCTGGACATTTGGTGGTTTCTAATTTGGGGCTGTTATTAAATAAAGTCACTATGAACAGTATATGCATGTCTTTGTGTGGACATACATTTTTATTTCTTGGGGAAATACTTAGGAATGGAGCTACCAAACTGTTTTCCAAAGTGGTTGTGCCATTGAGATATCTCTTAGCGTTGGATTGCTCATTTGTAAATAGACTTTTGACTACGTGATCTCTAAATTCCCTTTCAATGTTCTGTGGCTCTAGATTCTGACCCTTACCTGTCGTGAGGTCCTATACATTAACATTGTTATTCCCAATTTTTCTTTCTCACATCCTAATTTCTATGTATTTATTTTGTTCCTATTGATGTCAGTGATGATGATGATGACGATGATGATTTTTTTTTGAGTGCTTATGTGTGTGCTCATTTATTTGAGTACTAATGTTTATCTGGCATAATGTTAAGTGTTTTGTGTGAATTTTCTCATTTAATCCTTGCAGTAGTCATGTACAATAGGTACTATTTTTATACTCCATCTTTGTGATATAGAAACTGAAGCTAAGTTAATAAAACCTAAGTTAACAAAGCTATTAAATGGTAGAGTTGGACAGCAAACTCAGGTTGCCCTGATGATCTCTAAAGTATTGATATCCCAGCCTTTGCTCTTATTTCCTGGTTCTGAGATTTTCTGCCTTTTCTATGACCCTAATATTTGCCTGGCCATGTTCTGGACTTCCTTATCGTTCTCAGTGTTGTTTCCCAGTTTCTTGTCAGTAATCCATACCCTGGCATGATATCACTGTTCCATGACCCAGCAACTTGCCAGAAGACAACAACAAAAAGCAATTTAGAGAGTGAGGCAGGCTTAAGATCATCTTACTTATGTCAGCTCCATTAAGTTTTCATTAACAGTCAGAATGGGGTTTCTCAAATCAGCATAATGTCAGTAAGCATTACTTTGAAAAACGAAATGCTTAACTAAAAGGATACCCTGTCTGTAGTTTATCTGAATTTGGAGAGTCCCATCATTTCAAAGCATCATAGAGGTCAATTTTGCACTGAGCAATTAACATCCCCTTTCTCCTCAAGTGGTGAAATCACCATGTTAGCTCTTTGCAGGAATCAGAACATTATTGGCTCTTCATGCTTTTCTGTGCAGTCATCATTAGGCATAACAAAGACTCAGATATTGAGTACTATCATTTAGATTAGTATAGGTTGTTTGACTGTACCGAAACTATCACAATTATTTTTCAAGATAGTCTTAGGAAACAAAATTCAAGACTGTATCATTCTCAGTCTTTCCAGCCTAATAAAATACCTATGCTGAATATATGGCTTAGGAGTAAACCATTTCTTACCTACACATTATTTGCAGTGCTAATTAACAAATGCCATTTTAAAACATATATTGAATTTAATCAGTCCTGATGAGAGTTCTGAAATTTCTTTTCTTGAAATGACTTCCTCTATTCTCTACTCTATTTCTAGACTTGAGGAATTAACTCAAATCCTCGTTCCCCCGTGATCCTATTATGACTATTCTATATTTATTATTCATATTCATTGAATTTCCAGATTATCTATATAGTTCTCCTGAATATCTTTTATTTGATCATATGTCATGTTTAATTATTTGTGTTTCACTTGTAGAGAGGTATTGTGGCACAGTGGAAATAGTTTGAATATTGAATTTAAATACTGGCCTTGATACTTAAACACAACGTGACTCTGGGTAAGTTCCTTATCCTTCTTAGGCGTCTTTTTAATCATCTTAAAAGCAGGTAGCAAGGCTCATAAATTATGGTAATAATAACTGTCTCATGAGGGACTTGCAAGCAATAAATGACATGTATGGAAACTGGTATATGGCAAGTGCTAAACAAAGGTGATCTTCTCATCATTCCTTCTCTCTCTGTAGATTTTAAGCTTCCTGAGGGAAATCCATGTCTTATGCCTCAGGCCACATTGCATTCACTTATTCATTCAATAAAAAATTATTGAACACTTACTATGTGCTAAGGGATGCATCTGATACTGTGGAAGGAATCACAAACAAATCAGCCATCCCTATACTTGTGAACATATGGTGTAGTGGGGGGTATAGGCATATGGTAATTAAAAAAAATAATAACTGCATGGCTTTACTAACATTTGGCACATCAAGGGATTCTCCATACTATTAATAAAATCAAGGACACAAAAGCACTTATTCATAAACATTTACCAGATGTCTTAGTTTCCTGGCTGCTAAAACAAATACCATACAATGGGTTGGCCTAAACAATGGGAAATTACTGGCTCACAGTTTTGAAGCTAGGAGAAGTCCAAAATTGAGACCTTAGCAAGGTGATGTTTTCTTCTTGAAGACCATGACATTCTGAGACCAGTGGCTGAGCATCCTTGGTCTTTGGCTTTTCTGTCACATGACAATGCACATGGTGATGTCTTCTCCTTTCTCCTCCCAGTTCTGCTGACTTTTGACTTCTTCCTGTGGCTTTCTCTCTATGTCTGAATTTCATTCTGTTTATGAAGGATGCCAGTAATCTGGAGTAAAGCCCAACCTGATTCAGCTGGGCCACACCTCAGCTGATGTAACGTCTTCAAGAGATTCTTTATATAATAGATCCACACCTACCAGAACATGACCAGGACAAAGAACGTGTCCAAACTGGCAATTCATTCCACTATACCAGAGAATAGAAAAAGAAAAAAGAAAAAAAAATGCATTTGTGTATGTATGTATCATGTATGGTACCATGCCTTTTATCACTCCCTGTCCTTCACATTTTTTCTTTCTTTCTGATTTGCCTTATGAATATTTTGGTTTGAACAGAGGCATAATACAGAAAGAATCTAGGTTTTCTCTCTTTTTTAATAGTCATTCTACAATCATAATTGTTTCAAAATGTTTATGATAAGAAATGTCAATTTTAAAAGTCAATATTCATGATTGTTTTTCCAAGTTATTTGGCCATTTTTGCTATCTGAAGCTTTCTGATTATCTGATGTCATCACTGATCTTTTTATAATAATTATCAAATATTACTTGATTGTCTAACATGAGTTAAGCACTGCACTAAGTGCCTATGATGACTCTGCATTGAAGAAGCATATAATTTAGTTAGGGAATCAATGCACATGCATTTAATTGAAAAGATAAATCATAATGTATACTGAGTTTATTTCTGTTAAGGGCAGGCTAAAATCAACTAATAGTAATAGATAAAATATAAAATCCTTTCACAAAAGCACTGAAGATCTAAAATGAAATAGTGAGGAATGATTTAAGAGCTAGAATTTAGAGTGGTGAGCAGAGCACTGCCTTGGTCTTTAGGACGTTTGCTAATCTAGATTAAATTAAGATGTTAAATGAAATTGTGGGTTTGAAGGATTCAGGGGACAAGGGAGAATGGAAGTAAAAGTTCAGAGTCTGCTGAAGTTTGGCATGTACTTGTGGATTTTCCCTCCCCATGTTAAACTGAAACCTCCAAAGTTTACACACTCAAGGTAGGGGTGAACCATAAGTAGAACAGACCTCCCTATCTCAACACATCCCTGCCAACTCTAGGGAACATCTAAAAGAGTTGGGAGGTGGGGGTGGTGAGGAAGAAAAATCCTATTCCTCAGAATTGATAACCATGAACCTGCCTTTGCATGAATTTTCAGTTCAATTTTGTAACACTGGGAGCTCCAAAAGAGAATTGAAGACATGAATGTAAAGAAATCCTGGACTGGTAGGACCAAGAAGCATATACAAAAATATTTTGTGGATAATACCTTTCTCCTAGGTCTTGTAAGTCATACAAATAATTTCCATGGGTTATGAGTAGCATAAGATCAAAGGTAACCAAACACATTGCTTAGTGAACTAAAAAAATGACATATTGACAAATAGAAACAACAAATGGTATGTTATGTCTGAACACAAATTTATCAGGAATTACACTAAATATTAATGGATTAAAGTCCTGTTGAAATATAAAGCTTGTCACACTAAATTTTAAAAAATCCAGCAAGTTACTACTTACAAGAGAAACATCTAAAACAGGACATCAAAAATTTGAAAATAAATTATATGAAAAGACTTAACAGCTAAATCAACCAGAAGATATATTGTATAACTATATTAATGCTTATTCAGGTTACGTATTTCTGTATGATAAGCAATATCAAACATGGTAGCATAAAATAGTCTTTTTTTGTTATGATTATTAAGTTTCTTAATTCTGGAGGTTGGTTAGGCTCAGCTAGGTGGTTCTTGTTCAGAGTCTCTCATGTGGTTTCAGTTAAAAGGTAGCTGGAGCTGGAGTTTTCTAGAAGGTTTCCTCTCTTAGCTACCTGGTGGTTGACAGTGGCTGTCAGCAGGGACTTCAGTAGGGGTTGTTGGCTGAAGCACCTGGATGTGGTCCCTCTGTGTGGCCAGTGCTTTCTCACAACAGAGTAGCTTAGTTCCAAGGGCGATATCCAAAAGAGAGAGCCAAATGGAAGCTGTATTGCCCTTTCTAACCTTGTCTCTGAAGCACTATGCCACGTCCACTGCATTCGATCCATTAGAAGCAAACCACCAAGTATATCCCATGTTCAAGAGGATGTAGAGTGGATATCCCTCTTGATGGGAGAAGTGCCAACACATTTGTGGACATGTTTTGAAACCATCACCATGGCATATAAAGTAATAAAAAATTTTGCCTCAAGTAAATTTTAGGCCCAGACACATCTCTTCCAGAGACTATAAAAATGAGGGAGCCATCCCCAGCTCATCCGCCCATCTGAAAAATCCTCAATGACCAGGAAAAGAATGGTACTTCTAGTGTACAGAGTAAGGGAGCGAGATAAATTTTAAAATTTTCCTTTAACGTCTTGTTGATCCATGAAAACATGGTAGGAAGTTTTTCTTGAATCAAATACATATGCAGCTAGCTTATTATAAAATATTGAGATATGAGAAAAGCAAGTAAAAGGATTATCACTCCTATCCTTTAATTGTAACAGGGAGAGATGTCCTTTCTCTATTTCAGTGCTAATGTTTCCTTTTGTGCTGAGGATCCCACCCTGTTCTGCCTTTTTAAGGACTTTGCTCTGTCAGTGACCACATGTACTGCTTACAAAGTCATTCTTTTTATGAGTTCTCTTGCTTAGTATAAAAATGATATAATGTTAATTCTCTTATTAAAAATGTTTTTTAGGGGTGCAAGGGTAGTTCAGTGGTAGAATTCTCTCTCTGCCATGCAGGAGACCTGGGTTCAATTCCCAGCCCATGTACTTCCCCCCAAATCAACAACAACAAAAGAACAAAGAACAAACAAACAAACAAATTCAACAAATGGTGCTGCAACAACAGGATACTCACATGGAAAAAGAATGAAATGTGACCCCTGTCATACAGCATCCAAAAAAAATTCTTTTTACACTCCCCTCTTATCACCGTCTTTTTCTCCTTTTCTTTACGCATAGACTTTTTTTTTTTTTTTTTTTTTTTTTTAATGGGCAGACACTGGGAACCAAACCCGAGTCCTCAGGCATGGCAGGCGAGCATTCTTGCTTGCTGAGCCACCATGGCCCACCCTTTACTCATAGACTTCTTACTTCCATCTTCCACTTTTTTTTTTTAACCTCCCAGTCTTTTGCAATCTGGTTTCTGACCTCACCATTCACTGAAACTATTTTGTCAAGATCTCTAATGAACTTTTCTCTCCCTCTCTCTTAATCCAGGAGACTTCTCTTAATTCTCATTTTCTAACTCTGTAGCATTTTGCTCTGGAGGTCACTCACTCACCATTTGAATTTTTTGTGCTATTTTTCTTCTGTGATATAGTTCTACCCTAATCTCTTCCAGCTTCTCTGACTTTTCATTTCTAGTCTCCTTTCACTTAGAAGGCTCATTGAACATTGACTTTCTTGGGTTTTCTTCTTCAGTCCACTATTTTTTCACTCTCCCTAGATTATCCCATCTATTTTCATGGCTTCAATTGCCATCTATCCTTGTCTATTAATATTTATGCTAAGGATGAAAGGATAGTTTAATTTTTGAATATCTAGTAATACAACACATCAACAGGTCAAAAGAAAAATATATAGTCCTTGCCAAAGATGGTAAAAGGAATATTAGGTACAATTAAAAACTCGAATCCTGATAAAATAGTTTATTTTAAATCAATGTCTCAATTATAATTAGTGTTGAAATATAAGAATAATTCCTAGGAAAAATTATAGAAGTTGTAGCCAATTCAATACAGCATGATACAGAAAGAGGGTATATTAATATTGGGGGACAGGAGTGAAAATTAATATTATTTGCAGATACTTTGATATACATATAGGAAACACAAGGGAACAAACTGGAATACTAATACTTCATATCACCTACAGCCAGATGGGTCTATTATGCAAGAAAATATCCCATTTTCAATGAACAACAAACACAACATATCTAGATTTCCCTTACTGAAGACTAGGTACCAGTTGGAGCAATCTGAAGAAAATCACAGAAAAGATGAAAGTGAGCAAAACGAGTGATTTATCATATTCTTTAATTGGAAACAATGTTTTGAAAATATCAAGTTTTTCCAATGTAGTTTATAAAATATGCTTTTAAAACCCCTACAGAATCTGATTGGAAATTGTTCTAAAATTTGAACTTCAATCAAATGTATCAGGAAAAGCTTTTTTTTGGAGGGGGTGTTAGCATACGTTTGTGGCTTCAGGATACTTGTTTTGACTCTTCTAATTACAGTTAAGATACTTAGTTTCTTTTTGTAATTTTTTTATTGAGAAATCTTCACACACATGTTTTCTATGCATGGTGCATGATCAGTGGCTCACAATACCATCACATAATTGTGTATTCATCACCATGATCGCTTTTTTGAAAATTTTCATCATCCCAGAAAAAAGGAATAAAAAAAGAAATAGCATTTCCATAGGAAAAGCCTTTAGAGGATGAGCTGCAAAGTATAATCCAATCATCATGATAACTTAAGGTGGGTCTGTAGGAATCAAATCTGTGGTCAACATGGTGATGCCCGATCTCTCTTTGGGCCACCAGACCCGGGAAAGGCACCCTGTGACATTGGGCAGATTGGTCAGTGGAAGCCAAGTGAAGTCAGAAATCAGGCAAGCAACCTGCCTTAAACATCAAAGTGCTTGATGAGAAGGAAATCTAAGTGTGAAGCAGTGGACTAGACTGACTCTTCAGACCAGAGTAATCAACTTCAGAATGGAGAGTAGGAGGCAGAACTAGATTTTTGCAGTTGAGGTTTGAGCAACTGATTTCAAATGGTCAATGAGATGATATTGAATATAAAACATCAATTGATAGTGAAGGAAAAGATTGTTCAATATGGGATGCTTCTATTAGCAATGTTTGAGGAAAAATTTAATTTGGGCCCACATTATCCTCCCCCAATTCATCCGTACTAAAGAATTAATGTAAAATGTTTAGCTATTACCAAAATCAAAAAATGCAAAATCCCTCAAAAACATATCATGCATTTCTGGAACAGGGAGGGTTTTCCATATTTAAAAGCAGTGGGAAACATCAAGATGAAAAGCTGAAGAGAAATAATACTTCAAGAGCAAAACAAATTTTCCTATGTTAAAAAAATATTGAAGCACAAAAAATATTGGGAATGTATTTGTAGTAAATACAGGCAAAATTTAATATTTATTATAAAAAGTAACATGTTAAATTTAAAATAAAATATTAAGATCCCAATGAAAAGTGCATGTAAAGAGAAAACATAAAAAATGAATTCAGATAATAAACTAAAAGGAAATGATATAATAATAGATCATTTTTATGAAGTGTTTACTATATGCTTGAGCACCATGCTAGGTACTTTTCACATGTCATTTCGTTTAATCCTCACAATCCTATAAACTAGGTTCTATTAAAAGCCTTCGTTTACAGATAAGTAAACTGAGGTACAGAGAAGCCATTTGGCCATAGGGTTGCATTTTAAGTCAATTCCTTATGTATTCATGGTACTTAGCTGTTCTCATGAGCTCTATAAAACAGATAAGCAGTAAATATTTACTGTTCAGGATAATATATAGAAACTGCCTTAGACTCATTTTACTTGAACAGTATTACTTTGAATAGATTCTAGCATATTAGAGATAATGTGTACAAATGAAGAGACATTTCAGATTACTGAGTTAGAATACGATTCAATATGTCAAGCTTTCCCATATAGTTTATAGGGCCTAATAAAAATTCTTATAGACTATTTTTATGAAACTTATCCAAAAATTATTTTTAGCCTGAGACAAAAAAGTTAGGAAAACAATTTATAGAGGTTAAGTTGTGTGTGTGTGTGTGTGTGTGTGTTTTTTGATGAGGGAAGGGAGACACTCTTTGGCATTTTAAAAAGCATTTTAGAAAGCTTTATGTCTGTATTGTCTTTCTTTTTAGTTCCTGAAAGACAAGAATTTGATTTTCAATTAAGTTTTCAGAGGACTATATGCATTGCAAGAATTTGGTAAATGTATTTGACAGAAAATGATTTAAGGAGATTTTGTTTATTGAAACTGAGAAAAAAAAATAGGACTTGCAAACCAGTTGATTCAAACATCTGTCATGTTTGGACAGAGTGTTTCAACCAGTTTGAATACAAATTGAGTTCTGGCTGGCAAACAGGTTCTTATTTCAGAAATGGTTTACCTCAAAAACATTTTGAGGATAAATTTTGCTTACCTTTTCCAAACATTTATGTTAATCCAAGCATGGACAACTTTAAAAGTAAGAAAAGAAAGCTCTAGAAAAGGGAGGCATTGAAGATCCTGGCGAGACAATTGCAGGACTATTATCCCAGTGTGAAGTTTTGCATTTTTCATTTCTCCTTCCCCTTCATCACTCTTATCAAATCAGCCAACCAGTCTTATACAGTTTTTTCCCCAATATCTCCCAAACTTCAGCTCTTTTTTCCCATTTAGACTGCCAGCATCCTAATTCAGGCTTTGACCCCCTCATTCCTAGGCTATATAGTAATTTAATATTTCATTTCCTTGTTGCTGGTTACCTCCCATCTGTCACAAACAGGACATCAGGCAAATCACTCTCCAGCATAGACTTTTTATTGCTCTATCCTTGTTTCTAAGTTTGAGTTTCTAATATTAGAGACTCCCCTTGTCTGATCTTGGTAGTTCCACACATCTGGTGTAATTTGCCTGCTTTTCCAACCTTGCTTCCAACATTTCTGAATGCTAAGACATTCGCATTCACTGCCTACTCCCTCTTGTACAAGAGTATTTTACTTTTTCCCAGCTACATGGTTTTGTTCAGGTAATATCCATTTTCTCATATTTGGTTTTCTTTTTTATAATATATTTTAGTAGAATGGAGGAACCGTTACGAGGTTTGTCATCCAGGGCCTAGATGCTGCATTTTTCAAATACATACCTCTAATTATCTTGTTACCATTATGGAGCTATCTTCTGCACTTTCAGAATACAACCCAAATTTTTAGAACAAACGTCAGATCTTTACATCGAATTCAACCACCAAATAGATAGTTAGCCACAAAAGGCATCAAAATAAATGTAAAACAAAAAATAAGTTCCTGCTGACTTTAATGATCAACTATGGCTACCACGCCATTCATTATTTTTTCTTTCTTTTGAGTGTTTATCTTTATTCCAACCTAGATTATTTTCCTGTCCAAACTGTTCACTCATTCATTTCCTCCATAAACATTTGCTTAGGACTATAATGCACCAGACATTGTACTAGTTTCTGAGGTTATAATACTGAATCCACGGACCCAGTCCTCCCGGAGACTACAATTTGGTCTGAGACATTTGCACATATCTTGTAGCTTTGGGTAACTAGGATGGCAAATTAAAATTGCATAAACTGTGTATGCATTGATAACAGACATTATAAGTATTTCCTAAAGAGAAATAAAAGATTGATTACTAAATACAAGTTACTAAACTTGTAATATTAAATCTGTATAAATTGTTGTTTAGAGCAAATTTTAAAGGTAAGTTGTTTCAATTTGAAAAATGTGTTTTCATTTACTTTACCCAATTTTTCTAATCATGTATTTTTGAATTATTTTGTTCTCATTAGAATCCTATTAAATTATGTGCCTGCTTTCATCACATAATCATGTAAGCCTAATGTATGCCTTTAGGGAGAAATAAATGCATCCTTTCATATTTGCACATTCAGACCCTCATGAAATGAATTCTCAACAAGTATGTATGTATTTATTTGTTTGCTTATTTGTTTTTACTTTAATTATATATATATTTAATTGTGATAAATAACATGTATAAAAAAAGCAATATATTTCAAAACACACTGCAGCAATTAGTTACAGAACAGATTTCAGGGTTTGGTACGGGTTACCTATAATTTTAGGTTTTTCCTTCTGGCTGCTCCAAGACACTGGAGACTAAAAGAAATATCAATGTAATGATGCAGAAGTCATACTCATTTGTTAAATCCTATCTTCTCTTTGATAACTTCACCTTCTCCTTTGATCTTTCTCACAATCTTAAGGTGCATTTGGGCTACACCCATTCTAACTTTTTCATGTTGGAAGGGGGTGTCGATCATATGGGATAGGGGAATGGAACTTATTGATGTTCTGGAAGGGCTGGTCCCTCTGCATTTCAGGACTTATCTGGTCTAGGAGCCCATCTGGGGGCTGTAGATTTCTGAAAAGTAATCATGGTGCTTGGCACCTTTGAGAGTCACAGATAGAGCTCTAGGTGTTCTTTAGGGTTGGCAGGAATGGTTTTGGCTGGAGTTTGGCAAACCCTGGTAATTAGTAATATCTAGCTAAAGCTTGCATAAGAGTAGCCTCCAGAAAAACCTCTTGACTCTATTATAGTAAGTATTTATTGAAAGAAATATTCTTACCCTGTCATGTAAACTGCATTTTTAATGGCCTTTCCTAACAATATTTATTGTTAACAATAACACTACATGAATGTAGGCTCATGGGATTCTACTAGCTTATCTAACTAGAGTATGATGGGTCCATCCTTCTTTCAGAAAATGAGAAGGAGATACTCTGATCTTACTTTCCATTTACTTTGGTCATTAGGAAGCTCAAAAAATTTTAGTAAACATCTTAACCTAGGTTTGGGTTATTGTGATCTTTCAGCTTTTGGGGGAAAAGGGGACGTCAATAAGTTATTTTTAGTTATATGGGCCTATTGTGAAGTTCTTCATATTCTTTTTGAATAAGCAGTTAGTTATGGATGTAAAAATAAGGAATAACATTGCAAGTTTTATTACATCAGAAACACTTCCAGTCTCTGCTTAAGATGCAGAAAGCTGAAGTGTCATTCTCACTCTAACAGTAATCAAAAGCCAGATAGTCTTCAAAATCATAACTTTTCTTCAATCCATCAGAGAGCTGAAGTCACAGGGCAACTAATTAACCTGCATATGAGGAGAGACAAGCACTTCCAAGGAGAAGTAGGTGTATTAGTGCTGGTTTTTCAGGTCAACCTACCTGGGGAAGGGCATGGTAGGAAGATGGGGCTGCCACAAAAAACTGGCAAATATATATGCCAAAATGTCAAGTGAATTGCTAATAGCTGAGTGTGGCTGTCTGAGCATATAGAATCCATGGGAGCTACAGATGCAAAGGGAGTTTGCACCCATACAAAGATTCTTCTCCACAGACTACACTTTGTATGTTCTTGGAAAGATTAGGGGCAGAACAGCAGACTGGAAAATGCTTTCTTAGTGGGGTCTAGGGGAAAACAGCAGGCTATGGTGGGAAAGGCAGGAAGGCTCATCCTGATCTTTTTCCTGGAATGAAAGCTGTCGGTCACTGGAGAAAGGGCACAGCTGCTCAAGGGTACAGAAAAAAGAAATTCTCCCCCACTGGGGGAAGGGTACAACTATCCTGGATCCATATGATTAGAAGTCCTCTACTGCTGGGGAAGGGGTAGACTCATTGAAAATATCCCACCTCCAAATCCCAGGGACACAGGATCTGCCTAAGACTGAGGCTAAAACAGAAAAACAGAAAATGTCCCCCCATCACCCCATCATCAGGTAGCAAGTGTTGAGTGACAAATCACACCAGTATAACACTGTGGTTGTGGCACGAACATGGAAAGCAACCCTCTTTGAGGCAAAGTTTCACAAGGAAAGCCTAAATCATATATTGGAAGAGGAACATTGAGAAGAACCCAATTCTAAGTATAATGCAATAGTAAAATGATATGAAACTGGTGGCACACAGAGTGTAACCACAGCAAGAGCACAACCCAAGCCCAACTCAGTTCCTGACTAGATTTACCCTTCTTTCTCCCCCCCAAAAAGAGAAAAGTGCTAGCAGAAGAGGAGTCTTGTCCATTTAGGCATTAATAATATTTATCTCAGCTGCTCCTGTTTTATGTACAATGTCCTGCTTTCAACCAAAAATTATGAGACAAAAATAAAAGAAAAGCAATAACATGACCACAGATATCAATTGCATACTAGGAAATATCAGACAGGGAATTTAAAATTACTATTATTATTATGTTAAAAGCTTAAGTGAAAAACATGCATAAAAAGCATAACCAGGGCGGGCTATGGTGGCTCAGCAGGCAAGAATGCTCACCCGCCATGCCAGAGGACCCGGGTTTGATTCCCAGTGCCTGCCCATGTAAAAAAAAAAAAGAAAAAGCATAACCAGTTGGGGAATTTCAGCAGAGAAATGGAAACTGTAAGAAATCATCAAAGCAAAATCATAGAGAAAAATGATAACAGAGAAGATGATTTCCTTTGATGGGTTATTAATAGATAGAAACAAAGAATAGATCAGAGAACATGAAGATAAGTTGGTAGAAATTATCCAAAGTAAAGTTCAAAGTGAGAAAAGAGTAAGCAAAACAAAACCTCAAAACTCAAAACATCCAAAAGCTGTGGGATTCCATTGAAAATCTAACATATTTGTAATGGGAATTCTGGAAGGAGAAAAGAGAATATGGAAGAAGAAATACTTGAAGAGATAATGGCTAATATTTTTCCAAAATAAGGAAAGACATCAAACATAGGTCCAAGAAGTTCAGAGAACCCTAAACAGGCTAAATAATAACAATACACACACACACACACACACACACACACACACACACACACACACACACACACACACCTTTATATGTACTATATTCAAATTGTTGAAAATCAAAGATAAAAAGAAAATCTTGAAGGCAATCAAAGAAGACATAATATATATAGAAGGAAGAAAAGAATTACAATGGACTTCTCATCTGCAACTGTGCACACCAAAAGACATTGGAATTACATGTGTAAGATACTGGGGGGAACCTCCAAATTGTAAATCCAGAATTCTGTACCTAGAAAAATATCTCTCAAAAACGAAGGAGAAATAAGGACATTTTTAGGCAAACAAAATTCAAAAGAATCCATTTCTTGGAGAACTTTATTACAAGAAATGTTACAAGAATTTCTGGAGATAGAAGGAATGTTACCAAATAGACACTCAGATTTACAAAGAAATGAGTAAAAATGGTAAAATGGTAAAAATAAAGGTTAGATATAAAAATTATTTTTCACTATTTTAAGCATTTTAAGAGACAATAAATTGTTTAAAGCAAACATAGTGCCAATATATTATGGCTATTTAGCATCTGTAATAATAAAATATATGTCATTAATAGCACAAAAATGGGAGGAAGGAATTGATAGGATACTGTTGTAAGATTCTTACACTACAAGTACAGTGTTAATATTATTTGAAGGTAGACTCTGATTAAAGACTGTGCTTTAAATTTAGGATTAGCCACTGCTAAAAAGTTTTAAAAAGAGGTATAGATAGATTATAATTAGATCAGACATATCTTCTCTCTGATAACCTCACTCTATTCAGTATAGAATTGTCATCCTGATTTTTTCTTTGATTTTCATGTACAGATCACTTTTTCTTTGATAGCCCCTTTCTGACTGCAATAGTTTCATATTATAGAGATTTTTAAGAATATCTACATATTTTTACCTTGACATTTTGCATGAATAAAATGCAGATTTATATTGCCAGAAAAATAAAATAGGGCATAGATAGAATTATACTGCAATCATACTGAAAACTAACTACATTAATTTTCTGTTTTAGAAGATACATGAAACAAAGAGAATTGTCCAAAGCATGAAACTTGAAAAATGACAGTGCCAGTGGGAAGATACCTCTGCAGAATTCCCCTCCTAGAAGCACATGTGCAAATTTGATTTGTGATATAAGAAGCAGAATTTTTGAACAAGGCAAGAAATTCATATCTGAAAATATATACCCTGTGTTACATCAAAGAGTGGAAAAGTTACCTGCTTATTCTAATAAAATATAGGACCAACATAAAATAAGAGGTATTGTTGACATGCTCAGTCTGAATAGAGTTAGGGGCAATTCTCAGTGTTTTTCTTTGCCATCTAAACATCTATATTCTTTGTACCTCAGTTTTAATAAAGCAACCCTAAAGAGTAGAGCCAAAATTTGGCCATTAAATATTGAACATTTACTTATTTCTTCCTCTGGGTGGCTTTTTAGTTTTGATGGCCGATGGGAACCACCGATGCCTCACTCAACTTCATTTAAGCAGGATTTGGAATTAGACTGAATCTGAACGTTGGCTTTGACACATACCTGCTCTGTAATCTTGTATAAATTTGCTTAACATTTTTGAACCTCATCTTCAAATGGGGGAAATATTCAGAGATTTCGTTGGATTCATTAGTTCATACAGTGTGCTCAACACTCAGAATAGGATAGGGATTAATCTTACTGTAAAGAGAACAACATGAAGGAAATATCCTGAATTTTTTTCTGGACCTGATTTGAGGACTGATCTCTGAGGGATCATAGTAGCTGTTGCCACATTTCTGGGCTTCAGCTTCTGCATCTCTAAAATGAAGAGGTTGGGTGAGATCAAGTATTTAAATATTTTTCTAACAACCAAACCCTCTGATCAAATGAAACCATAGACAAAAGCAAAGCTGGAATGGTTGAACCAAAGAAATCAAGCCTGGGCCACCATCATGATGTCCCCTCTGTCCCCTCTCAAGATCTCCAGGGAGGCCAGAGGCACGTCTTGGGACTGCCTGGACTCTGCACAGCCTAGGCATAGTTGATTTCCAAGATGCTTTGGAACAATTCTTTCTTCTCTGTTAATGTTTGTCGAGTATATCAGCTAGAAGATGTTTTTAATTCAACCATTTGTTGATTGCATCTCTCTAAGGTGTACCCAAACAGTAGTCTTTACGATGAAAGCAATGGACAGACACAATACATTCTAACTATTAAATACAATAATAACCTAATCCTCTGGCCAGAACTTATATGTCAAAGATGAATTTATGTCACAACAGCCTTGTCTGATATACATAGAAGCTTCTAGTCAGGTCCCATACAAGCAGGACTATCACAATGGCAATGTGGTGATAATATTCTTTTTTTGTTTTATTTACTTCTCACTTCATTTCCATTAGAAAAGTATTATCAGCTTCATACTGGTCAAAATAAAATTTCCAAGTGAATAAGGTTAATTAATTCTAAATCAGATTTATTTATGCAATAGGCTCTGTTCTTATTTTATCTTCTAATAACTCTTTGTGGGAGGTATCGTTATTGTCATTTTATGGGTGTGGAAACTGTAGCTCATTGTTAAGGAACTTTACCCAAAGATGCATTAGCTATTAGATGTCAGGACTGATATTTAAACCCAGGTTTTTTATTCCATATTCAGTCTTCTTTTGACTGTGTTGCAAGAGGCAACAAAAATTCAAAAGTACAAGCTTTTCCTTATTGAGAATGTGTTCTTATTGTTTGGTTTGAGAATTCTAAGTAGTTCAGAGAAGCTCTCTGAATCATTTGATGACACACAGTCAATAAGCATTCAGGGCTCCCTGGATTTTTCAAAGGCAATAATGGGTATATATTCTTCATGTTTCAAATTATAGTGAAAACATTTGCATTCTGATGTTAATATTTATTGATTTTTTGAGGTTCAATGAATAGTTTTTATGATAATCCCCAAATCTTCAGAAGAATTCTGAATTCATAAATAACAAATTGTATTATTATCCACATCTGTTCTCACTTCTATAGGCTTAAAAATTCTCTCTTTATTATGCAAACAAAAAGGAATGGCTACTCATCAGTGTGTCTCTACCAAATTCTGGTCCATTTTCTCAATTTTTTATTTGCAAATGAAATACTTATGCGAAATAAATAAAGCCTTACTAAACTGCAGTGATTAACAAGCAATGAATCTCAATTCCATTTACTTATGGAAATAGAGTAAAATCCAAAATTTTAGCAAATACTCTTGTGATATCAGTTGCCCGATTAGGCTGTTATAACTGCAGGAGTTACTACTTTAATATCACATTAGCACATCATTAACTTGATTCATGCCACAGCAGTACGAAAATGAGCAATTTTCATTTTTTAAAAGAGACAATATGAACTTTTCCTGCTGCTTAAATTTGTTTTATGTGTATGTGTTGGGCAGGAGTGGTAGTAGAGGGATATGCAGGCAGGGGAGAGTTATATTTTAAATTAATAACAAGTTGCTTTGGCAAAGTGGGTGAGTATTTAGAAATTAAATCGGAAGTATGTTTTTTAAAGATAAATACTTTTATATTAATTTTTGTATATCATCCTTATTAGGGGACTGAAAATCCTTTCTGCAATAACGTGGGTTAGAAATAAGTAAGCAAGTAAATAAATAGAGAAATACATGCAACTCCCCTACTTTATAATTTCCAAATTATATTAACTTACTGAAACCATATGAAAAAAAATATTTTGAATGGATGGATAAAAAGTTCTGTCATCTATTAACTATGCAGCAAAATAAAAATTTTAGGCATAGACATTCTATTTTATTTTCATTGTGATTTTAAATTGTAGAACACCATGTATTCAGAAATAAGAACTGTCTCAGAACATGACATGGTGACCTCTCCTCACCGAGGCAGATCTGAGTGAAAGCACCAAAGCTCTCACGAGTAATGCTTGCTTTAAGATGTACTCAGATGTGTAAGGCTTTATGCCCGTGAGTATGGTACATCTATAGATTTTCCTTCCACACTGGCTTTCATGGTGTTGGAATGGACACTGTCTCGTGGGATAGTGTCCTTCTTTTCCTTTTCTTTTCTTGATTATCAAAGTAATGCAAACTTAGGGTTCAACAAACAAACAAGAAAAAAAACAAGAAAAAGGAAAATGTGAAATGCAGAGAAACAGAAAAACAACCTCTATGCCCTTACTACAATGATATTCTGGCATATTTTCTACGGATCCTTTTGTCTCCATTTTTTTTTTTTACTTACATAAGTGAGATCACACTGGAGACACTGCTTAAAAATCCTGATTTTGTTATTTATAATTATTTTATAAGCATTTTATGAGGTGTATTTGAAGGTTCTTTATGGGATGTGATATGAGGGATGATTTCAGGACCTCTTTTACTAAAAAGCTTGTTATGGATTTCTGACATCCTAGTGTTAGACAATTATTTATTTAGCTCTGATAGACAGATGTCAATTGCAAATATGTAACTACCCATGTTGAGAGAAACCAGTGCATTATCCACCATTCACACATCAGCAGCCTTGGTGCCCCGTCTTCTTTGATGGGCTGCATTCCAGCTCTCTTTAGCCAAATCTCAATTGGGATACGCCAACACAGGGGAGTGTAAGTTTACTGAGCGAGTGTGTTGTAGAAAAGGATGGGGAAGGAGCAGATAAGTGCAGATGGTGGGTCTGAGAAGACTAATGAAATAACCTCATTTAATTACATGAGCTAAATAACAGTACAGGGTCAAATGTGTATTCAAACCCTGACTCTCCCACTCAGTAATGGAAAGCCCAAAGTACAGACATAACTTACTTTATTGCACTGCACCAATGTTATGTTTTCTTTACAATTTGAAGGTTTTTGTCAACCCTTTCTTCAAGCTGGTCTCTCAGCACCATTTTTCCAACTGCAGGTACTCGCTTCATGTCTTTGTGTCACATTTGGTAATTCTCCCAATATTTCAGACCTTTTCATTATTATGATATCTGTTATGGTGATCTGTGATCACTGATCTTTGATGTCACTATTGTCATGGTTTTGGGGTACCACAACCATGTCCATATAAGATGGCAAACTTAATCATAAATATGTGTGTTCTGACTGCTCCACTAACCAGCCATTCCCTCACCCCTCTCCCTCTCCTTGGGCCTCCTTATTCCCTGAGACACAACAATATTGAAATAAGGCCATATAATAACCCAACAATGGCTTCTAAGTGTTCAAGTGAAAGGAAGAGTTGCATGTCTCTCACTTTAAATCAAAAGCTAGAGGTGATTAAGTTTAGTGGAGAAGGCATGTCAATCTGAGACAGATCGAAAGCTAGTTCTCTTGCACCAAAGAGTTAGTTAAGTTGTGAATACAAAGGATATGTTCTTGAAGGAAATTAAAAGTGCTACTCCACTGAACACATGACTACTAAGAAAGCGAAACAGCCTTATCACTGATATAAAGAAAGTTTTAGTGGTCTAGGTAGAAAATCAAACCAGATACAACATTCCTTTAAGACCAATGCCTAATCCAGTACAAGTCCCTAACTGTCCTCAATTTATGAAGTCTGATAGAGCTGAGGGAGCTGCAGAAGCAAAGTTTGAAGCAGTGAGAGGTTGATTGATGAGGTTTAAGAAAAGAAGCATCTCTATAACATGAACACATGAGATTAAACATAAGCTGTGGTGAGTTATCCACATTATGTACCTAAGATCATTGATATAAGTGGCTACATCAAACCACAGCTTTTCAAAGTAGATGAAACAGCCTTCTAATGGAAGAAGACACCATCTCAGACTTTCATAGCTGGAGAGGAGAGGTGAACACCTGGCTTCAACGTTCAAAGAACAGGTGACTTTCTTTTTAGGGCCAAATGCAGCTGATGACTTTAAGTTGAACCCAGTGCCCATTTACCATTCTGAAAATCCTAGGGACCTTAAAAATTATGCTAAATCTACTCTGTCTGTGCTCTATAAATGGAACTACAAAGCCTGGATGACAGCACATATGTTCACAATATGGTTTACTAAATATTTGAAGCCCACTGTTGAGACCTCCTGCTCAGAAAAAAAAGATTCCTTTCAAAATATGACTACTCACTGACAAAGTGCCTGGCCACCCAAGAGTTCTGATGGAGATGTACAATGAGATTAATGTTGTTTTCATGCCTGCTAGCAAAACATCCATTCTGGAACCCATAGATCAAGGAGTAATTTTGACTTTCAAGTCATACTATTTAACAAATACATTTCATAAGGCTATGGATGCCATAGATAGGATTCCTCTGAAGGATCTGGGCAAGGTTAATTGAAAACTTTCTGGAAAGGATTCACTATTCTAGATGCTATTAAGAACATTCGTAATCATTGGGAGGAGGTCAAAATATCAACCTAGCAGGAGTTTGGAAGAGGTTGATTCCACCCTTTACCGATGACTTTGGGTTCAAGTCTTCAGTGGAGGAAATACTGCAGATGGGAATAGCAAGAGAACTAAGATTAGAAATGGAACTTGAAGATGTGACTGAATTGCTGCAACCTCATTTTAAAACTTGAACAAATGAAAAGTTGCTTCTTATGGATAAGCAAAGAAAGCATTTCTTGAGATGGATTCTACTCCTGGTGAAGATGCTGTGAGCATTGTTGAAATGACAACAAAGGGTTTAGAATATTACATAAACTCAGTTTATGTAAAAATTGGATTGACTCCAATTTTGAAAAAAGCTCTACTGTGAGTTAAATGCTATCAAATAACATCTTATTCTACAGAGAAATCTTTCATGAAAGGATGAGTCAATTGATGTGACAAACATTATTGTTGTCTTATTTTAAGAATTGCTTCAGCCATCCAAACTTCAGCAAACACCTGATCAATCAGCAGGCAACATTGAGACAAGACCTTCCACCAGCTAAAAGTTTATGACTCACTGAAGGCTGAGATGATGGTAAGCAATTGTTAGCAATAAAGTATTTTTAAATTAAGGTATGTTCATTGTTTTTTTAGACATAGTGCTATTGCACACTTAATGGACCACAGCGTATTGTAAACAAAACTTTTATATGAACTTGGAAACAAAAAAATTTGTGTGACTTGCTTAATTGCAATATTCCCTCTATTGTGGTGTCTGGAACCGAACCCACAGCATCTCCAAGGTCTGCCGGGCCAGTGGTTGAAGTCTTTGACTCAGTGTTTCTATTTGTAATGTGAAGATGCTGATATCTGCTTTATAGATCACTGTGATGATTCAGTGATGAAACATGAAAGGGTTTGATGCATAATAACTGCTCAATAAATATTTCCTTTCCATTCCTGTCCTTTTCTCCCCTACTCTCCCTATTTTATCACTTAGGCTCTTAGAAACCCTCATTGGTTATTAGGCTGGCCACAGCACTAGCAAGATCTGACACTTAGAGAGGTGGTATGAGCACAACCCTGGAAGTATGTTATACCACATCACACTAATTCATATCAAGTTGATTTTTCAAAGGAAAATTATGTGCAGAAAATTATTTTCCAGGAAGATGGCTTTAATAGTATTTCATCAAAATTATGAGTCCTACTACAGGGTATAGGTAAAAAGTAGCTAGAAAAAAAAAGTCAGCTTAACTCCAATTACTTAAACTAAGTAATTTAGTTTAATAATGCAGCTGCTTCCATACTCTCTTTAAGCTTGAAGCCATTTGCATTCTGAATAAAAGAACACAAGACAGATAAGTATAAAGTTTTGAGTGCCCACTTTCTGCTGTATAAAAAAAAAATCACAGCTTGTCCTTAAGGAGTATAACATTTTTTATTAGCTTTTTCATTATCACAAAAATGGAATTAGTGATGCCATTAACTGTTTATTTCCATTAGGGTTATGATCCACAGTTATGGTAGATATACCATACAACTAAGGAACAGAGGGAAGAGTGTGGAATTTGGTGATATAAGAATGAAATTTCTGCCACTGCTTTACTTAGTTTGGATGCGCTTCATTTGCTGCCCCACCTGAAAAATGGGGATACTGTGGCCTCCCTTACGGCGCTGTGGTAAAGAATAAATGTGATAACTTATGGGCAGAAACTTTGCAAACACTGAAGCAGTGATTCTCAAAGTGTGGTCCCTGGACACACCTAGGGGACATCACCTAGGGGCTTGTTAGAAAGGCGAATCCTGGGACCCACCCCAGACCAACTGAATCTGAAATTTTGGGGGTGGACCCAGTAATCTGTGTTTTAAAAAGCTGTGCAGGTAATTCCAATGCCTCCCAAAGATTAAGAACCAGAGCTCTAAAGTGTTATATTTTATAACCAATTTTTTTCCCTCATAGTCTTATCTTCTTGCAATTTGCGTAGTTTATGGACAAGAATGGATTTAAACAAAATTTGCCAGAAAAAAAGTATTAATTGCCTCAAGTTACCTGATTATTCAGTAGCAATCGGCTGGAGTGAAAATTTTTCCACTATTGAGCATCGCCCCTGGAATCAGACTTCAGCTTTCTTAGGCGGCCACACATACAGGGGGATAGGAGAGCTCCAGCAGCTGCCAAAAGGAAAGGAAAGCGGTACAATTGACATTTCTTTCTTATTTTGTTAAAAGCCAGCCTCTAATCTTAAACATGAGGATGGTCTAAAGTTGGCTGGTTTGTGTGTGTGGTTACATTATGAAGCACTACATCTTCTGCTGTCGCTGAGATAAAAGAGGGGAAAAAAGGAGGGTTTTTTTTTTTTTTTCCCTACTGAGGTGCCATCTGAAATGTTTGCAGCCACTTCAGCACAGTAGCACCATTTTAGGAACATTCACTCTGAGCCATGCACAGAACTAAGTAGTTTGCATGTGTTATCACATTTCCTACTCTCAGAAAAACCATGAAGTGTGCGCTAATGTTGGCCCTTTATCATTGATGAAGAAAAGTGGCATAGAGAGGATAATGAGCTTGCTCTGAATCACACAGCCAGTACTTTCAAGGGCAGAACTTGAAGACAAGTAGGTCTAATTACAAAGTTCATACATGTAACTGTTCTGCCATCTTGGCTCAGCAGTTATGGCTGTCATCAGTCCAATCTGGAGAAAAATATCATGTGGCTGACTACTTCTATGGTACTTATTGACTTCTGTGGCTTGGGAATCTGAATATTCAAGGTGGTTATGTCAGTGCATCAGAGGAGCTTTTATTCCCATTTGGTGAATGCTATGATATCCTTTGCCATTCCAGCTTCTCTATAAACAGCCTCTGCACAACCCATCTAGAATTACCAGCAGTGGGACCCCTGTAGCCATTTAATTCAATGAAACCCTACCTTTCTGGCCATAGTTGTTTTTATCAGAAGTAGGTTTATATATATATATAAATTAGGCCAATAAGGGTCACTTTTAGAGGAAAATTTGGGTCTGGAATTAATATGACAGCATTTGGGTTTCCATATGGACTAGGGGACAGAAGCCATAGGAAGTGAGAAAAAGAGGATGCTTATAGGAGAGAATGTCTCCATAATATTCAAGTTCTTGGTTCCAGTTCCTTCCTGAAGCCCTACTTCTTAGGATACTCCCTTATCTCTATAATAAATTCTCTCTCTCTCTCTTTTTTAATTTGAGTTAGGCTTAACATTTTTCAGTCCATTGCAATGGATCATCTCATTGGCTGATGGAACACATCTGTTGGCAATTCAGCAGCTCACACATAAGATTTTTGTAGTTATGAACCACTTCTGTGGCTGCCCAGGATCCTTTAGAATCCTAACTCACTTCTTTATCCTTCCCTCTATAGTAAATGTGGTTGTTTGGCAGCTTGACTGGATATTTGCCCATTTCTTCACCCATCTCTCTCCATCTCTTAACACCTGCACACAATTCCAACCATCCCCCATCCTTCCCTCCACCCCTCAACACAGACACTGAGCAGATCTCTTCAAGTGCCATTTTTTTCTTACTTTATTGAATTCCAGGTCTTGACAGGCTTCCAGTCATCCTCTTCAAGCATCATTACAGTAGGCTGGAATTCACTGCTCTGAAGAAGTAAATTGCCTTTTCAGTGGCTTATGCAGTTAATCCAAATTGCAAAATTCGATGCCAAATCTCTATCACGCAAACCTTAAACATTCCAATTCTATCTGCTTCCCTGCTGCAACACAATCAACATCCCAATGGATACTAAAACTGATGTGTTCCATATCTCATTTCATAATCTCTCAAGACATTGTAAATTATGTTTATAAACAAAATTATGGAAATTTAATGTTGAAATTTATCCATTTTTTTCCCCAATGCAGGACTTTTCTACCATGGCACTACTGTTTGGTCATTTAATGTCTTAATCACTTTCTATAAGGGAGAACTCATCACTTCACCATGTGACCTCATATCACAGTGGTACAGGTTTATTAATGATTATTTCCTTCTCTTGAAATAAAACTTCTCTATCATATCCATCTACTACTCTCTGGAGCAACTTAAAGGAAATGGTTGCTTAATCTCTAAAGCTTCTTTTCTTAAGGCAAATAATGCCAAGTTACTTTAACTGTTCCTCATTAAGTGAGTTTATGGAATGATAATGATTTAATATCCTTATTCTGAACATGACCTTATTTTCACGATATCATTCTCAAATGCGGCCCTTCAAAAACTGAACATAATAATTGGATGTGACCTGGATGTTTGTGTCTGTGGTACTAGATTAGGACTACATTTATTTTCTTAATACCTCTGTCATTTTGTTGGTAACTAGGATCTTTTTCACAGGTTTTATTATCAAGTCAGGATACCTGAATCCTGTGATAATGTGGTTTAAACAGGAAAAGAAATCTGAGACTTACATAACTACTACCACAACAATCACATCTCACTGAGAAAATTGATCATCCTTAACTTTCTGTATGCCCTTATTCACCAACCTAGTTACCCTCATTTTCCCTATTTTTTACAGTATGAAAAGATCCTCTTTCTATCAAAGCTAACCTCTCCATATCTCTCTTGGGACCTGGCTTTGTCCCTATTTTCTCCCCTTCACTTTTACTGGTTCAATCACTTCTACCTCTAAACTGTCTAAAATCCCTTCCACTACAAATGAAAGTCATTTGATAATGTCCTTATCTTCTGGACCTCTGGGTGGCATTTGATAATGTAAATTGCTTCTTCATTCTTGAAATTATTTCCATGGGTTCCATGACCTAGGACTCTTCTAGTTCTCACTTTGTCTAACTATCCCTTTCATGTTATCTCTTGATTTCTCTTCCTCTTTCTGGCTCTTAATCCCTGCAGTACTCCCAGTAACACTGAACCCATTGAGAACTTTGACTCTTTTCACCCAGAACTGTGGTTCCCTTCTCTTCTGCCATTACAACCATCCTCTATATGACTGCCTACATTAATTTTCTGCTTTAGCTCCTTATGCCTACGTGATAAAATCCTGCTTCTTTGCGTGATTCAGTATTTCCTGCTGCTCTTGCTTCCTACTTCCCTGGTATCATTTCTTGCCATTTCCTTCTCTGAATTTTAGTGCTTAAAATTTTCGTCATGCTACTTCTCCATAAATGTATTATATTCTTGCCACTGCACTTTTCCTTTTATGAATCTCTCTCCCCATCTAGATTGAGTATTGTGAGGGACTGGAGCCAAATCTTTTTCATATCTTGGCATCTGCATCTCCTAGCAAAGTGCCTGGATGAATGACAAACCACTGTATGGAGCATTTGCTACTTACATCATTCTACATTCTTATAAACATCATTCCACATTTATCTTTTGTTACAGGGTATTAGTCCAGCATTCCAGGCTGTCCTACTTAAAAAAAAAAAAATTCTTCTGCTCACCATTAATACTGTTCGTTATCTTGCCATTCCTTGTGGTACTGACAGATTTGACATGCATGCCACCTTAGTCTTATCCAAATTATTCACAGAAATGTTGATTAGGACCACTCCTATGGTAGAATTCCAGAGTCAGGGAATGGTGTCCTAGGGCCTAATGTTTTGTTATTCTTTTTGTATGAATTGCCAGAATAAAGTCATCTTTGCCAAATAGCTCAGTTGCAGATGGGACTTATGTAGCTGATTCCAGCTACTGTTTTATATCTTCTCGCTCACAAATGTTTTACCTAATGTTTTCCTTAAAAGGCAATGCAAAGGAAATCTTTAAAGAAACTTTGTCAAAGATCTCAAAGCATCAGTCTCATTCTTTCACCACTGAATGCCCAACAAAGATTTATCAAGGGAAGGAGTTAAATACATTTACGTTTTTGATGAAGAACGTAAGAATATGGCCACCTTCTATTGCTTACACCAGAGTCTCTGTATCAGTAGTTGCAAAGCACAATTTATATGCACCATTAATCTAAGGACAAATAAGAGATATGCAATCACATCTTCTGGAATTTCATAAAACATGATTTTAATGCTGATTGGAGAACTAAAAATTGATAATTGGTATTAATTGAGATCTTACATGCTCAAGGCACCTTTGTAGGTGTTTTATACATATTAATTGATTTGTTCCTTGGAACAACTTTATTAAAGAGATATTATTATTTACTTGTTTTACAGATGAGACACTAAAGCATGGGGAAAGTTAAGGAACTTGTCAAAGGTTACACCCCTAGTAAGCTGTGAGGTTTACTTGGCCTAAGTGTATAAAATTCTTAATTATACACTCTTATCATCACTAGTTCTAACCATCACTGTCCAACCAATGTCATTCTGAGAAAGGAGCATCATCTCCTTTAATACACTTCAATACAATACACCCAATTTTCTTTCTTTCTTCTTCTTTTTGGTTTTGTTTTGTTTTTGTTTTGCATGAGCACTGGGAATCAAACCTGAGTCTCTGGCATGGCAGGCAAGAACTCTGCCACTGAGCCTCCATTGCTTGCCCCAAATTTTCTTTTGCGTGTATATCTGCAGATGGGTGGAGCAGAGTTCCTGAGTTTAGAGTACAAATGATGGAAACCCTGGGGTTTGGAGAAGGGGAAAACAAAGTCTCTCTGCCCATTTTCCTGTAATCTAATTTTGATTCAGAAAGAAAGGAATTGAGGATGGAAAAAAATATCATTATCTCGTTTGTTATCCTCATCATCACCTATGTTGTGATAGGAAATGATCTATCCCTTTCCCAATATTTTTTCTTTGGGCGGTAAATAGTTACTTGACCTTCTTTAATGTATTAGGAAGATAATAACATGGGTGTTTCCCATGTTCCTTGCCTGAGGTCAGGTGATTCATATGCCTGGATGATGGCAGGACCCCATGGAGAGTCCCGTGGGACCTGCCTTCTTTAGTTTGAGATCTTGTCTTCTGTTTCCTAATTCTATTACCATGCAGTAGGTTGTGACTTCTCCATCTTGCCCTTGGATGAGTAAGACTGTTTCAGGATAAGAAATAAGGGAAACCCCTTTTGTTGTGAGGTCAAAGCTGTATTTCTAAATCCAGAATTAAAGGTGACACTATGACCCATTTGACCTCTTCAGGAACAAATATTTATGGAGCATCCACAATGTGCCATACACTATACCAGGTGCTAGGATCCTGCAATGAACAAAATTGTCAGTGGTTCTGCCCCTGAGGAGTTTTCTGTTCTGGTTGGAAGAGATAGACAAACAAGCAAGTTTGAGAAAAATAGACAAACAAACTCTCACTATCAGATGAAGGATGAGAAGAAAAGCAGGTTAGGATGAAAAGACTATGCCTGGTGTGGGTAAGTTGGTGTTATTTCATGTGGGGTGGTCAAGGAGAGCCTCAGTGATCATCTGGTATTTGAGCAGAGACCTGAAGGAAGTGAAGAAACCAGCTGTGTGGCAGCCTGGGGTGTGCATTTCCATGCAGAGAGAAGAGAAAGTTCAAAGATGTTGGGTGCACTCATGCTGGCCATTGACTCTGAGAAAGGAGGTCAGCATTGCTGGAGCAGAGTGAGTGAAAGGGATGAAGTCAGTGAGGGGTTAGGAAGTAAACCTGCTTCATGTAGGACCTCAACAGCCAAAGAAAGAACTTTAAACTCTACTTTGTGAGTGATGGGGAATCATATGAAGATTTCAAGCAGCAGAGTAACATGATTTGACATGTATTAAGAAGATAGCTCTGACTTTGGTGTGGAATCTAGACACCACCTGGGAACTATGGCCATAGGGAAACAGTAATTGTCCAGTTGAGAGATGAAAGTAGCTAGATTCAGAAAGGTACCAGTGGAGGTGGGGAGAGTTGATATACTCTGGATGTATTTTAAAGTTGGATTGGGTATGGTGTGTGATATTGTCTATGTGATAATTTACTCTATTTTAAATTCATTTTTATTTTGTAATCACAAGCATATACATAATTCAAAAGAATAGTATAATACAACTTCATATGCCCCTCACCAAGATTCCTGCCTCAGAATTCTCCAGAAAAACAGAAGCAATATATTTTAGGGATGTATAAAGAAATGTATTATAAGGATTTGACTCACATGCTTCAGTGGACTGGCAAGTTCAAATTTTGTAGGGCAGCATGGAGCAAAAAAAGTGATCTCTGGACAGAAAATGGTGGCAAATTTGGGGATTTTAGAGTGTGGGGAGCTCTGGGAATCAAGGGCCCTCGGTTCATACCTGTTGGAGGAGGTAGGTAGGTGGGGAGTGCACAGGGCTCATCATTTATTCCCACTGAGTTCACAAGCTGTTGAGTTAGTAGTCTCTTTTTCTTCAAACACATACTAAAATAAGAATATAACCATTATGATATCTTTCCATGTTCAATGTTAAATCTCTTTCTATGTTTACCCATGACACCTACCATGCCATGAGAAGCATTGCTCAATATCCCTTTTCTTTTGTTTGTAATTATCAACAGCATCCAGAGAAGTTGCAAATGGAAGCAGTCATGGAGGTCACCTGTTGAGCATCACTTTGGTGGGCTTTATGAAAAATACAAAGGTGAGCAGAAGGTGGTTTCTCATGCACTTACATATTAGTGTAAGTAACCACCCTTGGTAGAAAGCAGAAATAAAAATACTATTTTGTACAAGTATAGAAGTGATGAAGTCTGCGTGGGGATGTAATATAGTGCAGGAATCTGGGAAGCTTCTCTGCAGGAAGTGGAATGCGAATGAACTTTGAAGCAGGGTCTGGAGCAGTCCACAGGGGTCCATGGGGAATGGATAGTTCAGGCTCAAGGAAGGGCTTTGGGAAGTTACTGTCATGCACACATGTCTGGTCTCCCTCTACCCAGTCACTGGGACAAGTGATTTGGGATTCATCTCTGACTTGTCCTCTCCCCCATTTCTATGCCATCTGTCTCCAAATCCTGTTGGCAGCACTTCTATTCCTTCTGCAACTTCCCTCACTCAAACCCTCTTTCTCTCCTTGCTTCTTCCCCAGACCATCACCACTAGCTTCTCACTGATTTGCCTGCTTCTGTTCTATGTTCATTCCAATCTGTTGTGCTGCCTCTAGAGCTGCCTCCGCTAACCACAAAACTGATTGTGCTATTTTTTCTGCTTAGAGCATTGGTTGTAAAATAAAATTTACTCTGTTACTCTAAGCCTTTCAACATCTCCCCTCAACCCACTTTCTGCTCTAGTTTCTGACATCATGGTCCCTGAGTCACCATGTATTTTACCCATAATAGACAGTCTTGCTCCCTAAATGTACCTTCTTTTTTTCTGACCTTGCATCTTTGTTGAAATTACCTGTCTTTGTCTTCAGGGCCCTTCCCTCCTCTCTCTTTAATTGCTCCTCTGAGGCCAAATTCACTGTTACTCCTTCTGGGAAGCTTTTCTCCATCCCCACCCCTGTCAAAATCAATTACTCTTCAGACATTGTCTTTACTCTATATGCTATGTTGTGTATGATGATGATTTATATTCATTCTCATTCTTCACTGGGCTGTAACACCCTTGGGATAAAAGGCCATGCTTTGGTAACCTCTATACTCTCCTCAGAGCCTTGCAAGGCAACTTTTCCATTGCTGGCTCTCTTTAAATTGTCATTATGTAAAATCCTTCTCTTTTACTTACATGATGCGACTGTTTTCTAGAAGGAAACTTTGATACATTTTAAACCATCCCTGGCATGGCATACAGTTTGACATTCGTGCTGAAAGTCACTGAAGATGACTAATTATACGATGACTTACAAAAAATTAAATCATTGCATGCCCAAGCAGGCAGTCAGTTTATCATTTGGAAGATTCATACCCTTGACTTGCAGACATGTAGGATTTCTTTTCTCTTTATTTTTTGCTACTCCCACATTGGAAGATGTTTTCTTTTGTAACTTGAGGAAAGTATGTCATATTTAAGAATAAATTATCTGACTTGACAAAAATACAAAATTAGGCTAGAGGATATTTTCAACATTCAGAAATAGGACACAGTGAGGTCTTGGGAATGGTGGCATTAAATGGTGGTGGGGATATAGCAAATAGACTAAAATCTAGTGTCTTTATGATGAGTGCATTGCTAGTATCTGGTCCTATCAATTTCAATCTGGATGGATATCCTCATTCCTTAAGCTTAACTGAAATAATGAACTGAATGTTGATTTAGGAACAGATGAGTAGAGCATCATGTTCTCAGCCTTGGCTCAATTCATCCTATTCTAGGAGATTCCCCTTTCATTAAGGAAAATAATAATTGGATTATACACATATGAACAATGAAACTAATAATGACATCATTAGCTCTTTCAATCATGTGACTTTTTGCTCTGAATGACATTACAAATATACTTTGTTGTAACTTGTTTTGTGAAGCACATAAAATACTTAATAAACATTGAAACTGACATCAGATCCAGTTTTGTGTTTTAAAATCATATGAATTTAACAGTTGGAAATTCTGAACTTTTCCCCGTATTCACTTTATTACAGAATACTTATACAAAATTTCCTCTTTTCATGTATACCTCCACTCAATCCCCTGCCTTGCCCCAAAACTTCATCTGTCAGGTACTGCAGTGGGCATTAAACAACATAGAAGATATATTTGTTTCCATTGAAGAAATGTGTGTGTACATTCAGAGTACAGGACTTCAAGCATTAAAAGTTACTTTGAATAAAGGAATACTCAAAGACACAGCAGCAAGTCAGCAGAGATGTTAACTTAAATGTCAGAAATATTTTGGCTTCAGGAGAATTTTTTTAAATGTATTATTAACAGTAACCACAGAACAAGTTTGATTTTTATAATAAGCATTAACTGTGGGAAGTATCTCAGATAATACAACCAGGGTATATTGATATTTACTTAAAAACGAATTGCATTGTAACCCCTCCCATGGTCACTTTTCATTTATGGAACAATGCTCTTGTAAATGTTTTTTAATCCTATTTTCTGAGTGTTCTCTTGTTTATGTAAACACAATGGCATTTTTCTTCATTACTTGCTAGAAACAGAACACAGTGTAGATGAAGACCTTATACTAAAAATATCAAGAATAAATAATATATTTTTGGGGGGTGCTCAATCCATTTGGGTCTCAAAATAATAACCATATAAATTAAACTGATTTTTTAAAAACTGATTTTATAGAGAAAGAATATAAATTTACAGATAAAATGGAAAGTAAATAAAAGATGAGATAAATTTTATTTTGAAAGTTGCATTCTATTAGGTATAAAAGAGAAGTCAGGGGGTGTTATTTCCCTAAATCTTGCCAGCTGATACTAGCTAAAGGCACTGGGAATTTTGTCCTGATAAAGAGGGCACTAAAGATAGAGGCGAGAGTTTTGGATCCTTAAATGCTGCATTGGAGGAGAACTTTCTCAGCTCAGGTCTTGCTGTTAACAGTGAGGTGTGCTGCAAAGTAAGGAGAAGCCAGGTCTCAAGGAGGTATAGGTGGTTTCCAGGAGGGAGGCTGAGTCTTGTGAAACAGTATTACGAATATTAATAATGGCCTTACTCTTTCTTCCAGTGTTTCTCCACAACCTCATGAGCTGTCCTAATGGTAACAATAAGAGCATAAAGTAGCTTTATTCTTTTAAGACTTTATCAACTGTATTTCAAAATAAATGTATTGTGACAATATAAAAATCAGCTGTTTTTGGATTATTTTTGTTTAGTCATTTAAAAATGTCTTACCTACCATCACTAATATATTTTTATATGAAAAAAATCCTAAGATACTGATATAACTATGGAATGATTCACAGTCTTTGAAACAAAGATGTGATTTTAGAGAATAAGTAAGGCTCTATTGAGACAGGTATAAATGGAGTCTCACAAATAAGCTGAAATTATAATGGGCTTCATTATATTGTTCAACTGAAATTAAAAATCTGAGCACAGCTTTTAAAATCTCTTATCGTTATTGTCTTCCAGCTTCATCTTGCTCATTAGAGCTGCTCCTTTGCCATGCCAGCCTCTTTCCCAGCCAGGGTGATACATGAAGCTGAATACATTCTTGACTGAATTGTGTTTGAGACAATGCAAGGAGAAGTATCAAAGCTATATATATTTAAATGAACCTGGAAGTCACATTTATATAAAAATTGTCTTTCAGAGCAAAATATTCGACAGTGACAATGTAAAATTATCGACAATACCTGTACCATAGATATTTATTGTAAATAGAACTTTATTGGGAATCATTTAAGGGAAGGGTCCTACTACCTGTCAACTGGTTTCTCTAGAGAGTATTACTTATGAATGTTCTTAGCTTGCACTGAAAGAAAAACTTGTAAAGTTTACATAACTTTTTGAAAAAGGCTTTATAATTGTTCATACATAGGTCTTGTCCGATTTTGCAAATATGCTCCTTGTGCGATAGTTAATGGTTGTATAAATGTATATTGGCACATTTTCTAAAATATATTTTCATTTAATCTGTCTCTTTGTTCACCCCACACACATACCTCCATAACTTGCAAACAAGTCACACATCCTTCCTTTTCTTCCCTCCTCTCCTCCTTTCTCTTCAGTTTCTTAACACTTCTGTATGAAATTACATTTTTGAGATCTGCTGTTTATCGTTGCCTTACTGTGGAGACATACCGTGTAAAATGGTATGGGAAATTCAGTGAAGACAAGGACCTGGAAAAGGAAACAGACCATTTTGAAGGACGGTAATGATGTGTACACATGTGCAAACATGCACACACTTTACCACAACACAGAGTTTACAATGATAAAGGAGAGTACTGTAAGAGTTAGATAAGGCAGAACTTATTTCTGGTAAAAGGCTTCATGGAGGTTAAATTTGAAGTATGGATAATTTGTCAAAAAAAAAAGAATGATTATTCATCTTTGAAGCATGGATAATCTGTCAAACAAGAATGACAGGGAGAAGAAAAACCTAGATTGTTTTCCATCTTGGAATCTTTGTAGTTTTAATTTTCATGTATAGTCCAATGATCCAACTCAAATCAATTTGTGTGTGTGTTATAAAGTTTAATATTCATTTTTCTATTTTTTAACTCTAGTCATTCTAGAACATGTTGAATAGAATTGTCTTGGCACCCTTTTATTAGTTGATCTTACTTATGCCCATCTATTTCTGGACTCTTTTTTGTTCCATTAGTCACACCACTATCTTCATTACTGAAGCTTTGTAGTAAGTCTTGAAATTAGGTAGCCTTCATCCTTCAGATGTCCTTTTCCTTTCTAAGATCACTTTTGGATATTTTAATTCCTTCGCATTTTCCTGCAAATTTTATTAGTTTGTCAATTTCTACAAAAAAGTATCAGAAGTTTTACCTACTTGGGATAAGCAACACTTTCTTAGAGGGACACCGCAGAGCACTTATATTAAGAGGAAATATGTGATAAATTGGACCGTTTCAAGTTTAAAACTTCTTTTCATCAAAAGACATGTTAAAACATTAAAAGATAATTCACAAAGAAAAAAGATCTGCAATATATATATTTGGCAAAGGATTTGTATCCAGAATACATAAAGAACTGCAGATTAATAATAAAATGCAAAAACCCAATAAAGTAAAAAACAGACTTGAAGACTCATTTCACACACAATTAAGATATGCAAATCGGCAACAAGCATGAAAACGTGGTCAGTCTCATTAGTCATCTGGGAAATTCACAGTAAATCCATAAGGAGTTACTCCTTCACACTGATTAGAATGGCTAAAAGTAAAAAGCCTTACAACAGCAAATACTGGTGAGGATATGGAGTAACTAGAACTCACGTACACCTTGTTGGCTGGAGACTAAAATAAATAAACTACTTTGGAAAATTATATTTGGAAGTCTCTAATAAAGCTTCATATACCTACCATAGGATTCAGAAATTCTATTCCTAAGTATTTATCCAAGAGAAATGAAAATCTGTGTCAATAAAAAGCCCTGTACGTGAATGTTCATAGCAGCTTTTCTCATAAAAGACCTAAATTGGAAATAATCCAAATGTTCAACAGGAGAATGGGTAAATAACTTGTGGTATATTCACATTACAGAATACTGCTCAGCAACTTAAAATGGGAACAAACCACTGATACATGAAAAAAAACAAAACACAGATAAAATCTACAGACATTGGGTTTAGCTAAAGAAGCCATACTAAAGGAACACGTTCGGTATGATTCTGTTTGCATAGAATTCAAAAACAGGTAAACCTAACCTGTGGTGATACGAATCAGAACAGTATTTGCCTGTGGCTGGGATGGGAGTTGGCTAGAAAGGGGCACAAGGAAACTTTTTGGATGATGAAAATAGCCTGTGTCTGGATTCAGGTATGTGTGTCATGAGTGTTTAGATGTCAGCTCATTGAATTGTTTAGTTAAGATCTTTCCATTTCAAGGTATATACATTATACATCACTACAAAAGTATATTATATATAGTACTAAGATAAACAAAGGAATAAAGCCCAAAATGCAAGTGTGTCCATGGAAGGTTGGATGGAGGGTCAGGAATAGTAAGAGATATAGTTGGAAATATTGCTTGGGGTCCGATATTTGAGGGCCATCAATTCTGTTAACTAAAGCATAAGATTTTCTCCTTATTTGTAAATGGACTTTCAAAGATGGGCCTTTAAGTAAGGAAGGTATTTGAACATATGCAACTATGTACAAGGTTGGTTGATCTTGCTCAGGGGTGTGGGGATGAGAAGGAGCCATTGATGAGACATAAAGGATCTGCGTGGAGACTAAGAATTAATAAGGTGGCAACAAGAATAGCAGGAGGTAATAGATTTGAGAAATGATTCCGAAGGAAAAATCTATAAGACTTAGTAATAAGATTAAAACAAAGAAGCAGCTTAGGGGGTAAAAGATTTAATACATAGCATCTGTCTGGAATATAGCTGATACTGAATAAATATTTGTTTAAAAAATGAATTAATGAGTGAAAGGAATTATAGTCTAGAAATTCAGATAAGTTTGTTACTATTGATGGAAATCGGAAATAAAGAGAAGGAGCTGGCTGGAGAAATGAGTGATTTTATTTTCGGCATGTTTTAATGAAAGTGTCTGATGGATGTACAGATGAAAATATGGACAGTAGAAACCATTGGTTTGAACGTCTGGAGAGAAGTCATGGTTGGCTGTGAAGAATTTAGGATGATAAAAATAGAGGAAACAGCAGAGTTATGGTAATGTAAGAGATCATCTAGGCATACTCACAGTAAGAAAAGAAGAGGACTGAGAAGAGAAGCTTGGCAGGGGAAAGGAAGGAGTGAGGCTGGGTCAGGTAGAGGAAACAGAGGGGTCAGCAAGGGAGATTGATTGAGCATAAATAGTTAAGGAATTCAGAGGAGAACAAGATAATAGAGTGTCCCTTAAGCTAAGGAAGACAGAAAACTTCCAAGGGGTTGGTGGTCAGGTCTCACAAAATAGGAAGGAATGATGGATAAGAGGTTAAGTGTTTTTATCTCACTATTAATTTTTAAAAAATGTAAATTAAAAGACTAAAATACTATTTTTACTTCTTATATTGGCAAAGATTTAGAAAGAAAATACGTAGCATTGACTCAGCAGTGCTGGGTAGGGAAGAAGGGAAGAATGCATAGAAGTTTTCTACAGGATGAATTCTGTCTTGCTTTTGCAATAGAGTCCGGGTGCTCTAGCCCTTTCCTGGATCTGGAAGACATTCTTGGTCGCCCATGTTTGTTCCCTTCACACATTCTATTTCATCAGCATGGCCTACAGGATTTTGCTTCTAAATATATTCTGAAGCCATGCACTTCTCTAGATCTCTACCACCCTCCCTTTGGTCCAAACCACCATCCACTAGTTTTTGTCTCAACAACTATTCTTCTTGCTTCTGCTCTTAGATTCCTGCAATCTGTTCATCCTTCATACCACAGAAAGAATGACCTTTTAATAATTCAATTTCATAATGTCAATTTTTCCTTTTTTTTTTTTGCAACTCTTCAAAAACTTTTAACTTAACTGTGAAGAAATTCCAAACTTCAAGGTTTTACATTATCTGGCTTCTGCCTCCCTCTTCATACCTATTTCCCATTTTGTTCCTTCTGACTACTGGCCTGGTTCTAACTTACAAGCAGGTCATTTGGAGGTAGTGGAAGTTCCTACTCCTTGCTATTTGCAGGTCAGTTTTTCTTAGATTTAAGCTTTGGCAAATTCTTCTGACCAATGGTCTACCGATATTGGTTCTTATCAATTCCACTTGAATTATACTCTTGAAGTGTACTCTTGCAGAGAGAGACTATCCCTTACTTCAGAGATTTCCTTTACCAGAGAGATTCTGCTTTCATACATGCTGCTATTTTGTCAATTCTGAAGTTTAGAGTAAGCCCAATTCTAGCTCTCTACCTCATGTTCATGGAACACCTAGGGCTAAATTTATATTTTCATGACTTTCCTTTCCTTCCTGGACCCTGTCTCATCTCCAAATTGCCAGTGGTTTTCTCTGTTCTCATTTGAGTAGCCACATGATTATGGAAACCTACGAACTTGAAGAAGAACTAGTTATTAAGATGGGGCATGTAGAGTTCAGAATAACTTATTAACTGCTGGGTGTGGCCCACATGAACTGGCAAGCTTAGACTCCCAGCACTTCTCCCTGAATTTACTCTGGGGAAGAGGCTAAGCTAGCAGTTCTTTAAAGGACTCTGGATTTGGTGCCAGGTGTTTTCCCTGTAAAATAGCTGAGCAACTTTGCTCAGTACAATCAGTGTCTTGAGTTGCCTCCCACAAGGAAAAACTGGTGACCCACTTTGGTTTTTACTTAAGGAAAGTTTCCCTGACATATGAAAATGGTTTGGGAGAATTAGGGAAATACTTCTGAATAGAGTTGTGGAACATTTTAAGAGTGATTTGTAAAGGTTTTGTGACTGTAAGTGAATCATTAAATGGTATCTGACATATGGTAAAAGGGAACTAGTTTACGTTTTTTAAATGAAAGAAATTTATCTCTTCCTTCTTCATTGAATTTCTTATATCCAGGGATCAGAATGGACAATGATGGCTAATTTTGAGCCTGGTCCCAGGAACTTCTGAAAGCTGCTTGTCATGTAAGAGTACATGTGTAGTGTATTTGAAGCTTAAGGTCACAACTCATATGTTCAGAAACTTTACCCTTTCTATTATGGAGTTCAAGTTAGTTCTGGTGTCCCAATTTCTGCTTATGTTGAGAATCCTTTTGATCTTAGCACTTCAAGGTAATTTGGTCTCTTCTGGTTTAAATAGTATCCGTTAATTAAACTTGTTTATTACACTCAGGATTTAAACTCATTAATTCAAGGTCAAACTGCCTACCTGGGCTGTTTTCCCTCTTGCCTCCTTTCTCCCCAGGAAGTTACAAAGAATCATGGCATTGACGGATGTGTGGTCAGTGTGTACTCCCTTCTCAGAATATTTCTCCTGGGTCTTTTGGCATTAACTTTGCCCTTGCTTTATCTGCCTGAAATGGACTAGACAGCCTTTGGAAATGTACTGGAATTTGCTACTAATGTACATAAGACCTGACTATACCCTACGGGAATAAGATGTGTATCCTCCAAACCTTTCTCAGGCCCAAAGCGATTTCCAATCCCATAGCCCACTTGGCATTTCTATCACTCTCTCAGGCCTACAACCAATGGGTAAATGCTGTAAGTCCAGCAGATCCCATAGTCATTTTCCTATCACAATACCTCTTTAGCTGTAAAGTGGGTCCATTGGTCTGATGTGGGAATTCCATTTTGGTGGCTCAAATTCTCTGAGTCTTTGGATAACTGCACTGGTTGAGGCCCTGTAGACAGGAAAACCGATTCACATCTAGAATATGTATGAGTTCAATCAAGATGAATCTTCACTCCTTCTAGGGTAGAAGGGGTCTAAAGGAGTCAACTTATATCACTATTTGGATTATTGGTCACCTTGATGAGTATTGTTGTATAGGGGGCTCAGTATTAGCCACTATTGCTGAAGGTTTGACATTTAGCAGCAACCTTGGTTGCTGTTGGACCCATGCTGTTGGACTCATGCATAGCCTCTTTGCCTGCCACCATGATTTTCCATTCACTAACACATTGTGCTGGCACTAGAATAGCCAGTGACAGAGGCTGGCTGATATTAATGGGCCAAGTCATTCTCTCTTTATTGTTTTGTTTTTTTTTTCTTTTTGGCATGGGCGGGCTCTGGGAATCCCGACCTGGGTCTCCGGCATGGCAGACGAGATTTTTGCCACTGAGTCACTGTTGCATCACCCTCTCTCTATTGTTTCTTTAGTGCCTCTTCCTTGATGATGTTCTTTTGGTGGTAATATGTAGTCAAAGATCTTCTTTATCCAAGCTCAAAAGCCTATCACATGCCTCTATTCTGGACCTTCTTGTCCCTGATCTTCTAACATTTTTCTTTCAGATCTCTACCCAATCAGCTAAGCTATTTGTTCAGTCCATGAATATTCTTTTTTGGTCCTTTTGAAGCTTATATTATTTCTGTTTGTCTTTATTGTGAAAAAATAACATACATACAAAAAGCAATAAATTTCAAAGCACACCACAACAATTAGTTGCAGAACAGATTTCAGAATTTGGTATGGGTCACAGTTTCACAATTTTAGGTTTTTACTTCTAGCTGCTCCAAGATACTGGAAACTGAAAGAAATATCAATATAATCATTCAGCAGTTGTGCACATTTGTTAAATCCTATCTTCTCTTTTATAACTCCATCTTCTCCTTTGATCTTTCTCCCAATCTTTAGAGGCATTAGGGTTATGACCATTCTAACTTTTTCATGTTGGAAAGGGCTATCAATAATATGGGAAAGGGGGATAGAAATAATTGATGCTCTGGAGAGGCTGACCCCTCTGGTTTTAGGACATATCTGGCCTAGGAACCCATCTGGAGGGTGTAGATTTCTGGAAAGTAATCATAGCGCATAGAGCCCTAGGTGTTCTTTAGGGTTGGCAGGAATGGTTTTGGTTGGGACTTGGCAAACCATGATAAATAGCAATATCTAACTGAAACTTGGTTAAGAGTAGCTTCCTGAGTAGCCTCTTGACTCTAATTGAGGTCTCGCAGCCATGGATACCTTATTTGTTAGAATTCTTTTCCTCCCTTTGGTCAGGGAGGTATTATAGATTCCACAGTACGAGGGCCAGGCTCATCCCTGGGGATCATATCCCACATTGCCAGTCAGATTTTCACCCCTGGATGCCATGTCCCACATAGTGAGGAGGGTAGTGATTTTACTTGCAGAGTTGGGCTAGAGAGAAAGAGGCCATGTCTAAGTAAAAAAGAGGTTCTCCGGAAGTAACTCTTAGGCGTAGCAATAGGTAGGCTTAACTTCTCTAATATAAAATGAGTTCATGAATGTTCTATATTAAGACTTCTCTTTGTACATAAAGAAGAGCATATATGCTGCCTGAATTTCTTCCTCTCGGGAGAATTTCACCTCATAAAACCTTACTTTGTCACTTAAAGGGAATCTGGTGTGCCTAAGTCTATTTTTAGCATGTACCTGAATCCTGACCCATAATCAATGTCATGAACGAACCCAGTCATGAACCATGCTCATCATTTTTCCTCATCCTTCAACTGGTTTTAGAAAGAGCCAAAGTAATCATGCTATCATGATGGGTGACATAGATCTACCCTCTCGTGCCTTGCATTTGTATCTCCAGCCCTACGTTGTGCTTGATCCCAGATATTTCACTTCTACCTGAAGCAGAATTGCTTTTGGGCACACCCACACTTATAATTTGGTATGTCTGACAGAACTCAGCTCATGCTGGGCACTTCTGGACCCATGGTCACTCTGTGCCTCATGATCAGGCACTTAATCTTTACCAAGACCAGGTAACATACTTAAGTTGTTTTTACAATGGTGAATAATTCCCCGCTACAGACAGCATGACCTTGCTTCAGAACTCTAAGGACGATTCTCTTATCGGGGTTTGTCTTTAACTCCACACAGCACATTTTCTTCCCACTGATACATCTAGTAACTTAGGGTCTGCTGTGTCAAATGGCCCAATGGCAGGGCTGCTTGCACCACTCCTTAGAAATGCTCTGGGCTCTTCTCAAAGCTGACAGCCTTTCATGTCACCTGGTTTATGGGTCAGAGCAGTATTCAGATATAGGCTGTCCCCAGGAATGGGAAATGACATTTATAAAGGTCCTTGGTTCAGTCTAAATCAGTCCCCGGTAAGGCTGATAGTCAAGGGCTCTCAGCTGGCCACCCTCCCAGCAGGTGGGGGTAAATTGCCCTCAGTTTCAAAATGGGATCTGTGCGGCACAGAACAGATCCACTCTAGGCTCAGAGCAGGCTGGGAGCTGACTTCTCAAGAGCCACAGTGGAAGCCAGAGACAGTGGAATAACACCAGAAATGTGCTGGAAAAAGGCCTGCTGAATTATTATTTTATATCTGTCCAAATTATTCTTCATGAATCAATGTGAAATTAAAATATTTCCAGAAACAAAGAGAAAGAAACAAAGTTTGCCTCCGGTAACCCCCAAAGCAATTCTAAATGGTATATTTCAGATAGAAGGAAAATGGTCCTGGATAGAGGTAAGAATGATGGAGAACAAAAAATATGGTCAATATATAGCTAACTTTAAATAAACATTGTCTATATAAAAGAGGAATAAAATTTCTTGTGGTTTTCTTTTAAAAGCCCTGGAAATAGTGCTAGTATTGAAATTATATATAACACTGAAAAATAGAATTTGAAAGATGCCTGCTAGAGAAACCAAAGAGAAACATGAGTCTATATTTGGGAGAAAACCATGCCAAAGACACATGGACTACCTCCTCTTAAAGGAAATAAAAAGAAGACAAGAATACACAAACAAAAAGTACCAAACTCCAAGAAAACAGCTTTAAATATGGACCATTGCATAGAATTTCCTGTTCCTGCTATACATATACATATACATGTATGTATATATATTTTAGCATGGGGAGGCTCTGTGAAATGAACCTGCTATGTATTTAATAATAGGTGCCCCTCCCCCCAAATAAATAATGAACAATGATTAAATTGCGTTTTTCCTAGTTTTCTTATTCCTTTATTAAAAATAATTCTCAGCCACTTGTCTAGTACATATTGATAGAAAACCATTTGGAAATTACTCCACCTGCCAATGGAATGCAAACACCTCTGGAGTGAAACCAAGCAGCTGTTTCTATGCTCAGAGCTTCACTAAACAAAGAAGTCCTTTTCCTTAACACCAGCTCTGTTTGCACTACACTGAAACAACAACTCAATTCAGGGATCAATCTCGTATTTCCAGGTTGTGGAAATATGAACATTGTTTATAAGGAGACCCTAGATGAACCGTTTCCTGTTTGAGGAATTACTAAACACATAGACTTAGGCTTTTGTTTCTCTGTCTGTCTGTCTGTCTCACCTGTGTATGAGTCTGTATTCTGTGAATACAGAATTGTTTGCATTTGTGATCCCCGCCTGAAGTTCACAATAGCTTTGGCTCCTCTGATTACACAAGATTAACTAGGAAGATGGGAGTAAATAGCAGTCTTAGAAGGAGTGATATACTTTAGAATTCTAAACAGTCCATTTAAGCCATGCAGAAATTAGCAAGTACTTTTTACTTAAAAACACACGTATGTCATTGTCAGCAATTTCCTCATCAGGGGTAAATGATTAGCATATCCATCCTTATCTCTGGATTCTGATGCTCTGGGTTTGATCACCAATAACTACCTGTGTGCCACTGGGTAGGGAATATCTCCTCTCTAGACCTTGGTTTTCACATCTGAAAATAATGAATCTCCAGAATGACTGAGGATTAAAAAGAAGACTTTTAATGTAAATCACATAACGCAGTGCCAGTCATGCAGCTAGCGCTCAATTCAAGTTACCTACTATTTTAAATCATGAAGTATTTTTCTGGGTTTAAAATTGAAGACCCTCAATCAATTATTATTCAGCTCTTCATTGTAGCATTTGGCAATGAAAGATTGTTTGCATGGATTTTCTAGAAGGGAAAACTGTGCCAGTCACAAACTTTCATCCAAATAAGTCTAGAATTCAACAGTCAACTATTTTAATTGCGCATAACTGTACCTTACAGTAAATGCCTACCTGCAGAAATTCCAGGAGGCTGCTGGGTTTAGAAACAATTACTTCACAATAGCTGTCTGTGAAGGTCCAGGCAGGAAGTAGATGATGCATTCTAACTGGATGAAGGAGGAGAGTTTAATAAAGGACTATTTACAGAGTGGCAGGCAGGGTTTAGGAAAGTACAGATAGTGATAATGAAGCAATGTGGGGTTCCCAACTGTGGGAAAGCTGGTACCATTTCTAAGCCTGGATGCACAAAGGACAGCACGGTTACAGGGACCAGGAGGGGATAGCATAGCTGTGCAGAGAGAACCTCCTGACAGGAGCTGCAACCCCTAGCAGCAAGACATTACCAAAACTTCAACCTGTCAAGCAAGGAGCATGAAACTTAGCTGGCTAGAAAAAGTAAGTTTAGCTGAAATGTAGAACTAGAGTAAGGTATAACTGACTATATATTTAGCAAAAAACATAGCTACCAAGAGGGAGAGATGGAGATAGACTCATTGGCTGGGAGTCTACCCTATATATTATTTATTCATTACAAACATTCTGTGATTCTAGGAAATATATTTGTATCTCTATTTTACGGGAGAAGAAACCTATGGTCAGAAGTAGAAATACCTACTCAAGGTCACACAGTAGATAATGGAGCTGGGATTAGAACCCAATGCATTCTCACTATAATGTTCCTTTCTTTCTGTGTGTCTATGTGCTGGCACAAAGAAAAGGAATATTGAACTGGGTGGAGGGGGTTATATTGGGAGATGAAGTAAGATAAACAAAACTGTCAGGGGGAAGATTCTTTGGTGCTTTGGAAGGACAGGGTTGGGGTGGGGGTGGGGCGTGCGGTGAAACTGCCTGTGGTGAAAACAAAGCAAAACCCAGCAGAAAACATATGGCTGATTAAGAGAGGAGGAAGCAGAGTTGGCCTCACTGGAGAACAGAAGATATTTTAGATGCTAGCAGAGCTTGGAGTGTAAGAAGCCCCATCTGCAGTCGTCTCTTGAAGGCCAGATCTAAATATGCAGGATCTGGGTGGTTCTACTATTTTGCAGATTTATTCTCCTCACCCACCCCTTAGGGATCCACAGTGGAAAAACAGAACACCTATAGTAACACAGAAACATAGGAGCACACAAAGACCACACCTCCTGGCCCAGAGCAGATCGGGAGGAGAGCGTGTCTTAGGAAAGTCCTTCAGAAGGAAATTCAGAGGAGGTCAAGGAGAATTTTGCCAAGAATGTGCCTCTCAGGGCCATGATTTTCTACTTTGGAGTGGATGGTGACATTGTCCAGCTGAGATAAAAGTTGCTCTAAAAGCCACTCAATTATTGAGAGAAACCTGGGAGGTGTGGAAAGAGCATGTTGTAGGAAAAAGATTCAGGGGGGAAATGCTTAAGCTCTCTGACTTTGTGGATATAATGGTTAAACAGTAAAACCTCATAGCTAATTTTACCAGAATAGGAGTGAGGGTTTAATAGTATTACATAGGAAGGGGACTGACATCCTCATTTCTGCCAAATGGAGAATCGATTTTTAGTCCTGACTCCAGTGGAAATGGAACGGCATCAGCCCTGGCCCACCAAAACTGAGCGACATATCAGCTTCTCTGTCACTGCAGAGAAACTTCCTGGTTTCTCTGGCAGAAAATAAAGAAAACTTTATTTAAACTTTATTTAAAAGAAAATATTTTCTCTGGGAGAAAATAAAGAACACTCACATTAGAGAGACACAGTACACAACTGTGGCAAAGCCAAGCCACTCTTCCTGTAGTGTGTAAACTTCGGCATGCAGCAATTTGGCTTAATTTATTGCTCAGCATCAGCAATACTCTCTTAGCCTTGGCTCCCATCAGAAAGCAGACCCTGAAATACATCCTGCACAAAGTGTACGAAGGTAGTTTATTTTAGGCTGTGGTCTCAGCAATCACAGTGGGAGACTGGCAATATTGTAATAGGGAAGGAGGAACTGACAAAATAAGGATGCAATATAGAGCTGATCATTGCTCTGGGCAGCTGAGGTCTCGATCCCACTGTGACTCTGGGAGGGCTCATGTATGATGCCCTGAATTGTCTGTGAGGAGCAGCATGGCAGAGTGTTTCTCCACTGTCTCCAGTTCCATATTGACTAAGGGTTCCTGCATGGGATGTCCATCTTCCAGACTGATGCTTTCACTGGTACCAGTCAAGATCCTATAGACAATTGATGACAGGTGTCAGGGAAGTCCCAAGGCAGAAAACAAGAGAACTAAGGCCAGGTCCTGACCAGTTTTACCTGTTTGCAGTTGGCTATGGCAGCCATGGATGGAATAAAAGATTGAAGGTGTGGCTAAAGAATGTTTGATACTAATATCATCCTAAACATTTGTCTAAGCAAAGATGAAACATTGACAACTGAAATGACAAGAAAACACCATCCTTCCAGTGTAGGACAATAAGTGTGAGGCACCCAAAAGAATCAGCAGAGTGTGGTAGAAGATATTTTAGATACATATATACATATGTTAAAATTTCCTAGAAGCACACAAAGCAGATATTATTATCTCCACTTTTACAGAAGAGGGAATGGAGGGCACATGGGATGAGTTGATGAAGTTCCCATAATCAGAAAATGTCAGAGCCATGATTGAAATCCAGGCACGTCTGGCTCTGAAGCACTGTTCTTTCCCTTCCACCTGAGACCTTGTCACATGAGTGGTGCAAGTCTTCCTGGAAACCAAGCGTATCCACCCCACTGCACCTCACCTTCTTGTGTAATCACCTGGAGAGCAGGGAGAGCCATCTGCTTCAAGATCGACATATTTGAGTCCATAAGGCAATGGGTTGGCAGAGAACAGAAGGATTGTGATAATGCCATTTGGCATTTCTAACTTACTCTGCATTTGTAAAATAAAAATACAGAGTACCACATGTTGATTTCAAAGCCTATCATTATCATTGCTTATGAAATAAGTGTGCTCAGGGACATTGTGTGCAGCATAAGAGAGCCTTGTTTAGGGGGATGATGTCAGGCAGAAGGATTTTTATTTTTACTCCTACGTCCTAAAGTGCTAGCTCACAAAAGACTTCGTGAGGTGTACTCTAAACCCGAGGTCCACGAAGGAGAAAAATAAGTAAAGAAGAAAAACTTGGGGTCAGGTTTAAGAACACAAGATCACAAGTTTATTTCCAAGGTAATACAAATCCAAGAACAGTGGTTCCCAAAACAAGTCTGGTCATCCAAATTCACCCAAAGTGCTTTGAATATATGTAGATAACTGAACCCAACTCCAGACAGAATCTCCAGGAAAGGGATGCCATCTTCTGAATACTACAGATCTCTTGTGGTTATTCCGATGATCAGCTTCAGGTTACAGTTATTGCTTAATACTTTGGAGTCTAATATATGGAAGCTATATGTGTATTTTTTTTGTATGTGCAATCCTGAAGAATAAGCTCATAGTTTCTCTTCTGCCTAAATCCTAAATGCATAAGACATTTTTGATGTTCAGGAGATTTTTAGTTAGTTGCATTTAGACACTCCTTCAATGAAAACAAGTCAAAGAGCAGAGTAAGAGAAAAAAAAATCAATTAATCGGTATATCTCTATGACTATATTTTAGCTGGAAACAAAAAAGTGACATTTCAGAAATGGAAAGTATGGTCCAAACTTTAGTTATGTGATTGTAATAAAGCAGAGAATTTAAAACATAAATAAAAAATGACTTTCACACAGTTCTCAACAGCTTTCCCAGAAAGCCCTAAAAATCTCAGAAACCTACAGGAAACTTCTGTTGAATATCTCATTTTAGCTGCTTGAGGCACTGAAACCTGAGGGTTTAACTGGAAGATAATGTAACTTTTAGACTTGGTATGTGCCCTTGCCTCTAATAATGGTGTTCCTTCTTAGAAAAGGAGACTAATCAACTCAAACATTTGGCAAAGGTGATTCGGGGAAATGCAGTTCCCAGATTCTCCTCTGCTGCACAAGCATGACTAGGGAAGGATAATTGCATAATCCTTAAATACTTATATTGGGCAAAAGTAGAAAAATAAATAAGCTAAGCATTTGTGCCAGTTGTAGTTCATTCAAAGAAGCAGAAACCACATGAGATATTTTAATAAAGAATTTAACATAGGGAATTTGTTAATAAGATGATAAAGAAAGGACTGAAAAGAAAAAAGAGCCCAAGAAAGGATCATTACTACCACCCCAAGGTTGGAAGAATGAAAGGAAGAAGCTGAGATTATCAAAATCTAGAGGCTTGATGGAGTGACCTGCAGAAATGGGATGTAGAATTCCATGGTGGATTACCATCTACCTGGTTGCTGCTGGTGTCTCAGGAGATTGGAGGAAGGACCTCACACAATGTGGCTCTAATGTCTGAGAGGGGAAGTGACCCAGCTGGTCAAGCATAAATGAACAAGTCTCTTCTCTTCTATCATCCAGTCTCCCCTTTGGTTTCTCCTTCTCATGGCTCCTACCTGCAAGCTTTCTTCCAAAGGAGACATATCATTTGCAGAACCATCATCACAAAGCGGAGAATAGAAGGGTAGACTTGGAGCCTTGTACCTAACACATCATTCAGTGGAAGAAGTTCCAAAAACAGTAACAGAATCTCAAAGCACAGGAAAGTATAGAATGGAAAAATAAACATAAGAGCAGAAATAAATAGATTCTGAAGATTTGATAAGAAGGGCCATCAAAACAAACTGTTTCTTTAGGAAGACTAATAACAATAACAAAACTGACAAATTTGAATAAGAAGAAGGGAGACAGAAGAAACAATATTAATGAAGATATTGTAACTACATTTGCAGCCAAGATAAAAATTATAATAGCAACTTTGTGTCAATACATTTGGAAAACTTTGATAAAATAGGCATGCCACAGAAAAATGTAACTGTTAAAGCTGAACTCATAAAGATACAGAAACTTGAATGCTTCTTGAGGAGTACTGAAATTGAAGCAGTAGTTAAAATTTTTCCCACGCAACAAAAGGGTGAACACTCTAAAAACAGATAATCCTTGTTTACTTAGTTTTGTTTTTATGTCCTTGATTTCATTAAACATTTCATATTTAACTGTTTTATGTCTGTATGTAATAATTCCAGTGTCTACAATCCTTTCAGGGGAAGGGTGTGTATATTTACTGTTTACTCTTTCTGGTGGCACTCATTCATGGTAGATTGCCTTCTTGTGTACTTGGTGTTTGATTTTGAGCTTACTGTTGGATTTTGATGTGTGAGTTCCATGCACTTAATGAAGGTATCTTTCCTCCAGGGAGGATTTGTTCCTATTTCTGCTTCTGCTTTTACAAATAGCAAGGAGATACCACCAATTTGGGATTATTTCAGGTCCCCTTAAGTCACTAGGTTCAGCACAGAGCTACCAAGTTTGGCTTCTCCACCCAGGTGCTGTATCCAGGCTCAGTATCTGAATTGTAGTGGTGGTGGCTTTAAGTCTCAGTATCCCAATTGAAGTGGTAGTATGGAGATCCATACTGAGCCCAGCTCCCCTTTTGCTCCAGTCTGAACTCTCTGTTGCTCTAGTCCAAGTTTGCCACCAGTTCTGCTCTAGTGAACAATTTCTGGGAAAGCCCTGAAGATCTCTGTTCATTTTGCAAATCAACAGCCCCTCAAATACTATGTCACACACAAGATTTAATTGTTCTGCATGAGGAGCATCCTTCAGAGCACCTACATAGCCTTAAGTCAGATGCAGAAGTCTTCACTATATTCTTAAAAGAGGTATATTTGTGTAGAAAAATCAAAAGGAAAGGCAAAGGGGTTATTAATACAAGATTCATGAAAATGGTGAATACTGGGAGCAGAAGGGGTTTAGGGGCATAGACGGGGCTTCAAATCTATGGCAAAATTTTATTTCTCAAGCTGAATAAATATTGTTTAAGTGTTTGCCTGTTAAAGCCTAGAATCCCCTTCTGGTCTTGAGACCATCCCTGAAATATTTGTTCCTTATAATACCAACTCCAGTTGGCCTTTCTTTTGTGTTTCAATTCTATACACTGTTCTTCAGTTGCCCAGTAACATACTATGGAGAAGTCATTTACAAAATGCAACCATAGTGCTTAGGAACATTAATTCCACTCTTACAGGCAACGATTTATACCCAGGGTGTGATTTTGTGCCATGGAATCAGGCCCCATTGAGACAGCAGCATAGCAATGATGTCTGCTAATTCTTATCTGTGGGCCAGGATATTAAAATGCATTTAATTGGAGCCCCTGTTTAGAAATATTAATAACTATTGCATTGAAAACTCACCTAGTAGTAAATGAGGAAACAGCAAGTGAAATTGTATAATTTTACTCAATTCTATGTTCTACCCCATTTACAAGGTGAAAAATAAATTATGTTTGGAAATTAGTCACGCAATATTTCTAACCACTTCTCCTAAGAATGGATTACCTGTCATACTTCTCTGAAACATTAACCCTGTGTGTCATAGAAACATTTTTCGATAGTGCTGTGAGATCTACAAAGATACCAGCTGGTATGGCATGACTTGAGGGATTCAAAGACCTGTCCCAAGACTCTACCAAGTCTTTCTGTTATTTCTGAAAGGGCTGCTGTCAGAGTCATTGTTCAAGTGTCTTCTGGGGCTGAAAGCTTTATTGCCATTATTATTTGCTTTTAGAACCTTTCTTTTTTTATTATCAGTGAAGAATATCCAATTTACAAACCAGAAAAGTGTTTCCTGATTAAGTTTGTTACTTGCTGCTATCACTTTGCAGACAGCCTAATTCTTCATGACTAACTACCTGGAAGAACAGTAATAGTAGTGAGAGTGGCAGATTTTGTTGCTTGAATTGAGATAAAATTTGCATGAAGTGAACCACTGTTAAGCGTTCAGCTTAATGAAGTTTTGCATGTGTCTATATCCATGTAACCATCACCCAGAGACTCCCTTCTGTTTCTTCTCAGTCAATACCCACTCTATGTCCTCGACCACACCCCCCAAGAGGTAAACACTGTTCTGACTTCTATCACCAGCTTATATATGTTCAGATTCTTAATTGTCAGTTGCTGTACTGGGCGCTTTGCATAAAATAGCTCATGAAAGACTTAAAAACAATTTATGAAACAGGTATAGCCATTATACCCATTTTATAGTTGAAGAAATGGAGGCTTAATGGAGTTGTGTGAATTACTTATTGTTCAGAGTTAAATAATTAGTAAACTGGCAGAGTCAAGATTCCAACTCAGCTATACTTGTCAACTAAGGTCAAATATTAAACCACTACTTGAGGATGGGAATTTCATCTTTGTATCCACCATAGTTCTGGTCAACACCCAATATATTTATTCACTTGAAATGCCTTAAATTGCCACTTTCAGCATCATTTCTTCCCAATGCCATTTCTCTTATGCTGAGCATGAACACCCTTCTGTCCTGTCTCAAAATCCCCTTTATTTTCCCTGGTATCAATCATAAACCCCACAAGGAAGCATAGGATATTCAAAGGTTTTAAGTTTTATAATAGAGGAACTATTTTCCCAAAGATGTATAGAGCTAAGAGAACCACACTAGATGGAGAAGTACGCAGAGATTAGCAACAGTAGGAATCCAGAGTTGTCCATTAGGCCTGAAGAGGCAAGGGAGAAGCATGGTATCAATTAGTGAGAGTTGGAGCTTTGAAAGAGCGATTATCCAACAGGAGCTGTGGCTATAGAAGAATACAGCTACTTTTAATGGTGGTGGAACAGAGAGACAGAAAGGGAGAATAAGAACTGTGAGTGATCCCTCTCCCCATTCCCCGATCATCTGCTGTGCTTTCCATTGATTGAGTCCAACCAGAAGTCAAAGTACAAGTGGACAGGACATAGAAAGGCAGAGAGTGTACCTAGAAGAGTAGAGAACTACCAGTGTAGCTCCCATCAGAACTATCCTTCCAGCAAACAGTTTGGGCATTTTCTAAGAACGCTAAACCTATACCTACTCTATGATCCAGCAATTCCACACCTTGGTATACATATACACCATGGTATATAGACATACATATGAGAAATAGATATACATGTGTCCACCAAACTACAAGAATCTTCACAGAAACTTTATTTAATAGAGTCTTTAACTGGATATAGTCTAAAACTGGAAACAACCCAAATGTCTATCAACAGTAGGAAGAATGAATTATGATCTATTTGTAGATTGAAGAATACAAAGCAAGGAAAAAGAACAAGCCACTGATACAAGCAGCAACATAAATGATTTTAACAGACATAATTTGGAGTTCAGAAGGCCAGACATAAAAGAGTACATTCTGAATGATTGCATTTGTAAGAGGTTCAAACATTTGTGATGATAGAAGTCAGAGCAGTGTTTTACTCTTGGTGCGTATGGTGGGGGAGACAGAACTGGGTACTGATTAGGAAGGCACAGGACAGAACCTCTGGGTATTGACTACTTGCATAGACACCCCTGTGAAAATTCAGTGAACTGAACTGGTTCACTTCATGCAAGTTATCCCAACTCTATTTCTTATATTCTTATATTTCTTATATTCCCACAGACACACAAGTATAAGTGTGCATGATGACATACTTTCAGTAATTACAAACTTCAAAGCAAAACTTGGCATTAATTAGCCAGAATAGAAGCATGGGAAAATAAAAAGAATTTCTGAGAAATCAGATTCTGGTTTCTTTGTAGGCATGCATGTCAAAGCAAAAACTGAAAGGTCAGGAGATAGGCAAGGAAGCAAAAAATGTAATTCAGGGCATCCTGCTGGTGATTCAGAAATTTCTGATTCAGGAGCAAGAATTATTTTTAAAGGTCTTTTGACAGAACTGACAGCTTCTGAGCTGTCAGCCACTCTCCAGAGACCCTAATGAGCTCTTCTTTGTCAGGTCTTTCTGTCTAAATAAGAAATTGCTAGTTTCTTGATCTGCCACCTCACAGGGAGTGTGCCTACCTTCACTTATGAAGAACAAAAATTATTATTTAATGCAAACACTTGTTCAGGTTGATCGGTAGATTGTTTCTGTCAACCTACATCTGTATGCTCTTTACTGTTTAAATGGCTCAGCAGCAGGGATTGTTTGTAAACAGGTAGCCAGAAAGTGCTGCAGTTGCTGTAACTACTTTTGGGACTCAACGTGGCTGAAGATCTAGGAGATGGTCAAAATACTTTGCCTTATTTTTCACAATAACAGAATGTCCTGTTAGTGGGCAATGAAGTTCACATTCCAGAGAAACAATGCTGTTTTAAATATATTTAATACATCTCACTGTTCCTTTTTCTACAATAGTCAAGATCCTTTACAAATTTCGGTGATAAACATCAGAAACACCTTTTTATTGGCTTCTGTTTATTAGACAAAATAAACAATATCATTTTCTAAAATAATCATCTTTAACTATATTTCCACATTCTTAGTTTTAATAGTCTCCCTCAGTTGGCATGAGTCAATAAAAACAGAATTTGAGTTCTGACCTCACTACTAACCAACTGTGGTTTGAAGCAAGCTTTTAAACATTTTGAGTCCTGGATTTTACCTATTCAGGGTAAAGGGTAATACTGTACTTATAGCATTGGATTCTTTTGAGCATTACATGAGAAAACAATAAAGCATAGGCATGCATGAAGGGGATGCTTAATAAACATCTATCATCATCATCATCATCATCTTTGAGAATCTTTTACTTTAATCCTTTATCTTTGTCTGCTTTTCATACTTATCTGGTCAAATTCTTCTTAGTTCCTTTTCCCCACATCCTTTGAAACTTGATTATCTGAGGTGCCATCCATATATTTGGAATTATCTCCTAAGCTATATCAAGAAGTTCCCTTTTCTTTGACTAAAATTTCGCCAGACATCTCAATCCTCTTAGTAAACTTGCCTTATAGGTCTGAGAAGAAGAGAAACTATACATTTCAGAGAAAAGAAACAAGAAACTCTAAAATAACCAGCATAATTAAAAAATCTTCAAACAAGCCATGTTCTTCAAAGTTCATTTTTATAAGCAAATAAAGAAAGAAAAAACAAAGAAAGAAAAAGGAGAAATAAAGAAAGACTAAAAGAAATCATTGTCTACACTTTATAACTTCAAGTTTGACTTCTGGTATGGCCAAGTAACCCTTTAATGGAATAACCCTCCTACGAATAACCAGTATAAATTCTTGAAAAAAAAATAAGCATGTTTATGCACACACACACAGAGAAAAGTAGGTAGATTTTGTGGGACAGTTGACACCAGGACAAATGGAAAGGCATGGGTGACTGTTCCATTTTTACAATTTTTAGCCTGAGGTTAGCCCATGGTTAGTTTTTCATAGAGTGGTTGGAACTGCAGTAGAAGATGCATCTTCTTTTTGGCCTGAAAAATTTGAAGTCAGAGAGCATGGAAATGACAGATGTTAGAAAAGTGAAGGAAGAATTAAGGAAAGGAAAGAGGTAAAAAGAAGGTATTCCAAATTCTGTATATAAATTTTGACCAAATCTCTGAGTAAATCCTGAACCATCCATTTGTGGGACAGACTTAAAGAAGCCCAGTTAAGAATAAAATTATAAAACTTACATTATTTTAGCTGCCACTTAACAGAAGAATTTGTGATTTGAGACCAAAAAAAAAATTGCTTGCTAAAAGAAAAATGACAAAAAAACAAAAAACATATCTCAGGACATTCACTAAGTTTATGATGCAATTCAAAATTACTTATTCTAAAAACATTTGGAAAAATGAGCCGATCTCAAGAGAAATGATTATCAACCAAGACCAACTTAATCCATATTAATCAGATGTTGGAATTAGTAGACTAATTAAAGCTACCATTAGGCACAGTAAAATAAAGGAAAATAAACTCGCAAGAAATGAGAAATAGAAAAAATCATCAGAGAAATTGACACTATATCAGAAAACCATATGGAGAGCCTAGAACTGCAAAATCCAAACCTGAAACTAAAATTTACTGGATGGCTTCAACAGAAGAGAGAGAGGATGGAGAAACGAATCAGTGAATGTTACTAGTGAGCAATGTAAGTTATCCAGTCTGAGGAATGATTGGAAAAAGTTTCCACAGGGTCCCAGGGACCCATGGGACAATATAAAAATTTTATAAAATATGTGTAAGTGAAGTCCCAAATGGAGAGGGGGAGAGAAAAGGACAGTAGTCATA